>NC_071390.1:74654256-75265089 GCF_022682495.2 Desmodus rotundus
TCCACTGGCTGCTCTGTCCCATGCCAGACTGTGTCTGTCTCTGGTTGAATTGCTGTGGTGGTTCAGATGGCAGGCTGGCCCCTGATGGACCCATCAGTATAGCATGCACCTGAGGGAATAGGTGTCTGACCTTCGTGGAAGGGGCTAGCTTCCGTCTCTTCTATAGTGACAGGAACAGTAGATTGCTCATCTACATAAATAACTGGACCTAATACTTCCTATAGCTCAGCTCACAAGGGGCTAGTGGACGGAGTACTCCTTTGTTGCAGATAAGCCCCCACTTAGCTAATGTGGGCATCTGAGCTGTCCCACTACGAGGCTTTCCCATCCAGTCCTGGACCCACCTTGCAATAGGATACATGGTCCTGTCCTGGGGGCAGTTCCTGTTTCGGCCTCCATGGCCAGCAGAGCAGCATATACAGCAGCCAACTGCTTTTCAATCAAGGAGTCCCATACCTCTGCTCCCTTCCATAGTTGGGACTAGAAACACAAGTGTTGATGTAACTGTTCTAATCGCTGCCACAAACACCATCCAAAGCCTTCCTGTGTCACATGCACCACCCAGGTGCATCTAGCTCATGGGGTCTAGCAGGATCCAGAGCATACAAGTCTTGGGCATGCCAATGATGCACTTCGTTCCTTGGAACACTTGTTCTGAGGTCACGGTCCAGTCCCAGTTCACTCCCTTTTTCACCAAGAATACAAGGGATGAATGACCTGGGCTAGATGCAGCACAAATGCTCTCCAGTACCCCAATAGGCCCCAAAATGTCTGGAGCTGTTTCACAGTGGGAAGGGTCGATATGCCTGAATCTTATCTATCACTGCATCAGGGATGATGTTTGTCTTACCTGATCAGACAGCCCCCAAGACTTTGACAGACAATCCAGGCCCTTGCAGCCTGGTTTCGTTGACTGCCCAGCCACATGACTTCAAATGGGACAACACTAGTCACTGCTTTCTCTAATTCTGCAAGAGAATCACTGGTTAGTAGAATGTCATCAATGTAATGGAACAGATACACTTCTGGAGGCCATGGCCACTTAGCCAGGTCCTCTGCCACAAGCCCGTGACAGATAGTTGGACTGTGCAAATATCCTTGAGGGAGCATTGCAAAAGTCCACTGTCAGCCTTCCCACGTGAAGGCAAACTGATCTTGACTCTCTGGAACAAGGTCAATGGAGAAAAATGCATTTGCTAGATCAGCTACAAAGTGGTAAGTTCCCAGCTCATTAGTTAACCAGTCCATTAAATCTACCACAGAAGGGACAGCTGTATGTAGTGGAGGAATGACTTTACTGAGCTCCTGGAGAATCAACTCTTATTCTCCATGTACCATCTGGCTTTTTTACTGGCCACACAGGAGAGTTAAAGGGACTGTGGGTGGCCCTCATTATGCTCACCTTCTCCAAATCCCCTATAGTTGCTGTGATTTCCTAATGTCCTCTGGGCAGCTGGCATTGTTTCACCACTGTTACCCATTGTGGAGGTGGCAACTGCGCAGGTGGATGGTTAGCATGTCCCCGCGAAATGGCTTTTACCACCCACACCCACAGGTGAAACTCTCCTGAGGTTGTCTGTAGCCACAGACCCAGAAGTATGTCAATACCCAGGATATACCAAGGAATGGGGGAGACATAAACAGTGTATTCATTGGGATGGGGGGGGGGGGCAAATGCCTGATACCTGGAGGAAGCTGCACAGCCTTCACCCTTATACTTTGTCCCCTATAACCATCAATAGAAACCTTGGGCTCCAGAAACTTCTCAGGGTTTCCATGTAAGAGTATATTCAACTCCTGTATCCACAAGAGGTAACACTTGCTGGACATTTGCAGGGACCAATGAATAGCCAATTTGACACGTGGCCTCTGGTCCCTGCCCATCCCATGAAGACAGGTCCCTTGGCCGCTCCTCTAGCCAAAAGTCCAAAAGATATCTCCTCCCTCTTCTTGGGAGGTTGACACAGCCAGATGGTCTTCCAACCAGACTAGACGGTCTTCTTGGGGCTCTCAGGGTGCAAACCTGGATTTCCCTGTCAATTTTTTCTTCTTCTAGGGCCACAGGAAGCATTGGTCAGCTCACAGTTGCTTCCAGAGCTCTAGCAGGTACATATTCAGCTTACTGTTTATCTTAGTGTGATCAACTCCAGCTCCTAAAAATCTGACCACATCCTGTGTCCTAATCACCTGCACAGGGATGCTGTTCAGCTGGGGAACAGAGGGACTCTGAGAGACTGTGCAAACAGCTTTCTGTTGGCGGCGAGACTCTGCCTCTCCTAGACTAGCCACAATTGTCATGATGTCATTTATGCAACAACTGACATATGGTGCAAGAATTGCCACCAGTGAGCCAAAATAGGCACAGGGTGAGGAGCCATATGGAGGACAAGATCCCTCATTCCAGTTGTAAAACATTCATCACCAGAACCCTGTGTATTGGGATTGAACATAGCCTGGTGCATGTCCAACTCCTGCAGGATTTACACTAAGTCTGTAAAGGACTGCCACTTGGTCACTGTATCTGGCACATCACCCGCATTCACTGAGACAGTATGGATAGCAGCCATTACCCATTCCATAAAAGAATGTGAGCCCTGACCCGCACCGTGCATCCAGCTATTCTGCAGGTGTTGGTGCAGGGAGGGGTGTGTTGTGATGGACGCTAACTTTTCCATCTCGGCATCAGAACACATGATGCTGTCCACCCCTAAATTTCACAGGCACAAGAGCCATGCAGCTAAGGGCTCCCTAGGTCACTGGTGAAACTGATTTGCAAGATTGGCCAACTTGGCCTGAGTGTAAGGTCTATGAAGTGGTATGTTCTACCATCTGAACAGGACACACAGGGTTCCTTCCCCTCAGGCACCATAGTTTGTTGGGACTTCCATTTTCTGTAACACTACTGGGTGGGCCTTTCTGGAATACGGTTCCACATCGAAATCATCTTCCTCTGACTCTGAGTCCTCCCCTGCAGCAGGAGACAAGAATCTGTGTCACTGTTCTGCAGCTGTCAGATCTTCTTCCAAAGCACCAATTCTGGCTTCCAGGGCTGCTTCTTTTCCTTGGAGTTCACATAATTTTCTGCATTGCAAAGCGTGGTCTCCTCAGCTCGCAAAGCTGAAAGAAACACCCAGCCCATGGCCGCCCATAGCTGCATGGGCACTGGGCTGCTCCAGGGTCTCTCCAACCTCTGTAGGACTTTCTTCACGGTGTCAGGTATGCCACTGACATAGGGCCACTCCCTTGGTGGAGCCCATGAGGCCAGGAGGCTCGCCATCAGGTGCCAAGTACTGATATCAGACCATCCATCAAGGCTCCCCTCAGGAGACCCCAGAGGCTCCTCCACTTTCATACTGTGTGAATCCTAATGTTTATGCTAATTGTGTTGCAGCCAGTCAGGTCCTGGCAGGTCCACTCTAGATTCAGGGAGACAGAAGAAAATGCGTGGAGTCGTGGGGATGCTTGATAACCTTTATTTACAGGTGGGCAAGCAACGCACACTGTAAGCTGCTCATCTCTCTAGTGAGAAGCCCCTACCTGCTTAAGTACTAGAGACAAACAGAGCCAGCAAAATGCCAAACAATTAGATAACATAGCATAATTCTGTGCATGTGAGCCCCGTTCAGGTTATGGGAACCATTTATCGGACCCAGTCTCAGGCTATGAGAACACTACTTATCAGGCCCATTCAAGGTCAGGGGAAAACTGCTTCCCTTAGTTACCCAGACACCTGGGTAAAGAAGACAGATGGCCTGTATTTACAGTTGTTCTGCAGTAAAAATGTATTCTTTTAGTAGTCAGAAATAGCAATACATGTTTCCAATGGGGAAAAAACCCCAAAGTAAATGGGAATGAAGAAATGGAAAATGTTGCTATGAAAGGAAAGATTTATTCCCTACCTCCCACCAGGATTTAGGAAGTATGAGCATGTTTATTTTTGAGAAGCCAATGAAAAGAGAAAGATTGAAGACACAGGGAAAAAGGAAATATTTTAAAAGCCATGTGTCTGAGAAGACAGGGAAATGGAGCCCAAGAACGCAACATGGTATGAACCTTAGATGGAGGAAGGCCACCTCTTGTTTTAGGGAGAAGCAGGGGCAAAGAAAGTATGTGTGTGTGTAGTTACAAACTGTTCTATAGATCAGGGACAGAGAGGTAGTAGTCATGCCTGAGAGATTCCATTTTCTATGTTAATGAGAACAACATTCTAGCTGAGAGGGCATGGCAAAAGTGGTCAGGAGACTTATGGAGAGCCCTGAGGGTAGAGGTGGAAGGATCTGAGCAGAAACAGGAAGTAGGATTGCTGAGTTAGGCTTCAACTATATGGTATTGCAAACGATAGCTTTGAGATGTGTGTACATCAGTCAGGACAAGAAACTGTTTTCAAACAACATAACACTTCTGAGAGGTGTGACAACTGGTCCACACAGGGCACCCTGAGAGGTCCACTAAACCCCTCCAAATGGGCTTTTCAGCCCTTGCAAGATTTTGTGCCTCACTTGCAACCAGAACTTGGCCTGGGAGGCCTTTGATCCTGACTGCCATGATGTAGCCTACAGCCATGTGTCCCTTGAAGTCTGCTGCCTGTCTAGCCTGCTGTCAGGAACTGGGATGCAGTCCCAATGCTTTCATTTCCTCATCCTGGGGAAATACCATTCTTGGCTCAGCATTTCTTTCTCCCTTCAAGTCTTTAGTCATGAGGCCTGTCCATGATATCCAACATTCTTCCCAACCTCAGGTTTTGAAAACTAAATCAAAGGAGAAGGATTTGGGTAAGTTAGTTTTCTAGGCCTGGAGTTTTTTTTTGTGGAAAGTTTTTTAGTCATACATATAATTTCTTAATGGATAAAGGGCTATCAGGTTATCTGTTTCTTGTTGAATATGTTCCAGTAATTTCTGTCTTTCAAGGAAGCTCTTTATTGTATTTGTTTTCAAATTTATTGGTAAAAATTTATTTACTTAGCCCCTTATTATTATTGTAATTCTGTAAAATCTTCAGAGATGTTTCCTCTTTCATGCCTGATAGTAGTAACATTTTGTCTTCTTTTTTTTTAACATGGTCATTCTGGCTAGATGCTTATCAATTTTATTGATCTTAAAAGTCAACTTTTTTTGGAGATTAGCGGAAGATGGCAGTGAGATAGGTGGGAGCGGAGTCCACTTCCCCTCAACGCCAGTGAAATACCTAGCTGATCTGAGGAGCAGAGCGAACAGCCAACAGTATTCCAGCATATATGAAGATCAGAGACCAAAGATAGAGGACATCGAAAGATCAGACGGTAAGAAGAGTGCTTAAGGACAATAAGATCCCTGGGACCCGCGCAGGGACGAGGGCAACTGAAGCCCTGGCCTGGGCGCAGGGTCCGCTGCAGGATTCTTGGGAGAGAGCCAGGCTGGGCTGTGTGAGCAGCCAGGTGCTTGTTTGGACCAGGGGGGCTAGAATAGGAAGAATTTCTCAAAAAGGAAAAGAAAATAGAGGCATATAGTAGCTAGTTAGAGAACTCTCCGCAGCAGCCCCAGCAGCCTCTGCCTCTGGCGCCCCTCCCCCCTCAGCCCAGGACTGTGAGCTTGGAAAAGCAGCCCCCGGCGCTCACCTGAAGCCCGGCTGGCGTGCACCCAAATTAGCGGACTAGGGGCTCACACCTGAAACCCCGGGTGAGCGCGAGCCCTGATAAGTAGCCCAGCTGCATGGGCGCCAGACCCAAAGTGCCCCAGTGGGTGCGTACCACAATCAGTAGCCTGGGGCCCACACCTGAAACCCCGGGTGGGAGGGCGCCCTGATAAGCGCCTGGCTACCTGGAAGCACAGACAAAAAGCTCCTGGGTGAGCTCGCAACCGGATCAGTGGCTGGCTGACCCAGTGCACAGACCCAAAGCAGGGGATCGGCAACCAACCGAAGTCCAAAGTGGAGATCAGCCACACAACCCGATCAACGGCCTGGCTGCTGGCAGGCGACCACAGCCAAAAGCACTAGTTCTGAAAAACTCCTACTTAGCCCCTGCGCACAGAACTCTGCAGGGCCTACTGGCTCTCTAGGAGGAAGGCAGAACACCCAGCAGAGGGGAGCTGCAGGGCTAGGAGAGACTGCATTCCCTGGAAAGACTCGACCCACTAGGGGGCTGAACTACCGCATAGCAGCACCGAGAGCCCCAAGCATCTAAGACAGCAAACAGCAAGAAGGTAGAGTGTGAGTTGCCCCTAATTGGTGCAACTCAAGGACAGCACAGCTGGTGAACTAAAGGCCTAGTAGGGAGAAGAAGGACCTGGAGGAACTAGACTGAAGGCTGAACAACAGCGAAGAGTGTGGCTCAGGAAGGGAGAAAAGTGAAACCAATCCTTCCAACCACCCCCTCCCGTTCCACAGACAGGACGACCAGCAGAACTAACCTGACCAGTTTAAAGCCAGCAGAAGACCTTTTTTTTTTTCTTTTCTTTTTTCTTTCCTTCTTTCACCCTGAATTCCTTCTTCCTTTCTGTCCTTCTTTCTTTTTTTATTCCTTCTTCCTTCCATCCTTTACCTTTGTTATTCCTTCTTTCTGCCTTCTTTTATTTATTCTGTTGTCTTAATTTTTGTGAAAAAATTCCTTCTTATCTTGCCTCCGATCTTTCTTTATTCCTACTCCCTTCCTTCCTTTCCTTTTCTATTCCCTTTTTCCCTCCTTCCCTTCTTTTTTTTTTTTTTTTGCCATTCCTCTTTTTCCCACAGGTGAGACAAGAAAACCTGGAGTGCTGAAAAGACCAGAGTAAGACTGTGTTACACCCATAAAGTCAGCTCAAGACCAGTGAGCACAGGAGATTAAGGAGACAGCACCACTGAATCCCATTGGAATTCTACCATAGAAGTTCATACCATAAACCCAGGGAGTCAGAATAGATCAATTTAAGAAGCAGAGGCTAACAAGAAGAGTCTCACAAACAATGGGAAGACAAAGAAACAATCACCAAATGAAAGGTAAGGAGGAAGCCTCAGAAAGAATGCTAACTGAAAATGAGGCAAGTCAACTATCAGATACTGAGTTCAAAGCAATGGTCATCAGTAAGCTCACTGAGCTCTCTGAGCTCACAGAGAACTACCGGAAACTACAGGGAAACTACAATGAACTCACTGCAAACTATATCAACATGAAAAAGGAAATAGAAAATATCAACAAGGGCCAAGAGGAAAAGAAGAATACAATTTCTGAATTGAAGAACACAGTAGAAGGAATGAAAAGCAGACTTGATGAAGCAGAGGATCGGATCAGCGGGCTGGAGGACAAAGTAGAAAAAAACACCCGGAAAGAGCAAGAAAAGGAAAAGAGGCTCAGAAAGAATGAAGAAGCAATAAGCGAAATGCAGGACAACATAAAACGTAACAATATCCGTATAATAGGAATACCAGAAGGAGAAGAAGAAGAGCAACGGACAGAAAACCTGTTTGAAAAAGTAATGATGGAGAATTTCCCTAATCTGAGGAGAGAAAAAGCCACCCAAATCCAGGAAACACAGAGAATCCCAAGCAAGAGGAACCCAAAGAGACCACTGCAAGACACATCATAATTAAAATGGCTAAATTCCAGGACAAAGAGAGGATCTTAAAGGCAGCAAGAGAGAAACAGGAAGTAACAGGCAAAGGAGCCCCAATAAGGTTACCAGCTGACTACACAATGGAAACACTCCAAGCCAGAAGAGAATGGCAAAAAATATTCCAAGTAATGAGAACCAGAGGCCTGCAACCAAGACTACTTTACCCAGCAAGGCTCTCAATCAAGATAGAAGGCCAAATAAAGAGTTTCCCAGACAAAAGAAGTCTAAAAGAATACAGCCCCACCAAACCAGCTCTGCAAGAGATGCTAAAGGGACTGCTTTAAGGAAAGGAAGGAAAAGAGAAACAAAGAGGAACACAGGTAGGAAAAAATGGCAATGAATAACTACCTATCAATAATAACCTTAAACGTAAATGGATTAAATGCTCCAACCAAAAGACATAGAATAGCTGAATGGATAAGAAAACATGACCCACACATATGCTGCCTACATATGCTACATATGCTGCCATCTCAGGACAAAATACCTACACAGACTGAAAGTGAAGCTCTGGAAACAAATTTTCCAAGCAAACGGAGAGGGAAAAAAAAGCAGGGGTAGCAATACTCATATCAGACAAAATAGACTTCCTAAGAAGGGCCATAAAGAGAGACCCAGAAGGTCACTTCATAATACTCAAAGGAAGAATCCACCAAGAAGACATCAACATTGTAAATATATGTGCACCCAACATAGGAGCACCCAAATACATGAAGAAAATCTTGGAGGACTTCAAGAAAGATATTGACAGCAACACAATTATAGTAGGGGACTTTAACACACCACTGTCAAAAATGGACAGGTCCTCCAAACAAAATATCAAGAAGGATATTGTGTCACTTAACAATACCCTAGATGAAATTGACTTAACTGATATATATAGAGCTTTTCACCCCAAAGAAGCAAAATACACATTCTTTTCAAGTGTCCATGGAACTTTTTCAAAGATAGACCACATGATAGGACACAAAGCAAGCCTCAACAAATTCAAGAAAATTGAAATCATATCAAGCATTTTCTCTGACCACAAGGGACTGAAACTAGAAACCAACCCCAAAGGAAAAAACCCCAAACACTCAAAATCATGGAGACTGAATAGCATGCTATTAAACAATGAATGGGTCAAGAACCAGATTAGGGAAGAAATCAAAAGCTTTCTGGAAACAAATGAAAATGAACTCACAACAACCCAAAACCTATGGGACAGAGCAAAGGCAGTCCTGAGAGGGAAGTTCATAGCAATACAGGCCTACCTTAAAAAGATAGAAACATTTCAAACAAGGAACCTAACCCTACGCCTACAAGAACTAGAGGAACAACAACAAAGACAGCCCAGAGCAAGCAGAAGGAAGGAAATAATCAAGATCAGAGCAGAGTTAAAAACATAGAGACTAAAAGCACAATTGTAAGGATCAATGAATCCAGGAGCTGGTTCTTTGAAAAGATAAAAAAAATCGACAAGCCTTTATGTAGGCTCATCAAGAAGAAAAGAGAGAGGATCGAAATAAACACAATTAAAAGTGAAAAAGGAGAGATTACAACTGACACCACAGAAATACAAAGGATTGTAAGAAACTACTACGAAGAACTGTATGCTAAGAAATTTGAAAACCTAGATGAAATGGACACATTTCTAGAAAAATATAACCTTCCAAAACTGAATGAAGAAGAAGCAGAAAACCTGAACAGACCAATAACAGCAGAGGAAATTGAAGCAGTCATCAAAAAATTCCCAACACATAAAAGCCTTGGACCAGACGGCTTCACAGGAGAATTCTACAAAGCATTTAAGGAAGAGCTAACCCCTATCCTTCACAGACTATTGGAAAAAATCCAAACTGATGGAAGACTCCCAAACTCTTTTTATGAAGCCAGCATCATCCTAATCCCAAAACCAGATAAAGACACAACGAAGAAAGAAAACTTCAGGCCAATATTGCTGATGAACATAGGCGCTAAAATTTTCAACAGAATATTAGCAAACCACATCCAGCAATACATTAAAAAGATCATCCACCATGACCAAGTGGGATTCATCCCAGGGATGCAAGGATGGCACAATATTCGCAAATCAATAAACATAATACATCACATCAATAACTGCAAAGAGAAAAATCACATGATCATATCAATAGATGTAGAAAAAGCATTTGATAAGATACAGCACCCATTTCTGATAAAAACACTCAGCAAAGTGGGAATAAAGGGAGCATTCCTCAAAATAATAAAGGCCATATATGAGAGACCCATGGCCAACATCAGACTCAATGGACAAAAACTTAGAGCTTTCCCACTAAGATCAGGAACAAGAAAAGGATGCCCTCTCTCACCACTCCTATTCAACATAGTATTGGAAGTCCTAGCCACAGCAATCAGACAAGAAAAAGCAATAAAAGGCATCCAAATTGGAAAGGAGGAAATGAAACTGTCACTGTTTGCAGATGACATGATAGTGTACATGGAAAATCCTATAGACACCACCAAAAAACTACTCAACCTAATAAATGAATCTGGCAAAACAGCTGGATACAAAGTCAATACTCAGAAATCAAAGGCATTCCTGTACACCAACAATGAAACTGCAGAAACAGAAATCAGGAAAAAAATCCCATTTGATATAGCAACAAGAAAAATCAAGTACCTAGGAATAAACCTAACCAAGGAGGTAAAAGACCTGTACTCAGAAAACTACACAACACTGAAGAAAGAAATTAAGGAAGACACAAACAAATGGAAGCATGTACCATGCTCATGGATTGGAAGAATTAACATCATCAAAATGGCCATACTACCCAAAGCAATTTATAGATTCAGTGCAATCCCTATTAGAGTACCCATGACATATTTCACAGATATAGAACAAACATTTCAGAAATTTATATGGAACCATAAACAACCCCAAATAGCTGCAGCAATTTTGAGAAAGAAGAACAAAGCAGGTGGGATCACAATACCTAATATGAAACTGTATTACAAGGCCACTGTAATCAAAACGGCCTGGTACTGGCATAAAAACAGGCACATAGACCAATGGAACAAAACAGAGAGCCCAGAAATAAACTCAACTATATACAGTCAATTAATATTTGACAAAGGAGGCAGAAGCATAAAATGGAGCAAAAACAGCCTCTTCAACAGATGGTGTTGGGAGATCTGGCCTGCTATGTGCAAAAAAATGAAACTCGATCCCCAACTTACACCGTACATGAAAATAAACTCAGGATGGATAAAAGACTTAAATATAAGTTGTAACACCATAAAAGTCCTTGAGGAAAACATTGGCAGGAAAATCTCAGACATTGCACGCAGCAACATCCTCACAGACATATCCCCTAAAGCAAGGGACATAAAGGAAAGAATAAACAAATGGGACCTCATCAAAATAAAAAGCTTCTGCATGGTAAAGAAAACAGCACCAAATTACAAAGAGAACCAACAGTATGGGAAAACATATTTGCTAATGATACCTCAGACAAGGACCTGATCTCCAAAATATATAAAGAACTCACATGACTCCACTCCAGGAAGACAAACAACCCAATTAAAAAATGGGCAAAGGACTTGAACAGACAGTTCTCCAAGGAAGACATACAGAGGTTCCAGAGACATATGAAAAGATGCTCAGCATCACTAGCCATCAGAGAGATGCAAATTAAAAGCACAATGAGGTACCATCTCACACCAGTCGGAGTGGCCAACATAAACAAATCCACAAACAAATTTTGGAGAGGATGCGGAGAAAGGGAACCCTTGTGCACTGTTGGTGGGAATGCAGACTGGTGAGGCCACTGTGGAAAACAATATGGAATTTCCTCAGAAAACTAAAAATGGAACTGTCCTTTGACCCAGCAATTCTGCTGCTGGAATTATACCCTAAGAACCCTGAAACACCAATCCAAAGGAACCTGTGCACCCCAATGTTCATAGCAGCACCATTTACAATAGCCATGTACTGGAAGCAACCTAAGTGCCCATCAGCAAATGAGTGGATCCAAAAACTATGGTATATTTACACAATGGAATTCTACGCAGCAGAGAGAAAGAAGGAGCTTATACCCTTTGCAACAGCATGGATGAAACTGGAGAGCATTATGCTAAGTGAAATAAGCCAGGCGGTGAGGGACAAATACCATATGATCTCACCTTTAACTGTAACATAATCAATAGAAGACAAAAGCAAACAAAATATAACCAGAGACATTGAAGTTAAGAACAATCTAACAATAGCCTGGGGGTGTGGGGGGACAGTGGGAAGAGGGGATTACAGGAACTACTATAAAGGACACATGGACAAAAGCAAGGCGGAGGGTGGAGGTGGGGGAGGGAGGTGGGTTCACCTGGGGTGGGGTGGAGTGATGGGGAGAAAAGGCATACAACTGTAATTGAAAAACAATAAAAATTTAAATAAAATTTAAAAAGTCTACTTTTTATTATTTTTCCTGTTCTTCTTCTCGTTTATGTGTATTGATTTTCACTGTTATTTTTTACTATTTCTTTCCTTTTGCTTACTTCAGGTTTTATTTGCTCTGCTTTCTCTAGTTTCTTCATGTAGGATCTTAGATTACTGATTTTAGATCTTTCTTATTTTCCAATATAGGCATTTAATGTTATAAAGTACTTGGTAAGTACAACTTTATCTGTATGCCTCCATTTTGATATGTTTATTTTAATTTACTTTAAGGTATTTTTGATGTCATTTGTAATTTTTTTGTTTTATTCATGGGTTATTTAGAAGCCTATTGTTTAACTCCCATATATTTGAGAGATTTACAAATATCTTTCTGTTACTAATTTCTAAAATAATTACATTTTGATCAGAAGGCATAATTTATTTCTTTCCTTCGAGTTTGTTAAAGCACATTATGGCCCAGAATATAGACTTGCTGTACAGTTCAGGAGTGTTCAACCTGTCGCCTGTGGGCCGCATGCAGCCCAGGATGGCTATGAATGTGGTCCAACACAAAATTGTAAATTTACTTAAAACATTATGAGATTTTTTTGTGATTAAATGTTGTAATATCATGCAAAATAAATATACGTATACTCTCGCTATTTGTATGTATGTATGGCTTCAGTTTTACAGTGATGTGTGGCTTCCAGTGTGTTATCTTCTAAGCACAGACAGTAGAATTGACACCATCAGACATTACATGTGCTTGTGGTGACTTAGCGAGGCAGCAATTATCAATAATATTTCAATCTACCATTGCAACATTATGTGTTTAATGTTATTTGAAAGTCAGGTAAGCATTCTTATTTGATTATTAAAGGTACTTCGACGCCTCAGTGGTGCCTCACACATCACCTGCCATGCTTTACAATCAGCCTTCCACCTTGCCCTGCGTTAGCAGCTGAGAAAACAGTAGAAGGGCCCAAACCTTGCTTTCTATTTTCCTGTCAATTCATTTTGATAATAAAAGTAAATAAAGTCCCTTACCTATTATTATTTTTTAATCCTGGCATAGGTTCTACAACATCTCAAAAGAAAAAAGAACCTCCAAAAAGAAAAATTATGGATGAAGGAAGATTGTTTAATGAAAAGTGGAAAGATGACTACTTTTTTGTCGAGGCAAATAGTAAGGCACTCTGTTTAACTTGTAGGGGATTTGTGCATGTTTTCAAAGACTATAATTTGAAAAGGCATTATATGCAAAAACATGCTGCCAAATTTGATGCATATGAAGGACTGTGTTGTAAGGACAAAATAGCAGAACTGAAAAAAGTCTGTCTTCTCAACAAAATTTTTTTCAAAAAGTAACAACTCAGGCAGATTCCATTGTAAAAGCTAGTTATGTGGTAGCATATTTAATAGCAAAAAATCTAAACCATTTACTGATGGTGAGTTTATTAAGAAATGTATAGAATGCATGGCAGATATAATTTACCCTGAAAAAAAGGGGGATATTTCTAAAATCAGTTTGTCTCACAAGATTATAGCCAGGCAAACTGAAGAAATTGGAAAATCTATTGAAAGAAGTTAGGAGAGTAAAGCTGCTAATTTTAAATTTTATGCTTTGGCGATGGATGATAGCACTGATACTACACATATGACTCAATCTGCCATTTTTTATTAGAGGTATTGATAATGAATATAATGTCATTGAAGAAATGGCTTCTTTAGTACCATTAAAAACACAACTAAGTCAAGAGATTTATATGAAGCAGTAAAAAATATGTTGAAGTGACTTTCTTTGTCCATCATCAACATATCTGGTATAGTGACTGATGGTGCCTTGGCAATGGTAGGTAAAAGAGAGGGACTTGCAAAATTAACAGAAGACAATGCAATTGCTGCCCCAAACTCACATTTGATGAAGTATCATTGCATAGCACATCAAGAAAGTCTATGAAAAAAAGTTTTAAAAATGGATAACATCATGCAAATCATCATCAAGACTGTGTGTTTCATAAGAGCCAAGGGATTGAATCATTGCTGATTCCAGGAATACCTTAAAAGTATTGATGCTGACTATGACGACATCATTTACTTTTTGGAAGTAAGATAATTAAGTCAAGGCCAAATGTTGAAAAGATTTTGCAATTTCCAACATGCTATCAAGTCATTTATGGTATCAAAAAACAAATTTGTGCTGGAACTTGACAATGAAAACTGGCTTACAGATATAGTATTTTTAGTAGTTTTAAGCCCTCATTTAAATGAGTTAATCATGGATCTTCAAGGTGAAACCACTTACCAACACCATGTTCCAAACCATAACAGCATTCCAAATGAAACTGAAATTATGGCAAGCTTAAATTAAGGCAAACAATTTTGCGCATTTCAACACGTCAGCTAAACACAGTCCTCAGAACAGTGAAAAATATTCAGCCTTGCTTTTCAACTTGATACAAGAATTTGAAAACAGATTTCAAGATTTGTGGGAAAAAAAATCAATATTTTGCTATATTTGCAACTCTGTTTTTAGTTAACATAAATACGATACCTGCCAATTTTCAAATGGAGTGCATAGAGCTGCAATCTGACATTCAACTTAAAGAAAAATTTGATCATGTCTCTTAACTGGACTTTTATAGGTCCTATCCCTTGGGTAGTATGGACATTTTGATAATGTTAATTCTTCCAATCATTGAACACGGTATGTGCTTCCATTTGTATGTATCTTCCTTCGTTTCTTTTTTCAGTTATGTGTATTTTTCTGAGTACAGGTCTTTTACCTCCTTTGTTAGATTTATTTCTAGGTACTTTATTTTTCCTGTTGCTATATCAAATGGGATTTTTTTCCTGTTTTCTCTTTCTGATATGTCATTGTTGGTATCCCAAAATGCCTTTGATTTTTGAATATTGACTTTGTATCCCGCTATTTTGCCAAATTCATTTATTAGGTTGAGCAGTTTTTTGGTGGAGTCTATAGGATTTTCTATGTACACCATCATGTCATTTGAAAGCAATGACCATTTTGTTTCCTCTTTTCCAATTTGGATGCCTTTTATATCCTTTTCTTGTCTGATTGCTGTCGCCAGGACTTCCAATACTATGTTGAATAGAAGTGCTGAAAGTGGACAACCTTGTCTTGTTCTTGAACTTTGTGGGAAATCTTTATTTTTCCCCCATTGAGTATGATGTTGGCTGTAGGTCTCTTGTATATGGCCTTTATTAGGTTGAAGAATGCTCCCTCTATTCCCACTTTGCTGAGTGTTTTTATCATAAATAGGTGCTGTACCTTATCAAATACTTTTTCTGCATCTGTTGATATAATCATGAGATTTTTATCTTTGCTTTTGTGTTGGGAACCACCCTGCCTGGTTTCAGAGGCTGTAACCCCCCATGGTTAAGGCTGAGTCAGAGTTGGGATCATAAGCCACTAAGGAGACAAAGCTTATCTCCCTGGCAGGTGTGCCACCTCTGCCCACTTCACCCTGCTTGGCCCTGAGCTTGACCAGTTAGCCACTGATGGGTAAGATTCCTCAAGGGAGGAACAACCTAAGACAGGCTCTGGTCACCAGGAATAAACTCGCAGGGAAGGACTCGGGGGGCTGTGGAAAAAGGGGGTGATGGACCCTCGCCCCTCGGCTTTGAAATAGCCTGAGTCCTCATTCTGTCTGCAAGAAGTCTCCTAATCTCTTGGCTGCCTTACTTCCCTTGCCTGACTTAAGCCTGAAGCAATAACAGAGGGCGGTGCAGTCCTGTGCCGGGAGGGGCGGATTCTCTGGGGAATCAGGCCTAAGAAAAATACATACATTCCTGTGAAACCTACTTAATTTGTACCCTCAGTTTAAGAGATAAGGGTCCAGACCTCAGATGAGTCTGGTGCCTAAAGTTTTATGGCCTTCTAACTAATTGGCTGTAACTCAGAATAAGCCCTCAAAGTTCTCTGTAAATCTTGCATTGTTTAACCCTTACTGGCTGACAATGATTGATAAGCTTTATCTGTATTCCTGTGCGAATGAACCTAATAAAAGCCCCTGGAGAGAGAGGCTCTGGGCCCTTCTCCCCTTGAGAGAAGCGGCCACCTCTCCTCCCCAAGCAGATCATGTCTTGGTAGTCTTTTTCTTCATCCATGGCGGACCGGGGGGTTGCGTTAAAGCCCCCCGACAGGGGCCGAGCCACATTTCCCATGCTTGGAATTGTTCCCCACAACCTATCATGAGGAGTGGCTAGTTGAGTGAAATATCACAGTTATTGCTGTACTTCTCCAAAGGATCTCCTATTTGTTTACTAATTCTTTGTACTTTAAATCCCACAGAATACTCTCCCGCTGTCTTACTCCATTTAGCCTTCACCCTGCCCCTAATCAGTTCAGTAAGGAATTTTATTTTACTGTTTTCTCTCTCCTTTTTTTTTTCTTTCTTTTTCACCCTCTCTCAACCTGGGCTTTACTCCTTATTCTTACTAGCTTGCTTCACCCATCCTTTCAAAATCATTTTTCCTTAATGTAGACATCTCATATTTACTTTTCCACAATATTTTTATTCCCATTCCACCTTTATTAAACTTCATTCAACTGTTGTTGCTATTGACCCTGCTGTTGTTTTTCTGCAATTTTGCTCCCTTTGGTCCAGTTTCTTTTCAGTTTTACTTCAAACCTCATAGTACACTCTTCCCTCTTCTTACCCCGTTGTCTCCATCACCCTTTTGTGTTTTACTTATGTTGTAAATTTTACTCTACTCTCTCCCCGCCATCGCCTTGGTTTTGTCCCAACTCTTATCAATTCTCCTCCCTCTTACCACACACCAACATTTTCCCCCATTTAGTCATCCCATATTTCCTTTGTCATATCATAAAACATCTGCAATCTCCCTCCAACTTTATCAATCTTAGTTCAATTGCAGTTGAGACTGCTGATATGATAAGGGGTTCTTTTTGCTAGCATAGGTTTGGTTGTCTGGCAATACTGCTTTGTTAACCAACACCTGTACAACAGCATACAAGACAAGTGGGGGGTTGTGAATACCAGTAAACCCACTGGAGGGCAGAACCTACCACCAAAGGATCTACCAACAGGTAAAACCCAAGTACAAGAAGAGAGCCCACACAAATGGAGGAAAGGGCAAACCTAGAGCATCCAGACAAGGAGATCAAAGAGACCGCACCACTGAGTCCCACAGAACCCCTACCACAGAAATTCACACTATGAAGATGCCTGGCAAAGCAGAGCATCGAGAATCTCAGAGAAAAACAAAAGGAGTCACCTAAAATGGGGAGACAAAGAAAGAACCTGCAATCAAGTAATGGAAGATTCCCCACTAAAAGAGCTAAATGAAATGGAGGCAAGCAAACTATCAGATATAGAATTCAAAAGAATGGTTATAAGGATGCTCTAGGAACTCACTGACAACTAAAAGGAAAGGAGTGTGAACTACGACAGTATGAAAAAGGAAATAGAAAGTATGGAAAAGAACCAGGAAGAAATGAAGAATACAATATCTTAAATAAAAAATACACTAGAAGAAATTAAAACAGGCTGGATGAATCAGAGGACCAAATCAGTGAGCTGCAAGGCAAGGTAGAAAGAAACAACCAGGTAGAGCAGGTACACAAAAATAAACTAAAAAAATATGAAGATAGCTTAAGGTAACTGCAAGAGAACATGAAAGAGAACAACATTTGAATCATAGGAATACCAGAAGGAGAAGAAAAGGAGCAAGGGATAGAAAACCTCTTTGTAAAAATAATGACAGAAAACTTCCCTAACCAGGAGAGAAGAAAAGCCATTCAAGTTCAAAAAGAACAGAGTGTCCCAATCAAGATGAACTCAAAGAGGCCTACTCCAAGACACATCATAATGAAATGCCAAACTTTAAAGACAAAGAGAGAATTTTAAAGGCAGCAAGGAACAAACAGAGAGTAATATACAAGGGAGCCCTGATATGGCTGGCAGCAGATTTCTCAATAGAAACACTACAGCCAGAAGTGAATGGCAAGAAATATTTCAAGTAATGAAATACAAACACCTGCAACCAAGACTACCCTATTAAGCAAGGCTCTCAATTAAAAGGTGAAATAAGGAGTTTCCCAGACAAAAGAAGGCTAAAAGAATACACCTCCACCAAACCAGCTCTGCAAGAGATGCTAAAAGGACTGCTTTAAGAAGATGAAGGAAAAGAGTGAGAGATAGTGGAACACAGGTATAAAGGGGAGAAATGGCAATGATTAAGTACCTATCAGTAATAACTTTAAATGTAAAGGAATTAAGTGCTCTAATCAAAAGTTACAGGGTAGCTAAGTGGATAAGAAAACATGACTCATACATATGCTACCTTCGAGAGACCCACCTCAGAATGAAAGACCTACACAGACTGAAAGTGAAGGGTTCGAAAAAAATATTCCAAAAAATGGAGAAGGGAAAAAGTGTAGTAATGCTTATATCAGACACAGTAGACTTCAAAACAAAGACCATATAAAGGGACCCATAAGGATATTTCATAATACTCAAGGGAAGAATCCATCAAGAAGATAAAAACATTGTAAACATATATGCATCCAACATAGGAGCACTTAAATATATAAGGAAAATCCTGGAGGACTTCAAGAAAGACATAGACAGCAACACACTTATACTAGGGAATTTTAACACCCCACTGTTAACAACGGATAGATCTTCCAAACAAAGAATCAAGAAGGATATTGTGGCACTGAACCAAGATAAAACTGACAAGCCTTTACCCAGACTCATCAATAAAAAATGATAGAGGACCCTAATAGATAAAATCAGAAACAAGAGTGGAGAAATTACAATTGACAACACTGAAATACAAAGATTATAAGAAATTACTATGAAGAACTATATGCCACAGAAATTTGAAAATTAGGGTGAAATGAGAAATTTCTGGAAAAATATAATCTTCCAAAACTGAATGAAGAAGAAGCAGAAAGCCTGCACAGACTGATAAGAGCTCGTAAAATGTAAGCAGTATAAAGAAACTCCCAGCACACAAAAGCCCTGGACCAGATGGTTTCACAGGAGAATTTTACAAAACATTTAAGGATGAGCTAACCTCTATCCTTCTCAGACTATTCCAAAAAGTCTAAGAAGATGGAAAACTCCTAAACTCTCTTTATCAGGCCAGCATCATCCTAATGCCAAAGCCAGATAAAGACACTAAAAGAAACAATAATACAGATCAAAATCACTAATGAACATAGACACTAAAATCCTCTACAAAATATTGGCAAACTACATCCAGCAATACATTAAAAAGACCACACACCATGATTAAGTGGGATTCATCCCAGGGATGCAAGGATGGTACAGTATTCACATATCAATAAACTTAATACAGCACATAAACAAAAGGAAAGACTAAAAATCACATGATCATATGGATTGATGCAGAAAAGACATTTGATAAGGTACAGCACCCACTTATGATTGAAACTCAGCAAAGTGGGAGTAGAGGGAACATACCTCAACATAATAAAGGCCATATGTGAGTGACCTACAGCCAACATCATACTCAATGGGCAAAAACTTAGAGCTTTCCCACTAAGATCAGGAACAAGACAAGGATGCCCTCCCTCACCACTCCTATTCAACATAGCATTGGAAGTCCTAGCCACAGCAATCAGACAAGAAAAAGAAATAAAAGGCATCCAAATTGGAAAGGAGGAAGCAAAATGTTCATCGTTTGCAGATGACATGATGGTGTACATAGAAAACCCTACAGACTCCATCAAAAAAACCACTCAACCTAATGAGTGACTTCAGCAAAGCAGTGCAATACAAAGTCAATATTTAGAAATGAAGGCATTTTTGTACACCAACAATGAAATATCAGAAACAGAAATTAGTACAAAATCCCATTTGCTATAACAACAAGAAAATAAAGTATCTATGAACAAATCTAATCAAGGAGGTAAAAGACCTGTAATCAGAAAAGTACATAATACTGAAGAAAAAGAAATTAAGGAAGAGACAAATAAATGGAAGCATATGCCATGTTCATGGATCGGAAGAATTAACATCATCAAAATGTGTGTACTACCCAAAGCAATGTATAAATTATATAAATTCAACACAATCCCTATTAAAATACCATTGACATATTTCACAGACACATAAAAATCATTTCAAAAATTTATATGAAACCATAAATGACTCTGAAGAGCCTTAGCAATTTTGAGAAAGAAGAACAAAGTAGGAGGGATTACAAAACCTGATATCAAACTATATTACAAGGCCTTGGTAATCAAAACAATCTGGTACTGTTTTGATTAAGAACAAACACATAGATCAATGGATCAGAATAGAGAGCCCAGAAATATACCAAAGTTGACAAAGGGGGCAGAAGCAAAAAATGGCATAAAAATACCCTCTTCATCAAATGGTGTTGGGAGATCTGGACAGCTACAGTGAAGAAAATGTTGATTAGGTTCCAATGAACTCCTACTGTTCTCAACAACATGGATGGAACTGGAGAGCATTACGCTAAGTGAAATAAGCCAGGTGGTAATAGAGAAATACCATATGATCTCACCTATAAGTGTAATCTAAACAACAAAACAATGGAACAAAATAGAATCAGAGACATGGAAATGAAGAACAAACTGACAGTAACTAGGGAGGAGGGGGAGAGTGATAATGGGACAGAAAAGGGGAAGAGTCATCAAGGAACATATTTGTATGTTCCTTGTCTTTGTATGGAGAAAGGAAACAGGTTGGGGGGCACTAAATCTGGGTGGTGGGTGTGGGTAGGGCGGGAAAGAGTAATGAGGGCAAAATGGGGACAACTGTAATTGCACAACAGTACAAAATAAAATAAAATAAATTCAAAATAAAATAGGTTTAAAAACCTTAAAAAAACAAATAAAGATTTTATTTATTTATTTTTAGAGAAAGGGGGAGGGATGGAGAAACAGAGGGAGTGAAACATCAATTGGTTGCCTTTCATAGGTCCCCTGCTCGGGAACAAACCCACAACCCAGGCATGTGTCCTGACCAAATCTATTCCGTCAACCTGCAACCTTCTGGTTTCCAGGATGACACCCAATGAACTGAGGTCAGGGCTGTGTCTTTATTTCTTAAAAACATTTTTGAAGCGTTATATTGACATAGTAACATTTCTAGAGATAGTAGACCTGCTTCCTCATTTCCACCCCCTTTTGTAACACAAGTGGAAGTACCATTTTGCATTGTCACCCAACATGCATTTCATTTTCCACCTTTTCTGAACAATTCTGGGTTTGCACCTCCTCAAAATTTGCCACAAGGGGACACCAATGATTTCATCCTAGTACTCACAGTGCATTGAGTTGTCAAGTTGCCAAATTAGTAAGCAACTAACCAGTGTTTGAAGAGTCAAAGGAGGTTTTATCAGCCAGACTTTACCACCTATATCCTCCAAAGATCTGGATCTTTTGCCTCTAATTATGTCATGATAAATCCTAGAACCGCTGAGTTGGGGCCATTGATAATAATCAGAGATTTATTTGCATAGAGATGTGGGGTGTGCGGGCTTGGGCCAGACTTGGGGACTTCTGCATGAAGGATTTGGTCTGGGCTGTCCTGGGCAGAAAGGACAGCTGTGAATAATGCAGTTTTGAATAGGCTCAAACACAGGCTTGCAGGCTTGACACACTTTCCCCATCAGGTCCAAGTTTTCACATCTCTTTCCCTTGGGGTCAATGAAGAGAAATAGCACTCTTCATGTGATCTCAACACCCACACCCACCCTCCTCTCTGAGCACTATCAAAGGGGCTGGGAAAAGAAGGGCTGCCCTGTGCTGGTGACTGGTTTATTGTTCAGTGGCAGAAAGGGCCCAAATGTACATCTATGCTAGATCTAAAGGTACACTGGTATAATTTAACTACCAGCACTCCAACTCCTAGAAACAACTAGGAACAACTAAAACAAAGAAACAACTACTGTTAGTGCTTACCAGTTTCTGTGAGGGTGAATACTACCATCATGGCTGATTTCAAGCTATCAGTTTGGGAAGAAATATATAGAAGCCCACCTGTCTACCATAATAAATACAATCGATGTAACCTCAAAAGCATAGATTATAGTAAATATAACTAGGAATTGGTGAGGTTTGAGTGTTTATTGTCTTTGTAAAAAATTTTTAAGTCATGGTAAAACACACATGACTTAATACTTACCATCTTAACCATTTTTAAGTGTACAGTTCAGTAGTGTTAAGTATATTCATGTTGTACACTTAATCTCCATCCAGAACTGTTCTCATTTTATAAAGCTCAATCTCTGTACCTATTAAACAAATCTCCATTTCTCTCCTCCCCCAGCCCTTGGCAACCACCGTTCTACTTTGTCTCTATGAGTTTGATACTTTAGATACTTTATATAAGAGGAATCATACAGTATTTGTCTTTTTGTGACTGGTTTATTTCACTTAGCATTATGTCCTCAAGATTCATTCATGTAGCATGTGACAGGATGGCTTTCTTTTTTATTAATCCTCACCCAAGGATATATTGTGGGTATTTTTGTTGTTGTTTTTATTTTACTTTAGAGAGAGAGAGGAAGAGAGAGAGAGAGACAGAGAGAGACAGATATGAGAAACATCGATTGGTTGCCTCCCATATGTGCCCCTTCTGGGGATCCAACCCACAACCTAGACTTGTACCTCAATGGGGAGTCAAACCCACAACCTTTTGATGGATAGGACAATGCTCCAAACAGCTGAGCCACCCAGCCATGGCCGTCTTCTTTTTTAAGGCTTAAGAGTATTCCAGTGTTTGTATATAACACATTTTTCTTCATCTACTCATCTGTTGATGAACCTTTGGGTTGCTTCCAACTTTGGCTATTGTGAATAATGCTGGTATGAATATGGCTGTACAAATAACATTTCCAGTCTTGCTATTAATTTTTATAAATATCCAGAAGTGGAATTACTAGACATATGGTATTTCTATTTTTAATTTTGGGGGAATTTCCATACAGCTGCACCATTTTACATTGCACTAACAGTGCTCAAGGTTTTGATTTCTTCACATTCTCACCAACCCTTCCTATTTTCTGTTTCATTTTTTATATAATCAGTATCTTAATGGGTATGAGGTGATATCTCACTGTTTTGAATTTCTCTAACACTTAGTGATGTTGAGCACCTTTTCATATGCTGTGGCTATTTGCGTATCTTCTTTAGAGAAATCTATTCAAGACAAGTCACTTGCCAAATTTTTTTTTAATTTATTTTTTTATTTTATTTTTATTTTTTTAGCAACCCCACTTGCCAAGTTTTGATTGGAATATTCATTTTTTGTTGTTTCTGAGTCATGAGTTCTTTATATATTTTTGATATTAACCCCTTTTCAGATACATAATTTGCAACATTTTCCCCCATTCTATAGTTTGCCTATCACTCTGTTGATTGTGTCTTTTGATGAAAAGAAGTTTTTAGTTTTGATATAGTTCAATATATCTAGTTTTTACTTTTGTTACCTGTGCTTTTGGTGTCATATCCAAGAAATCACTGCTAAATTCAATATCATAAAGCTTTTCTGTTCTGTTTTCTTTTAAGAGTTTTATAGTTTTAGGTCTTACATTTGGTTTGGTCCATTTTGAGTTACTATTTAATATATGATGTAAGGTCCCACCAGCAGTTGCTGAAGAGACTATTCTTTCTCTCTCAAATGGCCTTAGCACTCTTGTCAAAGATCATTTGGCCATATAAACAAGTGTTTATTTCTGGACATTCTATTCTATTCCATTAGTCTTTATGTCTGTTTTTATGTCATTACCACATTTTTGATTACTGCAGCTTTGCAGTAAGTTTTGTAATCAGGAAGTGTGTTTTATTTCATATTTTTATTAAAATATAGTTAATATACAATATTGCATTAGTTTCAGGTATACAACAATTATTCAACATTGGTATACCTAATGAAGGGATCAACATGCTAAGTCTAGTAACCATTTGTTATATACAGGTTATATGATATTATTGAGCATATTCTCTATGGTGTACATTGGTGTCATCTTTAATTTCTTTCAGAAATGTTTTGTAGTTTTCAATGTATAAGTCTTTTACCTCCTTGGTTAAGTTTATTCCTAAGTATTTTATTATTTTGCATGCTATTGTAAATGGAATTATTTTTTAAATTTCCTTTTCTGTTGCACTTATTTTTGTTTGTTGGTTTTGCACCCTGCAACTTTGCTAAATTTATTAGTTCTAAGAGTTCTTTAGAGGAATCTTTAGGGTTTTCTACATATAAAGTCATGTTATCTGTGAACAAAGATAATTTTACTATTTCCTTTCTAATTTTCATATCTTTTATTTATTTTTCTTGCCTAATTGCTCTGGCTACAACTTCTAGTAGTAAGTGGGATAAAACTGGTGACAGTGAGTATCCTTATTTTGCTTCTGATCTTATAGCAAAAGATTTAAGTCTTTCACCATAGAGTATAATGTTAGCTGTGAGTTTGTCATTTAGGCCTTTATTTATTTTGAGGTCATTTCCTTCTATTTCTAGTTTGTTGAGTGTCTAATAATGAAAAGGTGTTACCTTTTGTCCAACACTCTTTGAATTGAGATGAATATGTAGTTTTTCTCCATCATGCTGTTAATGTGGTATATTGTATTGATTGACTTTTGTGTGTTCAACCATCATTTTTCCAGAAACAAATCCCATTCGGTCATGGTGTATAATTCTATTAATGTGCTGGTGAATTCTGTTTACCAGTATTCTGTGAAGACTTTGCATTGATATTAATTCAGGATATTGTTCTGTGGTTTTCTTCTTTTTATATTATCTTTATTGTTACATAATTTATTTACTTGTATGTTTATGTAATTTTCTTCTTAATAGTGGCTGTTTAATAACAGTTTATACAATTCCTGAAAATTTAACAATTGATTCTGGTGACTCATTTTGAGCTGGCTCCAGCATATTACTGGCTAGATATTGCATGGGTTTTTTTTCCTTTTGCAATTTGGATCACAGTGAATTGAGAAACTTGCTCAATTTTTTCATGATAATAGGAAAAGCAAGATATGAGTATGTCAACCTATTTAGCAAACAAACAGAAAACCAGAACAAGTATTAAGCTATGAATTATTTTCCTGGTTCCCACCTGCTTGCATCGTCTTGATAATAAAAAATTCAGTCCTTTTTAGGGGAAAGCACTATAGTCTTTCTCTTTTTTACTTTTTTAACATTGGCCTCAGTAAATACTGAGTGATCTCATTTAATTCTCCCAACAATGTAGGTACTACTATTTTCCTTATTTTAGAGATAAAGGCACTGAAGTTTAAAGACATTAAGTAACTCACACAAAGTTCATACAACTACTTAGTGGAATAGCCAGAATTTGAACCAGAGCTTCCTGGGCTTCAATTTTCATCTGGTACATGCTAGGGTATAGACTTCCTCATCTGATCCTTGGTGCTGATACATAACTGTGTCCCTCATCTAATGCAGTCTTTAAAGGTCTGGTTCAATCTGAGCTCCTTTTAGAAGCATGGGGTAAATCTCAGCTGCCATACAGTGTCTCTCCTGGACCATGACATGCTATGTAAGTATCTGAGGCATTAGCCACCTAGATATGCCACACAGTTATTTTGGGGGTGATTCCTACTTGGTCACATGTATATATTGTATATTCATATATATTGTTGTAATTGATTTGATAAAAATTTTAAAGATTTTTTTGTATTTATGTTCATTGATGAGGCACATTTGTCTGTAGTCTTCTTTTGTTGTAGCTTAAAAATATTTTTTAAAAATATTTCTTTTGGAGGGAGCTTTGGTAATTTGTGTCTTTTAAGGAATTTTCCCATTTCAACTAAGTTGTCAGATTTATTGGCATATAGTATTTAGTATTTCCTTATCATTTTAATTTCAGTAGAATCTGTAGTGATGTATTCTCTCATACTCATGATATTGCTAATTTGTATCTTTATTTTTAATATAGTTAGGCCAGAAGTTTATCAATATTATTGATTTACTCCGAGAACCAGCTTTTGATTTTATTGTTTTACTTTTTTTACATCTTCACTCAATAATATGTTTATTGACCTTAGAGAGGGAGAAGTTACCTTCTAGGCAGATGATACAGTCTGCATTCCAGTCCACTCTCCTTGGCTGCCAAGTTACATCAATGTTGCACCAATGGTTCTCATTATATTAACAATGGCTGGAAATTTTATGGGCAGGCCTTGTATAATATGGACTGGAATGTGCGTGTGTGAACAATGACCAACTCACTGCACTATTTAGTGGGAGTGGTAGATGCTGTTAAGCAAGCATGTGTACTGTGTGGCCATCACATTCATAATGACTGAGCAAGTAGAGCAATGAATCAGCAACAAATTTTGTGTTAAGCTTGAACATTCCTCTGTGGAAACTATTCAGATGATTCAGAAGGCCACAGCTATAGGCTACTGGTGATTGGCAGCTTCATCATGACAACACGCCCACTCATGCATCACGTCTCCTGTGGTTTTTTGGTGAAACATCAAATCACCCAGGTGACTCAGCCTCCCTATAGCCATGGTTTGGTGCCCTGTGACTTCTGACTTTTTCCAAAACTAAAATCACCTTTGAAAAAGAAGAGATTTTGGACTGTTGATGAGATTAAGGAAAACACAATGGAGAAGCTGACGGCAATTGGGAGAACTGTGTGAGGTCCCAAGGTTCGAAGACGATTGAGGTGTCATTGTCCAATGTACAATGTTTTTTGTATCTTGTGTCTTCTTCAATAAATGTCTCTATTTTTCATATTACATGGTTGGATATCTTCTGGAGAGACCATCTCTCTCTCTCTCTCTCTCTCTCGAAACATCACCTGACCGGGGGTTAAACCCTCAACCGTTTGGTGTATAGGATGACACTCCAACCGAGTCACCTTGCCAGGGCTTTAGGCCTATTTTATTTTGTAAAATTTTCTTGATTTTCACTCTGGTCCTCATTATTTCCTTTTTCTGTCTGCTTTAGGTTTAATATACACTCTGCATTCTCTTAGGAGTTAGTTCAGGTTATTGATTTATTTTAATTTTTTTGCTATAAATTTTCCTCTAAGATGTTTTAGCTATATCTCACAACTTTGATTGTGTACTTCCATTTTCATTTAGGTCAAAGTATGTTCTAATTTCTCTGACTTCTGCTTTGAGCATGTTATATTTAGAAGTTTGTTATTTAGTTTTCTAGCTCTCTTTCTGTTAATAATTCTAACCTAATTCTATTGTGGTCAGATAAAATACTTTGTATGATTGAAATCCTTTTAAATTGATTGAGATTTGTTTTATGGTCCACACTATAGTATAGCTTGGCAAATGGTCCAAATGTACTTAAAGCAAATGTATACTCTGCATTTGTTGGATAGAATGTTAATGTCAATTAGGTCAAGTTGATTGATAGCATTGTTCCAGTCAAGTTCTCACTCACTGGCTTTTCTGTCTACTTTTTCTATCAAGTATTGAAAAGGGGTTATTGAAATCTATAGTTGTATGGAGAACCAAGATGGCAGCGTAGGTAGACACACTGCGCCTCCTCGCACAACCAGAACTGACAGAAAATCGAACGGCAAGGAAGTCCCACACCAAGGAAATAAAAAATAAACATTCATCCAGACCAGTAGGAGGGGTGGAGACAGGCAGCTAGGGCGGAGAGGACTCACGTGGCCGTGGCGGGACCGAAACTGGCGGAGTGTGGGACGAATGGGGCAGGCAGTCTGACCACTAGCAGACCATGCAGCCCCACATTCGCGCAGATAAACCGAGAGGGCCAGACTCAGAGTGGCAGAGAACGGGGCAGGTAGAGCGGCGGGTAGCACCCCGCGGCCCCACATTCGCGCACAGATAAACCGGACAAACGGTGGGGAGCAAAGCAGACCGCATAACCCAGGCCTCCAGCATGGGGAAAAAAAGCCTCAAACCTCTGATTGAAAATGCCCGTGGGGGTTGGGGTGGCAGCAGGAGAGACTCCCAGCCTCACAGGAGAGGTCGTTGGAGAGACCCACAGGGGCCTAGGGTGTGCACAAGCCCACCCACTCGGGAACCAGCACCAGGGGGGCCCAGTTTGATTGTGGGTAGCACAGTGAAAGATTGAAATCCAGTGGAGAGTGGAACAAGCGCCAATGCTCCCTCTCGGCCCCTCCCCCAGGTACAGTGTCACAGAGCAGCGACCAGCGTTACCCCGCCCCACCCCGAGAACACCTAAGGCTCCGCCCCTTTAAGTAACAGACGCGCCAAGACAAAAAAAAAAAAAAAAATGGCCCAAATGACAGAACACTTCAAAACTCCAGAAAAAATACAACTAAGCGAGGAAGAGATAGCCAACCTATCGGATGCACAGTTCAAAACACTGGTTATCAAGACACTCACAGAATTGGTTGAATTTGTTCGAAAAGTAGATGAAAAAATGAAGCCTATGCTAAGAGAAACAAAGGAAAATGTACAGGGAATCAATAGTGATGCGAAGGAAACTGGGACTCAAATCAACAGTGTGGACCAGAAGGAAGAAAGAAACATCTGACCAGAAAAGAATGAAGAAACAAGAATTCAGAAAAATGAGGAGAGGCTTAGGAACCTCCAGCACATCTTGAAACATTCCAACATCCGAATTATAGGGGTGCCAGAAGGAGAAGAGGAAGAACAAAAAATTTAAAACTTATTTGAACAAATAATGAAGGAGAACTTCCCCAGTCTGGCAAAGGAAATAGACTTCCAGGAAGTCCAGGAAGCTCAGAGAGTCCCAAAGAACCTGGATCCAAGGAGGAACACACCAAGGCACATCATAATTCCATTACCCAAGATTAAAGAGAAGGAGAGAATCTTAGAAGCAGCAAGAGAAAAGGACACAGTTGCCTACAAAGGACTTCCCATAAGACTGTCAGCTGATTTCTCCAAAGAGACCTTACAGGCAAGAAGGGGCTGGCAAGAAGTATTCCAAGTCCTGAAAGGCAAGGGCCTACATCCAAGATTACTGTATCCAGCAAAGCTATCATTTAGAATGGAAGGGCAGATAAAGTGCTTCTCAGATAAGGTCAGGTTAAAGAAGTTCATCATCACCAAGCCCTTATTATATGAAATGTTAAAGGGACTTACCTAAGAAAAAGAAGATAAAAAATAGGAACAGTAAAAATGACAGCAAACTCACAGTTATTAATGACCACACCTAAAACAAAAACAAGAGCAAACTAGGCAAACAACTAGAACAGGAACAGAACCATAGAGATGGAGATCACATGGAGGGTTGTCAATAGGGGAATGGGAAGGGGAGAGGTGGGGGAAGGTACAGAGAATAAGTAGCATAGATGATAGGTGGAAAATAGACAGGGGGAGGGTTAGAATAGTGTAGGAAATGTAGAAGCCAAAGAACTTACAAGTATGACCCATGGACATGAACTATAGGGGGGGAATGTGGGAGGGAGGGGGTGGGCAGGATGGAGTGGAGTGAGGGGGGGGAAATGGGACAACTGTAATAGCATAATCAATAAATATATTTAAAAAAAAGAAATCTATAGTTGTAATTATATATTTGCCTATTTCTCCTTTTTACTCCATTACTTTTATTTTCTGTTTTAAGTTTCTATAATTAGATGCATATTTATAATCATTATGTCTTCTTGATGAAGTGCTCCTTTTATTATGAAATGACCTTCTTTAGTCCCTAGTAATATTCTTTGCTCTAAAATTTATGATAGTAATTTAGCCACTCTAGATTTCCTTGATTAGTCTTAACACGGTATATCTTTCTCCATCTTTTTATTTTATCCTATTTGCGCTTTTGGATTTACAGTGGGTTTCTTATAGGCAATGCACAGATGGGTTTATTCTTTTATATAATCTGACAGTCTTTGCCTTTTAATTGGATTGTTTAGACCACTAGCACTTAACATTATTACTATTGATATGGTTTGGTTTAAATTGACTATAATCATATTTGCTTTCTATTTATCTTTCTGCTCCTTTTTCTTCTCTGCTGTCTTTTGGGCCAATAGGATATTATTTATGACTTTATCTTCTTTCCTGGCTTATTAGCTATAACTATTTTGTTATTTTAGTGGTTGGGTTAGGATTTAAGTTTTCATCTTTAACTCATCATAGTTTAATTTCAAGTGATAATATACAACTTCAAGGTATTGACTAAGGCCCTTAAGCCCCCTCCTTTCCCTGACTTTTGTGTTACTATGGTCACACATTTTCTTTCTCCTTATGTTATAATGCCATAATATACTGATCTTATTTTCTGCTGCAAAAATCAATTATTTTTTAAAAATAAAATGTAAGAAAAACGTTTTTTGTATTTTATACATATTTACCATTTCTGATGTTCTTTGTATAAACCTGTCCTGCAGCCATTCAAGTCTGGGCAGGCTCACACTGGGATTCGGGCAGACGTAAGAAAATTCATGGAGCTGTTGGGATGCCTGACATGCCTTTATTCTGGGATGGGACGATCCACATGCACCACAAGCCGCGAGTTGCACTACAGGAAGTCCCAACTCCCTTATATACTAAATGTCAGAAAGTTGGCAGGGTGCCAATACTGACCTTCAGTTATGTAACAGAGCTTCAGTCTACGTATGCGGACCTTCGCTCAAGGCCACATGAACAGTACCAAGTCGCAGTCACCCGGGCATCCAGTTGAGAGATCCTGACTGACTCCATTTTCCCTACAACATCCAAAATTGAGAATAATGAAAATGGTACTACAGGATGTTTTTATGCCCAAATTGTTGAGTTTCCTGGAATGGTCAACAAGTCAAAGATATATTGCTTCACTTTATAAAAGGGAGAGCAGTTGTGAAAATTTCTTCCCGTTTCCAACTTTATATATAAAGAGGGAATATTTCTTTCTTGAAGTGAAGCCTCTTTAATTTTTAAAACTCTTAACTTTGAATACATAATCTTCTACATGTGGTCTGTATTATTTATCCACAATTGCACAATACTTTGCACTTGTTCTCACTGAAGCTAACCTGCCATTTTAAACATGTGGCCTTCATTTACCTGTGTGGACTCAGGAGTTAAAATAGCTTGGAGTTACATCTCACCTGGGCAGGTTGCTTTTTCCCTCTGATTACTCATCTATAAATTGTTTTATTGTTTTTTGTTTTTGCCATTTACATGGGACCATATAGTTAATATCAGAAAACCTGTATAACTATACCCACTGACCTTGGTTATGAGGGTTACACGAAATAGTGAAAACAGAGGTTAGAGCAGTGCTGTGCTTAATTAGTGGTTAACAAATGTTAGCTAAGATTAGGGATGGAGTAGAGAATTGTGACAAGGAAAATGGCCAAAGATGGTCTTTGTAAACCATGCGAAGACGTCTGGAATTCACCCCAAAAGCATTAGTCAGATTTGAGTTTTAGAAAGGGTACTCTAGCAGCAGAATGAGATGAGGAAAGGTTTAGAGAAACTGCAGCCATGGTCCAGAAGACAGACTATGGTGGCTTAAACAAATGTAGCAGCAGTGGATACGGAAAGCATACCAGTTGAACACATAAGAAAGTTAAATAAGCATTTTGCCTGATGGATGTGAAAAGTTAGGTAGGAGAAAAAATGATGATGACTCGGATTTCTGGCTCAGTAAGACGGTGAAGAACCAAATTGCACATGTGGGTTCTGTTTTAGTGATGAGGAGGAAGAGTTGATCTTAGCGTGGAACATGTTGAATTTGAAATGTGTTGAACACATCCAAATGGAAATGATCAATAAACAGATCATAAGAGGTCTGTCTGGAAGGTATCTAGCCATATGAAAAACAGAGGCATTTATTGAAGATACAAGAAACATTGTACATAGGACAATGATGCCTCAGTCCCCTACCAAGTAGGCACCTTGGGACCTCACACAGTTCTCCCAGCATATCTTCCACTGTTCAAAACACTGCAAAATCCTTTGTTGGAATTGCCATCAGCTGCCCTGTTGTAACCTGAATCTCATTGACGGTCTGAAATCTCTTCTCTTTCAAAGGTGATTTTAGTGTTGGGAAAAGCCAGAAATTGCAGGGTGCCACATCTGGGCTAATAGGGGGGCTGAGTCACCTGAGTGATTTGATGTTTTGCCAAAGAACTCTGCACAGGACATGATACATTAGCTGGTGCATTGTCATGATGAAACTGCCAATCACCAGTTGCCCATAGCACAGTTGCCCCAAAACAACTGTGGCTGTTTTTGTTGTATTGTATCTCTCAACTGACAAAGAATGTTGAGGTAGTATTCCTTATTAATTGTTTGGCTTGGAGGGGCATACTCAAGATGGACAACACCTTCCCAATCAAAAAAACAGTGAATGTGGTCTTAATCTTGCTGGAACTTGGCCGCACCTTCCTTTGGGAGTGGAGAACCAGGTGACTTTATTTGAGATTGGCCCTTCATTTTTGGATCATAGCCATAGACTCATGATTCATTTCCGGTTATGACTTTCTTTAGGAAATCTAGTTCATTAGTAGTTGTTTGAATCAAGTCATTAGCAACTGCGTCACGATATTCCTTGTGCTGTGGTAGCAGAAGCCATGGAACAAATTTTCCCATGAAACCTCTCATGCCAAAATCTTGCGTCAAAATCTTGGACAGTTTTTGGAATCCCTGGATCATCTTCTAGTTCTTGCACTGTCAGTTGCCAATCTTTGTGGATTGCAGCCCATAGACGTTCAACATTCTCAGGCATTCTGCTTGTTGCAGGCCTTCTAGAACGTGGATCACTTTCAACAGATTTTCAACCATCTTAGAAGTCTTTGTGCCACGTTTATTTGTGCTGCACTCATTGCATCATCCCTGACAGCGATTTGAATCATCTGAACAGTTTCTGTGAAGGAATGTTCAAGCTTAATGCAAAATTTGATGCAGATCCATTGCTCTACTTGTTCAGTCATTATGAATGCAAGGGCCATAGAGGACACATGCTCACTCAACAGCATCTACTACTCCCACTTAGTAGAACAGGAAAATCGTCATCGTTCATACATGCACATTCCAGTCCACTCTCCTTGGCTGTCAGGTCACATCAATGTTGCCTAAACCACTCGTTATATTAAAATTGGCTGGACTCTTTCTGGACTGACCTAGTATATTTATTTGGCTTTGGAACACCACTGTTTAATAGAACTTTCTGCAGTGATGTTAATGTCCTATATATGTTTTGTACAATATAATGGTCACTATGCCAAATAACTTTAAAGCATTTGAAATGTGGCTAGTGACCTTAAGACGCTGAATCTTTATTTAATTTAAATTAAGTATTCATGTGGTTAATAGCTAGCATATTGAGCAGCACAAGCTTGGGAGTTTAGAGTCAATAGGGCAAATGATAAACAAAATTTGATGAGTCAAATCAGATTAGTCCAGTGATTTTCAACCTTTTTCATCTCATGGCACACATAAATTACTAAAATTCTGCAACATACCAAAAATATATTTTTTGCCAATTTGACAAAAGAAAGTATAATTTTAATTCATTCACAGCAGATGGCTATTGTTGTGTTGGCTGTTGTCATCTTTTATTTGGCAACCAAAGGGAAAAGAGGTCAGTGCCATGGACTAGTCAGGTAGTGCATGTTTTAAAAATTCTTGTGTCACCAGTTGAAAATCGCTGTCAGTCTAATGGAAATTAGAGTTGCTTTTATGTTTACCTTGGAAGTAAGATTTATCTAAAGAATCCCTAATTTGACTATAACAACATTATCAACTTTCTTATATACATTAAACCAACAGTGAACTTTTACTTAACTTCTAAGGACTATCCATACCTTAAATTCATTTACTGTAAACTTGCATAGTTCTTACAACAATCATAAATATTTCCCCAGAATCAAAATTGTGGATGGGTGAGGAGGGAACGCTCTTGTTCCCACAATTTTGGTATTTGTTGAACAAAATCAATGATTATTCTAACTATATTCCTTGCAATGTTTTGAGTCATAGCCTGCCTCATCTTTCTAGATTGTTTTCAGGCAATCCACAATTTTCTGTGGCAAAAATATGTGCAAATGATAATCCCCAGTGAATATTACCTTGTATGGCAAACAATGATTAAATCAAGGATCTCGAAGGATTTATTCTGGATTATCTGGGTTTGCTCCACATGTAATCACATGTACCCTTGTAAGAGAAAGGCAGAGATTTCAGACACTCGGAGGAGAAGACAATGAACGTGAAAACTGTGGAGTGATGCCATCATACACTAAGGTATGTCAGGCAGGAAACGGATTCTCCCCTAGAGCCTCCAAAGGGGGCATGACCCTCCTGACACCATGACTATAGCTCATTGAAACTTATTTTGGACTTCAGAACTGAGACTAAATTTCTGTTTTAAGCCAGCACTGTGGTCATTTATTAGTGCAGCTACAGGCAACTCATTCAGGTGGTCAGAAATAGTTTTCAGTAAAGACGAATGCTCTATAACACTGATAGTCTACAGACCAACACCTTTTTGTTTTATGGAACTACAAAAGTAGGGCAGATTATTCTCTAAGACTGGATTCTCTTGCAAGATGCATGGTTTTACATTTTGCCTGTGTAATTTGTTCACAATATAATCTGGTGAGAATATACTGAAATTGTTGTCTGATCCTTGCAATAATATATTCCACAGATAATTTCCAAAGCTGGATAAATGTTATATACTTATTTTGAAAGTCTGAAGATGACTACATTAGACATTTTATGTTAATACTAATTTTAATGTTTGCATAATTTTGCCTACATTACTCTTCAGTGCATATCCTACTATCAATACAATGTCAGGTGCATGAAGGCAGGAACTTCAATTATTGCTGTCCCCTACAATAGTGCCTGGCATAGTTAATAAATATTTGTTGAATCAATGTATGATGCCTCTATTAATTCCTTTTGCTGTTACTTTCAAACATCAACATAGATTCTTTCTTTGAAAGAATTCATGTAGATCAATACATAAAATAGACAAAAGATCTACTCTACTAAGTATTAGTGAGGAATGTGAAATCCTGCTTACCTGAATGTAACTTATTACACATTAACATTGTAGCATATTCTACATTGTTATAATATTCATGGGGGGGGGGAACCCTCCTACATTTGCAATTCAGAAAACAATGTCGTTGGGGGGAAACACAGTTTATACCTAGGGTGAATTCATAGTTTGGGAGCTTTTTGGCCTTCTGCTCATGAAATGGACACTAGCATAATAACGCCAGAGTAACAGAATCAACAATACCAATTTCTTTAGGAACAAAACAGGGAAAAAGGTTACTAAGAAGTTATATTAGAAATCTGTTTCCTGGCTTACCCAGTAAGTAGGGGGATACAAATGGCAGCAGCTTTGGAATCTGGCCGATGAGTTCAAATCCTGGACTGTCAATCACTGTGTAATCAAGTAAATCTCACATACAATAGGTTGATAATCCTTAGCAGGGTGGTTGTGAGGATTAAATGAGATAATCACTATGTAGAGGATGTTACATTGTAAGTACACAGTAAGTGGTAGTTATTAACCAGACTAGATGTCAAAGTTCCCTTGATGACCTGGTTTCTCCCTTTTCCTAATATCTTAGTGTTTATTTTACTCCTTTACATTAAGTCCTTCACCTCAGGCTAATACAACATTGGCGTAGGGTGTCAAACACACAGCCCGCATGCTGCCTAGAACGGCTATGAATACAGCCCAACCCAAAACTGTAAATTTACTTAAAACATTATGAGATGTTTTTGTTTTTGTTAGTGTTTGTGTATTTAATGTGTGGCCTAAGACAACTCTTCTTCTTCCAGTGTGACCCAGAGATGCCAAAAGGTTGGACACCCCTGGTAGAGTATATGGAAAAATGGCAAGGAACTGAGACCAAAGATGCAGTTTTGAGTAAATTTCCTTATTATAATGTGAATGATACTAATTTGCATCTCAGGAGTTGGTATGGTCAAGTAAGAGAGTAAATGCTACATGGGTGTTGATCACCACTTGACTATCTGCTGCTTCAACCCTCACCCATGCAACTCATTTCAAATGGGTATGCTTGATGAGGACTCATTTTCTTGTTCCCCAATCCAGTAGGCATTCTGGGCATTTTGTGGGCCCAGGCCTGATTCTATCTGCTAGGTTTCATTTAGAAATTTTAATTCTAATCCTAATTATTTGAGTACATTTGAACCAGCAGTTTAAATTTTTAGTCACATTGATCAGTTACTATGTTCTTAAAGAACATAGAACAGAATAAACAGAAGTTATCCAAACTGTACAGGGAATTCTCTTAAAAGTGAGAAAACACTCAATCGATGACAGCTGTGTTTACTACACCAAGATTTAATCCCACTCTTGATCTCACCCAGATTCATGGTTTTTAAAAACATCTATGAAGATGACTCAAGTTTTGTCCTCCAACCCAGACCTCTCCTCCAAGTATCAAATTTATATATGCCAACTGCGTACCTGACATCTCTAGTTGGATATCTAATGGAGACCTCCAACAGCCCAAAACTGAGCTTCCTCCAAACTCACTCCTCCCACACTGCTTTCCAACTGTGGCCAGTTGCTCAGGCCAAATACCTTGGAGTCATCCTCAAATCATAGTTTTCTCATGTTCCTCACACTTAACTCAGTGAGCAAAGTTTACTGGGTCAAATTTTAAAATATAAACAAAATCCAACTACTTACCACTACTGTCTCTCACTTCGATTATTATACTTTACAACCTAACTGGGCTCCCCCTGAAGTCTGTCTGAACACCAAAGACAGAATCAGCCTGTTCAGATCCCATCATTCCTCTGCTCCAAACTCTTTTCTCAAGTAGAGGAAAACCCAAAGTCCTCAACATCACCTCCCAGGCCCTCTACAAGCAGGCTCCTGACCCACTGACTTCCTGACCCATGGACTATTCTCTTTCCTGCTGCACCAGCCACACTGCCGTTTCTTTAGTAAGCCAGGCACTCTCACTTCAGGATCTCTGTCCCTATTCTCCCTGCCTATAATGCTTTCCTCCCAATTCCAAGTCTCTGATCAAATGGAATCACCTTCCTTTCCCACCCTCCACTCCATCCTGGCACTGCTTCTCCCCCTTCCTTGCATTACTTTCCCCTTTATGCCATAATACCATTTAAATCGTACTTGTTCATTTTGGTTTTAATTACCTAATAAGATTATAAACTCCATGAGGGAGAGCAAGAAATTTTTTCACTGCTATAGGACTGAAAGTAGTCCCAAGCAGAGTAATCATTCAATAAATAATTGTTGAAAATAATAGATCAAGTCTTCACTCTTATTTGCATGCCCCCCTTTGCTGAATGTTTTTTAAATAAAAATCCTCACCCAAGGACATGCTTATTGACCTTAGAGAGAAGGGAATGGCGGGGGAAAGGGAGAGAGAAAATGTGAGAGAAAACATCGATTGGCTGCCTGTCAAATGTGCCTTGACCAAACCACAACCTAGGCATATGCCCTGACTGGGAATCAAAACCACAACCCTTTGGTTTACAGGATGACACTCCAACCAACTGAGCCACACTGGCTCACTCTGAAGAATATTTTTAAATTAAAGTCAGACAAAAGTTCTTGGGGTGAAAATAAAAGCAAAAGACCACCAGACATTAGTTTGTCAACATGTAATGCCCTGGGTTTATTTTGTGAGAATTCTATCACAATTTTTCCAGGTGGGATTAAAAACCTTAAGGATAATGTATGCCATTGGACTGGGCATTCAGACTTCGGTACTGACAAAGCACTGGTAGTAGTCTGTTAAGTACCATTCTCTTCACAGAAGAGAGGTCAAATATTTCCAAAGGAAGGCACCCGATATTTGTGGTTCTGGCCTTGCAGCCTTCTGGAGAATCTTAAAAGGAAAAAAGCTGGCTGGCTGTTTTTAGAAACTGGAATGATGATACACGTACAGCAACTACTGCATTCTTTTCCCTTATATCCTTTTTGTAAGAACAAGTAAAGAATGAAGTCTTTTAAACAATTCGACAATAAAAGAAGTACAATTTCTTTTGTGCTAAAAAAAAAAAAGGGCAAGACAACATAAACTCCAGTTGTAAGGACTCCATTTGCATACTTGATTTAACACTTTTTGGTGTAGAAGGAAATGGGACTACTGGGCTGTTTGTAGAGCAGCAACATAACATTAGTGCTTTAAGTACCAGAAACTGCCCACAGCTTTGTGGGCAAGTGGGGAAGGGAAGATTCAAGAGACTTCATTTTTAGCTTGTTACTTATCCTAATGATAGTAGACCAGGATGATCCCCATTTAATAGTACATTCCCCATTTTTTGTTTTTTTAAACACTGATGCCTTTTTTTTTTTGTAAAATTCTGTATGTATGTCACCATTTTTTTTTTCACACGATACACAGAAAACTCAGGGACCCAGAGGGGAACCAAGTTATGTTATACCATTTACAAAATACCAAGGAGTCCACAGCTACCTAACACATTTACTACAGCACAGGAACCAATGAAGGTACAGTGTACAAAAAACTGTAAACACGGCACAATAAATAGATAAAACAGCAGGTTCCGCACCATGCACATGATGTGATGACACTTCATCTCTATACAATCTCACATCTCACACTCTTTGTTGCAAGTTATTTCCCTCCCACCCCCCACCCCCAAGTGCAAAGCATCACAAATGAACATTTCTGTATTCAAGTAACATATATACAAGGGTATTACAAATATGCAGTACTGTACAGATAATTGCTGTATTCTTAATTTACAGATGTGATTTTTCCTATTAACAGTAAGAAAAGAAAAATTGAAGCATGAGAGATGAGCATTGCTGTCAAGTCCCCACAGCTGCACAGAAATTCATGTGCTGCATCCCATCATCCCCTGCATTCAGAATGCTCCTGATGCATAGCACCTAATCAAGTCCCAGGCTGCAGCCCCACTCCTGAGAAAGCTACGTCACCTCCATCGCAACTGTCTTGTCTGCTATGTTGTTCAGTGCTGGCTTCTCTGATTCATGATTTTCCCTGTTGAAATAAAGTTCAATAAATTACTTTTCTGCAACAAATCTAACAAATATAAATTAAATAAACCAAGACCATTTTCCCAATAAAAAGTTTAAATATTTTTAATAATAGAAAGAAATTTAACTCTTTTGGGACAAGATAGCATGTAGAGGAATATAAACTTTTAATTTATTATCAGAAATACAAAATCACAAGTCAGACTTATAAATTCCATGATCAACTATATTATCAACAGAACTGTAGTACTATACCACTCAAGCAACCCAGACAGTAAAAACACAAAGAATTCCCAAGCTTTAGTTTTTGGTTTCAACTTCTTCCTCTATTAAATCTTTCACAAGAGTTTAAAAAAAGGAACATACATGTCAGGACTTCAAAGGTTTTATTTACAGAGTAGAGCAGGACAGCTACTGAGCTGGGAGTCAGAAGACCAGGGTCTTAGTTGTTCCAGCACCCAGACTGCTCAGTGCACTTTGTCAATTAACTTCTCTGGATCTGTTTCCTAGCTTTAAAACAAAGGGACTAAAATAAGCTATATAAAAAGTTTTCCATACACTGCAAGTGTTCCACGGCTATACAATTCTATAGTGACAAAAGCCACATAGTATATATTTAAGAACTATATAATTGATTGACTAGCTGTGACTAAACCCAGGATACTAATAAGAATGGATTAGTATTGAGCAGACAATGACTACTAAGTTCAGAAACAGACAGGGATACATGGGTTTAGAAACTAAAGGCTACAGCCTGTTGCTAACAAACCCTGCTCCTCCTTCCAGGCCACTGCCAGCTGAGGAAGTCTAAATATCAGTCTGGCCTTTTCCTACCACTCCAACTTCAACTACGTACCTTCCCAAGCCTCTAGAAAAACTAGTTTACTTGTAAACCTCTATATACACTTATATTTCCAGAGCTCTCTGTCTTCCTCTTCTCTGCCCAACCAAGATCAAATCTAATCTTATTATGTAGAACATTGCCAGAACACTCCTGGTATGAAAAGATGTCTCCTTATATTGAAATTATAGTCATAATCTATACAATAAGCTTGACAAAGCATATAATGTTTTGTGATACTTCTAGAATTATTTTCACCTATTATTTATGATCAACATTATTTAACTTTTCACCTTTATGCTGTCTTCTAACTACACCGAAAACTTGTCTTTGTTTTTATTTTCCCATAGTACTCTGTAATTATGAGGACTTTAATTACCATTAATATTTAAAACAGAATAGAGATTGAGCAAAGATTCTAAACAGTCTATTGAAACCCAAGAAGACAAGTTAGCACAGAAAACAATGGTTTGATTAAAAGACGACCTGGCATGAAGACTGTAGGCCTTTACATTATTAAGAGCAGCTTAGCATGGTAGCCATGTGACTTCTATCAGTTCTGTCTACACAAAAGCAGTGGGAGAAATCACAGACAAATAAGTATTCAAAAGAGAACCCCATCCATCCAGAGCTAGAGGAGTAAGAACATTATAAGCTATTGTCACAGTAAGAAAGTGATGACCAAATCACAACTTATATATGTAATATTCACTATACCATTTAGTCCAAATTTTCAACAATACTGAATTATATTTATCTCTTTAGTTCTTAAATAAGTAAGGAATTCTCTTCTATACATTTTTAATGTATATAAAGAAAAGTATAAAAACCACAAAGCAATACGTAGAGAGCAATGCCTGAGACTTTAAGTTAGAATTCATTTTTCAAACATTTTAATCTTAAAATGACTGCTCACCTTGGAGCTGAATCTACAGAGGATGAAGACGAAACCTTGGAAACTTGACAGTTTGCTGTGGCAGCCAGCTTTAAGGCAGATGATGGAACAGCACTTAAAGTCCTGGGTATGTGCCGTGCATTTACGGGGGTGATAGAGTTTACAGCGGCAACTGACGAAGGGACAGTTAATCGAATGTTGTTCCCAATCAGAACCTGAGTTGTTGCAGAATTGGCAGCAGTTACTGGATGACTCAGTGCACTGTGGGAACTTGAAGTCTGTGTCATGTTTGAAGGTTGTAACAAAGTTGAACCTGCTGCTGATGGACTCATATGTACTGGTGTTGTTGGTGTAGTACTACTGAGGTGTAAGCCCTTATATACTCCTGGAGAAAAAGAGAGAAGCATCTAAACAATTTGCAACTTGGCTGTTTATTAGAGGAACGTGTTACAAATCTTATCAAAACCACTCAATTGTCTTTATCCTTACCTGAGGCTGGAAGGACGCCATTCACCCCAATCCCAAGCACCACATCATCCTTCATCTTGAATCCCATCAGTTGTTCTGATGTCACCAAAGCAGAAGCAGCAAATTGAGCACTAGCAGAATCCAAAGTCTTAGAAACAAAACCCTAAAGAGAAAATAAAAACAAATCTATTCATCATCACTTAGTTTGAAATTAATATTAAAGCTACACAGGTATAGCAAAATCAGTTTGAATATAATCAAAAGTGGCGAACCACTAAAATACTGGGTTGGCCAAAAGTTCGTTTGTTCCCCCCCCCCCCGCCAAAGATGGCTTTAGTAGCGCTTAGCTGTCTTTAACTTCATTTGAAACAATTTTGTTAGACTATACTGTGACAGCTGTCATATCAGCATGCATTTAAAAAAGAAACATTAAAATCAGTGAATTTTTGTATAGTCATTTTAATATTGAAGATGGAAGAAAATATGCAACATTTGAGGCATATTATGCTTTATTATTTCAAGGAAGGTAAAAACATAACTGAAATGCAGAAAAAGATTCGTGCAGTGCATGGAATAGGTGCTGTGACTGACTGAACATGTCAAAAGTGGTTTGCGAAGCTTTGTGCTGGAGATTTCTTGCTGGATGATGTGCCATGGGTACATCACGAGTAGATCCGTAGAAGTGGATAGCAATCAAATCAAGACATTATTTGAGATCAATGTTATAATATGTGGCAGATAGCGCACACACTCAAAATATCCAAATCACTAAAGTTATTGGTAAAAATGAAAAATTTATCTTTTCTTTTATGGAAAAAACTATACGGACCTTTTGGCCATCCAATTTCTTTCTTTTGACAAGTCATAAATATGAGAGATGTTTAAGGAGTCTTATAACTCAAGTGCTATAAATTTTGATCTTCATATGTGACAATATATAACATGGAAAAGTCAATTACCAAAATCAAACTTCTACAGTGTGGAAACAATAAACCTCCAGCATAAAATGTTGAACAAGAAATAAGCTTGTAAAACATTTCAGTGATTAGCAAGTACATATAATGAATAAATGAGTAAATAGCTTTCACCTAATTTACCATATATATACACATCACCAAACGTACCTTTGGGATAGTAAGATTACCACCCCTTTAGAATGGAAGTAACAAAATATCAGAATTTAGCCTAGAAATTATGAAGTCTCTTAATTTTTTTACATGAATTTTTCTTCCAAGATGATAAGAGGCTCAAATCTGAGTTGTTAAGCCTTAAAAGTGTTTAAATGGCAAACATTTATCATGCTTTAGGTTTAAGTGATTTTTTCTAAGAGAGGTTATTCTAGTATGATAATTTTAAATTGTAGTACTAACTAAAATAATAAGATAATGAGCTAGGTGTAGGTAAGGCTATATATTAAAGACATACATCACAGACTGTAAGTCAGACTTGAAATAGGATCTCCATCTCATTTAACTATGCTTTTTAGTTTTACTTTTTAAAATAGGGAGCAGAGCAACAGCTTCCATACTCACCTGTAATGTTCTTTCTAAACCCTGTATAGAATGGTTATGATGTAGATTCAGGCGAAAGCCACTTTTCTGCTGGTTAGATGCAAGGTTCTATGACAACAGTTGGTAATTAGAGATGAACTCTGGTGGGAAACAATGAGGGATAATCATAAGACAGACAAATCCCTCACCTGTGAAGTGTTGGTGGAGGAATTACTATTTGCTTGCTGTTGCTGAATTTGTGCAAGCTGCTGTTTCTGCATTAGTGCCAGTTGTTGTTGATGTTGCTGGTATTGTTCGGCTGTAAATGCTGAACGTAAGATGAGGAAACATTTTATAAAAATGCACAATATCATACACATGTTACAATACTAAAATTCCAGCATTAAAAAAATTGTGGAAAATTAAAGCATTTGACAAAAGCTCATGGTCCTGCCAAAGATCACCTTCAAATGAAAACTTAAGCATTTTTACAACTACATTTAATAAGAGTGGCTTAAGTATAAAGAAAAACAGTATTAAACTTCTTGAGTTAAACATAGGCAAGAGAATTGCTCACTTCACAAGTTGTGTAAAAAGGTAATACCAGATTTTTTAAAAATCTACATATTTGAAATTTAACTTTGCACTAAGCTTGAGAAGATATCTGATAATTACCATTTGGTTTTTAGTTTACTTATAATATTACTGTCCCAATGCATTCAGATGACCCCTAACATAATACTAACTGTTCTACATATTTTCTGATTTTAGCCATTATAAACATTTCCTGTATATATGAAACAAAAGGTTTGGTTTATTACTTTTTTTTTTTTTTTTAAGAACCCATCCTTTTAGTTTAACAGGAAGAAAAGAGGCTCCAAATGTTAAGATTAATTCATTTTCCCCACCCAATTAACCCACCTGGAAAAAATCCAGTCAATAAGAACGAAGTTGTTTATGTTGATTTACTGTACAGAATGATGTCTGAGGAAAGACACTGTGTTATGCTACTTATGTTTGTCTATGGAGAGCTCAGTTCTAAAAAAAACAAACAAAAAAATGTTCATTTATTACCCCCCCAAAAGTGTGTTCAGTTTTTAAAAAGGAAACCTTTTTCTTTTTTCATTTTGCCAATTAAAAAAAGAAAAAAAAAGCACATACAATCACAACATCTGACCTTAAAGGCTTCTTTAAGAAGCTGTGATGTTTGAGTAAGAATCATTGCAAAACAAAACAAACAAACAAAAAAAAGGGTTATCATGCATCCCTGGGTACCAGGGAATCTATAAATCATGATAATTTCTGCAATCTCAAGTTTAACGTTTTAAAAATACTGCCAACCTAATTTATTGTTGTCTTTAACTGCATTTTGATAATTTATTTAGAATATCACTTTATCAAATTTTGTAATTTTCACTTACAACTCCTGAAGAATCTTCACCTAACAGTATAAGCTTCCAACTTGTATAACTACAAAATGTTTAGGTAGAAATTCCACCATATCTTGAATGACTCAGAAAATTGTGAAAGAAGTTATTAGTATGTATATAGACTCTTATACTTGAGTTGAACTATGTTTTGGGGCTATAGGCGCAAAAAAAAAATCTCTTGTTGAGAAAATTCTATTGATTTTTTAAAGTTTCTGTGTTACAAATCTATTTAGTGGATATCTGTCCTTTGATGAGTTTCTTTTTCTATGTTTGAAATCCTCAGAGCTGATTTCTACAGGGAAGATTTTTATTGATAATAGGATAATCCCCCAATATTGACATAAAAAAGTAACTTTCTGTCAACATGACCATTTCCATAAAACAGAAATGTGTTGAGTCAAAACTTGAAGAAAATCTACAAAAATGTATTATGTTCTGAATGCTTATTATTGACATAATATTTCTCTTTATGTTTAAAAATACATTAAAAAAGCAGTTGTTTAAGCCTAAGGATCCTTAACTTATTAGTTTTGCTAACTTTTTTTTTTTGAGATTTACACTTTAAAATTTTCCAAGTTTCAGTGACTTGCCTAAGTCTTGCATTTCCTCATAGGGAATGCTCAGTAAATTTTTATAAAAGGGACTATTTCTGGAAGGTCAGGTCATTACAGATCTGGGAAATCAATAATTTAGCATTCACTGAAGATCTATGTGTAAAACTCCATTTATGTGAATGGAAATATTCTTTGCTGATGTTTTTCTGTGTATGTTTTTCCCTTTGTTCAATGTCTACTTTTTCCTCATCTGTATTTTTTTATTTATTTTATTTTATAAACAAGATTGTATTTATCTATTTCCAGAGAGGGGAAAGGAAGGGGAAAGGAGGGATAAGGAGAGGGAGAGAAACATCAATGTGTGGTTGCCTCTTGTACGCCCTCAACTGGGGACCTGGCCCACAACCCAGGCATGTGCCCTGACTGGGAAATGAACCGGCAACCCTTTGGTTCACAGGCCGGCACTCAATCCACTGAGCCACACCAGCCAGGGCTGTATTTTTTTAAATAATTAATTTTTTTTTTTCAATTACAGTTGACATTCAACATCATATTAGTTTCAGGCACTCAGTGGCTAGAGATTTATGGTTGTGTGTTTTAATAAAATATTTTGCAACAGTAAGTAGGAATTTGATATGTATAAAGGTTCCAAATATTTCTGCTGTATTTAAATCAACATTTTAATCCTTGGTCCCTGAGGCTCTCGTGAACTTCACTTTTTAGTAACTGTTAACTTCCTACTAATAACAGATTTAAAAGTACAAATGCAATAGGGGAATAGGGGAAGGGTTTGTGGGGAACTATTATAAAGGACATATCGACAATAACAAAAGGGGGTGGAAACAGAGGAGGGAGGTGGGGAGGGCTGGGGTGGTGAGGAGGGGTGGGGGGAAAAGGCAGAAAACTGTACTTGAACATTAAAAAAATGTTAAATAAAATAAAAATGCAGCTGACATTTTAGATCACTATGCAGGCCTATTTCTTAGATATCTCTATATTTTAGAGTCTAGTTATAACATTTTCCCTGGATATTTTTGATAAATTATCTAGAAGAATTGTACAGATAAAATGAGTTACAAGCAACAGTAGTAAAAACCATGGGTTTGGGGGCCAAGAGATCTTGTTATTTTAGTTCTGAAGACTATCATAACTAGCAGAGTATACCTGGTGGGCAAATTACTTATAAACCTTTTGGGATTCAGTACATTCATCTAAAATAAAAAAGAGATTAAATAGGTGATCACTGTAGTCCTTTTCAGCCACGAGATGCTAAAATTTTAAATTTCTACTGAGATATAAAATTCCAATCCAAAAGGCTGTGTGAATGAAAGGAAAGCTTGGTAAAGTAGTAAACTGGATCAAGTACAACCTGAACTGGGGTTTACATTATTATTTATACAGAAAACAAAGAACAGCTTGGATGCCAGTAAAATTCAAAGTGTAACCAGATGCTAAGTGGAAATAAATAAAAATGACCATATTTCCCTAAATCTCTATCAAAGTAGAAAGTTTTTAGGTTGTATGTCTATCTCCATCTGTGGTGTGGTGGTCAAGTTTGCAATTCACACAAAAATGGACAAGATGGTTTTGTAGACAGAATTAGAATCACTTCATAGAACCAAAAAATTTTAGACCAGGAGGGATCCTTAGTGATTTCCTCCTACAACCTCATAATAGAGATGAAGAGACTTTTGTCTGAGGTCTCAAAGATATTTACTAGTGGAAGGGGGGAAAACCCACCCCCAAACCAATGAGATTTTAAATAAAAAATAAACAAAAGTTTGTTTGACTCAAGTGCTTAAAAAATCTCATATATATAGCCCCTACAGGAGTCTGGAAGTCAAGAGTCATGTGAGGGACAGCATTAAAAGCTGAGAATTGTGAAGGAGCATGACAGGACTTCACATATTTGAAGGCAGGTTTTGTTCAATATATGGACAAACTTCTAAACAAGACTCCAACTGTAAAATAACCTGATCAAGAAAGTTGTTGAATTTGCCCTCAGTAGAGGAGTCTAGGCAGAAGTCATAAACTACTGTTGTTTTGATAGCTTCTTACAGTTCTCTGGGGTAGGACTTCAGATAAAATAATCTAGGATTTTACAAGCCCACTGCTTATACGAGGAAACTGCCATGGGGTGCACCAGTAGCTGGAGTAGAGTAACCGAAATGATCAGAGAAGTGCAGGTGGGGAAGGTGACAGGTACTTAGGAAAAAAATTAACAATTTAAAAATTCAGTTTGAGAACTGGATTTTAGATTACCCAAAGGTATACTTCATTAAAAAATAATAAAAACAAAAAACCTTAACAAACCCAAACACCTATTTTAAAAGACACCCCTCAATTATAAACTTCTTTGAGCAGAACACAGGCAGGAAACAATTTTAATACAGAAAAACATTAACTTTAAGTGGAGGAGTGGGGAGAAAATGCAGACAACTGTAATTGAACAATAAAAAACAAAAAAAGAAAAACATTAACTTTTAAAGAAATGAAATGATCCCTGACAGTATTAAAGTATGAATTCCTAATCAGTAAGCTTGAACTGATAGTTTAGAATGAGGTTTTTGAACATTTACCAGCTGCTACCCAGAACTGGATTCAGAAATCCAATCTGAAAATGGAAGTTTGGTGATTTACTTGATGGCACAGTATAACTGAACCTGAATTCACTTGGCTGATTTGAATATGACATTTTTTGTGGTCAAACATTCCATTTAGTGAGACCACTCCTGTATGTCACTGTAAAACTGCAGGACTACTATTAATGTATTTTACTATGGTACTACTTGAGACTGCAATTCTGAGTTCTGAAACATATTTGGAAGGATTATGGTCTCACAGATTTATAAAATCCAACAATGAATAGCTCAAATCTAAAGTTCTTTCTCTATGGTAAGATTATAATTTATGTTACAAACTGAGGTAAATTGCACTGAGTAAGCTACGGACATTGATTCTTAGAATATGTCATTCTAGCTACAAATTTCCTATTCGCTTAAGTCTTTAGTGCAGATATATGAGCTTAGAAAACTTAGAACGCTGATGAAACTGCATTGGGAACTAGGAATTCAAATCCTGAACATATAACGGTGGTTTAAAAATCACTTTTACTGTTTTCAGTCTTTCTGAATTATAAAGAATCCTTTCTAATTATGATAAAAGGTATTAATTCTGACATGTTATTTCCCAAACTCAAATACATGCAAATGATACTCAGTCACTGAATGAAGAGTAAATTTTCAAAGGTGCTTTTATAGATTAAAAAAAAAACACACTAGGATTTGGAAACTGTCCAAATCACATATTAAGTAAAGATTATTAAAAATACATAATTTATCCTTAAGTGCTAAAACCTAGTCCTGAAAATTCTAAGTACACATATAGCAAGTCCTCCCAAGTTCCTCAACATTGTATATCACTCTGCTGTGTAGTATCTAGAGGACACAGAACTCTAGCACTTGACTAACCAGATGAACTTTTTAGCCATACAACTACGCAAAATGGCCAAGATTGGGAAGCAAACACATTCTGAGCAATTGAAACAGAGGCAACAAAAGTTGCTGTGTTAAAGTTCATTCCCCTTATTAAAAATAATGGTCTCCTGATACCCTCATTTAGAATAATTCTATTTGAAAATGAGAATAAATAGGCCCTTACAAATGATTATTTAGAAAAATGAAAATTCAGTCCAGAGGGCATCACAATGTCACAGCACACATATAATATTTAAAACAATGATAGAATAATAAAAAATGGCTAAATCAAAACCCACCTATTTGGCTTAAGCAGCAGGCAAGTATATAAACTGACTCATCTATACAATGATTAAGTTCTAAAGTCAGGATAGTATAAAATAAAATAAAAAATAAATAAAGTCAGGATAGTAAAAATTAAGCCTTAAAAATTCCTTAAGAGTACATCATGTGACAAAGACCCATCTCTTTCAATAAGCCCAATACAGTCAAGTTTTTCTTCTGACATCAGACTAGATCAGAGTTTCTGTGGCTGAGTTGCAGATGAAGTAGTATTTGTGGGCCACATTATAAAAAAAATCTTAAAAACTGTAATTACACTGCCTGAGGTGAGGTGCTTAGCCTACGAATGAAGCATCAATGCTGCCAGGAGAACAATGAATATTCACTCCTCCTGCTCCCACAGAGGTCTACTCTGCAACTATATTCTTTCAGGAGAATTGTATTCAGAAGCCTGTATAACATCTGAACTACTAACTTTTAATTTTTTTCTCCAGGTGTCTACAGTTAAATTCATTTAAATGTATATACGTTGTAACTCCACTGTAAAGCACTTTACAGAGCATAAAGAGATAAGCTTTTGATTTCTGGAATATTCACAAATGTGAAAGAACAACATGCTACTCAACAGCAATCTGTAGGCATCTACTCTCTAAGCATAAGTAGGACCTAGTAAAATTGAAGGAAAAATCAAAAACAATTAAGTGCAACAGAACAAAATTGATAAACCCGGTTTTTAAAAGTTATATCACATATATAAGGGAAGGAAATAATTAAAAAGAGAATTACAGAGTTACTGTAGTTTTTTTTTTCAGCTAAACTTTTGGTAACACAGTACTGCTATTCAATGTTCACCTTTCAATATTCTTTGACCAACACAAATCAAGTTAGTCTTACAATATCAATGTTTACTTAAGTTGTACAGAAAAACAATTCTACATAAAAGATCACTACAAGATCCTAAGGATGGTTACAAAATTCAACTTCGCCATTTTAAGAGGTGGAAAAGATGGGAACTGATGAAACACGCCAATTTTCAATGAGAAGTCTCGAAGAATATTACACATCTTGAAAATCTCCATCAGGGAAAACACACTACAAGTTTATCCTTTTATAATCTCTACACTGACACTATAAATAAGTCCTCCTTCATTTTGATTAAGAGTATAAAAACAGAGACAAACTGACTCTATGATACAGATGGAAACTAATGGGATTCTAAATAATCTGTTAGGCCTCAGATAACTTAGATTATCTTCTAGTTAATTTCTAAAACATGATTATTCTTCTTATGAGCTGAAAAACTTCCACTTCATCATAGTACTTTTTTTCTAACCACAAAGTAAGTTATTTATAAAATCTTTTCTGGAGGTCTTTAAGAATAAGCAAATTTTCATACTTATTAGAAGGTTTTACGGTAGCCTTGCCAGATAATTAGGGAAACAGAATAAATATTTTTATAGTCCTTTCAAAATTTTTATTTATTTTTACAAAAATCTGTAGTAGCATAATTTTTAACAGTGGACTTCTATAATCTACATGCCTCAACACATTTATGCTTTAAAATAGATAGCTAAATTTTTAGAAATATTTTAACTAGACAGCATTTATTTCAGAAATATTTCACTAAATAGCTATAATGCTAAAATAAATATTATCTAACAATGTTTACAAAATTAAAATAATCTTTTAACCTAAATACTGTTCTATGAAAAACTAGTATGTGTCTTATAAATTATTCTGAATTACTGTGACAGATAAAGCTTTGGGTATCTACTGACTTGCTGGTCTACTTTTATGCAAACGAAGTGAAAGAGTAGAGAAGTGTCCAAACATAAAAACAGCAACATTTTATGGTCCATTTTTTTCATATTATTTTGAAAATATAATTGCTTAATCTTGTGTTTCTCAGACTGCACCCAGGAAAGAATTGTTATACATTAAATACAGGGTGGACCAAAAGTAGAATTACAGTTATGAGCATGTGAAACACATTATTCTTGTATTATTATTTATTATTGTATTATTTTCCATATGAACAACTGTATACCTACTTTTGCCCACCCTATAGTAATAAACCACACCTTTCTATCTGAGTATGTTTAAATGAAGACACATGTATGAACAGGATTCAAATAAATGTAGGTCTTTCTTTTTTTAACTATTTTGAGAGAAAATGACTCAGCTATAAGAATAAATCACATATTCAAAAAATTGATAAACCTGACATTTCCACAGCAATGTATATCACAACAAATAAACATACCAAAGTGTGCTGAACCACTGCTTTTACTTTGTGTAGAGGTACTGCATGACGGGGTCCCAGGCTGTGCTGTTCCTGTTCGAGTTATACTCCTATATAGTTTTCTACAGGAGAGTTCATCATTGTCACTGTCATGTAGGGATGGTGTCCGAGGCCTAAAATGCCGCCATCTACACGATTTGATATTGACTAGTATCTGACTGAGGTCTTTAGAGAAAGATTTGTCCGAGGTATTTGTTTCTGAGGTATTGGCAGACTGATTGACTGGAGAATGTTGTGTTGAGGACAGCAATTCCAAATCCAGATGGCGAAACACACTGTCATAGTCTGAGTAAGCTCTGTCCAGTAAGACCCTATTAAAAATAAGGCAGGAAACATGTTTGTAAAATAGTTATTCAAAAATGATATAAAAAAGGGTTTTCTTTCTCTTCCCACTCCATAAAGCCATCTCATACTTAATATTTAAATTTGACTGTTGCAGTATTTAGCTCTATAAGCTAAAATGCCAGTATCTGATAAAAGGTTCTCTTTTATGTTATTTATAATGATCTCATTTACCTCAAAGAATAAGGTAAATATTTTACAACAGTAAGAGTTGTAATTCTACCGGGCGGCCTACCAGTATAAGTTACTGATAACACATGAAAGTATTTTACTTTTTAAATTATTTTTAATATAAAGATTTGTCACTGCCATTACAAAGCACCAAAACCCTTTATAAAATGTTGCTAACATATCTGTTCTCTATGTAAAAACATCGTATTTTTTGAAGGGTGGGGAGGGATAGGAGAAAAGCGGTAAAAGATATGTTTAAAATTTCTAATAAATAAAATATTTGACATGTTACAAATATAAACTTTATAAATGACTCCATCTTAACATGCTATCACTGATTCATGCTAGTATAAAATACAATATAGCAAACATAGAGACTTCTTACTACTACTGATATCAATGTAATGACATAGGAAAAAGTGCTAAATAAAATATATTTTGGATACAGAATCAGATTTGACTTTGGGTGGTGAACACACAATGCAATACACAGATGATGTATTATATAATTGGACACCTGAAACCTATAATTTATTAACCATCATCATCCCAAGAGTTTTAATAAAATTAAAAACAATATGTATTTTGATGCCTAGATAATTCTAAACTAGTGTTTAAAGTGGTAAGAACTGTGCCCTTCTCCCTGGTGGTTAGTGCTGAGAGTGTGGAGTGTGTGCTCTGGGCTCGGAACACACATTTATTATTAAAAAAACAAAAAAAAACCAAAAAACAACCCAAAAATCTAAACAAATCTTTTAAAAAACAAAACAAAAATTTACAAAAAATCCGCGACTCCCCTGCTGGAGACTTTTATTTTTTTCTTCCTTTTTATAAAATAACCCTCAGCTGGTGAAACAGCTGAGACCCACCCACCCGCAACCTTGCAGCAGCTCCAAGGAAGAACCAGAGATCGAGGCCTTCTCGCTGCCCGGAGGGCACCGTCACCCTTGCTCCCCAGCCTCAACTGAAAGCCAGTGGCCAGCAGTAGCGGATCGACCTCGTTCTGCAGCTGTTGAGTAGTTTTCAATTCCAGTTGACTTTTGTTCCTCTGCGCTTGTCCTGGCTCCCCTCCCCCTGGCTCCAGCACTAGCTCTCCTCTTACAGAAAGGTTGCAGCTGGTGGCCCTGCGGGCAACTGTGCTGAGATGAACCCCAGTGCCCCCCACTAGCCTATGGCCTCACTCTACGTGGGGGATCTACACCCCGACATGACCTAGGCAATGCTCTTTGCTCTAGGAGAAGTTTAGCATGGCCAGGCCCATCCTCTCCATCCAGGTCTGCAGGGCACTATCTATCACCCACTGCTCCTTGGGCTACGCCCATGTAAACTTCCAGAAGCTGATGGATGCGGAGCGTACTTTGGACAGCATGAATTTTGATGTTATAAAAGGCAAGCCAGTTCGCATCATGTGGTGTCAGCATGATCTATCACTTCGCAAAAGTGTAGTGGGAAACATATTCATTAAAAATTTGGACAAATCTATTGATAATAAAGCACTACATGATACATTTTTCTGCTTTTGGTAACATCCTTTCATGTAAGGTGGTTTGTGATGAAAATGGCTCCAAGGATTATGGATTTGTACATTTTGAAACACAGGAAGCAGCTGAAAGAACTACTGAAAAAATGAATGGGATGCTTCTAAATGATCGCAAAGTATTTGTTGGACAATTTAAATCTCGTAAAGAACGAGAAGCAGAACTTGGAGCTAGGGCAAAACAGTTTACCAACATTTTCATCAAGAATTTTGGAGCAGACATGGATGATGAGCGCCTCAAGGATCTCTTTGGCAAGTTTGGGCCTGCCTTGAATGTAAAAGTAATGACTGATAAAAATGGAAAATCCAAAGGTTTTGATGTGTAAGCTTAGAAAGGAACGAAGATATATAGAAAGCTGGGGATGAGATGAATGGAAAGGAGCTTAACAGAAAACAAATTTACGTTGGCTGAGCTCAGAAAAAAGTGGAATGGCAGATGGAACTTAAGTGCAGATTTGAACAGATGAAGCAAGAGAGGATCACCAGATACCAGGGTGTTAATCTGTATGTGAAAAATCTTGATGATAGAATTGATGATGAACGTCTTTGGAAAGAGTTTTCTCCATTTGGTACAATCACTAGTGCAAAGGTTATGATGGACGGTGGTAGCAGCAAAAGGTTTGGTTTTATCTGTTTCTCCTCCCCAGAAGAAGCTACTAAAGCAGTTACAGAAATGAATGGTAGAATTGTGGCTACGAAGCCATCGTATGTAGCTTTAGCTCAGTGCAAAGAACACTACCAGGCTCACCTCAGTAACCAGTATATGCAGAAAATGGCAACTGTGAGAGCTGTGTCCAAACCCATAATCAACCCCTACCAGCCAGCACCTCTTTCAGGTTACGTCATGGCAGCTATCCCACAGACTCAGAACCATGCTGCATACTATCTCCCTAGCCAAATTGCTCAACTAAGACCAAGTCCTAGCTGGACTGCTCAGGGTGCCAGACCTCATCCATTCCAAAATATGCCCGGCCTTATCTGCCCAGGTGCTCTTAAACCACCATTTAGTACTATGAGACCAACTTCTTCATAGGTTCCACGAGTCATATCCACACAGTGTGTTGCTAACACATTAACACAGACAATGGGTCCACTTCCTGCAGCTGCTGCAGCTACTCCTGCTGTCCGCACTGTTCCACAGTATAAATATGCTGCGGGAGTTCACAACATGTTAATGCACAGCCACAATACCACGCTGCAACCTGCTGTTCATGCACAAGGTCAGGAGCCTTTCTTTAACTGCTTCCATGTTGGCATCTGACCCTCCTCAAGAGCTAAAGCAAATGCTGCAGGAAAGGCTGTTTCCTCTCCTTCAAGCCATGCACCTTACTCTTGCTGGTAAAAAATCACTGGCATATTGTTGGAGACTGATAATTCAGAACTTCTTCGTATGCTTGAGTCTCCATAGTCTCTCTGTTCTAAAGTTGATGAAGCTGTAGCTGTACTACAAGCCCACCAAGCTGAAGAGGCCACCCAGAAAGCAGTGAACAGTGCCACTGGTATTCCAGCTGTTTAAAATTGAGCAGGGACCATTAAAAGAAACTCATGCTTCACCGAAGAAAAATATCTAAGCATGGGAAAACCTTAAAATATTATGGGAAAAAACATTGCAAAATAGAAAATAAATAAAAAGAAAAGGAAACTTTTGACCTTATATACCGAGCAAATGCCAGGTCTAGCAAACATAATGCTAGTCCTAGATTATTACTGATTTAAAAACAACAACACCCCCCCCCCCAAAATAGTAAAATATAAAAACAAATTAATGTTTTATAGACCCTGGGAAAAGAATTTTCAACAAAGTACAAAAATTTAAAGCATTCCTTTCTTCAATTTGTAATTCTTTACTGTAGGATAGGTCAGAATATCAATTGTTTTAAATAACAAAATTGATAACTGAGCAAGGAATCATAATTTGGATTATAAAATTCTTGCTTTAATAAAAACTCCTTAAACAGTGGAAAAAAAAATAAAGTGATAAGAACTGTAATTAAGATTCAAAAATGAAACAAACATATGTGCAAGCCCTTAATTTATCATAAATCATACCCTTAGGTTTCTTCCTGAAAGTAACTTGATATCTGTTTTGCCTTTTACTTTTTTTTACATTTTACTTGAAAGCTTTTTTTTCCTTTGCTTTTATGTATTCTCCAATTCCCTCCCTTCCCCCATACAACTTCTCACACAAAGGCATCTATCTAGAGTATGAAGGAGTACTATTAGGTTTAAAAAAAGAAAGAAGAAAAATTTGATCCTGACAAACTGGGGTGTCAAGATTAGGTCATACATGGAACATGAAGCCTTTTCACTGATGAATTAAAGAACCCCTTATATTATATATTACATTCCTTAGCTTACTTAATCTTTTTTGTCAGTATCTTCCAGAGTTCCTGAAACAACTTTTATAGTTTACCTTAATCAATTTATGCAATCATGATTTACACTTGCCTTTACCTGGTGCCTTTTGTTAGAATTCTATCTGTAGGACAGATATGTGAGGTTTTCAAACTTGGGAAGAAAAGCAGTTCCATTAGTTATGCATTAAAAGAGGGTTGTGTAAGAACCAGGTAGCAAGACAAAAATATCAGTCAAGAAAAGCAAATGGGAACAAATGAACTGTTGAGAAGGATTACCTCAATTTAAATTTTAAATTCAATTACCCTACTGTGGAAAATATCCCTATGCTTAGGATACAGAAATACTTTACCTTCCACCACGTCCAACCCGTCTTCGTGCAAATCCAATACATCTTTGGGGTACGGTGAGGGTAGTTAAGCAGTATCTATATCGCACATCCCCTATTCCTCCGTCTTTAGGACTTGTCCAAGGCCAGTTGCCAGTCTGGTCTAAGTGAGGCTTAAAAAAAAATCCAAATTATTTTATTTGGTCAGTTAAAGGTAGACAGTTTGTGATTCAAAAAGAGAGCCTGAAACTTACAGCATAGTACTGACAGCCCGCTTTCCTACGGAAAGCAAAGGGACCATCTGGATCATTTTCTTCCTCGGCTTCCGAAGAACCAGACAAAACCTTTAAATAAAATGTAGTGAGTCAAACCATTTGACTTTTTACATTCTTCCTCTATATTCATGGAAAAATTCTTATATTTACCTGGGAGAGAGGTTCTTCATCTGAGCTGGGGAAATCATACTGATTTAAATCTTTAGCATTAAAGACCGGCAGTGCAGCAGGACCCGTCTGTTGAGGAGGAGGAGCAGTAGCAGACGATGGTAAGACTTTAGGCTTCTTTTCATATTTACGTTTAGGTCGGATAAGATCAGCTTTATCTTGCTACAATAAAGTCATGAATTAATCAAACATTAGGAAATTACATTGAACACACACAGTTTTAGGGAAGTTTTAAAAAGAAGTTTACTGTTATAATAAAGGCATTCATATTCATAAGAGATACAAAACTCTCATGTTTTGTCATCTTGTATTATAAAGTCTTAGAGTTGGTTAGTCTCTGCGAAAACATGAATATGCTCCTACAACTTAAAACACAATCTGATAAAATATTTTATTTCAATTAAAGGAAAAGAATAAAAGTCATACAGCTTCTGAAACCCTATAAATGCAATTAGTATTTACTGCTGGCTCCTGTTTCATTTTAATTTTCTATAAAAATATTGCCCTGGTTGGGTGGGGTCAGTTGGTTAGGAGTGTCATCCAGTACACCAAATGGTTGCAGCTTCAATCCCTGGTTGGGCATGTACAAGAAGCAACTGATTGATGTTCCTCACATCAATGTTTCTCTATCCCTCCCTCTCTTCATCTCTCTCTCTCTCTCTCTCTCTCAATAAACATATCCTCGGGTGAGGATTAAAAAAAATAAAAATACTAGAAGAGAACAAAAAAATGGGTATTTAGTCTTTATTCTAAAGAATTAAGAAATCAATATGGGGAAAAATAATGAAAATAACTTGACATATGTACAGAGCAGACTTCAGATTACTATTAACACAGTGGAAAATAAAGCCATAATGCTAAGGTGTTATGGAAATAAATAGTAGTAAAGATTTATTACTAGCTAAACAATGAGGGCATTCTGGAGTGGTGAATTTTGAGCAGCTTTAGGGGATAAGGATATTAACTTATTAAACAGGGGAAACGCAAGGATAAACTATACAGGCAACTTTGACTGAGTTAGAAATATGTATGGCAGGGATGGCAGAGGCCAGGATTTGATATGTAGGAAAAAAGGTAAAAAAGATTAGAGGCAAAAATGGTATTTGTTGGGAAGGAAAAGATCATGGCAAGTATCATAATTATGTAAATATGCTAAATATTTCCATCAAGTTTTACACAGTTTATGGCATTATGGTGTTTTGGGAAAAGTTAATTACAAAATTAATTATTATTTACAAGCTCTACTGTTGTATCAACAGGCATGATTTGAATCAAAAGCTGGCTTTGCAGCATATTTCATGGTAGAGTTTATATATAATTTTATGTTTCACTTTGATTCTAATGATAAAATACTACTCCATTATCAGCTATTATAATCACAAAACTTTGTATCACCTTATTAATTTTAAATTCTTTCACATCCACTGCTTCCTGATGTTTAAACTGACTGCTATTAGAAATAGGGATGATGGGGATGGCATAAGTAGGTTTCACTGGCTGTCTCTGTGCCATAACCTCAGACATAATCTCTCCATTGTAGTCACCCAAACTGTACCTGAAATTAAAAAAAGAGAGTTTAAAAAGTTAGTTCTGTAAGTACTTACACCCTTATGACTATTAATTATAAACATTGATTAGACTTGGTAAAATTATAGTTAAGGTAGGATTAATGGTGAATGCTTATTAAAATTAAAGATAACATAATTCCCTTTGTTTCTTCCTTTCACTTTTTGGCTTATACCTTTATCTTGGCACCATAAATAGATGACTGTGAAAAAAAACAAAACAAAAGAAAAACCACCAAAGGTTTGAACGTTAACTTAGAAATTTTGGTGAAAGATTTGCTGGAGATGTTGAAATTAATGCTTGAAATGATGCTGAGGAACTTTCTGCTAATTTGAATTGCCTGTGCTATAAAACTAATTTTTCTGAACTGAATATAAGAAATTTAATCGTGTTTTTTGGGGGGCGGGGATAGGAACTAAGTGATAAGGGACCAAGACTTCCAAGTTTTAATTGTGTACCTCGCTGAATGGGTGATTTGAGTGTTAAAATCATAGGCCTTACCCTCTCCCCTATAAAATAAAAACTTTACATTAACAAATGTTCTTTCTTATAGCTCTGCAAACACTCACATAAGGACAAAAGAGTAAGATTTCAAAGTGAAAATACCTAGCATATTTTAATTTTACTGAACGCAATCACTTTGAAAGAAAATGAATAGAGACATATGCGTAAAATTATACAAAGTTTATCGTGCCACACACTTAAAAGAAGGTATTTCTGGAGTTAAAGATAACTGCTTAGGAAATAAATTAATGCAGTATACAAAATGCTAATAGTACCATACTTTCTAATGCTATTAAAATGTACTGTACCTCTTTTCCATAATTTCCAGTGTTAAGTGCAATAGTTCCCTTTTACTCTTTTCTCTTCTTTTTATCATCTCTAGAATAGTAACAGCTCGACTTAGATCTCGACGCAGCTTGAGCATTTTTTCATAAGAGGCTTCATCATTTTTGCGATTCTGCAAATATAAAGTTGAAATAAGAATTCTAGTTAGTGGCATTCTGTACATAGATACTAATGTATATAAAAATATATGTATTTGAAGGGCTAGAAGAACACCAAAAGGGGGCATGGATCACTAGGAAATCAATTCTGTATATGATTTTAAATGGTTGAACATTAAAATATACCAATTTAAAATTAATATTTTTCATTTTACAGTATAGAAAGTCTATTTGAGCACAAAACACGGCCTCCAGATACTGAGGTATTCATAGCTATAAATAGTTTTTCTTACATAAAAAATGATTACAAAATTTCCTCAATTCACTTACTTTTCGAGTCTGCATTTTTTCAGTGCGTCTTCTAAAAGCCACATAAGGATCATTTGTGCTGGAACCATCTCGTTTCTCTTGTTTTACTGATGGGATAAGAGATGGCCCTCGACAGCTTTTTCTCTTTTTAATCCAGTATTCATATACTTCTCTAATTAATTCGTCGTCTTCTTTTAGCAGTAATTTGGCTTCCTGCAGACTGACTGGCTAAATGTAAAATTATTATGTCATTTTCATATAAGACATATATAAGCTTCAAAGGTACTTCCAAATTTAAATGACATCAACATAACAGTATTTACAATAGCAAACACATAGAATACCTTAGATACATTAGTCATGGAGCTAGAGGCTTTATATATTGTTTTATTTTTAATTTTCACTACAATCCTGTGATATCTACCAGCTCTATTTTACAGATGGGAAAATTGAGGCACAGAGAAATTTAAATATCTTGCTCAAAATTATACAGGTTATAGTGGGAAGAGACAGGGTAAGACTTAATGCTCACTGACTCACAAGCCTGCTTTGCTCACTTACCCCTCCCCAACACTGTACTGGATTGGCCAAAAAGTTCATTTGTTTTTTTTCCATAAGCTGGCTGTAGTAGCACTTAGCTTAACTTCATTTGAAACAATTTTGTTAGACCATATTGTGACAGCTGTCATATCAGTATGCATTTAAAAAAATCAAAATTGGTGAATTTTTGTGTAGACATTTTGATATTGAAGCTGGAAGAAAATATACAACATTTTAGGCATATTACACTTTATTATTTCAAGAAAGGTAAAAATGCAAGAAATGCAAAAAAAGATTTGTGCAGTATATGGAGAAGATGCTGTGACTGATTATGTCAAAAGTGGTCTGCAAAGTTTCATGCTGGAGATTTCTTGCTGAATGATGCTTGACAGTCAGGTAGACCAGTTGAGGTGGACAGCAATCAAACTGAGACATTAACTGAGAACAATCAATGTTATACCATACAGGAGACAGCCAACATACTCAAAATATCCAAATCAATAAAGTTATTGGTGAAAAAAGAAAAATGTGTATCTTATTTTATGGAAAAAACAGAACAGACTTTCTGGCCAACCCAATACTATTTCCATATAAATATACACAAACACTTTTTATATATACATTGAAGTTGTACCTGCTGACCACTGCCTTTTTCTAGACGGTCAATCATCTCCTCAAATTGTAATGGGCAAACGTCCATTTTCTTTTTTAATTTATTCACAAATATTTCATCTTCAGAATCCAAATCATAGTCAGGCTGCTCAGCATCCAAACTAAAAGCTAACAGAAGAAACCATAAGCAATCATTTACTGTGTGACTCCACTGACAAACCTTCTAACAGATGTCCAGATAAAAACATGACCTAGACTTTCTAAAGAAATAAGAAAGTTTTTTGATTTTGTTTTCAGATATATAATCTAAGCTTACAGATGTTCCCCACATTTAAAGTTCAAAGAAATGAGATTATCTTTACTGTTAATATAGATATGTGATAAAAGACAATGGATGTGGCCCCACTCCCAAAAGCAAATAAACTAGAAGTCCATTATTAAGAACACAGAGATTATAAAAAGTATTGGCTTGAACTATGTGAAAGTTTTATAGTTTAAAACCTGATAAATTATCAGCAATTTCAATATGGTTTGATATAATCTAAAAAGATATGATTTTTAAAATAAGATTGTTTCTGGAATATTTAAAGTTCCATTTTATAAATGCCTTAACTACTTTACCAAAAGCTTACGGAGTAGAGTTGATCTGAGGTGTTAATTAGAAGCCACTGCCAAGAGCTGTAATAATCATCACTCAGTGAGTGCACTCTGGGCTGAAGAGGTTTGTGCCCAATTACGTATTTGTGTACTCATGAGACTCACTGTCATGGTGACAGAAATGTGAGGTGTTTCCTATATTTGTCAATATTTGAAAAAAGGGGCAAGAACCACTGCTCTATATTATCAAATGTCATTTAATTACTTATCACCATGAGGGAAGGCTGACCAAGATATAGTATTAAGTAGTTTTATATCATAACTTGCCTCACATCTTTCTCTTGCTTAAATTCCTCCAACTTCCCATCACCTTAGAATCCAAATCCTTACAATTATGAGGCCCTTTTTGATCTACTTTGTACAGTCTCATTAGTACCATATTATATAACCTAGCAACATTAAATTTCATCTCTTATACAGGAAGCTATTTCATGTCTTCAAATTTTACATTAGTTGTTTTCTGCCTGCCCAATATATGATGACTATTTATTCTTTTCAAAACCCAACCTGACATCTACTCCTATGAAGTACAGCACAGGGAATATAGTCAAAAATACAGGGTAGGGCAAAAGTAGGTTTACAGTTTTTATATGGATAATTCAATAATTAATAAATAATACAAGAATAACCTGTTTCACATACTCAAACTGTAAACCTACTTTTGCCCCACCCTGTATTGTAACAACTATGTATGGTGCCAGGTGGATACTAGACTTAACCAGGGACCACTTTGTAAATTATATTTGTCTAACCACTGTGCTCTATACCTGAAACTAATATAAAATAATATTGAATGTAAACTAATTGAAAAATAAAAACAATATATTATACCACTGTTTCATTTTCTATTTTGACCCATATCACACTTCTATAACATTCTTAATTAAAGTAAATGAATATTAAGACTCCCTCATAAAAACCTATATGTTAACACATCTTTAAAAAAATTTTCCCCCTCGTCCGAGGATATTTTTTCATTGCTTTTACAGAGAGAGGAAGAGAGAGAGAGAGAGAGAGAGAGAGAGAGAGAGAGAGAGAGAGAGAGAGAGAGAGAGAGAGAAAGAGTACATGCCCAAACCAGGGATGGTATGCGCCAGGACAAGAGATGGAGCCTACAACTTAGGTACGTGCCCTGACTGAGAATCAAACTCCTAACCTTTTGGTTATGGGATGATGCTCCAACCAACTAAGCCACACCGGCATATATATGTTAACATCTTTGCATTCATGTTTCTTGCAACCACAGGCCCAATGATTTTTCATGATCTAATTATTTGTTATTGCTATGTAAACAGACCTTTTAGATATCTCAAAGTAGATTAAAACTTTGTTGGATTAAAAACACTTGTTTTTCTTGTCTCTAACCAGGATAATCCATATTTGTGTTGTTAAATAGGGTAACCACTAGCCACGTGTGTCTAATTAAATTTAAATTAATTAAATTTCAGTACCTCAGTCACATAGGCCACATTTCAAGCCACAAATAGTGACATGTGGCTAGTGCTGTACTAGACGGGAAAGATTATAGAACATTTCCCTCATATTAAAAGTTCTATTAAAGAGTGGTGATGTAGATAATTCAGAAAACCAAACTGATAAACTGGTAGAGACCAACTGGCAAATGTCCTGCCTTCTTAAGGGCATATTTTACATATTTTTAGGGTCTCATTTATACATTACTTCTGCATCCTTCACTATAAAGTTGATTTTTCCTTAGACCAAATCACATTTACAAAGCTTAATTATTCATAAAAACTAACCAAGCTCACCTAATACCAATTTACTTTTACATTATCAAAATACATTTGACATACTTCTATCATACATTTTATCATCAATGTCAAGTCACATCCAACATATCGGGCAGCAGAATCAAGACAGGAAAGGAAAATTCCCATACTAGGGATCTGAGTGTGTTTTCTAGTGAAATTAACAAGTATCTGAGAGTCAGATTGCTCTAGCCTCTGCAGGAAGCTATTCTTTTACTTGGTACAAATACATCTAAGATTTTAAATTTTATATAAAGAGAGCCAAATTTTGATCACATATAAAATACTGAAACTACAGAAAAAAGTTAGCATTAAAAAAATTCACTTTGGGACTTCATTTGACCAAAATCAAATTACAGGCAATGATTAAAGTGTAATTTAGCTTCAGCGAAACCTGTAATTCTAATTAACAGTTCAACCACAGCTGATAAAGATATATTTATCATGGTCCTAGAAATAAGAGTGTCTTCAAATTTTCTGGGCCACATTACTATGTTCCAAGTAGAAAACAGGCTATGGAGAGAATTAGGCCAATGTGTTGCCTCTTGTAATTAAGAACTGACAACTAGAATGAGACCTAGCTAGCCAATAATTATTAAATAATGGGAGCCATACTGTAGAAGCTGACTCCTTTAAAAATATTTAATAGAGACAAAGATATGCGTGTGGTTAAACAAAATGAAGTATAATGTACATATGGAGAAAATGCAATAGAAAATAAACCTAAGCAGAAAGAATACCATACCCATAAATTGAATATTCTAAATCAAGTGGTACAAGCCATGGTACTTGCACTCAGATTTAAGAGTCCAGTGATAGAGATGAAATGTATATAAATGTTTATGTAAAAAATGCCATTATTGTGGCTCACACTAACTATATACAGGTAAGTATGCCTACCACTCCAGGAAGTATTTTTAAAATACAAAAAGCAAATAATGAAATAATATTTGGGTCCATGAAATGGCACAAAATGTGGATTAGGAACAGAATATAATCCCTGATTATGAAAGACACATTAGCCAAGGTTGAGGAGAAATTTCTCAGAACAGGAATGGTAAATAGGTATCAACTCAAGTAGTAACTCTCAATGACTACTTGCAAAACTCCTGGAATAAATTCTGAGCAGCAGAAAAGACTCCACAATAGTGATATTTACTATGGAATGGCAGGTATTTGACATCTTTGCCTTTGACTTAAGACAACAAAGCTATCACTGGCTAACCAGACAAGGAACTTCTCTGAATGTACTTTGGGAGAGTAAATGGAGAAACCTGCATTTGAAAGTTCTGAAACTCTTTTTTAGCCATCACCATGGGGTGGCTAGGTCGGTTGGGTGACATCCCACAAAGCAAAAGGTTGCTAGTTCCATTCCTGGTCAGGACACCTGCCAGGGTTGCCAGTTTGGTCTCTGGTTGGAGGACAGACAAGAGGCAAGTGATTACTGTTTTTCTCTCAGATCAATGTTTTTTGCTCTCTCCTTCTCCCTCACTTCCCCTCTCTTGAAAAATAAGTAAAATAAAATTAAAAAAAAAGAAAAAAAAATCTTTTGTTGATAAAGCTCTGTGGCTCATGCAATAGATTTTTCCTGTCAGAAAGTAGTACCAGAAGAATAATGCAGGAGGAATGTATGTATAGTGGGATGTGGAGGCAGGCAAAAAGGAGAATATGCATTCTTTCAGAATGAGGGCATAAAGACAGGATACATATATATCTGATAGGCAATAAAAAAGTAAGCTGTATGTGGATCTACTTTTAAAGATATTTTAATTTATAATTAAGTTTAAACTTCTAGAAGCTGCAAAATACTACTACTACGAGAATACGTGAAAATTTTTTTACCCAAATTCACCCACTGTTAAAATATTTTTATCATTTGCATGTGTGCAAGCACTCTCTCTCCACACACACACACTTTATTTTTTGAGCCATCAGAGTAATATACATTGTTCCTTACTGCAAAATATACTTCAGAGTATATTTCCTAATAGATTACTTTATATAATCACAGTACAGTCATTAACTTCATAAATTTACATTCATACAATGTAACCTCCTGTCTATATTCCAATTTGTCAGCTAATCTAATCATTTATAATGTTCTCGCCCTCCAGCATAGGACCAGTCTAGGATTAGGTATTATTTTCCTTGTTGTCACTATAGCCAACTGTAATATGGAACCTTTCTACAGCCTTTCTTTGTCTTTAATAAAAAATGATTTTCAATCACAGTTGACACTCAATAATATTTTATATTAGTTTCAGGTATATAGCATAGTAGTTAGACATTTTTCTTAAGTTATAGTGGTCCCCCCAAAAAAGTCTAGTACGCACCTTGCACCATACAGTTATTACAATATTATTGATTATATCCCCTATGCTCTACTTTATACCCCCATGCTTTGTCTTTTAAGACACTGATATTTTTAAAGAAAATATCCCTCTTCCCAGGATATTATTTTATTTTTATTTATTATCATCACATTCCTCATTTGTGCCTGATTTTTTCCCATTGTTAATTAGTTTAGGCACTGTTGGCTGGCATACTACATACTCAACTTTCTTATCTTCCTCAGGATATCACATCTAGAGGCACATAATGTTCATCTGTTCATCATAAGTGATGATAAATTTTATTACCAGTCAAGAAATTGCCTGATTATTTCACTGTATTTTTTCCCATCCTTGTAACTAATAAAGCAGTTTGTGGGAGAGCTTAATATCCTGTGCCTCATCCAAATTTCATCTTATATTGAGCACACATTGATGATTCATATGTGATCCAATCATCATGGTGATTGTGAAAATAATTCCCCAACTCCAATCCTCTCTTCACATTCAGCACTTGGCACTCGCCTGTAAAAGCATGAGAGGTACTCTTCTCCACTACTCATCTGTTTATCATCACTTTGGACTAAAGAATTCCTACTTTTTCAATGGCTTATAATTCATCATTGTACTTATATATTCCCTTGTTTAGATTGTCCCAGAATTAGCCAATGGAAATTCCTATGTCCCTGTGAGAGCTTAATTTCTGGCATGACAAGATATTCCAGGTTCATCTTGTACCTACCCTGCCCCAGCCCTGCATCAGCCATTTCTCCACAGTCTTGGTTCCATTTAGTAGGGAATGGATTAAAAAATAGGTGCTAGGTGTGCTCATTGTGGCTGAAAACTTTTGCTTCTTGGCCCTTCCAGTGGACAGAACTAGAAATGCATGTATCTGTAACTATACATACACATATACATATATAAATATATATCAAGACCTTTAAAAAAAATGTTTCCTTTGAGGATTAACAGCAGAGCTTTGAAACCCAAGTGCATGGGGAAGAGGGAGAGAGAACAGTCTTCTGGTCAGAACTGTTTTGTCCTTTCTTCCAGTATAAATAGGAAAGGAGAAGACCTAGCTGTATAATCTAGAAGCTTTACAGGTCACCAATCTAAAGAGAAAAAAACATTAAGACTCTTTGGATCAGGAAATGATGAATAATACTCAGGAAAATAGCTTAGAAGGTACCCAAAGTCTGGAAATAAAGAAGGAGATAATGATTTTTATATGGGTTTCTTTCTTCAGAGCTCTGACTAGGATGATCTCTTTCCTAAGCCAGTTGAAGAAAAGAATAGAGTTGAGAATGTCTAAACTAATGTTGAATGAAATGTTACCAGATAACATGTAATGAATACATCAGAAAATGCTTGGCTAAAATAAACATTTTTTTTTTAGCCACAAGACTCCCAGAGCCTATAAATATAGTAATACAGGGTACAGCAAAAGTAGATTTATAGCTGTTTACATGGAAAATAATACTCTGGGGGTGAGGAGGGGAATGCAATACACAGTAATTCTAACATGTCTGGTCATTGCTTTTTGGGGGACATACTAATTATCATCTTTAAAACTCAAAAAAACAGTTTATGTCACTTGTTTAAGAGCTTCAAATAACAGAAATTTGGGGAATTGAAACGAACCACTCCATATATGTAATTTGAGGCAATTTACTAGACCACCTAGCAGTCAAGATGCAATGTTCACTTTGCAGAAATTTATTCTATAATTAGCTTCTTATTCGTTATAGTATATTAAAAGCCAATGTCAATTTTTAAATTAACATCAATTTCACACTATCTTTTCCAGGAAACAGAGTAAGAACAAATTGCTTAATAAAATTTTACAAATCCCACCCAACAATGTATAAAAAAAATAATACACCATATCCAAGTGGGATTTATTCTAGGTGTGTAAGGCTGGTTTGTGTATTTGAATATCAACAGTGTAACCTACCGTTATCAACAGGCTAAAGAAGAAAAATCACATGATCCTACCAATCGAAAAAAATGCATTTGACTTTCTTTCCAAAGACCATACTCTTCAAAGTTGTACTGATTAAAATTTTTCTTTCCAAATAAACTACAATCACACTGCCACTTTATTACTATTATTTGATTACAATGTCAGCAAAGTCAATTCCTTTATAAATTTAGTACCTTTTGACTTTTCTGACCAGAATTTAACTCATTAGTTACCAGTAAAATGTGTTGTGGAATTTAGATATTGATAAACAGTTTATATTTGTAAAACATGCAATTTTTTTCTGATAGTAATGCTAATGTAAATTGATTAATGTAATTTTATCTTACTCAATCCTACTTAAACCTAAAAGCATGCATCTGGAAGGTAATAGAGCTTGTGGCTACAGAATACAATGTGGCTTTAATAAATCAATATAGAAGATCAGATTTACAACTTTTACCTGATATGATTTTCCGGAGAACCAACTTTTAGGTTCTAGAGTTGGTTAAATTTCTATAGAATGTTTGTGTCTGTGACTTATATGTAATGAAACATGTGAGTGTGCAAGAAAACACACTTCTTTGGTTCACCTCAAAGTCAACTTTAGTAGAATGAAATTAACTATCATTTTTTTCTGAAGGAAATCAATAAAGTCAGGTACAAGTCAGAATTAAAGATAAAAAAAAAAAATCACACATTAAAAATATCAAATGCTCCCTTCCACCATGTGAGGATACAAGAAGTCTATGGTCTGGAAGGCAGCCCTCCTCACCAGACCACGCAGGCACCCGGATCTTGGACTTGCAGCCTCCAGAACTATCTCTGAGGGAATAACTAGGACCTGAAATGTTATGAATCAAGACTTGGTGAAGCAAAAGGCACTCCAGACTCAAGAAGGGAATCAGGTATATTCACTCTGACTATGATGGTTTCAGGTATAAAACATAATGAAATAGACATGAGATAGCTCTTTTCCTCACTGACTACTTGAAGATGGGCTGCCATCATAAACAACACAATAACTATCCAGACAAGGAAGTTCATGACCAACAAACTACTTCAGAGGAAACAAATGGTCATCGATGTCATTCACCCTGGGAACTATGACAAAAAGTTGGGAAAAACTAGCTAAAATGTACATGGCCACACCATGTCATCTTTGTATTCGGATTCATAACCCATTTTGGTGGTGGCAAAACAACTGGCTTTGGCATGATTTATGATTCCCTGGATTATGCAAAGAAAAATGAATCCAAACATAGACCTTCCAGACATGGCCTGTATGAAAAGACGACGTCAAGTAAACAGCAAAAAGCCCTGGCTGCGTAGCTTAGTTGGTTAAAGCATTGTCCAAATAATGCCGAGGTTGTGGGTTCCACCTCCGGTCGGGGCATATACAAGCAGCAACCAATGAATGCATAAATAAGTGGAACAACAAAATTGATGTTTCTCTCTCCCACTAAAAATCAACTTAAAAAAAAAAAGGAAGAAAAACGAACTAATTGTGTACTCTATGTGATGACACAAAATTCTTAAAAAAAAAAAAACAGTAAAAAAACACAAGAACGGAATGAAGAAAGTCAAAGAGACTGCAAAAGCCAATGGTGGTGCTGGTAAAAAGTAGGAATACATATTTTTCAGTGACTTTATTTACAGTGATTGTGCAGATTTTTCATGAGAGGATTAATAAACTAAAAAGTTTAAAAAAATCAAATGCCAATATAGTTCTGATAAGATCCAATATGGCCACCATGTTTACTTTTGGTTTTCACATTTAAGAAATAATAAATGTTTAAAATTCAGAACGGAAACTTGCTTATATGGAGAAAAAATTAAATGAGTTAGAAAGTAGTTAATGAGTTAAAAACTAGATTCTGTATGTCCTTAGAAAGAACAATAGAAACAAAATAGATTTGTATTGTCCTGAAAAATGTCTAGAAAGGCTCCTGGAAAAAACCTTAGTTATAAATGTCAATAAGAAAACAATGAAAGTTGTGGCAATTTTACCTTGTTAACTTTTCAACTATATTTTTAAGTTGTCAACCTAAGGGATTGAGACAATGAAATATACATGTACTCTTAAATGTACAAGCCCTCAGCTGTTCAGCATTATATATGATAGCTACCATAACATCATTTCTAATGAAGAACTTATCACTACCAAGAGAAACAAGTTACCAGTTAGAGCACTAAAACTAAAAAAATTAGTAGAAATACAGATCAAGGGTTGGCAAACATGGCCCATGGGCCAATACTGGGTTGCCATCTTTTTTGTCAATAAAGTTTTATGAGAACACAGCCATGCCCATTTGTTTGTATATTATCTATTGTTGACTGTGCCTTAAACAGCAGAGCTAAGTACTTGTGACAAATGACTAAAATGACTCACAAAGCCTAAAATATTTACTATCTGAACCTTACAGAAAGTTTGCTGACTGCTAACATTAAGAAGTTCTTTAAGACTGTTAACATTACCATTTCTGAACAGTAAGAAACCCGTTTCTATATCTGAGGCATATTCTTTATCTTATTTGTCTAAAGTAACATAAGATTCCATGCTGAGATGAAACCAAAAACCTAGAATAAAATGCTATCTTTTTTTGTCAGGCAAAAATCTCACGCACAATTTTAGAAGTTGAAAATGGGCTCTAATAATGCTCATTTCTTCCATGCTGGTCAACGAAATGTGTACTGAAAATGACCTTGAACAGATAGAAATCTGTCAAGAGTTAGACACAGAAAGATGATAGATATAGAAAATATAATTACTAAGAGAGTAGTTACTTACGCTGTATGTGAATGAGCTGCTTTGGCATCTTAAATTCTCCAGGATAAATAGACTCATAGTAAGCAATATTACTTTCTGCCTCTGGGACAGGTATAACCATATTATCCCTCTTCTCGCCATACACTTGCTGTGCTGAAATAGCCCGTTGAAGATGGTGTTCCTAAAAAGAGGGAAAAATAGGTAAGTTTATATATTAAAAATATAGCAAACAGAATGTATAGTCTTCTAAAGAGGTTTTTGTTCATTCGTTAAATTTAATTTTTTTCAACTTAAGAAAAAGTACTACATTGAAATTGAGAGTTAAAGTATACAAAAAAATTCCAAAAGTCGACTAAAACTGTTAAAGTTTGCATTTTACTGAGGAGATTCAAAAGAAAATGGTTAAAAACATTTGAATTTGTATGAACAAAGCAGGGTATGGATGAAAAATATTTTGCTGATTTTTAATCTATTCAGTACTTTCATACAAATATGATCTTTTCAAAGAAAGGTAGAGATTTAGCTCCATTTTTAGCTGATGAAACTGACACAGATTCAAACCTGGTCCTTCGTCAACCTTTTTAAATGAACCTCCAGACCCCTTTCAAACAGTAGTACAGACAGTGTAAGGCTTGAAAGCACAGGTTCTGGAGTTTGAGTCTCTTGGCAAGCTCCTTCATTCAATCTTCTAAATTTATTTCCTCCAATAAGAGAAAAACAGAATCTACCTGACAGGGTTGGTTGGAGATTTAAGTAAGATAAATAGAGATAAAACGTTTAGTATAATGTCTAGCGTAACAGTTGCTCAAAATAAGCTTTGATTTAGTCTGCACATAGGAAGATTTTGATAGTTTGTGATATTACCAGCTGCCATAAAAATATCAAGTTCTCTTCCAACCCTATAATCAATGAATTTGGGTTAAGTATTTTATTAAATTTAACGTTTTTCTTAAATACCATATTTTGCCATGTATAATGCACACCATTTTACCCAAATCTTTTAGGGAAAAATAAGGATGCGCATTTATACACATGTAGTACTAATTCCATATCTATATAAATGTTTTTAATTCTTTTATGCTTATGCATTAAAAATGTAACTCTAGAAAGCAATTAACAGTATTTGCATGCAAAATAATACCCTGAATACTATAATTGGTTTTGTTTCTAAACATAAATAAATGAATTGAAAATTTAAAATGAAAAATTTTTTTCCTGAAAGTTTGGGCCAAATTGTGTGCGCTCATTATATATCGTAAAATATGGTACATAAAATACAAGTTCAGGGATGAAACTTGCATGAAAACAAGTATGAAACAGTATGAAAACAAAAAAATCCCAGTCCTCATAAGCAGCCTGTATTAAATATACATGTTTATATACATTTAAATGCACATATAGTATTCTACTGTGCAACACACAGAGCTTTATCCCTAGAACTTTATCCCTTGGTTCACTTGATATAGTCTGTAGATCTTTCCATAGTGACACTTCTACTACAATTTTTACAACAGCTGCATTGTATCCACTATATGGATGGACCATAATTTATTTAACTAGAACTGATAGGAAACTTCCCCCCTGGAAACAACCTAAATGCCAATCCTTCTTCCTGAATACTGCAAAAACCACTTCTGTACTATTACATACAAGACATTTTATGTGGACTTGTGAAAGCATCTATAAAACAATTACAAATGGAAGTGCCGAAAGGGTATATATAAGGTTACAACAACATATATTCGTATCATTCCTTGTAGCAACTTAACATCCCCTTTGAATTTTAAAATCACCAATCTTGTTAATTTTTTTACAATGATGTTTAAGTTTTCCTTCCCTTAAATGTTGCTTTTTGCTCATTTTTTCTCTTGATGTTTAAATACATGAGTAACTTCCTTGTTAATAGTAAGAAAATTAGTCCCAAGTAATACATTTTACAAGTATTTTCCTGAAGTCTGACTTCTGATTTTGATTAGAATATTTTTTCCATGCAGGAAAGTTCAATCACATTTATTAATCTTCTTCTTATAGATCTGTCAGGCCTAATAACAGACACAGATACAAGTTGTATAGTCACAAACCAGGGTGTATAAACAAATACTTCCCTTTTTATACCTCATTATTATCTTTGATTCAGGTTGCCTAAGGGCCCCAGAGAGCTGGTAGAAACTAAAAGTGTAGGGCAGGGGCCTACAACCGGTGGGCCCCAGACAAGTACCAAGCTGGGCCTGTCAGGACTGGGCTGCTCACCAGGAGGTGAGCTTGAATGTTAAGATGCTTGCATCATCCCGAAACCATTATCCCCACCCCTGGTCTGTGGAAAAATTGTCTTCCATAAAACCAGTCCATGGTGCCAAAAAGGTTGGGGATCAGTGGCGTAGAGGGTGGGAGGTATGACCAGTGGCTGATTATATTTTCTCATACTTGGGTAGTTTGTTGTCCTGTCTACTGACTGACCTCCTACTGCCCACTGACACAGGATGCTTCTGTGAGACCCAGCTGGGAAGTCAGTCACATGTATATGAGGTCTGTCCAGAAAAAGTTCAGTCATTGTTAATATAATGAGAACGGTTTGTGTAACATTGATGTTACCTGGCAGCCAAGGAGAGTGGACGGGAATATGCATGCATGAACAACGACGACTTCACTGTACTAGTCAGTGGGGGCAGCAGAATTGGTTAAGTGAGAATGTATACTATGTGGCCACCACATTCAAAATGACTGAGTAGAACAATTCTGCATTCAATTTTGCATGAAGCTTGAACATTCCTCTGTGGAAACTATTCAGATGATTCAGAAGGCCACAGCTATAGGCAACTGGTGATTGGCAGCTTCATCATGACAACACGCCCACTCATGCATCACGTCTCCTGTGGTTTTCTGGTGAAACATCAAATCACCTAGTTAACTTAGCCAAATCCCCCTATAGCCCAGATTTGGTGGCCTATGACTTCTGGCTTTTCCCAAAACTAAAATCACCTTTGAAAGGGAAGAGATTTCAGGCTGTCCATGAGATTATGATGGGGCAGCAGATGGCAACTGGGAGAACTGTGTGAGGTCACAAGGTGCCTACTTTGAAGGTAACTGATAGATCATTGTCCTCTGTACAATGTTTCTTGTATCTTGTATCTTCTTCAATAAATGTCTCTGTTTTCATATTACATGGCTGCAACTTTCTGGACAGATCTTGTATTCTTCTGTTCTGATACCCTCAAAAGTCCAAAAAATTTTTCTTTGACCCATCCCCCTCATACACACACACACACACACCAAACTCAAGCAGGGAGTGGGGAAACAAGGCACATTACTCACGCTTTGCATTTTGTTCCTAATTTAGAATGCTCAATCTATTATCATTTCTTTGTGTAGGTAACACGAGAGGCATGATTTATCTTTTGAATTTTTGTTGTATAAGGAGAGATAGCGGACATAAATGTCTCATGCATAAATCATCTATTTTCCTTAATCATTAAAAATGTCCTTTTATCAGATAGTTCCAAGATGGCTATGGGGTAGCTGGAAGCTCTGTCCATTGGCTCCCAGACCCAGACCAGTCTTGAAGCTAAACCAGAGCAATCAACTCCAAAATCAAGCTACCGTGTGTAAGAGGGTGTGTGAATGAGCGGGTGTGCATATGAGTACCTGTACGCCTGTGAGAGCACTTTGGGGTGAGCAGCCCAGACTCTCCTGGCAGAGCCACTGCTACCCCCACTACAGCCACTGCCCAGCCTGGTGTTTCTGGCTGCACAAATTTGGAGCAGTAGCCATTTTGTGAAATTTACAATATTCTCCCCAGGAAGAAGCTGCCAGAGCGGCTGTGCCTCCATGCCTGGTCTTGCCTCTGTGATCGCCAACGTCCGCTGAGAACCGAGATCCTGGGGACTATAGTACTTGCCAAGGAAGGTGCTACAGCCTCCCTTGGCCCCAAGCACTGCTGGAACTGTGAATGGGACAGAGTCTGACTGAGGTGGCTATGGATCCGTGGAGGACCTGGGAACGCCAGCTGGCAGAGAGAGGCAGCTGGGACTACGGCAGAAGCGCAGTGACAGAAGCACAGTGGAGGGAGGCTGAGACCTATTGGAGGTTCATGCCACCACCCCATGTTATAGTTTTGCTGCTGGACTCTTCCCTCCCCCCCACCCTATCAGGACAATATGGGACTTAAAAGAAGGCTATTCTATTGATTTGGGAGAGGGGTAGAGGCATTGGTATGAGAGAGAAGAGTGGATAGGTGGCCTCCAGTACATGCCCTGACTAGAGATCCAACCCACAACTAGAAGCCTGCTTAAGGCAGAGGCAGGTGTAGTTGGGGTTGAGTCCCTTAGGCAGCCAGACAGGGGAAAGTTTCCACCAACAAATTGACCAATAAAAATCAGGTCCCAAATACTACAGGAGAGTCCACATAACCGACATAAAGGACATTTCTTAAGCACCCAGATCCTTTAGAAAGAGACAAAAACTGCTGGAGATAAACCCATCATCTTATTTTTTTGTTCCTTAAAGGGGCAAAGCACAGGTTGTGCGCTTGCAGCTACCGACCTTGGGTCCTGGCAAAAAGAGGGTGGCATAGATTGGAGCTGTGCAAGGACAGTCTGGAGTGGGAAGCACAGGAGAGAGTCTTGAAGCGGCTGTGAAATTTTTGGGGCCCTGAGCTAGACAGCAGCCAACATTCTTGACAAGAGGTTACCCACCCCTTGCCTCCCAGCCCAGAGGAAAAATCAATTACCTTACTTCGTGGGATACTGCTCCTTCCACTCTCTGGAAATACCCTCACCACAACCTCTGACATCCTGTTTGCTCCATTTAGCAACTTTTTTTTGTACTTTTTTCAGTTTTACTCTGCCATGGTGTTCTGTTTTGTTTGTTTTTCCTTTTCTCCCACCTTGCATCTTAAGGAAACAGCAACATAAACAGACTCGGGGTCATCAGAGACTGGTGATAGGGCACAGCCAATCCATACGCTATCCTGGGAAACAGACTGGTGATTCCCCAACACGGGAGGGTCACAGAAACACCCAGTGTCTGACACCCAAAATTTGGACACCAGAAGCCTCCTGGGGGCCCTGCCACACTGAGTAAAGGAAAATAATCCTGGACAGACCCAGGCGAGTGCCTTAGTGGAGGGGGGGGAAAAACAACAATCTTCCTTTAAGTCTGAAAGGCATCTACCATGGGAGATCCAGGAATCTCAGCCCCCTGTTTCTGCCAGAAGCCCTCTCAGAAATAGCTGGGTCTACAACTGGTATAAGATTGACAGCAGACCAGTAGACAGAGACAGGCAGAGGTGGATCCTGTGTTGAGTTGGGACATTTGCAGACACACCCTTGGACCCAGTGCTGATAAAAGCCAGCTTTGCAGAGCAGCTTGGCCCACTCTGGGAGCAGCCAAAACTGGAGGAATCAGTCACAAACTATGGATGTCCTATAGCTTCAAAAAGTCTGCCAAGGGCCAGACATGGACAGCACCTGCCACTGGCATTGGCTTACAGCAGACTAAGACACCAGAGCACTATCCAAAGGGAGAAACCAAAAGGTAAGATCTACACTTTGCTGAGACAAGCACCCTTGGATCTTTCCTCATTATCTTAGCTATTTTTAGTTTTTTCATAGCATTTTAATTTATTTTTAAATCTATTTTTTCTTTTACTTTTAGTGCTCTAATTTTTCATATCTCCTATTCTACTCTTATATGTGACTACTCTTCTGTTCCCTTTTCTCTTATTATTTTTTTACTTTTTTGTGTGTTCCTTTTCCCTGTTTTCCTATTTCAATTCATTACGAGTAGTAGTTCTCTTCCCCTTTCTCCTCTCATCATCACTTTTCATTGGTCCTCTCATATTTTTTTTCCTTTCCCCCTTTCTCTACTATTCAATTTCTCTTTCCACTTTTAATACCCTTTGCTCTCTTCTTGTTCATACTGCTGTGGTGGTCAGGGTGGCTTGATTGTTTTGGTGCTGTTTTTCTGTTGTTTTGCTTTATTCTCCCAACACCTATACCACAGCATACGGTGGTGGAGGCTGAGCCTCTCAGCCAGCCAGATGGAGTGGCGTTCCACCAACAAATGGGCCAATAGCAATCAGGACTGAAATATAACAGGCAAGCCCATATAACCAATACACAGGACATTCCTAGAGCACCCAGATCAGGAGATCAAGGAGGGTGCACCACTGAGGCAAATAGGACTCGTAACAAACAAGGCCACTCCATAAACAGAGTCCAAACACAATCTGATACATACAAAGAAACACAAAGGGACAAGTAAAATGGGGAGAAAAAGAAACCTCCAAATGAAAGAAAAGGAGGAATCTCCAGAAAAAGAGCTAAATGAAACTGAGGCAAGCAATTTATCAGACACAGAGTTCAAAGTAATGGTTATAAGGATGCCCAAAGAACTTAGTGAGAACTACAAGGAACTTAGTGGGACCTATCATCAGCATGAAAAAAGACCCAGAAACCTTGAAAAAGAACCAGATGGAAATGAAGAATGCAATATCTGAAATGAAGAACACACTAGAAGGAATTAAAGTCAAGCTAGAATAAGCAGAGAGTTGAATCAATGAGCTGGAAGACAAAGTAGAAAAAATACCCAGTCAAAACAACAAACAAAAAGAGACTAAAAAAGAATGAAGACAGTTTAAGGAAGCTTAGGGACAACATGAAATATGACCATGTTCTCATCATAGGAATTCCAGAAGGACCAGAAAGTGAGCAATGGATAGAACCTGTATGAAAAATAACTTGTTTAAGGAAAAAATCATGCAAGTCCAGGAAGTACAGAGGGTCCCAATCAAGATGAACCCAAAGAGGCCCACTCAAATACACATTATAATCACAATGTCAAAATTTAAAGACAGAATCTTAAAGGCAGCAAGGGGTTAACAGTTAGTAACATACGAGGGCAGAAACACCACAAACCACAAGGGAATGGCAGGAAATATTCCAAGTAATGAAAAGCTGGGACCTGCAACCAAGACTACTATATCCAGCAAGGCTATCATTTAAAACTGAAGGTTAAAAAAAGAGCTTCCCAGAGAAAACAAGGCTAAAGGAGTACATCTGCACCAAGTCAACACAGAAAGAGATGCTAAAGAGACTGATTTAAGAAGAAGGAGAGGGGGGGAGCAGAGACAAAAGGAGTAAAATGGTAATGAGTAAGTATCAATAATAACCTTAAATGTAAATGGATTAAATGCTCCAATGAAAACACATAGGAAAACATGACCCATATATATCCCGTCTACAAGAGACCCATATCAAACAAAAGATATATGCATGCTGAGATAAAGGGATAGAAAAAATATTCCATGCAAATGGACAGGAGAAAAAACTAGGGTAGCAATATTTATCTCAGACAAAACAGACTTCAAAACAAAAGCCATAATAAGAGACAAAGAAGTTCAATACATAATACTTAAGGGAGCAGTCCAACAAGAAGATATAACTCTTATAAACATATATGTACCCATTATGTATATTGAAGGTACATTTCAATATTATAAAGAAAACATTGGAGGGCTTTAAGAAAGAGATAGACAGCAATACAGTCAACGTAAGGGATTTTAACACCCTACTGTCAACAATGGGTAGCTCTTCCAAACAATCAACAAGGATATTGTGGCTCTGAACAACACTCTAGATCAAATGGACTCTATTGATATTTGTAGAACATTTCACCCAAAAGAAGCAAAATACATTCTTCTCTAATGCACATGGATCATTCTCAAAGATAAAGCACATGGTAGGACACAAAACAAGTCCTAATAAATTCAAGAAAACTAAAATCATAGCAAGCATCTTCTGGGATCAAACTGGATTGAAACAAACCACAAGAAAAAAAGTCAAAAACATTCCAATACATGGAGGCTGAATCACATGTTATTAAATAATGAATGCATTAACAATGAGATCAAGGAAGAAATCAAACAGTATCTGGGAACAAATGAAAATAAAACACACAATAGCCCCAAACCTATGGGACACAGTGAAAGCAGTCCTGAGAGAGAAGTTTATAGCAACTCAGGCCTACCTAAAGAAGATAGAAAAATCTCAAATAAACAACCTAACCCTTTATCTGAAAGAAGCAGAGGAACAACAACAAATAAAGTCAGAGTGAGCCCTAGATGGTGTGGCTAAGTGGAATGAGCGCACCCTGCAAACCAAAGGGTCACTGGTTTGATTCCCAGTCAGGGCACATGCCTGGGTTGCAGGCAAGGTCACCAGTAGGGGGCATGTAAGAGGCAACCACACATTGATGTTTCTCTCCCTGTAAAAATAAATAAATAAAACTTAAAAAAAACTCCAACAAACCCGAGTGAGTAGAAGGAAGAAAAATAAGAGCAGAATTAAATGGCATACAGAACAGAAAAACAATCCAAAGGATTAGTGAATCCAGGAGTTGGTTTTTTGAAAAGATAAACAAAATTGACAAACCATTAACCACATTCATCAAGAAAAAAGAGAGAGGACCCTAATAAATAAAATCAGAAATGAAAGAGGAGCAATTACAACCGATACCACAGAAATACGAAGAACTGCAAAAAATATTACGAACAACTATATGTGAAGAAATTGGACAACCTAGTTGAAATGGATAAATTGCTAGAAACACACAATCTGCCAAAACTGAATCAGGAAGAAGCAGAAACCTAAATAGACCAATAATTAGCAAAATTGAAGGACCAAACAAAAAATTACTCACACACAAAAGCCCTGATCCAGATGGCTTCATAAGCAAATTTTATCAAACATTCAAAGAAGAACTAATATCTCCCCTTCTCAAACTATTCCAAATAATTCAAGAAGTGGGAAGACCCCCAAATCTTTTTAGAAGACCAGTTTTATCCTAATTCCAAAAACAGTTAAAGACACAAGAAAGAAAATTGCAGGCCTTTATCTCTGATGAACAGAGATGCCAAAATTATCAACGAAATACCAGCAAACTGGATCTAATAACATATTAAAAAGATCATCCACCATGATCAAGTGGGATTTATTCTAGGGATGCAAAGATGGTACAATATTCACAAACCAACAAATGTGATATCTCACACTAACAAAATGAAAGACAAAAATCACATGATTGTATCTGTAGATGCAAAAAAGCATTTGATAAAATCCACCACCCATTTATGATAAAAACACTCAGCAAAGTGGGAGGAGAGGGAGCATTCCTCAACATAATAAAGACCATCTATAAGAAACCTACTGCCAACATCAAAATCAATGGGCAAAAACTAGAAGCTTTTCCCTTATGATCAGGAATAAGACAAGGATGTCTGCTTTCACCACTCTTACTCAACATAGTACTGGAGGTCCTACCCACAGCAATAGGACAAGAAAAGGAAATAAGAGGCATCCAAATTGGAAAGGAAGAAGTAAAACTGTAATCATTACCAGAGGACCTGATAGTATACAGTGAAATCTTTATAGGCTCTAGCAAAAACACTACTCAACCTAGTAAGTGAATTCAACAAAGCAGCAGAATACAAAGTCAATATACAGAAACTGATGGCATTTCGTATGCCAACAATGAACTACCAGAAAAAAATCCCTTTTACAATAGCAGCAAGAAAAGTACCTAGGAATAAATTTAACCAAGGAGGTAAAAGACCTGCACTTGGAAAACTATAGAACACTGAAAAAAGAAACTGAAGGAGAAACAAATAAGTGAAAGCATGTATCATATACATGGACTGGAAGAATTAACATCATCAAAATATCCATACTACCCAAGACAATCTACAGATTCAATATATTTCCTAATAAAACACCAAGGGCATAGTTCACAAATCTAGAACAAATACTGCAAAAATTTATATGGAACCAAAAACAACCCCAAAGAGCCACAACAATCTTGAGAAAGAAGAGCCAAGTTTGAGAGATTACAATATCCAGTATCAAAATATACTATAAGGCTACTATAATTAAAAGTCAGGTACTGGCATAAGAAGAGACACGTAGATCAATGGAACAGAATAGAGAGCACAGAAATAAATCCATGTCTCTATGGACAATTAATATTTGACAAAGTGGTCACGAGCATACAATGGAGTAAAAATAGCTTCTTCAATAAATGGTGTTGGGAGAACTGGGCTGGTACATGCAAAAAAGTGAAGCTAGACCACCAACTTACACCATACACCAGAATAAACTCAAAATGGGTAAAAGACTTAAATAGAAGTTGTACAAGTACTGTAAAAGTCCTAGTGGAAAACATAGGCAATAAAATTTCAGATATCCCACATAGCAATATTGTTCCAATATATCTCCCAGGGCAAGGGAAATAAAAGAAATAAGCAAATGGGACTATATCAAATTAAAAAGCTTGTACATGGCTATAGAAACCAGCATCAAAATAAAAAGGCAACAGACTGTATGGCAGAACATATTTGTCAATGATATATCAGACAAGGGTTTGATCTCCAAAATATATAAAGGACTCATATGACAGAAACCCAGGATGACAAAAAAAAATCTAATTTAAAAGTGGGCAAAGGACCTGAACAGACACTTCTCCAAGAAGGACATACAGATGGCCCATAGCATATGAAAAGATGCTCAACATCACTAGCCATCAGAGTAATGAGAATTAAAACCACAATGAGATATCATTCATACTTGTTAGAATGGCTATCATTGATAACTAAACAAGCAGCAAGTGCTAGAAAGGATGTGGTGAAAAGTGAACCTAGGGTTCTGTTGTTGGGAAGGCAGACTGGTGCAACCACTGTGGAAGAAAACAGTATGAAATTTCCTTAAAAAAAAAAATTAAATTTAAAAAAGGGAGTTCTGGCCAAGACGGAGGTGTAGGTAGAAACCCTTCGCTTCCTTGCACAAGCAACAGGAGAAAAACCACCAGTCTAAAGTCAATAAACAACCAGAAGTGCCAGAAAATCAAACTGCATGGAACTCCAACCACGGAGTTAAGAAACAAAGAGAACCACTAGACTGGTAAGGCAGCGAACAGAGAGAAACTGCGGTGAGGGGGCAGGCCTGGTTACCCCACAGTGGCAGGCTGTGCTGGAGGGGCTGGCTTAAGGGGAAACAGACTCAGAGGTGGTTGTGGACTACCATGGTTGCCGCAGTGGGAGAAACTCCCAGTCTCACACAGTTCATTGAAAAGTGCGTTAGAGACAGCAGGTAAAATGAATTGTTCACTCTCTGGCCCCTCCCCCACAGGCAGTGCTATACAGCACAGCAAGGAGGTTTGTCCTGCCTGGGTGAATTCCCAAGGCCCTCCTCCTTACAACTTATCAGGGGCCCTGAACAAAGAAATAGGGCCAAAGTGAAAGGACAGTGCAAATCCTCAGAAAGACAGCTAAGCCAGGAGGATATAGCCAACCTATCTGATGGAGATTTGAAGCCCTGGTAATCAAAATGCTCACTGATCTGATTAAGTGTGGTCGAAAATGAAATAACAAATGAAAGATACCCAAAATGAAATAAAGCAAAATATTCAGGGAACCAACAGTGACATGAAGGCAATCGGGACTCAAATCAACAATTTGGAACAAAAGGAAGAAATAAACATCCAACCGGAACAGAAAGAAGAAACAAGAATCCAAAAAAATGAAGAGGGGCTGAGGAATCTCTGGGACATCCTGAAATGTTACAATATCTGAATTACAGGGGTGCCAGAAGGAGAAGAGGAAGAACAAAAAATTGAAAACTGATTTGAACAAATAATGAAGGAGAACTTCCCTAATCTGGCAAAGGAAATAGACTTCCAGGAAATCCAGGAAGCTCAGAGAGTCCCAAAGAAGTTGGACCCAAAGAGGAACATACCAAGGCACATCATAATTAAGTTATCCAAGATTAAAGACAAAGAGACAATCTTAAAAGCAGCAAGAGGAAAGGAAAGAGTTGCCTACAAAGGAGTGCCCATAAGGCTATCAGCTGATTTCTCAAAAGAAACCTCGTAGGCAAGAAGGGGCTGGAAAGAAGTATTTGAAGTCATGAAAGGGAAGGACCTACATCCAAGAATACTCTATCCAGCAAAGTTATCATTTAGAATGGAGAGGAAGATAAAGTGCTTCCCAGATAAGGTCAAGTTAAAGGAGTTCATCCTTACCAAGATATTATTATATGAAATGTTAAAGGGACTTATCTAAGAAAAGGAAGACAAACCAAAAATTTGAACAGTAAAATGACAACAAACTCACAACTATCTACAAATGAACCTCAAAAAATAAAGAAAAACAACAAAAACTAAGCAAACTACTAGAACAGGAACAGAATTGGAGAAATGGACATCACATGGAAGGTTTTCAGTGGGAAGGAAGAGGGGAGGAAGAAGCGGGGGAAAGGCACAGGGAAGAAGTAGTATAATTAGTGGGCATTAAATAGATGGGGAGAGGTCAAAAATGGTATAGGAAACAGAGAACTCAAAGAACTCATATGTACAACCCATGGACATGAACTAAGGTGGGGGGGGATCCTGGAGAGTTGGGAGGTACAGAGTGGAGGGGGGATAAAGGGGAAAAATTGGGAAAACTGTAATAGCATAATCAATAAAATATAATTTAAAAAATGTAAAAGAAATTAAAAATTAAACTGCATTTTGATCCAGCGAGCTCCACGATGCTGGGAATATACCATGAGAATCCCTGAACACCAATTCTAAAAAACTTACGCACATCTATGTTCATAGCAGTGCTATATCCAATAGCCAAGTGTTGGAAACAGCATAAGTGCCCATCAGTAGATGGATGGATTTAAAAAAATGGAATACTATTCCACTGGCAGCAGAAAGAAAGGATTTCTACCCTTTGCAACAGCATGGATGGAACTGGAGAGTATTATGCTAAGTGAAATAAGCCAGGTGGCGAAAGACAAATGCTGTATGATCTCACTTATAAGAGGAATCTGATGAACAAAATAAACTACCAAGCAAAACCAAACCTGAGACATGGAAATGGAATAGATTGGCAGCTGCTACTGGAAAGGGAGGAGGGGGAGAATGGTGGAAACAAAGGGAAGGGATTAGTCAGAATGACCAAAGGGTGTGGGCATGGACTGTGGGAATGGGGGATGTGGTAGACAGAGGAGGGCAAAGGGGGAAAAATTGGGACAACTGTAATAGAAAAAGGATTACAAATAAAAAATTTAAGAAGTCCCTGTATCATAGAATAAATTCCCCTTGCACTTAGAAGTATTCCCAAGTTCTTTTTTCCTACCCTATTTAACTGTCTCCTACACCAGTATTTAATGTATTTTGAACAATGTAGTTTCGTACTACCTTTTATTATTGGGTAAGACAATCATCCTCCCACAAAATTCTTTCTCAGAACTTTCCTGGATATCTCATATTATTTTCCTAGATGAATCATTATGAAAATTATATTTTAGGTGTGAAATTGGACTCCCAAAAGTTGATTTTTACAAGCAATACTATATGGTGCTTGAGAACATGGACTTTTGTCATCAAGAGTGCCTCAGGACTTGAATGTTGTCTCCACAGTTCAGTAGCGGTATGACTTTGGGACTTGCAACAAGATTATTGTTTTAAAGTGTATTTTACTGATTGTGCTAATACAGTTGTCCCATTCTCCCTTTATCCTCCTCTGCCCTGCGTACCCTCCTCCCTCCAGCATTACCCCCTCCTTAGTTCATGTCCATGGATTGTACATATAAGTTCTTTGGCTTCTCCATTTCCTATACTGTTCTACCTCCCTCTGTCTATTTTGTGCCTAACAATTATGCTTCTTATTCCCTGTACCTTTTCCCCCCCATTCTCTCTCTTCCCACTGATAACCCTCCATGTGATCTCCATTTCTGTGATTCTGTATCTGTTCTATTTGTTTGCTTAGTTTTCATTTTTTAGGTTCAGTTGTTGATACAAGATATTTATCCCAGCCAAATTTTATTACCTGTAAATGTTCATTTACGTGAGACATACTAAATACCCAAAACATGGTAGCAAAGGAATACTTTTCAATACTAAAGAAGCTAGAGTTTTCTATATGCTCAGTCTTTCTAGTGTGAACAGTGTTCTGTAGAAAAATATTTCCTTATGTTTATATATATCTCCATAATTATGAAATCAAATGTTTTATCAATATTATAGTGAATATTTACTGGTTTAAAAAAATCTTGTTTCTTTGTTTTATAAAATATTTCACACAATTTCCTCTTATCTTTAACAGTCAAAAAAATGATTTCCCCTTAATACATGACATTTAGGGGTAAAGTGCCATGATGTGTGCACTTTTCCAATGACTTAATCAAAAGCCATTTTCTTATTATAGAATAAAAAATACTGTAAAACAGTAATTACAGAATCTAGGCTGAGTAGTTGTTCATTGTATTATTCATTCAGATTTCCTATAAGTGTGAACATTTTCTTAATAAAAAGTGATGGAATAGAGATCCAAGATGTGTACAACAGAAAACAGACATGGTTAAGTTCTTCTCTACATCTTAAAAATCATTCCTCAACAACTGGGGTATAACTATAACCTTACTTACTCCCTCCCATATATGTATGAGGACTCAATGGCTAGGAGGCCAGAGAAGACCAGAGTGGCTGGAACAAGGTAAGTGAGAGGGAAAAATGACAGACACATCTGCACAGGATGTTAGTACCAAATCATAGAGTCATGGGTCATGTTACGGATTTTTTGTTAAGAGCAACAGTGAGTGAAGGTCTTTAAAAGATCACACTGGTTGCTGTACGGAAAATGAACCATAGCTATAGAATAGGATATATGTAACCTTTAAATAGTTCAGAATAATAGTTGACAATATGAACCCCCCCCCACCAATTTATTAAGTAAAAAAAAAATCTGAAAATTGTGTGCTTAGAGTATTTGTATTTAACCTTTTTAAAAAGACACAACTGAATATACGTATACATAGAAAGAAGTTTAGAAGTAGATGTGCATATATGTAATAATCCTTTTCTTTATACTCCTTTATTCCTTTCCCTGCTTTATCATCCTGACATGTCATACACTTCATTACTGCTGTCGCCCCTCCCACCCCACCCTACCCCCCATCCCAAAGGCGCAGAGAATTTTGTCTGTTTTGTTCACTGCTGAATAGCCATCCTAAAACAGCACTGGGAACAATGCATGGTGCTCAAATATTTGTTGAATAAATGAACATGAATATGTTATCTGGGTATGTCCATATATGCATGCATGCACACACAGTTTCAAAGTACATAAACCAAAAGTAAATAGATTATATCCAGATGGTATGATTTTGAAATGCTCCTCTGTAATTTTATTTCCAATGTTTTCTAAAATGGACTTGTAATACAAAAAATCTGAATATATTTCACTACATGACATAAAATTATTTGGTTCAGTAAAACTTCTCCTATTAAGTCAGAAGCAATCTAGGTGCCCATCAATAAATGAATGAAGATGTGGTATATACACACAGTAGACTATTATTCAGCAATAAAAAATGAAATCTTGACAATTTGCAACAACATTATGCTCAGTGAATTAAGTCAGGCAGAGAAATACTGTACGATTTCACTTATATCTGCATATAAAAAAAGCAAAAAGAAACAAAAACAGACTCAGATACAGAGAATTGACAGTTGCCAGAGGGGTGGGGGTTCGGGTAAAAGATGTAAAGGGAAAATAGAAGCACAAATTTCCAAATAAAATAAACAAGCCACGGGGCTATAAGGTACAGCACAGAGATACAATCAATAATATTGTAATAATTTTGTATGGTGGCAAATGGTTACCAGACATATCATGGTGACCACCACTGTAAGGTATATAAATGCAGAATCACTATTTTGTACACCTGAAACTAATATAATATTGTATATCAACTATACTTTAGTAAAGTAAATAAACTTAAAAAGTAAATAACAAAATTAAAACATCATACTCATAGCTTTTCAGGTAAAGAAAGTATTTTTAAAACCCAAAACTATATACATCTATTTCTAAGAAATAGAACATTAAATTATATAATGTTAAATTATAAGTGAAAGAGATTTTTGCTTTGAGTAGGAAAATGTAGAAATAAATGAGAAGTTCTGAATTCAGTTCAATAATTATTTACTGAATGCCTTGACTAAATACCTGAGACAATCCAACTCCAACTTATAATTATATAAAGGCTTAGACATTCCTTCAAGATAATATTTGTCAGTGAAATTTTAAGAGTAATCAACTTGCAGCATTGAGTACATCAGCATTCCCAAACTGTATTCACTAGAATACTTAATTTCAATTTATCAACAGATAGTCCAACAAAGAGTCTGATAGTAAAACAAACAAACAAAATATCAACCAAACAAAAAACCCAGAATGCTAGATTCTGAATTTAGATTTTTCTACTTCAGAACTTCTAAGAGATTTAACATGCTAATGTAAATTGTGGTTCTTCATGAGGGAGAATATAGTCATTCCAAACCTATAATAGAATCATTTTTTTTCAGAAAACACCTATTTAATAGTTCATGGAGAACTTTTGTTACACAGTTTGGGAAATGCTGGTATAGAACAAAAACCAGAGATGCTGGAGAACATCTTGTTCATTAATTAACTTAGTCTATATTTATGGAGTGCTAATTATGTCTCTGGCATTGGGATTAACAAAAGTAAATAAAATAGACACAGTTCTTGACATTTTAGTAGGGGGAAGAGATACTAATAGAATATCCCTCAAAGTAAATTGTAAATCATGATAAGTGCCATAAAGGAAAAGTACAATGTGTCAAGGGAAATACAAATAGGAAAAAGATCTCAAGGACAGTATATATCACTTTCACTAGTACATACTGGCAGTTAATCTAAAATCTGAAGAAATGGGAGCTAGTTAAAAGATTGTTTAAGAAAAAAGAATAAGCTATGCTAAATACCACTCACTAGTTTGACACCTTGGGTAGGCAGAATTAATTTATTTATATTATAACATATTTATAATAATTAGGTTCAGTTGCAATTTAAGAGTTAATCATCAAAATACCAAGAACAATTCCAGTTTTTCATAAAATAACAGACATAAACTCTTGAATAAATCTGACAGGAACAAAGTAAATAAAATTAAACAACCAAAAGAATTCTTTCATATTCACTGTAATCAGATGAACTGTAACTTATGATTTAACAAACAACTTTAAAAGCCTCTTGCACTGCCCTGGCTGGGTGACTCAGTTCATTGGACTGTTGTCCTTTACACCAAAAGGTTGTGGGTTGGATTCCTGGCTGGGGTAAGTGCTGGAGGCAAACAATTGACCTTTCTCTCTCACATCAATGTTTTTCTCCCCATCCCCCCAAATCAATAAACATATCCTCAGGTAAACATATTTTTTTAAAGCCTCTTGCACTGAAAGTATTTACAGATGTTTTCTACACAAAGCATTATGAACAATTAAAAAGGGGGACATAAAAAAGATCAAACAATAACCTTTATGAAGTCCAGAGGCACACTTTCATGTCTCCATGAACCTTGCTAAATGGGCTCCAAAATCATTCCCTTTTATTACTTCAGCCTGCCTAGTACATTGGAACAGCATGAGCTTTAGAGACAGAGACCCTAGAAAGAATCTCAGTTTCTTCATTAGACCCCAAGTCCAGTAACTGACTTTGCTGCCTGTTTTTAAAATTGTATTATGTATATATATTTCTCACCCATCTTTCCTTCTCTCCAGCAGTTAATGTTTACTCTTTTACTGTCCTTTTTGTTACTTTTGCTTACCCTATAAAAATCTTTCCAGTGCCTTTTTATGGTCTCTTTGTTAAACACATTGGTAGTTAATGTTAAAAGATTAACTGGCTTTAAACAGGGCCTATCACTTCAATTTGAGAAATCAGAAAACATTTTTATCAGTAAGAGTGGCATTAGCTATTTGTCAAAAAAAAATCTGAAGGGACAGTATTGCAAATATGTCTTCAACATCTATTCTGTGTCTTTGCTCATAAGGAGAGATACCTCTGCTGACATTACCATTCAATGCCTCCAACCTACCATGAAAAATTGCCACTTGTTCTTCAAATTCTGGTTTAAAATGATCTTTCCTCTACTTCACCTAATTTGTCCTTCTAAAGTACATTCTCCCCTTAGAAACTGTGCTGCAATTACTTGTTTACAAGGTCCAACATGATTTGCATTCCCCTTTCACTGTTACCTGTCTGGCATCATTTACTATTCTCTTTATTCTGCTCTTGTCACACTAGGTTCCTTGTTCTTTGTCAGTTTATATGAAATAGCTTGCTAACAAAGGAAGGGAGAGAAAGGGAGGAAGGGATAGCTTGCTCCCTCACCTTTTTCAAATATTTGTTCAAAGTGATCTTTGCAGACCAACTATTCCTTACTATATACCTGACACAGTGGCTAAAACTGAAAGGCTAACATCAAATGATGGTGAGTCTGTGGAATAACTAGAACTCTCATACATTGTTAGTGAGAAAGAAGTGTGGCAGAATCTTATAAAACCAAACACACATTCCACACATGGCCTGCTCCTGGGTATTTACCCAAGAGAAATGAAAACACAGCCCACAAAATAACCTGCATAAGAATGTTCACACAGTTTTATTCATAAAGTTCCAAAGTGGAAACTACTCAAATGTCCATCAATAGGGCAGATGAACAAACTGTGATATAATAATAGAATGGAATACTATTGAGTTACAAAAAGAAATAGGCTATTTACAACAGGTATAAATTCCCAAAACACTGGGTGAGTAATAATAGCTTTATACAAGAGTTGATACTCTTTGAGTCCCTTTATATGAATTCTTATAAGCAGCAAAATTAAATTTATGGTGAAAAAATCAAAACAGTAACTGCTTCTGGGGAGTGATGGCAAGAATTGACTGGGAAGGAGAATGAATTTTCTGGGATGATGATAATGTTCCGTATCTTGATGGGGGGTGGGTTTTGCAAGTATATAATTTTGTCAAAAGTCAGTGAATATACACTAAATATCTGTTTATTTCTTTGAATGAAATTTTGTTTTGAAAACATTTACTTATTTCTAGAGAGCGGAAGGGAGAGAGAGAGAGAAACATCAATGTGTGGTTGCCTCTGATGTGGCCCCACTGGGGACCTGGCCCACAACCCAGGCATGTGGCCTGACTGGGAATCGAACTGGTGACCCTTTGGTTTGCAGCTCTTGCTCAATCCACTGAGCTACACCAGCCAGGGCTCTTTGAACGAAATTTAATCTAAAATGAATAAAGTAAACAAAACCTGAACTCAAATTAATATGGATGCTGAAACATTTAGGGAAACACGAATTGATACCTGCAATTTATTTTGATATGCATCAAAAAATGAGAGTGATTGATAGATGGAGAGATGTGTGATAAAGCAAGTAGAATCTAACCTGTGGGTATTTGGGTGGTCATGGTAAAAATCCTTGAAATGTTACTGCATGTTTGAAAATTTTCATAATAAAGTACTGCAAAAGAATATCGAATCTCTCCCATCTCAACCCTAGAACACTTATTCTCTACCCCCCCACCCTACTTTATTGTCTTCTATAACATTTACCATCTTATAGACTACAAAATTAATTATTGTTTTATTTCATGTCTGTCTCTTCTCCTGGAACACAAAATCCATGAAGGTAGAAACTTGTTTTTTTGCTTTGCTCTACCCCAAATCTAGAATTGTACATAACACATACAAGTACCCAAAAAATATTTGCTGCATAAATGAGGCAGAATAGACTGTATAAAAAACCCAAGATTAAATTTCACAAAAGCAAAGAAAAATTAAGATGAACACATTTTGGTTTTTGTATTTAAAAATCTCAGGGAAAATAGTTAAAAAATAGTTGAAGAAGGACAGAACATTTGACAAGAAAAAGAGCAATTCAATACTTATTTTCTACAAGAAATAAATGTACAAGAGCCTAAGACCATAACCCTCTACCTCTCCTCCTACTTAGAGCTCAGTACTTAGAAATTACTTTTATTTTTAGGGTAAGAAACAGTAAAGGAAGACCATTGCTAAGGTATAGGTAGAACAGTCCAGTGTTGTTATTTCTCTTCAGTGTGAAATATTTGTCAATTTAGTACTTTCCTTAGAAAATATTCAGGGCTTATAATTACTAAGTAGCATGTAAAAGGCAGGTATAGAAAAAATTAAGTTTTAATTCTGATCCTTGCCTTCTCGTGTCCTTTATTTGTACCCCTTACATCCCTTTAGACTGGGTTGTTTGAGCTTGCATGCCCAGTGTGATGTTTGGCTAAATGAAGGAAAGGGACTAATATTAGTTTCTTTCTACTCTCATAAAAGTCAATCTCATTGGAATGTTTTCCTGAAATTAAATTTAAAAAGGCTCAAAAAGGTCTTATTTTTGGTTATAATCTTTATACTAATGATTTTTACAGCTCCCTCCAATGTACCCTTAAGAACTAGACATCTGCCATTTAATACCTTTTAATTCATGCAGTCAAGTAAAACTCATACGATATTTCTGTTTTTTCGGATTCAAGCAACATCTAAAGCAACAGCACCAAATAAACTGAATATCTAATTTACACTTGTCGAAAACATGTTTAGATAATCCAATACAAACAAAGCTGTACCAAGTCTTAGGCCTTAGCCCTTGTACAATACACTCTTGCAATTTCATCCACTATCATGGCTTTAATTACCATTTGTATGCTGATGACAGGATTCAAAAATCTTAACTTCTAGCCCAGATTTCTACTGAACTCTAGTACATGTATATCAAATGATCTTTTACTATATGCTCCACAGGCATCTCTTAAAACATCAATGTTCCCATCCACTGACTCTTCAAATCTGTTCCTCCTCCCGTTTGACCCATTTCAGTTAATTGAAAACAATCATATATCTAGTCACCCAGGCCATAAGTCTTATTTTTCCACTTCCCCCTTGCTTCTTACTTCCCCATTTCCAAATTATGTACAAGGTCCTCTAGTTATCTCATTTTCTATCTAGAAATTATTCAGTGATTTTTTTTTCCATTCCATTCTCACAGTTCATGTAGCATCTAGCATTTCAATGTCATGTATCACACTATTCTCCAATTACCTTCTACAGTCACTGTCACTGGTCTTTCTAAGTTTGATCACACCAGTCTCATGCAATCTTTGGCTCTTTACTGCTTTTGTAATAAAATTCAAACTTCTGGACATGGCAAACAAGGACTTTCATGATCTAGCTCTACCTAATTCTTCTAGTCCAACACCTTACCACTTTCCACCCAGAATTTCACACTTCAGCCATAGAACTTTCTCTATAACACCTATTGGTGATGCTTCCAGTCTAAGTTTTTAATCATCTAAACCTCTGTATTCTTTGTAATTCTAAAATGTCTACTTATCTTTTAGAAAGTCTTTCGCAAATATTACATACACTACCACAAAGGTGACTTAGAAAACAGGTAGTGGTGATTTTTTTTAAATGTCTATTTCATAAAGATTCAGTTAAAATCCCCATGAAATTGAAAATGGAGCAAGTCAGAATCTAGCAAAAATAAAAATTCTGATAGAATTTTCACTTCTAAACTACCTGCCTCATACATACTAGAAGGGGCAGGGCACAAGGTGTAGGGAACAACTCCAAAAGTAAGAACAAGCTCAATAATTAAGATATTTAAAAAAGGTATTCATCTTGGATAAAGTATTAATCTACTTGGAAGAAATGACTTTATGAAGCCCCTTTTAGCTTTGGGTACTAAATCTTTAAAACCTCACTTAGGCTTTATTATAATACCTATTAATTCATCTTTCCAGGATTAAAATAATAATACCTAACATGTACTGTGCATTTATCACATGCCAGGCCTGAGCTTCACAAATCTTACTTCATTTAAAGTTTACAATACTATTACACACACATGTAGAAAGCATTGGCAACTATCATCCATGTGTCACAGATCAGTAAACTTGTCTGGGTTCATTCATAGCTAGATTCAAACCCTGCTGTGAGTATGAGCTCTTAACTTCAGTATAATGACTCTCAAAAAAATGTAGATTCCCCACAGAATGCTCCTTAGTTGTAAAGGAAAACTAGTAACAATACAGTGGAGAAAAACGGCCACAAATTGATTGGGTGATAAAATTAACATTAATGAGGAACAGATAGATATATGTGCCTCCAGATGTAATGACTTGAGAATACATCCCTTCTGTAATATTCTAGCTAGGAATGCAGAACCTGAATCTAACTGAGAAAACTTCAGACAAATCCCAAATGCTATCACTCTATTTTAAAAACAAATCAAAGGGTCTATAATCTCAAGAAATGTCTACATCATAAAAGATTAAAACCCCACTGAAGTATTTAGGGTCATGACATGGGCAACTTATTATCAAATTGTTTGGAAAAACATGTGTGGGGGAATAGCAGAAAGTGTGTGAAAAAACGTAATAAAGCCAATGGGACAAAATGTTAACAGTAGGTGTATATGGGTATACTAATCTTTTTTTTGCAGTTTTTCTGCAAGCTAAGAGAAAAAGGAAACTTAAGAAAAAATAGACTCTTTAAGCAGAGATACAAGTACTTCTTCCAGAATTGCTGCCAGGTAACTGTATAATCTTTGTAAGTCAGTTAAAGTTTCTGGCTCTTAATTTCTCGATCTAAACTAGATGGTCTCAGACTACTGTCTTCTGAACAGTAGTTCTAGGGATACCAGTAGGTGTTAGGTAAGGAGTTCTGTGATAAAATAATTTTGGGAAATGCACAGACAGAAATAAACAATGTTGAGCAGTTTTTTAATAGAATTCTCAGATTTTACAATAGTCAAAATGCACCATGACTTTCCAAAAGAATATAGAAGTCAACCTCTTCTTATTATTGACAATTATTAGTGTGATTTAATATTAAAAAACTTATTTTGTTTATGCAATAAGAGTTGTTCCTAGTTTTTCTCCTTTTTCCCTATCTTCACCCACTCCCCTCCCTCAGTCAATCTCCATATAATTGTCCATATCCATGGGTCACACATATAAATTCTTTGGTTAATCCCTTCACCATCTTTCATCCAGCCCCCAACCCTGTTCCAGCACTTGGCAAAATATTGTCCAGGTCCATCCAGGTTGTTACAAAAGGTAAGAGTTCCTTCTCTTTCACCATTGTGTGTTATTTCACCGTGTAAATGTACCACACTTTTTTATTCACTCATTTACTGATGGGCACTTAGGCTGTTTCCAGATCTTGGCTATTGTAAACAGTGCTGCTATGATCAAGGAGTGCATGTGTTTTTTGTATTGGTGTTTCAGGTTTCTTAGGATATATTCCCAGAAGTGGAATCACTGGGTCAAAAGGGAGTTCTCTTTTTAATTTTTTGAGGATACTCCATATTGTTTTCCACATTGGTTGCACTGGACTGCATTTCCACCAACACTGCACTAGGGTTCCCTTCTCTCCACATCCTCACCAACATTTTTGTTTGTTGATTTATTGATGGTAGCCATTCTGACAGGTGTGAGGTGATATCTCACGGTGGTTTGAATCTGCATTTCTCTATAGAGTACTGATGTTGAGCACTTTTTAATATGTGTATGGGCCATCTGTATGTCCTCTTGGAGAACAGTCTACTCAGGTCCTTTGCCCATTTTTTAATTGGACTGCCTGTCTTCCTGGTGTTGAGATATGTTAGTTCTTTGTATATTTTGGAGATTAAACCATTATCAGATGCATCATTGGCGAAAATGTTCTCCCATACAGTGGGTTCCCTTTTCATCTTGATGATGGGTTCTTTAGCTCTGTAGAAGCTTTTTAATTTGATGTAGTCCCATTTATTTTCTCCTTTGTTTCCAATGCCGTAGAAGATCTATCAGCAGTAATATTACTACATGAGATAGCTGACTGCCTATGTTTACCTCTAGAATTTTTATGGTATTGTAACTCATGTTTAAGTTTTTTTTATCCATTTTGAGTTTATTCTGGTATATGGTCTAAGTTGCTGGTCTAGTTTCACTTTTTTGCATGTACCAGTCCAGTACTTCAACACCATTTACTGAAGAGACTGTCTTTACTCCATTATATTGCTCGTGTCCCCCTTTGTCAAATATTGATTGACCATAGAGACATGAATTTATTTCTGGGCTTTCTATTCTGTTCCATTGGTCTATGTATGTGTTCTTATGCCAATACCAGACTGTTTTGACTACAGTCTGGTGTAGTATAGTTTGATACTATGTTATACTACGGCCTTGTAGTATAGTTTGATATCAAGTATTGTGATTCTTCAAAACTTACTTTTTAATACTGAAGGACAAATTAGAGACCTTAAGCTCAGAAGAGAGAAAACATGGCCTACTGAAGTTACATCTCTTAGTCATCTTTAAGTCTGTTCATCAAATTATTTCTGTCTTCAGGCACACAGTACAATTGTACTTTTCTGGCCCTTCTGTGGCTGGCTGCTAGCATGAGGTGACTATTTCTGGCCAATGAGCTGTGAGTCAAAGCATCTTATGTTATTCCTGGACCAGAGTATTTAATTGCTGGTAAATGATGTGAAATCCTTTAAAGCACTCCTTCCACCTGTCACCATCCTGGAGATGCTGATTGCTGCACCAGACTGGTTGGTTCCCCAGCTGACCCATGAAAAAATATCACATTAACAAGAAATAAGCTTTTGAGGTTGTTTCTTATCACATCATAACCTAGTTTATCCCAAGAGACATAAGTTGGTCACAGAAGTAAGGTACTGTTATTATACAAAGACTAAAATATGAGGTCTGTCCAGAAAGTATGCAGCCATGTACTATGAAAAATAAGAGATGATTCTTTAAGAAGATACGAGAAACATTGTACATAGGACAATGCCACATCAGTCCCCTTCAAAGTAGGCACCTTGGGACCTCACAGAATTCTCCCAATCACCATCAGCTGCTCTGTTGTAGTTTCCTGAATCTCACTCACAGTCTGAAGTCTCTTCCCTTTCAAAGGTGATTTTAGTTAAAGAAGCCAGAAGTCACACGGCGCCAATATGGGCTATAGGGGGGCTGAGTCACTTGGATGATTTGATGTTCCACCGAAAAACTCTGCCTGAGACATGATGATGAGCGGGCATATTATCATGATGAAGCTGCCAAAATCACCAGCCATTTTCATTGTATTGCATCTCTCAACCAATGAAGAACATTGAGGTAGTACTCCTTATTAATTTTTTGGTCTGGAAGGGTGTACTCATGTTGGACATCTTCCCGATCAAGAAACACAGTTAACATAGTTTTGATCTTGCTGTGACTTTGCCATCTTGTTCAGTTGTGGAGAACCAGGTGACTTCCATTAGGACAACTGGGTCTTGGTCTCCAGATCATAGCCACTGACCCACGATTTATCTCTGGTTATGACCTTCCTGAGGAAATCTGGTTCACTGGTAGCAGTTTGAATCAAGTCATTAGCAACTGTAGCACAATGTTCTTTCTGCTCTGGTAGCACAAGTCATGGAATGAACTTTGCCACAACACATCTGATGCCAAAATCCTGTGTCAAAATACTGAGGACACAGATAGTTTTTGGAATTCCTGGATCAGCTTCTCGTTCTCATACTGTCAGTTGCCAATCTTTGTTGGTTGCAGCCTGTACACGTTCAACATTCTTAGGCATTCTGCTTGTTGCAGACCTTCTAGAACGTGGATCACTTTCAACAGATTCTCCACCATCTTTGAAGCATTTGTGCCACATTTTTATTTGCGCTGTACTCATTGCATCATCCCCAAAAGCCTTCTGAATCATCTAAATAGTTTCTGTGGAGGAATGTTCAAGATTAATGCAAAATTTGATGCAGATTTGTTGTTCTACTTGGTCAGTCATTTTGAATGCAATGCCCATATAGTACACATGCTCACTCAACAATGTCTACCGCCCCCACTGACCAGAACAGTGAAGTTACCATTCCAGTCCACTCTCCTTGGCTGCCAGGTTACATTGATGTCATACAAACTGTTCTTGTTATATTAACAATGGCTGAACCTTTTCGGATCAGACTACATATATGCCATTAGTTTGGGGACCAAGGAGCAAGGAAACTTCTAAGAGGCTGGAAGATTGGCAATTCATATTAGGCAGCACAAAATATTGGTAAAAATCAGTTATGATGACTTGAAAAGCAGATAATGTATTTAACAAACCTGAGGCTTTAGAAGAGTTAAAAAAAACCTGAACATTAAAATGGTATGTTAGTTGCTCAAGAAATAAACAAATTTTAAAGACTGACCAGTTTGTAAGCAGGAATAAAAGGGAAAAGTCCAAAAACTTGGAGACTTGCAATGTTTGAAGAGTGTTCCTCAACCCAAGCCATAAGTTAAAAAATCAAGATGGCCTTTGACTAACAAAGAAAGATAAATCAACCTTGAGGGTAAGGTTCAAATGAAAGGTATGGCTATGATAGTTACAACATTGAAATGAATTAGAATCTTAGAGCAGAGACCCAGTTATATCTTCCAGTTGAACCAAATGCTCAGAGGAAAAAGACTGACAAAGACACTAAGGGTGTAGCTCTTCCAGCAAGTTAGCATTTACGAGACAGATGGACATCTAGTAAAGAACTGAGTACAGGCTACTGGCATGCTGAGCAAAATGAAACACATTAGAAGCCTACGAAGTTGTGCTGCCAACAAACACATTATCAAGAGCCCAATTAAAATCTGATTGATTTAAAAATACACTTTGATCTCCAATTTTCTACAGACAGGAAGCAGACTATAGAGCCCCCAAACCTAAAGGATATTATTTTCTAATACCTACATAAGATGAGGCTAAAGAAGCTGAAGGGAAAGGAACAATCACCTAGCTATCAATGCCCAAAGCCGTAACGAACAGTGGACCGAGGAGCCTCTCCAAGGACAGTAGACTTAGTACCTAAATAAGAATATTCCCCACATCCAGAGGAAAGGGACCCTTAGAAAATTGGCCTGGTGAGATTTTTGAGTTGTTTTGGATTAGGGACTGCTGTGTTTCCCTCAGTCTTCTGTTATCTGAAGGGAAGCGCTTACTGTGGTTACCATGTCCCTGTTATTCCAATGTATATTGGGTGTGTGTGGAGGAGAGTGGTGCAGAGATAGTATTTTCATTCACAGATCATCTCCAGATCAAGAGGAAACACATCCAAACCGGATGTAGAGAACTGTATGTATTACCTAGAAATCCTAATACTTCAAAAGCTTGATGCTATTTAGCTGGGATTTTCAGGTTGGAATCACTGGGAAGGTGAAGAGACTCTTTTGTCTGTGAGAAGGAGCGTGATCCAAATCTTTGGCTAACCAAAGGGCAGATCTGTCATTACTGCAGTTTGCCAAGTATTTTTGTTTTTTGACTTCTGGGTCATATGGTACAATTAGACCTCCTGGTTCTTTTGTCGTTAGGTGGACCTATAAAACTTTTTTTGGCTATCAAGCTCTGAGCTGAAGTGACATGTAATTTCTGAACAGATAATCTGAATAACTGATACAAGATACAAGATATTCCAGACTCTTTCCTCCATTACAATGTCTATCAGTGTTTAGGATGGAGGCTGCTCCATCAGCTGGATCCTGGAGTGAGGTCATGTGTTATCAGAACCCCCAAATTAACCCAATGGACAATGCAATGTTATCAACTAATCTGTTATAAAGCCAGTATGATTTTAGGATTGTGTGCTTACAGCACAACCTTGCCTACCCTGTCTGATAGTTGGAGGGAAACCCTTAATGTCACTGAACATTTGCGTCAGAGATAAACTTATAGATCAGAAGTTTCTTTTATAAATGATAAAAGTAAGATCTAGCAGTTAAGTGACTTGTCTAACCACACAGAAACAACATGGTAGAAGAATGTGATGGAACAATCATTGTCGTACTAAATTACAGTGGGAGTTATGCTCCAATCTTTGAACACAGCTCTGGACTGTAGTTTAAACTAAACTACATTAAACTAACACGAGTTAATTAACAACAAATCTAGTCACTCATTCAACAAGTAATAGAAGCATTAAGCTCTGAAGCTAAAGGTACTTGGTGCTTAGAGTCATGTGGTAAAGATGAATCAAATAACCACATAAATGAAAGTAACTGCTAAGAACAAGTGATTATTACGAGCATGTGACAGACCTACCCTAATGGTAGATACCTTGAGCTGAGTTCTGAAGGATCAGTGAGAAATAATGGAAGTCAACCCACAGAGGAATATTTTAGTAATGGGAATAAACAAGAATGATCCTGTGGTTTGTGAAAACTGGAAGGCATTGGAGGGAACAAAAGGAGGTAGGGGCCAGATTACATAATAAGGCTTAATATAAAAGCCACTTTGATAACATAACACACTATGCTACATATTTATATCACAAGGGTTACTCTTGCCAGGCCCCAGAAATATTTTTTAAAACTACACATATATTGGGAATAGGGGTCATTTGCTTTCATGACATTTCATATAGTAAACATTAGACTGTATTCCATTATTTCCCAACTGATAAGGCAGGCTACCTAGTGAAAATTTTCCAGATCTGAATCTTAGAAATCACAGATGTTTTTTAATCCAAATTAAAGATTTATTCCAGGAAGGATTTAAGATAGCTGAGCCCAGAAATAGAGGAACATTGTAGTTATTTAACTGGTTTCTTAGTAATACAAAGTATTAAGGCATCCATGAGAAATAATTCAGTTATAAACAAAAATTTTAAATTTTATATGAAAAATTCAATCCTAAAAACATAAATGCCAGGAAGAAATGTTAATTCTATCACAAGTATTTCTTTTTTCTGCCCCATCTTCAGAAAAATTTTTTTTCCATTACTATAAAAGTCAGGAGAAATTTCTGAAGTGTATTCTAGAAAATCACAACATAAAAGTCCAGACAAAAAATAAAATACCACTGGCCGGGTGGCTCAGTTGATTGGAGCATTGTCCTGTATACCAAAAGGTTGTAGTTTTGATCCCCAGTCGGGGTGCATACAAGAGGCAACTGATCAATGTTTCTCTCACATCAGTGTCTGTCTCTCTCCAAATCAATAAACATATCTTTGGGTGAGGATTAAAAAAAAAGATAAAATAGAATGCAATAGCTATTTTTAAAAAGTATATTGAAAAGTCAATACAAAGGAATCAAGGAATACATTTTTATGGAGTTGATTCTATGATATTTCCTGGTATACAGAAAAATATTGTTTTTAAAAATTGGAACTGCACTTTAAAGAAAAATTTAACAAGGGGGAAAAATTCATAGAAATTCTCATATATAGTGTCAAGATGTCACTTACAGTAGATGAAAAGGAAATTTCAGCCTTGGCAGGTGTAGTTCAGTGGATTGAGTGTGGGCCTGTGAACTAAAGGGTTGGCGGTTTGATTCCCAATGAGGGCACGTGCCTGGGTTGTGGGCTAGGTCCCCCGTATGGGGCATGCGAGAGGCAACCACACACTGATGTTTCTCTCCTTCTTTTTCTCCTTCCCTTCCCCTCTCTCTAAAAATAAATAAAATCTTTTTAAAAAATTTAAAAAAGGAAACTTCAAAGAAAGTAATAAAAAGGTAATTGTAACCAAAACCTTGATTTTCATAACACTTTCAGATCAGAGAGTAGGAATTTTAATATAAGAACTTTTACAGTAAAATAACTGATTTTGATTTTATGTGATTTTACTTGTATTTACTTTAAACAGGAAAAAAAAGATGACTCTTCTAGAACTTAATGTTAGCAGTTGACTTACAGAGTTATTAGACTCCAAGTGATAGCACAAACTACTGAAAGTAAAACTGGATATTTCTAATCGGGCTGAGTGACCAATAGCACATGGCAGAAGTGATGGTACGTGACTTGCAAGAATAAGTTATAAAAAACTGAAGCTTTTTTCTTAGGTGCTCTCTTAGTCACTTGTACACATTCTTTGTTTTGTCTCTTTTGCTCTGGGAAAGCCAGATGTCAAGTTCTAGGGACACACAGGCCTGTGTGTGAGTGAGCCTAGAAGCACATTCTTCAGTAGAGATGTCTCTAACCCTGAACAGTATTCTGCAGACACTGAACCAGAACCACCCAGTAAAGCCAGTTGCACATTCCTGATCCTTAGAAAATCCGAGACTGTTGTTTTATGCTGATAAGTTTGGGATAAGTAATTATGTAACAATACATAACTAACACATAAGTTGGTACTGAGAATTCTCTCTGTATAATAAAAACCTAAACTGTTGGGATAGGTTTGGAACTAGACCATGGCCCATGAGGACAGTATTAGTGAGCCTGTTAATAAAAAACTCATGGTATTTTACAAGACTGCAGGTGAGGGCAGAAAACTTAATAACACTGTTACCTTTAGTTATGTGAAAACCAGAAAATTTACTTAATGAACTGGGTGATTTTCAACCATAAACTTCAAAATGCTGCCTTATTTTTCCGCAAAAATAGTAAAAACGAGAAGAAAGAAACTGAACTGTTAAAGAGGAGTCAAGACTTGATTTTGAAAACTTGTAGTCTCTCTAGATTGCAAACAATGCTAACATTCAGCAATGGATTCTGAGCCAAGATCAAATCTTTATGTTATTGACAACAAACAAACAAACAAACAAAACGGTCCAAAAACCTAAGCTGAGGGAGTGACTAAAAATCTTCTGTTTAAGACCTCAGAAAGATCAGAGATGCGCCTCAGACAAAAGGCCTGCTAAAGAGAACTATGTGCTTTAAAACTTCTCTCGAACAATACTACTACATTTTAGGAAGCTTAAGGGTGTTGTCTCTCAGCAGAAGGTCAAGATAGTAAAAGGCTTATTTCAAAAAGATGTATGGGTGTGGTTTTCAACTAATGGAATGGACCTCAATAAAATTCATAGAAGACTCATAGTTTCTTTTTTTTAAAGAATTATATATTCAGAAACATTGCTAGCTTGAACTGAAAAAGACAAGAGATGATACAAAATATTGGGTTGGCCAAAAAGTTCCTGTGTTTTTTCTACAAAATAAAAGACACATTTTCATTTTCACCAATAAGTTTATTGATTTGGATATTTTGAGTATGTCAGCTATCTCCCACCTGGTATATCACTGGTTGTTCTCAATTAATGCCTCAATTTGATAGCTATCGACTTCAACTGGTCTACCTGATGGTGGAGCATTGTCCAGTGAGAATCTGCAGCACAAAACTTCCCAAACCACTTTTGACACATTCATTCAGTCACGGCACCTTCTCCAAACACTGCACAGATGGGTTTTTTTTTGCATTTCAGTTGTGTTTTTACCTTTCTTGAAATAATAAAGCACAATATGCCTAAAATGTATATTTTCTTTCATCTTCAATATCAAAATGACTACACAAAAATTCACGTTATGTTTTTTTTTAAATGCACACTGATATGATAGCTGTCACAATACAGTCTAACAAAATCGTTTCCAATGAAGTTAAAGACAACTAAGTGCTACTAGAGCCATCTTTCGGAAAACAAATGAACTTTTTGACCAACCCAAGAAAAAGAGGCTTTCAGAGTCCAAAATTTGGCAGGAAGGTAGCTAAGAAAACTCAATAGTAAACAAACATGTTCTACCTTCTGTGAAAAAGGTAAGGTGACTAGAGGGTAGAACCAAATGTACAAAGGGCAAAGCTGAGAACCTTGAGCAAATTATCCCCAGGAATTGATGCTCAACCAAGGAAGTACCATCATATTTGCCTGACTGTATTTCAGAAATGCTGTTTACCAGGGACCCCCTTGTGCCTACCATGCCCACCTCTGCCTTCCTTTGAACAGGAATGTTTTCTAGCAGTTATCCTAAGCCTAACCCAATGTTGTATACTGGCTTTGTTAGGTAGGTATGGGAAGATAGCTTTCTTTAGGTTTTTAGGTTGGAAGAAATTTGTACTTGGAAAGCTGTACCTACAGAACTGCATCTGAGAAGTCTCACTGTACCTGAATCCAATTTAGGTAAGATTTTGGACTGTGAGCTGGTACTGTAATGGGATGATGCTTTGGGAGGCCTGAAAACATTCTGCATGTGGAGAATGTGGTAGCTAGCCTCTAATGATCCCCATCTCTGGGCATTCACTGCCTGTGTAGTTAGTTTCCTCCTACATTTTTACCAGGGTTAGTTTGTATAACCAAAAGCATATGACAGAAGTGAAGGTATGTAACTTCCAAAATTAGGACTTTTATGTGATTTCTGCCCTGAGTGCTCTCTCACTCATGCTCTTGTTTTATCACTTCCTTGGGGTGGAGCCTGCTGTTATGTTGTGATGACAGTGATACAACAATAGAGAAGGTCATGACTAGAGGCCTCCCCTTAGCAAGGGATTGAGATTGCTAACAATGATGTGAGTGAGCTCAGAAGTGAAATTCTCGACTCAGTGAAGCCTTTTAGAAGACTGCAGCCCTTAGCACCTTGTGAAAGACCCTCAGTCACTATCACTCAGATAAGCTGCTCCCAGATTTCTAGCTCTCAGAAACTGTGTAACATAATGGAAGTGTCTTTTGTTTTACACTGGGAAGTTTGGACTAATTAATTTGTTACGCAGCAATAAATAGCTAGTATAGGGCATGAAGGTTAAGGTAAAGCCCAGATACGGAGGCCAAGGTCATTAAACCCCAGTAAGGAGATTTGCAGTTCATTCTATCACACACACAAAACCCCCACAAAAAAACAATTTAAAGATTTTTAGATTAACAAATTAACAACCAGACTCACATATTTAAAAGAGCCCCCAGATAACTTTGTGGGGGCTGGAAATGTGAAAACTAGAGTGGGGAGACCAGTTAAGAAGAATTTACAAACCTTTCAGAATAAAGAGGGTATCCTAATCTTTTTTTTTAAAGTCCTCACCTGAGGACATTTTTTGTTTTCATTGATTTTAGAGAGAGAGAGAGAGAGGAAAGAATAGAGGAAGAAAAACAGAAAAAATGATGGATGCCTCCCATATGTGCCTGTACCAGGGATCAATGCCTGGACCAAGATCTTACACATCTAGACAGGGGGTCGCAAGCGACTGTACCCAGACAGGAATCTAATCCGCAACCTAGGTATGTGCCCTGACCAGGAATTGAACCAGCAACCTTTTGGTTGCAGGAGACACTCCAACAGAGCCACACCAGCCAGGGCACAATGGGAATTCTTAGACCCAAATGCATTAATGGATTTATGTGTAGGGTAGCATTAAAAGAACTAAATATCAATGAAATGTACACAACCTCTTAAAATGTGTAGAAATTTTTTTTTTTGCATGTGACAAATTCTTCAAAACACATTTTATACACCTTAAGCAGCCATCAAGAAAGCAAGCATATTTAAGTTGAGAAAACAATCCATTTCTGTTGACATCCTTCTCTAATGAATGCCATGCCTTTTGATACTTTGCTTAATATCTTACATTCTATCATAAATACAACTAGTATGTGTAAAAATCAGTATCCACTCACTATCGAAGCACTCCAGAACGAAAATCATTTGGTAGGAAGAAAATCTGTTGAAAAATTTAAACTTGAAAGACACAATTTCTATCCTTCTAGAACTAAAAATGAAATTTACTATTAAGTTAAAAGGATTTGAGCATTTACTATATGGTAAGGCACCATGTTATATACTTTACACAGGATCTCGTTTAATTCTTACACCACACTTAAAAGAGACTTGAGGTAGGCCGCACAACCAGAACTTAATTCCATAGTTCATGGAGTTGTTTTCAACACTATCAGATCTAACGCTCCTTTCTTTTCAAATCCCTCACTATTTTACTTATACACGTTTTTCAAACAACCAATCCAAAAACTTGACTGCAAAACAAAACAAATATAAGTAATGTTTGTAAATCCTCACCCAAGGACATGATTTTAGAGAGAAGGGAAGGGTGGGAGAGAGACAGGGAGAGAACCATCAATGTGAGAAACACTTGACCAATTGCCTCTCACATGTGCCCCGACTGGGAATCAAACCCATGACCTTTTGGGTTTATGGGACAACACTCCAACCAACTGAGCCACATGGGTCAGGGCAAAAGGAAAATAATTTTTAATAAAATAGGTATTCCAACATGTAAATGCTTGGGGTATGTACTCAGAAGACAAAAGAATGTAACAGATCAAAACCCAGACTTATGCAGGCTTTTACTATGATTGAGTCAAATACCACAAATGATGCTGATGAAGTTACTTCTAAAATGGTGACATCTCCTGCAAGTTGTGAACAACAACAAAAAGAGTACAAAATTCCCTTACTTTATGTTTTGTTGCAGTCCTGGAAATTTTTGCCTATCAACTATACAAAAAACACTTTATATGTTAAATGGAATTAAGTCCTAGCCTCATAATTTATAAGTGGAAATTTCAGCCACTGGTATGTTTTACAGAATAGTTGAAAGTCATGTGGGTGATTCTTTATTTTGCAGGACCATCCTTTGCATGGTGGAACTTAACACTGCTCCTGGCCCCAACAGTGCCTCTCCCAAATTATGACAATCAAAAGCATCCCCACAGTCTTCCAGAAGTCCCGAGAGTGAAAAGAATCCATTGAGAACCACTGCAGAGAAATAAGGAGAATGTGAAGACATCCCATAGCAACCCTAAAGGTCCTGAAGCAAGTATGCTGTATAAAGATCCTTCATTGTAAAGATATTTACACAACTGTGGAGCAGAAGTAATACATACTCACTGGAGTTCATCGGGCCACCAATTTCTACCTAGTGGGGTTGTCTGTCCTTCAGGAGTGGTCCTGTACAGTTCAGAGTATCTAGTAGAACAGTATCCTGAACTGTCTGTGCATCTGAGGTTGGCTGAGTAAATCTCATCATTCCTCATATCCATTATCAACCAAGTTCAAGACTTAACAGCATCACCCTCCCTCTTATCACCATTCTCACCTCAATATTCCCTAATCTGTCCCAATTTTCTCCCTTTCCCCATCTTCCCAAATTCTTCCACTCTGTTGTCTTAGAATAAAGATGTATCAATAAAATCCTCTTTATAGTCTCAACTTCTTCCAATGCTCTCATCTTCTTGTCCTAACTGAAGCCTGGCAGTCTCTTCTAAAAACAGTACTCTCTATAGCCCTTTAAGCAGAAGCTGTTGATTTTCCCATGCCTTACATACTAACAGATGGGGGTAAGTGTTCATTCCCCTTACTTCCCATGGCTAGTTCTTTCACTGTTATTTCAAAAATCATTATCAATCAGTGTCTCTCCTCAAAGCTGTCATACACTCTCTTGTTGTTACTCACAGAACTGTCTTTTCAACTACTACTGCATTTCTGGCATTATTCTTAGTGACATTATCTACAACTAATACCATCACCTTTTTACCCACACCAATCTTTTCTCTACCTCAGCCACCACTCCTGTGGTTATACTCTAGATCTTGCTTTCCCTCTGAAATCTAAGTTCAAGCATCTTACTCTTTAACCACTAGCCCCCTCCCCTCTGTCTAGTTTCACCTATTCCTATACTCACTCCAGCAAATCTATTCCACAGAGCTTTCTGTCCCAATGAGTCCTACCACTTCCCCACATTTGTCAGCTCCTGCTGTCTTTTATCCCTGCTGAGCCAATTTAGCTCCTATGGTCTGTCATGAGTAATCTACCTCAGATACTTCAAATCTCCTCAGCACTCTCTTCCTTCTTCATACTTGTTGGGCAAGCCCTAGAAAAACACTAATATATACGTACATTGTGCTTGAACTCAGTTCAGTGCTTACATTCAACTGCCCAAGTGAACTAACTGGTTTCACTTTAAATGACCACAAATAACCCTCAACTAATTCACCAATACTTTTACATTTCTCTGGTAAGTTAGCTTCCCCACACGTACCTTTGTCTCTCCTAAGGTATTCATACTCCTCACTCTGAGGTGATGATTGCATCTCATACTTAATAGAGAAAATACCATAACATCATCCTCTCACTGCCAATTCTACCAACTTATCTACATCTTTCCTCGCTTATCTGCCTTCCTTACTTTAAAAAAGGAAAAAGTGAGAACCAAGATGGCGGCGTAGGTAGACACACTGCGCCTCCTCGCACAACCAGAACTGACAGAGAATCGAACAGCAAGGGGGACCAACACCAAGGAAACAGAAAATAATCATTCATCCAGACTGGTAGGAGGGGCGGAGACGGCACTGGGGTGGAGAGGACTCGCGTGGCTGTGGCGGGACTGAGACTGGCGGAGTGTGGGACAAATGGCGCAGGCAGTCCGAGCACTAGCAGACCCTGCGGCCCCACATTTGCACAGATAAACCCAGAGGGTCGGACTCAGAGTGGCGGAGAGTGGGGCAGGCAGAGTGGCGGAGAGCACATTGCGGCACCACATTCGCCCACAGATAAACCGGACGAACGGCGGGCAGAGAAGCAGACCGCTGCGCAACCCAGGGCTCCAGCTCGGGGAAATAAAGCCTCAAACCTCTGATTGAAAGCGCCCCTGGGGGTTGGGGCGGCAGGAGAGACTCCCAGCCTCACAGGGGAGGTTGTTGGAGAGACCCACAGGGGCCTAGAGTGTGCACAGGCCCACTTACTCGGGAACCAGCACCAGAGGGGCCCAGTTTGATTGTGGGTAGCGGAGTGAAAGACTGAAATCCGGAGGAGAGTGAAGCGGGCGCCATTGCTCCCTCTCGGCCCCACCCCCACGTACAGCATCACAGCGCAGCGACCAGCATTACCCCACCCCGGTGAACACCTAAGGCTCCGCCCCTTAAAGTAACAGACACGCCAAGACAAACAAAAAAAATGGCCCAAATGACAGAACACTTCAAAGCTCCAGAAAAAATACAACTAAGCGACGAAGAGATAGCCAACCTATCGGATGCACAGTTCAAAGCACTGGTTATCAATATGCTCACAGACTTGGTTGAATCTATTCGAAAAACAGATGAAAAAATGAAGCCTATGCTAACAGAAACAAAGGAAAATGTACAGGGAACCAATAGTGATGAGAAGGAAACTGGGACTCAAATCAATGGTATGGACCAGAAGGAAGAAACAAACATTCAACCAGAAAAGAATGAAGAAACAAGAACTTGGAAAAATGAGGAGAGGCTTAGGAACCTCCAGGACACCTTGAAACGTTCCAACATCCGAATTATAGGGGTGCCAGAAGGAGAAGAGGAAGAACAAAAAATTGAAAACTTATTTGAACAAATAATGGAGAACTTCCCCGATCTGGCAAAGGAAATAGACTTCCGGGAAGTCCAGGAAGCTCAGAGAGTCCCAAAGAAGCTGGACCCAAGGAGGAACACAACAAGACACATCATAATTACATTACCCAAGATTAAACGCAAGGACCTACGTCCAAGATTACTATATCCAGCAAAGCTATCATTTAGAATGGAAGGGAGGATAAAGTGCTTCTCAGATAAGGTCAAGTTGAAGAGGCTCATCATCACCAAGCCCTTATTATATGAAATGTTAAAGGGAGTTACCTAAGAAAAAGATCAAAAATAGGAACAGTAAAAATGACACCAAACTCACAGTTATTAACGACCACACATAAAACAAAAACGAGAGCAAACTAGGCAAACAACTAGAACATGAGGGTTGTCAATAAGGGAGTGGGAGGGGGAGAGGGGGGTAAAGGTACAGAGAATAAGTAGCATAGATGATAGGTGGAAAATAGACAGGGGGAGGGTAAAAATAGTGTAGGAAATGTAGAAGCCAAAGAACTTATAAGTATGACCCATGGACATGAACTATGGGGGGGGAATGTGGGAGGGAGGGGGGTGGGCAGGATGGAGTGGAGTGGGGGGGGAAATGGGACAACTGTAATAGCATAATCAATAAATATATTAAAAAAAAAAAGAAAATGGAGACAACTGTACTTAAACAACAATAAAAAAATAAAACGTTTTTCAATTACAAAAAAAAAAAAAAAAAAAGGAAAAAGTATGTGTGCTCTAATTAGTCACCAACCCCTGCAAAAAACTGATCCAGGAGAAACACAGAAAATAGTTTTCAGGACCAAAGTGCTTGAGTAGAAGAATACATACAGTATTTTATCCTTTTAAATGATTTCATTCCAACCATTATACTTCTTTTAGTAACTCTTATTTGTATTTATAATATCTATTTTAACCATTTTTATTTAATTCGTTTAGTTTATCTGTCTCTTTTTATTAATTTTTCCTTTAGTCATCCATTATATTTTCTATTATAGTTTCTTACATGCCTGCAATTTTTTTTTGTTGGGTCCCAAGCATTTTTGGGCTTTATTCTGGGACACTGTTAAATTACTTGAAATTAATTTGATACTTTTGAGCCCAGAGGTTAATCTTTGTTAGGAGAGTGCAGAACTTGCACTTTGCAGGGGCCCAACCTGCCTGTGGGCCACATGAGGCTCAGGATGGCTATGAATGCAGCCCCACACAAAACTGTAAATTTACTTAAAACGTTATGAGATTTTTTCCGTGATTACATGTTGCAATGTATTTAATGTATAGCCCAAGACAACTCTTCTTCTTCCAGTGTAACGCAGAGACACCAAAAGGTTGGAAACCCCTGGCTAGAACTAATTTAGCTCCACTATTAAGGAAATAATCCTTTTCAGGACACTCATCTGATGCCCCTTGAATTAGGAGGACAAGACTTTCCATTCCAGCTGTGAGGACATAACATACTGCCAGCTCTTTGTGAGCTCCCAGAACTGTTTCTCCTCCTTCCTTCCAGTTGCCTTTCCCTCAGCCTTGGGGAGCCCCTAATTTAGTTTTCAGCCAAAGACTTAAGGCACAGGTGGCAAACACAAGGGACCGTGGGCCAAATTGAGCCCTCCACCTTGTTTTATCCAGCCTGGTACCTTGTTTCTACCCGGTGGCAGCACTGAGCTCTCGCTTAACTGTTAAGTAGTAGTTACATTTATAGTCCTAAAATTGCATCCAGCCCTTTGAAGGCAACTGTGAGGCTGATGTGGCCCCCATGAAAATGAGTTTGACACCCCCAGCCTAAAGGACCCTCTCTATGCATCTCCAGTGCCCTGCTCTGAAGCCACTTCAGTGTCCCAAAACTCTGCATTCTCTGTCTCTTCAACTGGAAGAAGGCTATCAGGCTCTATTTGGGATCTTCTTTGCCTGGGAACTCTCTAGATAGTAGTGACTAGGGCATTGAGGGCTCAACTTTGCTTCCCTCCCCCTACTTCCCCTTGTTTGTGTCTGCTAAAATTTTGTAAATAACTTTAAAAAGAAATCACTTGTTGGTACTAAGCTCCCGCCTTCCCCCCCACCAAGCTCCTTTTCATAGCAGAACTATTCTAGAGTCATCCTACTTACTGTGACCCCTTCATTATTTCTTCTGTTCCAATTGGGCTTTTCTTCCCACCACTTGAACACAACAGGCCAATGGCAAACATTTACTCAAATTAAAGCTACTTTCCCCCTACTTATCTTCTCAGTGGATATAGTTAATCAACAACCATCCTTCCTGGAACACATTTAACCTCATTTTCTTCCTACTTCTCTAACAGCTCCTACTCTACCTGAGCCCCAGGGCACAGCTTTAAAAATTATTTATACACCACTTTCAAATTTATACTACCAGCCCATGATTTCCAGATTATACTCCCCTAGGGAAAACTGCTCTAATGCACTACATTCTTGCATATTGCAACTGAATATGGACAAGTAACCAGCACTTCGAACTGAACAAGTCCATCCTTTCTATACCTTCCCTCCTCTAATTTTTCCTTTCTCAGTAAGTGGCCCAATCATCTATCCAGCTGCTCAAGGTAAAAATCAGGGGTTAATCCTTATTCTTTCTCTCCATCTAGTACACTCACATCACTCAGCAAGTTCTGTTGGTTCTACCTTCAAAATATACCTCAAATCCATCCATTTCTCTTTATCTCCACCCTAATTAAAGCCATCAACTCCCCCTCTTGCCCAATATGACTCATTCTCCACATGGTAGGGGGAATAATCTTTACAAAACATAATTCAGATCATGTCACCCTCTTGCCTGTTACTAACTCTCTAATGGCTTACTTCATTTCAAAACAATCAAAACTCCCTGTAGTAAGTAGTCTATAGATATAGACCTCCTAACTTCTGCTGAGTCCTCATTCTCATACTACTCAATCCTTTTTCCACTTTTCTCTAGTCATACTGGCTTTCTGTTCCTACCACAGACTCTGCATCTTGAAGTATCTCTGCCTGGAATGTTCTGCATCCAGGTCTTGACAGAGTTGGCTCATTCCCACCATTCATATTTCAGGTGCAATGTTCCTTGCCCATCTATGCAAAGAAAACTATATCCTCCTTCCACCTGAAATTCTGTATTATCTTGCTTCATTGCCACATAAGGGTTGTGTTATATTTTTTACTTTTATTAATTTGCTTTTTGGCTTTGCCTGTGTTTTCCTATTGGAATTTGGTCATGCAATTAAACAAACACCAAACACTGATTATGTACTGGGCACCATTTCAGGCGCTGAAAACACACTGGTGAATGGAACAGACAAAATTCCTGCCCTCACAGAGCCTCCATCCTATAATGTAAGATCTATGAAAAAAGGAACCCTGTTTATTCACTATTATATCCACAGGGCCTTTTTAACAGTCCTTGGCTCATAGGAAATAAGCAACAAATATTTGCTACAGAAGTGAATAAAAATGGATTTGTCTATATTTTCTGTCTTTGCACAAGATACATCACCTCGAAAATCCCCCCTTAGCTTTTAGAATGAGCAAATTCTTCCTTTAGACTTCAAAACAGCCACATTTATAGTTTTCTCTTCACACCTCATGGGTAAAGCACAAATCTGAAACCATCACTACAAAATTCTGGCTCTAATTTCAAATTCTCGTAACACTAAAATCATTCTGTGATGACTGCACCCATTTGTATTCACTAAATCCTTTAGAACTACAGCCTTCCTAAACTAAATGGAAACCACTTACTCATGCACCCAGATTACTTTACTTTCATGTATGTTATGTTTATATAATATACAAATGAAGTCATTGACTAATTCAAGATTTAATAATTAAATAATGATAATTATGAACGCATAAAATACATTAAAAAAACTTAAATATATTGGTAACACAATATACTTATTACAACAGGAAACTATGATAGTTCTACTTCATTTTGCAGTTAAGAATACCTAAGTGAATGGGAATATGCACACACAGTTTTGGAAATTGGATGAGGTCCTTGGTCTAATAATTTCCAGTTTGATGCTTTTCCCAATTAATAATTACCTAAATTTAAATACACATCTTTTAACAAATATATCATACAACTCTTTAAGGACAGAGAACTCATCTAACACATCAGACAATCCCAAATACAAAGGATTGTATAAATACAAGTAGTTTTTGAGCATCAACAAAAAGGCCATTCTAAACATTTTATTAGTATTTAGTAATAGTGAAATTCATCAGTACAGCGTATTTACATATACTGCTATATAGTAAAGTTCATTAGTTAGGGTAACTGACTTGTCTCAGGCCACAAAAAGTCAAAGTACATTTTCGTAATTTTCTCAGAGGATATATAACGGGTACTTGTGCTCCCAAAATTTTTCAAAAATGAACCCCAAAATAACTTATTCCAATATATAAAACCACCAGAACCTATATTAAGTCGTTCACAGGACATTTAAACTTCAGGTTCTCTTTGTCCTTGAACTCATGTAAAGCCACATCCTATTTCTTTAACTGTACTTTCTCTACTGAAGGAAATTAAACCAAAATAATCCACTTTAATAATCTGTTGCAGCCTAGCTGGTGTGGCTCAGTGGATTGAGTGCCGGCCTGTGAACCAAAGGGTTTCTGGATGGACTCTCAGTTAGGGCACATGTCTGGGTTACCAGTCAGGTTCCCTGGTGTGGGGCATGCCAGAGGCAACCACACATTGATGTTTCACCTCCTTTCTCCCTCCCTTCCCCTCTGTCTAAAAATAAATATGTTGCAAAATTCAGCAAACTATGTCACCATGCATATTTGAAGTTGAACCATACTTATTAAAGATAACCTTCCTAACAACAAATAATAGAAGAAGGACTTTATCTTGTAAAGAACTGATTGCATCTGCATTCATCAAAGCTACAACTCCAGACAATGGATTACATTAGGTTTACTGACTATAACACCTTTTTGTTTCTCATATACCTACTACAGTGGGGCTGGTGCATGAAATTCACTTTTAACTAAAGGTACAAAGCTGGGTATGTTTAATACTGTAATAGCTTAAAATCATTCATATAACCTTAGATTAATAAACTTGATTAAGAAAGATCCGCCACAATTTATAAATGTGCTGAACACAACACAACTTTTCTCTAGTAAGTTGCTTAAAATATCTGAATCACCTGATTTCTTACTGATTTCCCCATAACCTTATTCTTATAGAAAAATTACTGTAATATATTTATTAATGTAAGTCACATTTTAAGGGTTCAAAAGTTTACTTTAAGACATTCTATCTAGTTCTGTCTCTGTATTTCATACTTTTATACCACTTCTGCACTTACAATTAATTTTATTCCCTAATTAAATAAAAATAAAAATTTTTTATTCCCTTGTGGGTTGACTTTTTTTAAGGAGTAAAATCAGCCTTGGCCAGGTGGCTCAGTTGTTGGTTGGAGCATCTTCCTGTACACCAAAAGGTTACGGGTTCAATTCCAGGCCAGGGCAAGGCAACCGATGGATGTTTCTCTCTCTTGCTCTCTCTCCAAAACCAATAAACGTATTTTTGGGTGAGAATTAAAAAAAAATCTTTTTTTAAAAAAGTAAAATTACACACTATAACATCATTTCACGTCATTATTGCTCCTTTTAAAATGCTACCCTCTACTTTACAGTTACTGTTTTAACCAATCACCGATAATAAGTCTCCTTAACTTTTCAGGAAAATTCAATCACATAGTCCGAATCCATACCTTCACATATACAAACAACTCCTGCCATTATGTAGGTACATACATACACATATATGTCTTCCATCTGTTTCTTTGCTGTTACTACTACTACATACCATGGACGTAATAGAATGAAAAAGATAAAACTGAAAACAAGTCCATTTTAAAGTAGTAGGAGTTGTTGGTTTAATATTTAATCATAGCAGTAAATTCATGAGCTTGTAAGTATAGGTATTATTCCTTGTTTACAAAATGTAAGCTACCCTAGATTTAGATGGTACTTTTAATTAAGTCCTATTGATTAACAGAGAAAAGGTAGTTCAGCACAAATTCCATTAGAGATCACAAAGCACCCACAAACACTGTTAGATACATAAGCCCACTAGTTTTCATTGTTGTTGTTTTATAAGAACATAAAGTCTTAGTACAAATGGTACTAAACCAAAATTTTAAATTACAAATAGTAGACTGAATCAAGAATTAATATTATCACTTTAGGCACTCGGGTAGTAGTTATTGAGGGGTTCCTTTTATAGTCAAGTCCTCAGTCTCTTCCTGAGCCTTTTTTTAATTATCTTCTTCTATTAACTCTATGTAATAACTGCCATTCTGATAAAACCAAAATAACTCCATTTGAAACTTCAAAGATCTTTAAGCTTTCTACCACACCCCTCATTATTAAAACCTTGAGAAATGGATGACAAGTATGAATTTTCTCCCTAGAAAAAAATACCATCACAGAATTTTACAGGTACATCATGGTAATCCATTATCTTTCAGAATCATTTTCATGCAACCTCAAAACCCCAACTTAGAAACTCCTATTCAAAAATATCTTGGGCAGGGTAAAAAGATGAAACTGGACTTTATCATTGCTTCTCAATTACCTGTGATTTTATTGGGATTAAAGAATGTTGGTTTACAAAATTTTAGAGGAAAGATTCATTTCTTTCAAAAGCGAGAAATCAAAAATTTAACTTATCACTTAATTTTAAGCTTATTTTTTTTAAAAAACTATTTCTATCATTTTGAAAATGTAGTGCTCAACCATTTTTTCACATATCAGCCCAATATTTCCAATTTCCCCCTAATTTAAGAAAAAACACCTGTATGCTTTGTAAGTGGTCCTTAACTTGGGCTTAATAATGGTATACTGGGCCAGTAATGAAGGATATAGTTTTAATAGGAGAGAAAATGTTGGTGTTAAGAGACTATTCCGTCTGGTTAGAATCCTATTAAAACTACGTTGGATTGTGATGGCTAGACTCTTAAGTCTCAAAGGAGGCTGTGAGTGTCATCAGTGTCACACCATCATTAAGATTATTACAATCACATATGCTACCGATCCCAACTAAGTAAGGACAAGAAAGGTTAATTCTCTGCACCTTCTAATAAACGGAGCCCCCACAGCCTATCCATCCCAATGGGAGAAGTTAAAGCACTATAGGAACCAGGTAGCTCCAATTTCTTAAATATCACTTTAAAACCAACGTTTTCAGAATGTCATTCTTAAAGTGATAAGTATCCATAAAAGAGAATTATAATTAAACATAAAGCTCCAATTTTAATTTTAAAAAGTCAATAGTACTGATATTTTAGAAAGCTACCCTTTCCATTAAAGGTAAAACGGGCACTGAACTTATTTTAACATTTCTAACTTGAAAGTTAAGACCTTAAAGATTATAATCTTTACAATCAAAATATTATATATCTGTCTCCTCCTCAAATGCTTAAATTTCTGTCCTTTTTACCCCTAATGGGACTCATTTATCTCATATTTAAAGCTGATAGTCTATTGATTTCCTAGGATTTGAAAGTTACTTCTGTAACTCATTAAGTCAAAACCTTCAAGGGTTACTTTTTGATTTAGCAAGTTACGACCTTATAGCAATTCGGACACTTAATCCCTGACACCTATAACCTCAAGCAAGTCCCTCACTTTATTATAATCTTAAATTACTTTCAATCCTACAACAATCAAAAAATTACTAAATTCTAAAGTTGATAAAAATTGATTTGAGGGGGAAGAGGGGACGGGACTTCTACATAGTTTCTTAAAAATTAAGAGGCATGCCTAATTAAGTCAGTGTGTTTAGAGTGTATTATAAAAATTGGTTAAATGGGAGTACATTATAAGTGTTATTTTCCCAGGGTTAAGATGTATAATTTGTCAAGTCTACCACAGAAGCAAAATATGGTAATAATTACCAGGTATAGCTCACTTGACAATTTGCAGATACATTTTCACCATGAAATGCTTTAATGAGAAGGTGCACACAAAATTGTCCTCATCTAAATCTGCTCCATCTTTCAGTATCAACATAGGATTTTACTTTTTCTAAACTAGACACTCAATTCAGGTTCTGGGTCACTCCAGCCTAAAAGACACGACGACTAATGTCAATCAAAGGCAAAAGTTTATTTCAATCCTTTCTCTTTATAATAAGTATATCACACTTAAGCAAATTACGAAAGTTTTTGTTTTTCTAAGGTTAACTCAGAATTCAATCACCTTGATTTATGCTTAGTATATTTTCATAATTGTGTAACACGCTACTGCCAATACTGTGATTTATACAGCCACTACTACCTGCATGAACCACAGGACTGTAAAGCAGCTGTTTATATTCTTGTATTAACTTCAGTACCATTCCTGAGGTCTGTGTTTCACTGATCAGTTTTAGTTGGACATTAAGTGAAACAAATTCTAAACAGATGACAGAAAAAAGTTTGTGTGAAAGGAAAAGCAAATCCCTTATTGTCCCTCAAAAACAGGGATGCCACATATTACAAACTTAAGATATCCACTGAAACTATGTCAAAATTATGTCAGTGAACAAAAATTATCTGTGAAATTTAACAAGCATATTGATACTTCCGTTGAGCTAAACTCTGATTTCAGGCTGTATGTATTTCTTGGGACCGCCCAAGCATTAATTAAAGCATCATTTTACTACATTTCTAAAGTGAACTGTAATGCTAATCTTGCTTGTATCAAGGCCCTCCCCTTCCCTGGCTATAACACAAGAACTACAAATTAATTTCCAGGGTAATGTAACACCAAGACCCCAAATTTAAAGTATTATCTGTAAAACTTGTAAACAGCAACAAAAATAAAACCAAAAGACAAGATTCTGCAGTCATAAGTACTTTAATTTTCATAAACAAATCACTTATTTAAAGATAAACAAATGGCACCATCCTACCGCTAAAGTTGATACAAGTAAAATAAATTAAGAGGTCCGTCTCCTGCGCTGAAAGTCAGTACTACAGACAATCTCCAATACTACATATACTTATTTTAGCTTATCTCTATAGTTTGTTTTAAGGCACTAGTCTCAAAAATTAACATTTGACTGTCACAACTGTTTTAATTTAAAAGGTAAACAACCCAAACAGTTCAAACAGCTTTATTTTCAAAATCCACATTACAGAGCATAATTTCTACATTTAAAATTCTTACAGTACCAAATAGAGGTATAACAGTACAATTTTCCACAAATTTGCAGCACACAAATCCAGCGACTCCTCGACTTCCTTGAACTGTCAATACACTGCACCTGTTTAAATGGCTGTACCTGAAAACCAAGGTATGCAATTCCTTAAGATTAGAAGTCATCAAGTTAGACTGTCAAGGATCTGGGGGAAATGAGAGGAAGATTCTATTATCCTGATGTCTGAACCCGACTTCCACGACAAGGTAAAGCCACAGCTATGATAAAATGTCTATTAGGTGTGCACACTTAAAATACTGAAACCCACCCAAGTTAGACATCTCAATGTTAAGATTTAAGTTTGGTTATGAATAACAAAGGACCCTCTTTCAAAATTTAGTTCTTTAACATGTACTTGAAGTGGATGTTTTCTCCCTCCACCCCCGTTTAGAAACTAGAAAGCAAGAGAACCTAAATTTTATTAAAAACAAAAAAACCAAAAACCCCAAAACCCTGATAACTGCAGGCTTTAGAAGAACTACATACTCCCAAATAAAAAATAAATAAATAAAATCTGCAACATATTCTCAAGGACTAAAGAAAAACTGAGGGACGGTAGTTTAATTTCCCTCAGACTACCTAGAACTGGGGAGTAATGAATGCAGAAAATAAGTCCCATCTGCTATGAAACTCAAGTCGTCCGGGCAAATATGCAGTCTTCTCAACACTTCGTTGCAGGGAGGGGGATAAAGCCTCAGAGACCGGCCATCAACACTGGAGACCCCAGGAGGCTCCACGTGGGCCCCTGGAGCTCCACAAGATTTCCAGGACACCGGGAAGTGAAACGCCCCACACTGTACAGAACCTGAACTCCAGGGCGCCGGTGGCGCGCGAAGACCGAGGTGGCCCCAGAGCGCCACCAAGCGGTCCGCAGGGCGGCCTGCAGGCGGGTCCTCCTCGGCACCAGGCGCGCCGCACCCCCACAGCCACCCAGCCCGTTCCCCTCTCCGGATGCACAAGGCCCAACTCGACAACTGAGACCACAAAATGGCTGCCGGCAGCTTCGTCACGTGACCCCTTTGTGCCTTTCGGGCTCCCGAATTCCGAGACACCCGGGTACAAGTGGCGGGGGTCGACGGGTGGCCTCAGACAAGGCCCCGCCAGGCCACGGCGGCTCGGGGTCTAGGCCAGGGAGGCGGGGTAAAGGCCGGGCCGGTGACTTAGAGTCGGCGGCAGAGAGAAGATGGCGGCCATTTTGTGTGGGTTTGGTGCTCCGCCGCCGCCGGCGGCAGAGAGAGCAGGGCCTGGCAGTGGGTCGGACAGGGGAGTTAACACGTACCGACTCCTCTTCCTTCTCCATTCCGGTGGGCATCTGCGGCACGGCCCGGTTTATCGAAGCGTATTCGTGCAGGTCGGGCAAATCCTCACAGCGGAAAACCGGCAGCGGCTTCGAGGCGTCTAGCGCCCGCGCCCGAAACGACAGTTTACTCATCTCAGGCGCAGCAGATACCTCTCCGCTCTGGGGAAACGGCCCCGGCCAGCGGGATCATGGAGAACCGGGGGTTCGGTCCCCACTCGCCTACCGCTGCCGGGGACTTGAGGGGCGGAGCGCAAGCCCACCGTCCAGGCCCTCACAGCAGCCGGGAGGGTGGGAGGCTGTGCCGCTCCGCTCCTCTCTCGCTCGCTCTCTTCAATACGCCATGGCCAACATGGCGGACATTAAAACTCCACTGTGCGCTCTTCAGCCAACCCCAGCCATTCCCCACACTGCATCGCGCAGCGGCGCGAGCACGCGGTGGGGGGGGGTGGCGCGAGCTCGAGCGGGCGCCGGCAAGGAGCGCGCGTCCCGCCAACCCCGGCGCCCGCCGGCGGCGTGGGCCGCGCCTGGCTGCTTGTGGCTCACGCCCTCGCCCCGGGGCGCGGCAGGACTGAACGAGTCTCCGGGGCTCTCGGACCTCGGGGCCCGACACCCCGGGTCGGCGCTCGCTTTCCGAACACTCTCCCTTATTCACTCTCGCTCCCTCCCAGCGCCGTTGGCGGACAGGCGAAGGTGCTGGACAGCTTTCTGCACCCGCAAAGCTTTTTGAAGGGCCGCGGCGGTACAAGTGCTGGGCAGCACCACTACCCGGGGTCGCCCCTCTTGGGGCACCTGCCCTCCCGCCCGGCCGGCGCTAGGAGCGGCGCTCCGGGGTATAGACGGTGGGTGAGACATATTCGCCAGGCTTTAGGTCTTTAAAACAGAAAATGCAAACGAAATTAGGGGCAAAATGCTGCTCATGTGAACTTTTGCCAGCAGTTATTTTTATGTCTAATGAAACTGGATTATAGGCTTCGTACCACATCATTGGTCAGCCCAATATAAAAGACTGTCATCCTACTCTGATCCAAAGTAAGGTTTTTTTTTTTATTCTGCATTTTATCAACCCATATTTACTCTTTTATTATAATTGAAGCAAAGGGAGTACTAATTATTGGACACTGTAACCTTCAGGGAAAAAATTAAAGCAAGACCTACTTCAAAATTTTAGAGCCAGTTCTTTATAGGTAGCTCATGATTTTCTGTTTGTACTGAAAGAAAATGCTACTTCACAGTTATGGGTTCACAGTATTTTTATCATTTGTTCTAAGAAAAACTAAAGTTGAATTATATGAAGACCTGTACTACCACTATCAAATCAAAAAAGAAAAAAAAAATAAAAGGAAAAACTATTATTAGAAGAGATATGGATGGATGTGATAGATTGTTAACTCTTGATTTCTATTACAAAAGAAAATAGGTATCTGCAGAGACCTCTTTCCAGTGGAATATTTTAAAAATAAGTCTGGCAACAAAATTTCAAATGTTCACTAAGATACAAAATGTTTCAAGTCTGTTCTTCTCCCTGATACCTATATAGTAAAAATAATCAATTCTTTAATACTGGGTTGGATAGGAACTGTATTTTGCTTAAGGCACAGAGGCAAACTGCTACCTTTCAGACCTGTTTACACCTTACCTGGTGGGGAGAAGACAAGGAGAACATAGTTCTCCAAAATTATCCTAAAACTATAGTATTGACAACTCACTTCTGCTGGGCAGAGGGACTTCCACTGCATTTCCTGTAAGACTATGCACTTACTCATTCAATGAACAAACATTTATTGAGTCCTCCTGGCCTCCTAAGTATGCTGCTGAGTGATTAGCACCTAGAGTTGTTTGCACAGTGGGAGAAGGACCTGTGGAGGATGGCAACTTCCGCACTAGAGGTGTACGTTTCTATTAAAGCCCAGGCTATTGTGGAAACAGGTGGGAGTGGCACTCAATCTATGGGGGGAAGGTTTTTTGGAGATGATATGTGAGTAAAAATTATGTAGGGTAAGTATGGGTTAACCTTGCAAAATGAAGAGAAGAAAGGTATCGTAGGCAAGAGAAGAGCATGTGCAAAGACTCAGAGCCTGGAGAGTGCATGTCACAGTCTGGGATCCTCAAGAATTGCCCATTGAGCTGTGGAATATGATACCTATTTAGCTAGGTTTCATAGTAGCCCTCTCCAACCTATAGTATTAGATTTCTGAAAACCCTAGTAGTAAAATTTGTTTGATTGAGGAATCCAAGACTGGATAGAACAAAATAGAGTCTTAAGTCATGAGTGAACCACCAAGGAGACAAATATGTGTGTGTGTGTATGTGTATTTATATAAACTTTTAAAACTTCATTAAAAATTGGCTATGGATAACATTTTCCACATCCTACATTAGTAATAGTGGACACTATACAACTAAGATCTTTGTTCCCTAGAAATTCTAGAATCACCTCCCACAGCAGATTGAGAGAGATGCTTATAAATTAAGCTTGCCTTTTGCCTATAATATGCCTGCTAGGAGATACTTTCTTTGTGCATGATTCCAACACAATGCCCTGGTCCTCCTGGGTTTGCAAGGACCCAAAAGCTGGAGTCCCTCTCATATTCAATTCACTTCCCTCCCTCCTAAATGGCAGGAGTGCAGCATTAAGGGTTCAGGTTTTTTTCCTCAGCTACCTTTATCCAACCAAAAGTTTCCACAAAAATGGCTAATCCTGCACATTCTTTTAACTTTTTCTATTCCCAACATCAAGTTCCCTCTTTGTCTAAGTATCCCTAACAATGGTGATGTGACATTTTCAGTGTTATAAAGGATATACATTAGTGTAAAGCTGACTGTATTAACTTTTCTGCAAATGGAAACTCTTGGTTGGGAAGGGACTCGCAGTATTTAAAATGCTTTTAATTCATGCCACAAGTATATGCTGAATAGGTTACACACAGTACCATCATCATAGGGAACAAATAAAATACTAGTAAAGAGGTACCCAGTTAACTAAAGGACCAGTATGGTGAGATGCAGTGCTGTTCAAAAAAAAAGTTGTCAGTTCTGGCTGGGTTGATCAGACATCAGGGAGAAGATAGCAGGTAATTGGGTTCTGAAAGATGGCAAGGATTCCAACTGGTAATGGGAATGAAATGGCAGAAGAAAGGGTATTCATGGAAGAGGGCAACTGTATAAACAAAAGGGTGGAAGCCGTGCTTGAAGATGAGGAGGCTTATTTGGCAGAGTTCATAGGAGATTCTGACAACAATCCAGGTAAAACCAGTAAGAACTTGGGTGAAGGGAGTAGGAGTAGAAAGTAGAAACATATGTTTTAATGACAAAAATAATTACTTATAGTATCATTACCCTGAAATGATTCATTTTGTTTCAAATACAGAGCTTCTGCTTAAACAACAAAATAGAATATCAAATGCAATGCTCTGACACTGCAGTCCACTCTCTATATAAACCTGACATATGGATCTAAATATTAATTTATGTCTAATATGTACCCAAGTCCTATTATTTCTCTGAAACTTTCTGGGATTTGCCTTATTATGTCCATTCCTATTGTCTTAACCATAGTCCCACTTAAAAACAACCTCCAATCCAATTTATTTTTGATTAATTTGTTACTTCAATAAACCTTTATGAAGATCCTACTTTATAGGAGACTGTGATGGTATTCTAATAGTGGTAGTGGGAACTCATGGTGTCTGGTAGAGGCTGTGGGTCTCAGGATGAGAAGAACACAGGTTCAAGCCATCCTTCTGGGCTTCATAGTTCATGTCACCAAATGACCATGCACCTTTCCCAAATAATTTATTTATAACTGCTCTTTATTTTGCCATTCTATATAGCCTTTTTTTTCTTTTTTGGCATGGCTGTCAAGGCCTGATAATTTTGTCTCTCTCTGTCCAACATTGCTTCTCATTACTGCCTAAGACAAGCTCTTCACTATGGCTAGTAAATCTCATCTCTTCAACATCTATAGAAATCAGAATGTCTTTCTTGCCTCCAGGTTTTCATTCATTCCTTTCTTTCTATTCTCTCTGTCTGGCTTCAGATCATCTACTTCTACCAAAATGCTACCTCACATTTTTGAGGAACATTTTGAAGATTAAGTAAAGCACTGCACGTAAAGCATTTACAATGGTCTCTGGCCCACAGTAAACATTCAATAGATGTAAACTATTGCTATCCTTCAAAATCCAACTGAAATGTCACTTCCTTCATGAAACTCTTTGAGTGCTTAACCTCTCTAAGTCCTAATTTCCTAACCTGGAAGAATGAGACTGAGTGGTTAGGTAAATTTAAAATAATTCTTAAGCTGTACCAATATTTTTCATCTCTGAGCTCCTATTATACTTTTAACCAATAACTAGCATTTAACTTCCAAAGAAGTTAAGTTCTCTTTAATGTGACAATTTATTGAACATTTCCTATGTGCCAGACAATGTGGAAATACATTTTAAATATATTGCCTCACTTAATTTTTATGACAGACCTATGACTATGGCCACTAAACTGGCAAGAGGTGAAGCTTAAGTTGATGCCAGAGTGGAGCCCCAGGAATTGGATTATAAAGTGAAGTGAGTAAACTAAAAGTGAGGAAAGAGAGAGGCCTCTTTCAAAGGCTTGGCAATGAGGGAAGGGGAGAGACAGGCAGAAAGGGGTAGCTATTCAGGGAACCAGTTTTTTTGTTGTTGAAAGGTAGGAGAGATATGGGTACGTTTGCTGAATCATGTAAATGGAATAACTTTAGGACCATCTTCCTCTGAAACAGGCAGGAAGGAGGGCAAAAATGATAGTGATCCAAAGAAGTTAAATTCTCTTTGATGTGACAACAAGATTTTTTAAAAATCGTGACATCAGTTGTGGTAGCAGGAGAGCAGATTCTTCATTCCTTCAAGCATTCAGCAAGTATTTATTGGATATTTACTAAAAGCTAGGCAAGGCATGGTCCCTATATCCTCATAGAGCTAACAATAAAGTGAGGTACTGCATTTGTATTTAATTGGGAAGATGTGAAACTAATTTCTTTAAAATGTGTGACTGCACAATGATCTCAACGTTAAAAGGTAATACAAAGCTGTAATTGAAAGCATTGTATAAAAGTACTAATACTGAATATTTTCACTAAAAGTGACCATTTTTGACTCTCTGCTTTTTACTTTAATACTAAGTTATGTAAAGAAATGGCATCAAATAATTCTTTCAGCATATCTTTAGGAAAATAAAAACTGGAAGCTTTTTATGATGTGTTGCTTTTTTTCATTTAGGAAATGTTGGGAAGTAAAATACTGCAAAATTCATTGCAGTATATTTCATAGGGTTTCTCAGTAACAATACCGAACTACTGCTTTATCTACAGAGTTGGTTTATTCATGGAATTCTATACATAATACTTAAGAACTATGTTTGATATAAAATAAAATAGTTCAGAATATTTCCAGGCAGACTTAGAGTCATTTCAGTTTAACTGTATCTTCATTATATACTACTAAAACAAATTGTACCTATCTGAGAAGGAATTAAGATTTCTAAAGATCCATGAAATGGTTCTAGCACTATTGTAACTAAAAAGAAAAAGAAAAAAAAGAAATGGAATACATTTTATTATGTAATATAAAATCCTAAATTTACAGAAAAATCCACTCTGAGCACAACAAGGAGCCAAACTTTACAACCTACTTACCCCTAAAAAGTTGATTGGGGAGTCTGGCCATTTTTAGGACTTGCCTTCCTTAATTCCCAGTTCTATAAATCATCTGATCTTTCCCTCACTATCCAAAGGTAGGTGATGAGACCTCTATGGCAGCATTTTAATAAGGACGTTGGTGGAGGCCACTGGAGAGGTGTTGGGAGGAGTAGACAGGAAATGCTTTGGAACCTGAACAATAGCAATGTAGTATTTAAGGAATGTCAGCCATTCCAGTTACATTACCATAAGAATAAAGGTCCATCTTAGAAAATAAGAAAAATTGAAGAATTCAACCATACATATTAAAAATATTTGGTAGTATTTATCTAAACTGCATTTTGTTTAATTATTGTTACCATTATTTAACCCAATGACTGGTACCCACTGACAGACTATTGTGTATAACCTGCTGTTTTAGTCCAAGGTTGTAAGGGGCAGGAGGATAAAAGGGAGATTGTGGGGAGAGAAGGCTGACAAGGGAGAGGGAAGAAAGGTAGCAACCTCTAGGTGCCTTACAATATTGAGTACATAAAACATACTACTTGAGCATTAGTGTTACTAAGCAAACATATACTACTCAGTATAGTATAAATGGTACATGAGTGGTGAAGGAAAGAAACTTAGAGGAACAAGAGAAAAACTTAATGAAGTAGAAATTTATAGTGAAAGGCTGAAGTCAAATACTATATTAGTGGGTGGTAGACAAAGATTGACAAGGAAGAGGGTATTCAAGAAAGGGTCTGGTGTGAATTGCTATTGCTTTATGACTCAAGGAAGGAAATTATTTCTATTCTGAAACTGGGGGCACAGAATTAACTTTTTTATCATCTAATAAGTTAATATTAGTGAAATAAACATTTTAACTATTTTATTCTTCTTTATGATACTTGGAGTAACATTGTGCCAAATGCTATCTGACTCCAGTTCCTCCTATCTTTCAAAGGGAAAGTTATTTCTAATCAGAAGAGTATCATTATAGGTATGAAGGATGATGATTCATAGAGGGGGAGAAGGGCATGGAGAATGGAGCCCCAGAGAACACCCACATCCAGGAGACAGCAGAGGGAAGAGAGCAGAGGAGGAGAAGCATGGAGAGAGGCCAGGTGAGGTCCGTATTTCCAGGAGGTATCAATGAAAAGGACCAAAAAGAATGAGGGAGGTCCCTGGAGATCACACCAAACACAATTTCAATAGGATGCTGTGGGTGGAAAATATCTTCTGCTGAGTTGAAACATGAATTGGAGGAGTCTCAGGCCGAGTGGTGCCTGAAGCATGTTAATCATTTACCAGGTAAGCCAAAGGCTGTAAGATTTTGCAGTAATTTCTCAAGGCCTCCAATATATTCTTCTTGGTACTTGCTCACAGGACTAAGAGCACCTTGAGGTTCAAAATCAGCTGAGCTTCAGACAGAGAGTAGCTAACATCATCAGTACCTCATGCATTAAGCATCAGAAGAAGATACGTTTTATAATTTCACAAGTCTTTACAAAATCCTGTTGATAGGAGGAAGCAAAACATATCTTCCATCTTTAAATATGCAGAAACTGGGAAACAAAAGACCAACCTGACTTCAGTTACTGACAAGTGTATAAGCCATACCAGATCTTAAGATTTCTTCTGAATTAGGTTTCCCTAATTCAAACACTAGATTTTAAGACATAAAACAAAAACAAAAACAAAAACAAACCAACAACAAAAGTATCTCTGTGGTAGCACATATATTTGGATAGATATTTTGATTTTAACTGATTTACTCATAATCAGATTAATATTTTGGTGTTTTTATTTCTTCCAGTATTTTTGGTTTTGTTTTTCACTTGTTTGTTTTATAATATTGTAATGATACAGCATATTGTTTTTGTGGTCCTCACTTCTTACTTAATATAATTTGATAATGTTCTCACCTCATTAAATAATCTTATAAGATTAGTTTTTTGCAGAGATATTATCCTATGTATATAGCATAATTTACTTGAGCACCATCTTCTAAAGGGGCATTTTAAAGACATACTGACTTTTCTGTATTAAAAAAAATATATGTAATCTTCAAAGAACATTTGAAATTAAAAATGGCTTTAAATATTCATGATTTAAGGCACAGAAAAATGTCTGCTATTCTTTGAATAACAATAAAAGTCACGTCTACACAAATGAAGGTTGGCAATTTTATTGTCAATTTGAGCTGATGGCAAAAACCTAACTCTTAAATGTCAATATTTCTTCCCAGATATAAGCTTGGTATTTTCAAAAGTATGTTCCAAAAAAAACAAAAAAACCAAACAAAATTGTTCCAGATGTTACATTCCAAAATGAATTACATAAAAAAAACAGGGGAATAAGTTAGGGGAAAAACCATAGTTAGGGGAATATTACCTATTACAGCTTTGTCTTTAAAGTATGTATAGGTTCAGACAAGTCCTGCAGCAAAGACATCTATTTACTGATACTGAGCATGGTATTTTCCAAATTTATCTGACCATGCAACCCCTTACCACATACTAGCAGTTAGCACCATTAGTTCTACAAAAAATATACTTTGGCAAATTCTAATCTATACAGTGCACAGAAATAAATGTTTCTGAACAAATTATCCATTTAATTACTTAAGATGGTCTGACATGTGAACTTTGAAAAAGCAAAAAGATGTTGTAAAGTACTATCTTTGTTCTTTTTAAGATTTTTATCCTGCGAAAAACAGTGCAAAGTAAGACATTTGAATATAAAACTGGGCAGAATTCTAACAAGCACTGTAATTTAGCAGATCACTATATGGCAATGTATTTGGTGTTTAATACAAAATTGACCAGAATGTTTAGCTACATTTTTTCCCCAAAGTGTCTTTACTAAACAGAACAAGTTGAATTTTGATTTAGAGATTTTTGCTCTAACTTAAGCTCTTGGAAAATATGATAGAATCTATCACCTAGGTTGTTATGTTGTTTCAATGAAATCATTAAAGCAGAGTTTGGCATGGACCTGAAACAAAAGTCATGCTCCATAAACGTGAGCTATTTTTAAGAGTATTTTTATTTTGTAACTTTGACTAAATCATATTATTTTTCTGAGCTTTATTTTGTATGTGCAGTGTAAAACATAACATTGATTGTAAACCCTTCAAAACTCTGAGCTAAGGAAACAAAACTAAGAAATCCTCAAATGAAAACAAAGATTAACTAGATATATAGAAAACTAGTTTGTATACATTATACTCATCTTGTGGAATCTTTTTGTTTCATTTCCATTTTGTAGTTTTGTGTCACTCCTATGTTGAAATCTACAGGGAACTCTGCTGCACTTTTCCCCTCCATTGCCAAATGATTCATCAGATGGTTCTAGAGTGCTCAATCTCTAAATCTGGTCAAGCAAGCTCCCAGGGAGTCAGGGCCTCTCTGCATAGGTTGCTACTGTTTCCCTCAAGGTGAGTGCTTTGCTGGTAAAGGTCAAATGATAAGTAACATTTTATATTCATAGTAGTAACATTATGCAGTGAGACACAGCATTATGTACTGCAAGGAATACTGGCTTCCACGACTGAAGATCTGGATCCTAATCTAATATCTACCCTTTACCAGCAGAATGACCCTATAGAAATTATTTAATTTATGAGGCTTAAGTATCTCATATGCTTGGCCTAAAGAATACTTGTTCTCCTTGTCCTTAGGCCATCGTGAAGAACAAATGAGATATTATAGTGAAAATTTTTTGACAATTGCACAGTATACAAATGTAAGGAAGAATATATTATTTTATTTCAATTCCATCATAGTAGTTAGGAAGGCATATATATATATCCCCTCAAATAACATATTGGAACAGAAAATCTATGACCTGTTTAAGTCATACAGTTGGTTACAGAAGATTTGATTGCTAGACTAGGACCCTTTGGAGATTTCCTTAAATGGGAAATCCTTAAACAGAAATCCACCCATTTGATTTATTTTTTTATCCCTTTAACTTTATCTTGCTTTTTTCTGAATTGTTCTAAAGAGTGTCTAGTACAATATAAAAGTTTGGGAAATTTATGATAAGTTTGAATTAATTTGAAATAAGAAATACACCTATATTATAATTTTTACAATAATCATATAAGTTTAATATAATTTTCTCTTAATGCCTGATTTAGGACAGAAAAATCAATAAGTGTTTTATTCCTGAATTTTCTCTGCTCACTAGTTTTTCCCCTTCAAAAAGCTGTATGCAAAGTTTCTAGCAGAGGAGCTTTAAGAAAACAAATTGCTAAAAGACAGAGTGTAATATAAGGGCTTAAAAGTGCTAGCTCCAGAGCCAGACAAAATTTAGGTTTGAATCTCAACTTTGCTCTTTCCTAGCTCTGTAAACTTGAATAAATTCTTAACTACTATGATAGATAAATAATCCACATAACCAAATTTACTGAGTTTTTTCTGTGGGCTGGGTGCTTTAATCCATTATCTCATTTAATGTCTACGAAATCCTACAAGATAGTTTCAGTGCCTCTCAAGAAAGATTACAAGATTTCAACAAGTATTAGATACTATTTCACACAAGAAGCTGAGTCTTTTTCTTAAAGGAAGATTAAGGTCTAGTTTCCAGTGTAGGATGGAAAGATGGTTCCCCCTGAATAAGCCAAACTAGGACCTCATTACCTTCACCTTAACATAAATGCTAAACTGGCTCATCAGTCCTTTCCCTGGAGCAAAAACACTAAAAACCCAAACCTTAAAGAGAAAGAAATGCTATCTGAATAAAAAGTGTTCCTTCCTGAATTATTTTTCATATTTTATCCGTTCCCCTTCCATGCACAAAGATGATAGTGCACACATACACTTCTTTACTTCAGAGGAGCAGGGGATATGGCCCTGTGTCTCTCCAGTACCTAGCTGTCCTTCTGTCTGAACAGAACTCTCTTTATCTTCATTTTCATGGGTTGTTTCATAATCTGTGCTTTTTAAAATAACCAAAATTTCATAGTCTACTTGAAAATAATGAATCTTCAGGATTAATTTTGAACTGTATTCTGTAAAATATATTTTCTTAAAATTCTCTTAATTTTCAGTAGGATTAAAAAAACAAAATAATTTTAAGTATAAATGAAAGAGTCTAACTTTATATATATAAAGGTATTGCCTCCATCATGGGAGTTTTTAAAACTATTTTTAAAAAGAAAAAGCTTTTTAAACCATGTTGCACTTTTAGAATTGCTTCATTAAAAAATACTTAATGCTTTGCTATCTCTCCTGTATTAGTTATTTATGAGCATTTTACTCTAAAAGATGTAGGTTCCAATTCTGGTTCTGCCACAACTAGCTGTATGATCTTTATCTGAATCTCTCTGGGTCTCAGTCTCCTCAACTTTGAAAAGGACTAAGGTTTGATGATTCCTTGCAACTCTTAAGTTTTATGATTATCTCCAATTTTCTATAGGTGGCACAAAACATGGGGATACCTGAAATGTTTTAAACATAAAAAATTAAAAGAATTAGATTGAAATACATGATTTCTATAGAAATTATGACTAAGAAATGCTTCACTTCCTTGCAAAACCAAAAGAAGGATAATAACCAATTTAAAAACAAAGAACAACCAGAACTGCCAGAAAAACATTTGTATAGATGGCCAACAACCAAGGAGTTAAAGAAACATTCATCCAGACCATGTGCTGAGACAAAGAAATATGGCCTAAATGAAAGAATAGATCAAAGCTCCAGAAAAAGAACTAAGTGACGAGGAGATAGACAACCTGTCTGATGTAGAGTTCAAAACACTGGTAGTCAGGATGCTCACAGAATTAATTGAGCTCTGTTGCAAAATGAAGGCCACACAAAGTGAAATAAAGGAAAATATATGGTGAACCAACAGTGAAGGGAAGGAAATTAACAATGAACAATCTGGACTCAAATTAACAATCTGGAGCAAAGGGAAGAAAGAAGCATCCAAATGAAACAGAATAAAGAAACAAGAATGCAGAATAATGAGAAGCTTAGGAACCTCTGGGACAATTTTATGCAGTCCAACATCTGAATCATGGGAGCGCTGGAAGGAGAAAAGGAAGAGCAAAATATAAAAAACTTATTTGAACTAATAATGAAGGAAAACTTCCCCAATCTGGTGAAGGAAATAGACTTGCAGGATGCTCAGAGAGTTCCAAAGAAATTGGACTGAAGGAGGAGCACATCAAGACACATAACAATTAAGTTACCTAAGATTAAAGATAAGGAACGAATCTTAAAAGCAGCAAGAGAAAAGGAGAGAGTTACCTACAAAAGAGTTCCCATAAAACTGTCAGCTGATTTCTTAAAAAGAACACTAGAGGCAAGAAGGGGCTGGAAAGAAGTATTCAAAGTCATGAAAGGCAAGGACCTGCATCTAAGATTACTCTATCCATTAAAGTTATCATTTAGAATGGACAGGCAGATAAAGTTCTTCCCAGATAAGGCCAAGTTAGAGGATTTCACCATCACCAAGCCCTTATTATATGAAATGTTAAAAGGACTTATCTAAAAAATAGAAGATCAAAAACCATGAACAGTAAAATGACAACAAACTCAAAACTATCACCAATTGAACCTATAAAACACAAACAAAAACTAAGCAAACAACTAGGACAGGAACAGAATCACAGAAATGAGATCAAATGGAGGGTTATCAGTGGGGAGGGGGAGGGGTTTAATGGGGGGGAAAAGTACAGGGAATAAGTAGTAGAATAGGTAGGTATAAAATAGATAGGGGTAGGCTAAGAATGGTATAGGAAATAGGGAAGCCAAAGAACTTAAATGTACAACCAATGGGCATGAACTGTGAGGGGTGGGGGCAGAATGCTGGAAGGTGAGGGTGGCAGTACAGGTAGGAGGGAGGTAAAGGGGAGAAAATAAATTGGGACAACTGTAATAGCATAATCAATAAAATAGAGTTTTAAAAAAGAATAGTATAGGAAATGGAGAAGCCAAACAATGTATGTGCATGACTCATGGACATGAACTAAGTGGCGGGGGGGATTCCTGAAGGGAAGGAGGATACTGGGTAGAGGGGGGCAAAGGGGAGAAAAATTGGGACACCTGTAACACCATAATAAAATATACTTAAAAAAAGAAACTATGCCTTTAAGGTATTTTCTGAAAATATTTGTCATGAGTGTGGTCAAATGTGATCTCATTAAAACTGGAAAATGAAGTTTCAGAATTAATATGAAGAGAAAAATACAAACTTCAAAATAAAAGCTGAAGCAGAAATGGTCAAAATAATGAATTCTAATAATAAAAGATCTGCAGTTAGTCTGATATTCTCATGGAAAAACAGGGAAATTTCTATGTAATCAGTTAAGAAAAGAGCACAATAGTCCAGACACTGAGAAAAATACCGAACAGCAGCAACAGCAACAATAATAGTAATAAATTAACCAGTTTACCAATGTGAAAAGCATGATGAAAGTGTGAGAAGTCCACTTAAATCTTGCCTCAAAAAACCAAGATTCTGTTTCATATACTTTAATAGGTTTTTCTAATATCATTTCATTTATTGGGTCCCACCTCTGCACAAACATTGTATTATAAACTATGGGGGATACAAAAGAAAAAGTTGTTCTTGCCTTTAATGAACTTAGTTCCTGTGAAAACAAACAGGGCGTGTCTTATGTGTATATTCTGATTTGAAAGGTAACAATTTAAATAATTTGATATCCTTATCAGATTTACAAATGATTGAAATAAAATAAACTGGAAATATTTCATTAATTTACCTTACGAAGTAGTTTATTTTCACCTCTTTTCATGGTATTTAAGAATTAATTTCCAGATTGCCTGAGGTGGTAGGGGGTGCTGGGTGGAGGAGGGCAAACGGGGTTAGAAAAGTGGGGACAATTGTAATAGCATAAACAATAAAATATAATCTAAAAAAAGAACCAATATGCAATATGCAGGTAAACTAAAACCAAAAGTTTATCCATCATTTCAGATTTTCCTTAATGAAGTTGGAAATCAATATTCAGCAATTATGGAAAAGTCAGCCATCCATTTATGTTGCCATTTAAAGTGACAAGTACAAAGTATTATGTCAATACATAGAAAGAAAGAAGAGTACACAATATGAGGAAATGAAAAAGGTAAATGAAGGAATGAAAAGCAGTTCATGAAGGGTGCCTACGCAGGATCACAATCTCCTAAACACATGTGATGGACACTGAGAGAATCATGCAGGCAAAATGAGAGGGAAAGTTTCTCCCTAAGTGGGCAGTGTGCAAGATGAAGCAGTAAGATATCATCTTCCTCACTCACTTGAGAGATTGATTTCCTGGTGGGTTTGATGTAGCATTTGCAATGGCAAATTCCAGAGCTCAAAAAGTCTACTTGGAAACTTACAATATACCACTCTTAATATCACTAATCATCTGAACTTTTAAAAGGATTGGTAGGAGGTGAATTTCACCAGAAAAGTTTGATAAAATTGAGTGTAGATAGTTTTGAATTTTATATACAAAGAAAAAATTTCATTTAAAAGTCCAAAAATTTCATAATCATAAAAAACTTAAAATTCCATGTTTGGTATGTAAAACAGAATGCACATTAAATTTTTTATTTATTATTTAACTAAACATTTTTAAACAGTTTTCCCCACTTTTCTTTTTACTAGTTCCTATAACATAGTGGAGCTGAACAAATGAACTTTAAAAAAATACAAACTCTTCAACAGTCATATAAAAGTGTGTTTTTCAATGGAAATTTATACATTTCCAAATTACATATAAACTCTGAGTTCCTTTCTCACTTGAAAAGAAATAATACCTACACAATTATTTATATGCTCTCAAGTAGCAACATCATTCTGTCATAAATCAGCCTGTTATTTCTCTTCTTTCTCTTTTTAATTTCTATTCATTTTGGGAAAAAGAATGCTAAGTTCTTATTAATATAAATAGCCTTATAGATATATACTCATAATTGTCAAGAAATACAAATATTATAGAAGCAAATCCTCTATGCATTTTTTTCAATTTTTAGGTGCCCTCATCCTGCCCCCCTGCTGTCCAATGTCTACACTTACTGAAAACTGTCCCAAAACTTTGAACCTTTTCTGCTTCTCTTACTCTCTCCAACACAACTTACCTGACCAGAGATCCAGGCCATCACCATTTTCCTCTACCAAGCAAAAGGATAAACAGGTTAACATAAGAAAGAGATAGTTCCCTCCTATTTTTCCCATCAGCATTTTCTTGCCAGTTCCAAGCATTTGAACTGGTGTTCTGTGGGTAGTTACTGACATCTGGATTCCCTAGTTCAGGATTCCAGGTCCTTACTGTGCTGGTTCCAGGCAACCATCAGGGGTTTCTCTCTCCCAGGCTCTAACCCACAAGTTATACTTTATTCTCTACCCACACAGAACTTTTAGTTGGTACTCCCAAATGCCATGTATCTTCTCTCCTTTTTGCCCATGCTCACACTGCTTTCTTTACTTGTAGAATGTCCTCTCCATTTCTACATATTGAAAGCCTTCCCATCTTTCAAAACTCTGGTCAAAATGACCTTCTCCATGAACTTTATCCCAATTTCCAAATGCTTCTCTTCTGTTCTCTCTTTAACCCTCAAAGGCTCAGCACAATATTGTTTTCTCAACATAGCAGAAGCTCATTAAAGATTTATTTAACAAGCAATAAGCAGGAAACAAAGAAACCTTAATTCTTGGAAAAGTTCTTCAATATGTTGGATTACAATAGAATACCTGGAGAGGATAATGGGAGCCTCTGTAATATTACAATATCAATACACCTACACAGGGTGATCTTTTTAATTCCCACCACACTGTGCAAGGCCTAGTTTGATCCCTAAAATCAGAGGTGTTTATGTAAAAATGAACTTAAAGCTTACATTGAATGATAATGACATGTCAGGCAATATTCTAGGTGCTTTAGATGCATTAACTTATTGTGGTCTCACAATAGCTACGTGAGGTAGGTAACATTACCTTGTTTCATAGAAGAAACTGAGGGTCTGGACTGATAAGTAATTTGGCCCACATTATACGAGGTCTGTCCAGAAGGTATCCAGCCATGTAATATGAAAAATAGACATTAATGATGATTCAAGAACCATTGTACATAGGACCATGACACCTCAGTCCCCTTCAAAGTAGGCACCTTGGGACCTCACACAGTTCTCCCAACTGCCATCAGCTGCCCCATCATATTTTTCTGAAGCTCATCAACAGTGTGAAATCTCTTCCTTTTTGAAGGTGATTTAAATTTGGGGGAAAGCCAGAAGTCGCAGGGCACTAAATCTAGGCTGTAGGCGGGCTGAGTCACCTGGGTGACTTGATGTTTAACCAAAAAAGTGTGCACAGACATGATGCATGAGGGGGGCACATTTTTGTGATGAAGTTGCCAATCACCAGTTGCCTATAGCTGCTGCCTTCTGAATCATGGAAATGGCTTCCATGGAGGAATGCTCAAGTATAATGCAAAATTTGGTGCAGATTTGGTGCTCTACTTGCGTAGTCATTTTGAACATGGTGGCCATACAGTTCACATGCTCACTCAAGGGCATCTATCACCCCCAGTGACTAGTACAGTGAAGCAGTCGTTCATTCATGCACAATCCAGTCTACTCTCCTTCGCTGCCAGGTAACATTGTTGTCACACAAACTGTTCTCTTTATATTAACAATGGCTGGACTTTTTTTGGACAGACGTCATACATGTAGTAAAGGACAGAGCTAGGAACTCCATCAGATCAGTCAAAGCTGTGTCCTACAAGTGTTCTCCTATCTTCAATAGAAATGTGCATTGAAAGACTTCTAGTTAGCTATTCTGGAAGTTAAAAACATCAACAAAGGAACCGTGTCTACAGAATAGGCTTGGAAATTGTGACCACATAAACAAAGCTGTGAGAGAGATTCAGTGTTAATTGAATATCTGTTAATATCTGCAAGAGTTGACTGTCTTACAAGAGAGAATATGAAAAATGTAGGATTCCACGAAGTTCAAAGGTCTCTAAATCTTATACTCTAACAGAGGTGTTCAACCTGTGACACATGGACTGCATGTAGCCCAGGATGGTTGTGAATGTGGCCCAACAGAAAAGTATAAATTTACTGAAAACATTATGATGCCCTGGCTGGTATGGCTCTGTGGATTGAACACCAGACTACAAACCACAGGGTCGCCGGTTCGATTCCCAGTAAGAGTACATCCTGGGTTGCAGGCCAGGATCCCAGTGGGGGGTGCTCAAGAGGCAACCACATACTGTTTCTCTCCGTCTCTTTTCCCCTCCCCTCCCCTCTCTAAAAACAAATAAATAAAATCTTTTAAAGAAACACTATGAGTTTTTTTGTGATTATGTGTCACAATATATTTAATGTGGGGCCCCAGACAATTCTTCTTCCAGTGTGGTGCATAGATGCCAAAAGGTTGGACACGCCTGCTCTAGAAGATTAAGAAATAAAAATCCAAATCTTTGTCAATTGAAGTAGCCACTTATGTGGGGCCCTAAGATTGTTTTGGCTTGAAAAAGGAAAGACATGACAATACTTCAAGCATGCAGGCTTTGGCTCAGCATGTCACACCAGTATCTCAGACGAGGACTTAGTTGTGGTCCAACCAAAATCTCTGATCATCAAGAAACCTCAATAAGCTGAGAAGGCAGACCAAAATATTCACTTGGGAAGGTAATGCAAAATTTTTTGGTAGGACATACTGTTTTCCTCATAGGTAATCTTTTAACTTCAGAAACATTTAGAATAAATACAGCAATATTTTTTAGTGTAGGTAATTGTTCTGTTTAAGAACACTTTACCTAATGGAATAAGAGGTCATCCTATTAGATTTTTAAGTAGAACTCCTACTAAGTTATATGTAGTGTTGAAACATTAAAGGGACCTTAAGATGAATCATATTTAGAAATTAAATTTAGTAGTTATGTATAACTTTCTTAATTTCTTGACAATGCTTACTAGGTACCAAAGGAGGCAATTGTATGTAGTAAATATGTGTTTAATCAAGCACTACTATAAATGAAACTAAATTTTAAAGAACCAGGATTTCAAAAATTAGTAAATGTGATAAAGTGTATAAACTAAATTTAAAAACATGAGAACTACCTTTGGATATGTAACTTAAATTAACTCTTTTCATATACAAGACTAACTCTTGAGGACATGAAGTAACTTATAACTTACAAATGGCTATCGCTGTCTTCTTTCGGGTAAAGCTGGTGTTCATTAAGCAGTCAATGCTTCACCACACAGAACTTGGTTTGATAGTTCAGTTATTCTTTCTTTTGGTTTGATCCTTCCTCACATCCTAGGAGATGGATTGTAGCTTTTGAAAGATTGAGATGAAAAATAGCAATACTAATCTACTAACCTCTCAAAGTTTAGGTTTAGTGTCTTCAATGGTGTAATTTAGCAATTCTAAACCCCAGCTGCATGTTAGAATCCCATGGACATCTTTGTAAACAAACTTATGCCCAGGTCCTATCCCAGACCAGCTAGAATCCCTGGGTATTGGGTACAGGCATTTTGTTTTTAAGTTTCTGAGTGACCCTATTTACATGCAGAGTTGAGAACTACTGGTGAAACAGTGTGAACCCACCATGGTCTGAAGCACCAGTGCTGTCCAGAAGAACTTTCTGCAATCATGAAAATTGCTATAGACCAAATATTTATGTTCCACCCAAATTCATATAATGAAATCCTAACTCCCAATGTGATGGTTTTTGGAGGTGGCACATTAGGATGGTGATTAAGTCATAAAGGTAAGAGCCCTCATGAATGGGATTAGTGCCCTTATAAAAGAGACCCCAGACTTCTGGCCAAGATGGAGGCATAGGTAGACACACTTTGCCTTCTCCCACAACCAAAGGACAAAAACAAATTTAAAAACAACGAACAACCAGAACTGCCAGAAAATCAAACTGTACGGAAGTCTGACAACCAAGGCATTTAAAAAGAAACATTCATCCAGACTGGTAGGAGGGGTAGAGACGGACAGCCAGGGCAGAGAGGATGTGAGACTATGTACCAAAGGCAGTGGCTGGAGGACTGGGCAGGTGTGGTGGTGGCTGGGGGTCCCTTATTTGCGTGTGGGTAAACTGGGAGGAACAACTGGGGAGCAAGATGGACTGTGCAAACCAGGGTTCCAGCATGGGGAAACAAAGTCTCAAAACCTCTGACTGTAAAAACCAGTGGGAATTGCAGCAGTGGGAGAAACTCCCAGCCTCACAGGAAAGTATGTTGGAGAGACCCACGGGGTCCTAGAACGTACACAAACGCATCCACCCGGGAATCAGCACCAGAAGGGCACAATTTGCTTGTGGGTAGCAGGGGAAGTGACTGAGAGCAAGTGCCGAGCAAGCAGCATTGTTCCTCTCAGACCCTTCCACCACATATAATGCCACAGCACAGTAACATGGGTTGCCCCGCCCTGGTGAATACCTAAGGCTCCATCCCTTACAACCTAACAGGTGCAACAAGACAAAGAAATATGACCCAAATGAAAGAACAGATCGAAACTCCAGAAAAAGAACTAAACAATTAGAAGACAGCCAACCTATCAGGTGCAGAGTTCAAAACACTGGTAATTAGGATGCTCATAGAAATGGTTGAATATGGTTGGAAAATAGAGGAAAAAGTAAAGGCTATGCAAAGTGAAACACAGAAAATATACAGGGAAGCAACAGTGAAGGGAAGGAAACCGGGACTCAAATCAATGACTTGGAGCAGAAGGAAGAAATGAACATTCAACCAGAACAGAATGAAGAAACAAGAGTTCAAAAAAATGAGGAGAGGCTTAGGAACCTCCAGGACAACTTTAAACGCTCCAACATCCAAATCATAGGGCTGCCAGAAGGAGAAGAGGAAGAGCAAGAGATTGAAAACTTATTTGAAAAAATAATGAAGCAGAACTTCCCCAATCTGGTGAAGGAAATAGACTTCCAGGATGTCCAGGAAGCTCAGAGAGTCCCAAGTTGGGCCCAAGGAAGCACACAGAAAGGCACATAACAATTAAGTTACCTAAGATTAAAGATAAGGAAAGAATCTTAGAAGCAGCAAGAGAAAAGGAGACAGTTACCTACAAAGGAGTTCCCATAAGACTATCAGCTGATTTCTCAAAAGATACCTTACAGGTAAGAAGGGGATGGAAAGAAGTATTCCAAGTCATGAAAGGAAAGGACCTACATCCAAGATTACTCTATCCAGGAAAGCTATCATTTGGAATGGAAGGGCAGATAAAATTCTTCCCAGATAAGGTCAAGTTAAAGGAGTTCATTTCATATAATAAATTTCATATAATTTCATTATTATATGAAATGTTAAAGGGACTTCTGTAAGAAAAAGAAGACCAAAACTATAAGCAGCAAAATGACCACAAACTCATAACTATCAAAAACTGAACCAAAAAATAAAAAAATAAAACAACTAAGGAAACAACTAGAACAGGAATGGAATCACAGAAATGGAGATCATATGGAGGGTTATCAGTATGGATGGGAACGGGGTGTGGGGGGGATGGGGGAAAAGGTACAAGGAATAAGAAGCATAATTGGTAGGTCCAAAATAGATGGGAGGAGGTTAAGGATAGTATAGGAAATGGAGAAGCCAAAGAACTTATATGTATGACCCATGGACATGCACTAAGGGGGACGGGAACGCTAGTGGGAGGAGGGGTGCAGGGTGGAGGGAGATAAAAGGGAGAAAAAAATGGGGCAACTGTAATAGCATAATCAATAAAATATTCTTTAAAAAAAGAGTACCCAGAGAGCTCCCTCCACATTCCACTATGTGAGGCCACACAGGGTGAGAAGATGGCAGTCTTATGAATCAGGAAGTGGGTCCTCACCAGACACCCATCTGCCGGCTCCTTGGGTTTGGACTTCCCAGCCTCTGAAACTGTGAGAAATAAATTCCTGTTGTTTATATGCCACTCAGTCTATAGTATTCTGTTAAAGCAGCCTGAACAGACGAAGACAAAAATGTTCCTTAAATTTTTTGTCCACTATAGTAGCCATCTAGCCAGGGTCAGGTATAGCTACTGAATTTTTAATTTTAATTAATTCAAATTTAAATTACATAGCTACATGTGTCTAGGGACTATTCTATTGAACAGCACAGTTCTGGCAGTTTTAGGCCATTTTAAATTATGTGAGTCTATTATTAAATAGGTGCTGAATGGCTGTTTTTGATACTGGACCACAGCAGTCCAAACTAACTACTCATACTAGGTTTTTGACCAGTCCTCCGGTGGTATGAAAGGAGAACTTCAAGCTGATATTGGCTTCTGGGAATGTTAAGGTCATTGAAGTTGCTGATTGTTTTTTACTCATTTATGTTGGCAGTTTGTTTCTTGGACTTCATACCTTAATGAAAACTGAGCAAAGACCTTCAGAACTAACAATTTCTTAAGTCTTAATGCAGTGAAGCAATTAAATTCTTGGAAAAGGTCCTTTTCACTTCTTGGCACACAATAGTGTTTTTCAACTGGAGATTCTGACCTCTGTCTTGGAGGATGGAGACTTTCCAGTGGATTGGGGCAGTGGCCTGGGTGTCAGAGCTAAATACAGGTCATTGGCATGGCAGCTTCCCTTTCTTAGTCTCATTGAAACCATGTCCCATTAATGAATGTAGAGTATTAGTGATTGGTGGATAAAATCTTGAGAAAAAACAGCAAAATGCCATAGATACAGATGTCTTTTTCAGATGTAATGGGCTATTGAGCACAACTAAGTACTATTTTTACTTGCTTTTAAAAATAATTTATAAATTATGGTTTGTTATGTTTTAAAAGGTTAAAACACATATGAATTGTTCGCAAATAAATCTCAAATGTGACGTTCATGCTGAGGCATAAGAAGAATCCTTGAAGTCATTGCTGAAACTCTTTCCCTTTCTTTTTTTCATCGAATGTTCTTGGGGTGACACGGTTAATAAAATTATATGGGTTTCAGGTGTAAAATTCTGTAATACATCATTCATATACTCTACTGTGTGTTCACAACCCCAAGTCAAGTCTCCTTCCATCCCTATTTATTCCCCCTTTACCCTCTTCTACCTCACCTCACCTCCTATCCCTTTGGTAATCACCATACTGTTGTCTATATCTATGAGTTTTGTTTTGTTTTGCTTAATCCTTTCACCTTTTTCACCCAACCCTTTCCCTCTGACAGCTGTCAGTCTGTTCTCCACATCAATGAGTCTATTTCTATTCTGTTAGTTTACTTTTTCATTAGATTCCACATATGAGTGAGATCATATGGTATGAGTGAGATCATTAGATTCCACATGAGTGAAATAAACCAGTCTTTCTCTGCTGGTTTTTTTTTTTTTTTACTTAGCATAATATTCTCCAGGTCCATCTCTGCTGTCACAAAGGATGGGATTTCATTCTTTTTTATAGCTGAGTAGTATTCCATTGTATAAATTTACCACAGCTTTTCAATGGGGGTGTCCTGACCACCCTATTTAATACTGCAGTATGTATTTATTTATGTAGTTGCCAAATGTTAAATGACATTCCTGAAAGTCTGGCATATTGCAAAGACAACGTATTCATCATGGCAGTACCATCTGGTTCTCTAGATCAGAGTCTGAAAGAGTGGTTCGTTGGCCAGCATCATCAGCATCACCTGGGAGCTTGCTAGAAATGCAACTTCTGAGGCCCTACTCCAGACCAGCTGATCTAGAAACCCTGGGTGTGAGGAGCAGCAATCTGTTTTAGGTGATTCTGGTACATGCCAAAGTTTGAGATCCACTGATTTAGAAGTATGATGAATGTAGAATCCCCCCTCAAATATCCCAGAGGCAAAAACATCCCAAAGTTGGTAAAGATCAAAACATTTTGTACATAAAATTGATATTGTAAGTTGTGAAACAGAAGTCAGTATTTGGACCTAGTATTATGAATCATGAATTCATCCAATTCCACAAAGCCTCCCAGAATCTCTGGTCTTTGATCTTTATTTTCCCTATAATAATTCAACTTCTGAAAGAATTTCATGAAACAGTCCTGAAGAGGTGAGATGTAGTACAAATGTGACTTTAGCAAATTCAACATACAAACATTCAGATATATGGAACTGATAAATTAGGTTATTGAATTTATAAAATAATTTACTAGAAAATTCATTGAAACAGTGATACCATCAGTGAATTTAAAATGTCAATTTACACAACATAAATTTACAAATATCTAATGTGACTGTATAGAACAGTAGGTAAGTAAACAGGCTGTTATTTCAGATTCCCCTGGTTCAAACTCTTAGCTTTTTTATTTACTGTGTAACCTGGGCCAAGCCTCAGCTTTTCATTTACAATGTAACTGGGCCAAAACTCCCTAAGCCTCAGTTTCCTCATTTATAGAATGCATCTAATAATTTTCTTTATCTCCAAAGATTGTGTGAGGATTTAAGGAGATAATAAAGGTAGCATTTAGCCCAGAGTCTGGAACATAATAATCTCTAATTAAATGTTTGTTTTTAGTTTTAGTTTTAGTTTTTTAATTAGCTGCATCTGACTGACCAGTCTGGTCTCTCTGAAAACAGATATTCATGTTTTGTCACTGAAGAATGTTTATACAAAGCAATTAAAGTATACACAAAGCAAGTAGGTGCTAACCATACTGAGCACTGAATACTCAGCAGATGTTCACCCCTCCAAGAGCTTTACCCTAGCTAAACCAATCACAGTAATTTCAACCTCCCTGTCAGTGACTGGGTTAGGTATGACCATGTCCTACAAACTGGCCAATGAACTGTAAGAAGCAGTGTGCTGTGGGCCTCTGGAGAGAATTCCTTAACTTATAAAAAAGATGCAGAACAGAAACTCTCCTCCCTTTGGAAATTGTAAGATCAGGATATGATGCTTGGAGTTGCACCAGCCATACTGTCACTATGAGGTGACATTGCTGACATTATTACAATGTAAAAGAATGAAACCTACCAAAGAACTTGATAGTGCTGTTGAGCTACTGAACTGAAACTAGAACTGTCTTGCTTCCTGATTACTAATTTAGTTGAAATAATCAATGTTCTTATTTTTTTATGCCACTATCAGGATTCTGTTAGCATGAAAACAAACTAAATGACATACCACATTTAGCTAGTATAGATTAATTGGCTCTATGACAAAATGATTTGGTGACTTTATTCTTGAGGTATCTATCTTAAATCACATATAGGGAATCCTAATGACTAGTGTCTTCTCCTCCAATTGATCTGTACATACAATACTTTCCTGCTCCATATCTGATGTGCTTAACTAATTAATCATTAGTTCAATATGTAATTAATTATATTATCTTCATAAATTAAAAGATTTGCTTTTGTTTATAAAATTTCTGGTACATATCATTAAAACTATTAGATTTCAAAATCAAATTTTAAATTCTGATAAAATCCTTTAACATTTACACTGAGATTTATTCCATGAAATGTGAGCAAAATGTACAAAATGAGGCTCTACCACATTTTTTTTAAGTTTTCATTAAATGACCTCACAAGGACATGCCCAAAATAACTACTTCCAGAGTGATCCTCTTTGTCTCTCTTTTCAAGCAAATAAGTAAATGTTTTATTTCTCACTTTACAATAGGAATTCATACTGGGTAACCATCTACTTATATAGCATTTATATGGGCCATATCAGAATCTGGGGGCTATTTCCCCCTCAATATGTGAAATCTGGTACTCAAATAATGGCCCTTCAGTAGTATGACACTTGTTAAAGTCTATTTAAAAAGAATTAAGTTAAAAATTTACTTTAGGGATCTTATTTGGCTTTTATTTCCAATGGGAACCTCTCACATCTAAGACCTTAGATTTAAAGTATCCTTAGAACTTTGAACCATACTGGACTATAAACTTCACAAGGGATCCTTTCCTCTTTTATTAATATTGTATCCTAGCATCTTTGCATAATAGCACATAACAAATAGGAGGAAAATCTAGAACCAACCAACCACTAAATAAAAATAAATGTTGAACAAATCAAGTATAAAGGACCCTTTTCATCTTTTTCATAAAGTAACCATCATTTTTGCTTTACTTTCCCTTTAGATTCTCCATTTGAGAATATTTTTGTACAGAAAAACAAAGTCATAACACAAACACCCATTTTGTCTATAATTTCCCCCTTCTCTTTGTTGGCAAAACCATGCTAAGGAGAATAGTGAATGAATCTGTATAGTAAATACTCACAAGAAGTGGGTATAACTAGGAATATACAATTTCAGATCTGTATTAAACTGAGACTTCAGAGGGCAAAAACTTAAGCTATTTTTCCTTCTAAAAGAAGGGAAAATAGCACTTCTAATAGCATTCCAAAGTATATTAGATTGGTCTTGACTGATATTTTCAGCATTTTATGTTAGGTCATCTTAATATCTTTAAAAATATTTCTTCCCTTTGTTATCTCATCTTTCCTAAAAGGTTTGGCTTCCTCAACCTTCAGCAATACCAATGAATACACATTAATAAATTAGGAAATTATGTGGGTTCATTGCATTTTATTTGTTATTGATCAGCCTCCATGATTTCAAGTTCATTTTCTTGAGGTTTATTGTTTAGAATCTGATTTACAAATTCTTCATGTCATTGGCATCACTTATGTCTTCTTCCTGCAACCTGTTTTTTCACTACTCACTGACCCTCCCTCCATCAGAGGGATGGGCAGAGTGAAAAATGATATATTTTAATATAGTCATATTTGCTACTTGTTAAAATCTCTGATAAACAGTGTGCAAGAAAGAAATAGTAATTGTTGACTAAAATGACATTTAGGATTTTAAAAAATAATTCTTTGTTCATAATCTAGTAACAGTTGCTATGGAAAACTGAGTTCTCCATATGCTACATTTAATAAAGATTTTTTCATGATAAAAGCATAGTTTATTATAATAATTCTAACCATTATCACACCAAGCTTTTGAACTAAATACCTACAAAAATGCTGTCAATGAGAAACAGACAATATCCAAAAAATCAATAGCTAAAATGAAGCACAAGGTAGATTTTTAAAATGGAGAATAATATAATTGTTTTTGCCTCATAGATTTAAACCGCTTGCCTTACATAGTGATTTAAGAATCACAGATAGAATAATATCTTTAGTAAGAATATCTATGTATGATTTTTAAAGTGAAGATTTAACTATAATGGTTACTCATAATCAGTGATGTAATAGTCAATGGTGTGGGAGAACAAAGAGCATTGCATAGCTACATATGGACTTCAGAGCATCAATTTGCTCTTTAAAAGGAGGGCTATCTTATATAAACATTTTTAGTTTTCACAAATTAAAATTTAAAATATCACCAGCTGAATAACAGAATATATTATTAGCAAGAAAAATACTGGCAAGTATGTTTTATTCAGATCAACTTTAGAGAACTAAACTCTCCATCATAACCAGAGGGTTAAGTAATAAATTTATGCCTTCAGTATTTCATTTTATAAATAATCTACAATGTCATAACTAGTTTTGACAGGGACATTCAAATTTTACAAGAGATAAAATGTTAGAATAAACATTTTCAAATTTTTACAGCATAGCATAAACAAAATATAGGCACAATACATAATTATTTTTGAAATGTAAGGAAAGGATCTTAAACAGGTAAATCATAGGGACACAAAGATCAGAAATACTATTTTTATTCATTTTCACACAGTCTTTTACTTTAGAATTTTAAATGATTAGTGAAATGAGCACTTCATATATCAAAGTGAATAAAAACACAGTAATAACTCAGAAATTTTTATTCTCTCAAGAAATAACCTATTCAATTGTATGAAAAGGTGGTCCAGGATATTTCAGTTTTTAAAATTTTATTTGGCAAAATAATATATATTTTAGGCAAAACTACTGATTCTTCCCACTTTCTTTTTGAACAAAGGACATACTATCTTCATAAACAATTAAAATGTTTACAGAGGCTAGTAAAATCTATGTCATACTGTCATATATGCTTTTGTTCTTGTGAGGCTTTGGGCCTAAATCCCATATTCTCTAACCAGATAACTCTCAATAAGGACAAAGATGGAAAATATTTATCCTGCATTTAGATATGTGATACCAATACTTTAAAAGTTAAAAGCAGTTGTATATATATTCTTTAAAAATTAGCCTTTAAAAAATATATACATAAGTGCAAGTGAAGTATCATTTCAAAATAAAACAGACAATTATGTAGGCTTCATTATATATGTCAAATTACTAGAAAATTCCCAGGAGAAAGTTACTAGAAAACTACTAGAAAATTAAATAACTAGAATAGTTATTTAGGAAATTCTTAGGTTCAACATGAAATTCAACTTTTACAATGTCCAGTGAACCAAAACTCAAACGTTTTCTTAAATTGAAAAGACATTAACATGTATGATATTGTAATATAAGGAAAAAGCAAACAGTTACTGAGGAAAGAGAAGGTAAACCAGTAGCTTTATTATTGAAGAATTCCGACTTAGAGATAATCATATCAGATAAAACACAACTGCAAACTGCATGCTTGTGTTGATGCTCCTTGGACTGGTTGTGAGGACACGTCTGCTCTCACCCACAGTTCACAGTTTACAGAAAATATTTAAAACATTCGACTGAATAATTTCTTCTGAACAAACTGAACTTTCTTTAAGGAAATAAAGGGATAAGGTAATAGATCAAATCTAGCCCCACCTCTTTTTCCTCCGTTTTTCTTTTAGTGAAGCTGACAAATTGTTGAGAAGCACTACAGCGCCACCAACACAGATCAATGCAAAACAAAAAAGATCTTTCACCGTGTGCAAAATGAAAAAAAAATTAGAAAAATGCCAAAAATTACAAAATGTCTCCCAAATGTACCTTTTTGGACAAAAACGAGATAGATCTGAGATTATCTAATGAAGAGCTTCAAAGAATTAACTATCATGGACTACAAGTTTAGATCTGATCAGCAAATACAAGATCCACTATTTAGTAACAGCCATAACTTAATATAAACCCGGTTATGTCAATCTCCACCTTCATTATACCAAGGGCAGCTTTTCTTTAGTTTGTATCCAAGTAATTCATCAAGAAACCACAATAGGCTTAAAAAAATACAAAAAGCTAACTACATCCATAGTTTGCCTGCTGATAATTTAGTCCTGGACAAATTAGGTAATACATAATTTTTTAAAGAGGATATGCACATATTTGGCATTACCAACATTGCTGGCACAAAACAAGTCCATCTCGAAATAGCTTAGTTCTTCCGTAGTTCACAGTAATTAAAACGTAATTTATATTATAAATATTCAGTTTTAATAATGAAAAAGAAACTGTTTTTTCCCCCCTGTGGTAAAAATTAACTAGACAAGATGAGGTGTATTCTGTAGATCAAAGCTAAAGAAAAATACAAAGATTTGGTTTTGTTAGAAGAAACACAATGAAAATCTTTTTTACCTGGTGGTTCATTCAAAGATTTAATGACATAAATATTTAAAATTACAAACTTACCATTAGTGAAGGCAAAGAAGAAAGCAGTCCTTGAAAAAAAATTGTAACAATATAGGCTGGATACTTGTGTCCCTAGAAACGACAGCCTCCAGGCAGCATATGGAGCTTGAAACATCTTTAAGGTTTTTGGTAAATAAAAAGTAATACTTTCTTCCATGATTGGTGGCTGAGTCGGGTGGCTTCCCCCAGAATCTGTGGGCGTTTGGGGGAGATCGGAGAAATATCCACGAAGATTAAAAGCAGAGCAGGCAGCGGCAGCCAGAAGACTCTGGGGTTAACAACTTTGCGCTGGCGAGCAGGCAGGCTCTGATTGGCTGGCAGGGCAGCGTCCCCACAGTCCGCACTATCCCCCGTCCCCCGCCCCCTGCGGCTCGGAGAGAAATGCGGTGTGTGTGCCATTTTACACCAGGCTTTTGAAAGCACAGCTGTCCAAAGAACACAAGTCTAAGCTCACTAGTAGGTGCCACTGCAAAACAATAGTACATACGACTATCTGTTAACTCAGGAAAATGTCTTTTTTAATGTCTGTAGGATCACTTGTGTTTCTCGTATGCGCCTTTTTTTTTTTTTTTTTGCGGAATGTAATGCTTTTTTTATATTAAGCAAATTTTTTTATCACTTCACAAATGTCGGTATACAAATATGGCCCTTTGACAACTATCTCCATCAAAACGTTTTTGACTTGACATCATTAAGGTACCTAAAGAAGCCAGTCACCCTTGCAGAAATTCACGACACATTTAGCTCGGGGAGCTTTAATTTCTTGAAAAAATAAAATTTGTTTGCCATAAAAACGACCATTTCTGGAAAGAATCTTAAAAATAAAATAATGGTTTCAGTGGTAAATTAAAATCAGTGGGCACAGTTTTTTTTCCCTCCTCCAAAATTCCGTTTCAAATCCCTTCGGCGGCGGACGGGACGCCAGCCCGCCGCCTCACCAACAAAATGGCCGTGCGGCCGCGCTTTCCCGGGCCCTCCCGGGTGCCTCCTCGCGGCCTGCCGGAAGTGCTAACGATCCGAAAGGCGTACGCCAGTCAAAGGACGTTGTCCGAGTCTGAACTCCAGGGAAACGTTTGATAAGGGGGTCTTAGAATGTGTTGCTTTTTATTAGTTTTTAAAAATTGTTTTGAAAAGAACATCAATCACTAGAGATTTAATAGACTGTAATTTGAACTTCCTGCTTTACATACTTATAAGGTCTTTCACCTATTTTGGCAGGCTTTCAAATTAAGTGAACTGGGAAATTTGATGCTCTGTCTCCAGTTGTGAGCCCAGTCAGGTACTTGGTGGTTACAACTGGGCTTTTAAATAAAAATGAAGTTGAAAACCTAAAAAAACAAGTTAAATGAATGCTACACTATGATATAAAATGTAAAGTCACAAAAGTCAGCAAATATCAGAATTTGTCAAATACTGCATAGTATATGTTTTAATTGAACATACTCAGTATAAAATTCTTTGCCAGATAAATTCCTAATGATCCAAGGATAGAACAGGGTTTAGAGGAAATGGATGAAGAAAGGGATGGGTGATTGCCTACATTCTTTAGGAGTCCTTCCCCCAGACATACACACACACACACACACACACACACACACACACACACACACACACACACACAGTTTGGTATTTCTGTCCTTGCCTGGCATTTGATAGGTAACATTCTTAGAGAACCCTATAGGTAGGGTGACTGTATAATTTATTGTCCAAACCAGTACATTTTTGAGATTGAAAGGGAGCATATTACTAACTATAGAATGACTGGAATAAATAGGAACTGTCCATGGCAAATCAGGAGGTAGAGCTCACTACTCCTGTGTATTCAGGGAAACCTTAAACTTTTCAATCAGGTCACCTGGTTCTAGACCAATGTACCTAGAACTTGAGCTAGAGCTCTTTTTGTGCTGTACCTACTGCCTTAGCTCTACTGTCAACTGAAGTACAAAACAACTCGAATTCAGATGTACTTAATGAACAATTATGGTAAGGAAAATATCTATATTTTCATTTTATTTTTTGGTCTCACTAATAGTGACCTTAAGACAGTAAATTTCAAGGACATTTATTTGAAATTGGGAAAACATTTTAAAGAAGTCATCTACTGAAGAGAGTGGATTAAAATTTTTCAGAAAATTTTAAAGTTTTCCTTCCAATAGAAAAATTGCTAGGGGCCATTTTCACTATATATTTTTGTTTTTCCACCCTGTTCTTTTCTCTCTCATCCCTTTCCTCATCCCTGTATATCCATTAACCCATATAGGTACATATACATATGTATTATACAAATATAATTTATATATGTACATATATTCTTTTATCTATTTTATTTTCTATAGATTACAATCTTCTGTACACTTTTTACAATATGAATATTTCTGATTACATACTTTGGGAGAATTTTCTTCAGAGATTTTGAGGCAATATTCATCATATACATGATTTGAACATCTTTTGTTTTGGTAAAGGTAAAATATAGAGTGAGATGTTTAGTCTAGTGGGAAGCCAGAGAAACAAACAAGCAAAAATATATATAATTGTCAATTATGATAAATGCTATTTAAAGAAATAAACATAGTGCAGTGTTAGAGAATAACAGGGAGGAAAATACATAGATAAAATTGTAAGGAAAGTTGTTTCTAAGCAGGTGACATTGAAGCTAGGCTTGAAGGATGAGAAGGAGCCAAACTTGAAAAATACATGAGAAATAGCGACCAGGGAAAGGTTATAACATGTGTTAAGGCCCTGAGGCAAAATGAAGCTTGGGGTACTCCAGGGAATAATATGAGGCCAATGTCTGTGCAGTATTTTGAGAGAAATAGACATTCGATAAAGTCAGAAACATAGTGACATCCTGCAGAGTGACAAGTTATAGAAAGGAGTTTCATATCTAAGCAGATGAATTGTATTCAAAGAGGAAAATGTTGGAATTTGAGATTTTGGAGTTTTTAAATAATGATAAGATACAGAGAAGCTGAGGTGAAGAAAACAACTCCATGCTAATTTTGAATGACATAGCTGTACCACAGTGTTTTGGTATTATATTTTAAAAATCCACATGTTATCTGCTCTTTATAGCCATAGATTATGATTCAGTTCATAAATAAATATGAACAAGAAACAAATAGTGAGATCATGCATCTTACTAGTAATATGAAAAGGAAGAACTCAGGCAACTACTGCTTATCTGTGGTAGCAGTGATTTTGGTATGTTTTAATTCAAAAAACCTTACATTTCATATAAGTGGAACAAAACTCAATGAACACTTTTTATTAAACCGATGAGGTAAAGTGTTTTTTAAAACCCTCATCCGAGGATATATTTTGATTTTAGAGAGAGTGGAAAAGAGAGAAACATCAACGTGAGAGAAACATAGATAGGCTGCGTCCCATATGCACCCCACCCAGGGATTGAACCTGCAACCTAGGTAAGTGCCCTCATGGAATGAAACTTGCAACTTTTTGCTACACAGGAGGATGATCCAACCAAGTGAGTCACAAGGCCAGGGTGAGGTAAACCATTATTAAAGCTAAAATTTAACTAATGGAAATAAAAAGTTTTTCTTTTTTAATTTACTAACTGGTTGTTAACAAACCAAAATCCTATGTTCACATGTGCAGAAATGTGAACAATTATGTGTTCAATTTCTTAGATTTCAAGGCTTAGAAAAACTTTAAAAATAGGCCATATCAATGCTGTGTAATCCCTTGAGTGAGCTTTGACGGTAATAAAAATTTCTTTAAAAAAATCAAATTTTGAACCAGTTAGGTAGTAGACCTTTTAAGATCTTTACCTCTCAGACCCTTGTGGTGAAGGAAGATATGTTTTTGGAATTCAGAAGCTAGTTTCTGTGAAGATTCCATTCCATCTAGATCTTTTTGTCCTATGAGAGAAAAAGAAAGCCATTAATCTGCTTAAAGCACCATTTATGGAGTCCCTTCATCATTACTCAAATGTAATTTTTAATACAATCAGTGTCAGTAATCTCGAGTATTTTCCCGGTTAAAACCATGAACTACTTAATTGCTATACAGTGGCAGGCTGAGTAGAACCGAGGGAAACTTATGAAATGCAAGTAATCTGATAATCTTAAATCTCATGATTTTAAAGTAGTAATATGATGCAGCATCCTATAATCAAATACAATAATATTTTTTGTAGTAAAATATAATCACACTAAGTAAGGTAAGAACAGACTATAAGTAGCCTCAGCTTTTGTCACCAGATACTACAACTTGTGAAAAACTTTCAATTTTCAAGGATTTTATGATTTCATAATTGTGGATAAGGGAATGTGGATCTGTAGATGTTAGCCCTTTCAGGTAGTTAAAATAATTATTGCTAGCTTAAATCAAAGCTCATAATCCTAATGATTATGAAGAAAGTTACAATTTGGAAATGGCCAGATTTCCACTAGTGGGCCCTACTGAATTCAGGTACACCCTATTATTAATTTTTTTTTAGTTATGTATGTGGCCTTAAAGAAATCTTTTTCATTTTACTTTTTACGATTTCACCAATATTTTTCTGCTTAAGAACCCTGAAAAATTATGCTTTATTTTTGGCAAACATGTTTTAAAGCACTACCTCACCAAACTTTTTCTTTGCAAAGTGTTTTAATATTATGTCTTTTGTAGAGATTGTGAGTGTTTATTTCACAATTCATCACCCATTGTGGGATGCTATAGATAGCATCTATCCGTTGCAAGCACAGTGTTTTGTTTTGTTTTGTTTTTAAGTCATTCACGGGAGAAGATTGCGACCATTGACATGGCTGAGATTGCCGAATAACCACAATTCACCCTCCCTTTCTTTCTTACTAATAAGGGAAAACATGGAAAAGTGGCGGACAGAGATAACTACACCTTCTGCTTCTTCCTTTTTGGAGTGTCCTCACCACACCTGGATGTAGTCTGGAGCTCTACTGATAACAACCAAGCATACTGTGGATAAGGGTATTCAGAACAGAAGAAGAAAAGCTAGTTTTTTGTGGAGCCTCCATTCCATCTAAACCTTCTTATTAACATGAGAAGAAAAGGTACACATTAATTTGTTTACAGTATAGTGTTATATACTCTGTTATTAGGGAAATGCAATTCCTAATATAATTAGTGCGAGTAATCTTCAAAGTATTTGTTCTGTTAAAATCAACTACTTTTAACTTGCCCTGTAGTAATGGAGGGCCAAGGGGACTGTGGAATGCAAGAAATTTTCTTAATCTGGGTTGCTGTTATCCAGACAGTCAGTCTCATTGCTGGGGAGCCTCTCCTATTGGCCAAGATGGTGGCAGGGAGAGGTTCTTACACTGAGAGCGCCCAAAGCTAGAGATGTGAATGGTTAGGACCCCCAGCACCAGCAGCTGCATCAGGAGTTTGGGTTTTGCGGTAGCAGGCAGCTGAACCTTCGCTTTTGTTCTGTTACATTGTGGTTACATGTATATGAGATATGTAACATATCTCACATATATAAAAATTAATGAGTTGTACATTGATTAGTACACTTATTGTGTTTTATTTTATGTATGTTACCCTTTAATGAAAGAAAGCAATTTCAATATATCACAGGGTGATGGGCTCTGATAATTTGAATATAGACATTGTAAAAGATCAGGAGAGACCTAATTGTTTTAAAACACATTCAGTAGTCTTTTTTCTTAAGTGCCTCAGACAACTACCCATTACTCTCATTTAAAAAATTGGGGTGCGGACAGGTAGAAGAGGATAAAGGGGGAATAAATGATGACAGACGGAGACTTGACTTTGAATGGTGAACACACAATACAATATAAAGATGATGCATTATAGAATTGTACCCTTATAACCTATATAATTTTATTAACCAATGTCACTCCAATACATTCAATAAAATTTTAAAAAGATGAAAACTTCATGCTTCTATATCTATGTTTCTCTTAATCATGTTACTGACACAGTGTTCTATCATATTCTCTCACTATTCACTCTGTCAATATTCTGTTTCTTATATATATTTTTTTACAAGGCTAAGAGAATTAATTCATAGAGTACATCTTGAAGTGTTAAGGATGTTTTTAGTTTTCAATTAAAGAAAAATATGGAACGCTTCACGAATTTGCGTGTCATCCTTGCTCAGGGGCCATGCTAATCTTCTCTGTATCATTCCAATTTAAGTATATGTGCTGCCGAAGCGAACACTCTTATATTCTTATTTGACAGCTATATACGTGCCTTCATCAGGAGCAATCATCTTTTTTTTATGAACCCTCAGTCTTGGGTGACCTCAACTGTCACTCAAGTTTTTCATTTTAATAAGAATACTAAGATCTGTAATAAATGACCTATTGTGGGCCCAGTGGACATGAAATGGTTAAGCAACAAACCCCAAGCTGGTGTTTTCCTGAGTATGATATACAACATATCATAGTATGCTCTAAAACAAAAATAAAATTTTCATCTAGTTATCAATATGAAAGTTATTTTTTCCGTAAAAAAACAGATTTAACATCATCAAAATGTCCATACTACCCAAAACGATTTATAGATTCAATGCAATCCTTGTTAAATTACCAATGACATATTTCACAGATATAGAACAAACATTTCAAAAATTTACATGGAACCATAAACGACCACGAATAGCCGCAACAATTTTGAGAAAAGAAGGACAAAGTAGGAGGGATCACAATACCTGATATCAAACTGTATTACAAGGCCACTGAAATCAAAACAGCCATGTGCCACCATAAGAACAGACACATAGATCAGTGGAACAGAACAGAGAGCCCGGAAATAAATGCAAGTCTCTATGTTCAATTAATGTTGGACAAAGGAGGCAGAAGCATAAAATGGAGTAAAAATAGCCTCTTCAACAAATGGTGTTGGGAGACCTGCACAGCAACATGCAAAAAAAAAAAAAAAAAGATTCTCGACCACCAACTTACGCCTTATACAAAAATAAACTCAAGGTGGATAAAAAACTTAAATATAAGCAAAAGTCTTAGAGGAGAACATAGGGAGGAAAGTCTCAGATATTCCACACAGCAATATTTTCACCAATATGTCCACTAGAGCAAGGGACATAAAGGAAAGAATAAACAATTGGGACTTCATAAAAATAAAAGGCTTCTGCACAGCTAAAGAAAATATCAGCAAAATGAAAAGGAAATCAACAGTGTGGGAAAATGTATTTGCAAATGATATCTCGGACAAGGGTGTGATCTCCAAAATATATAAAGAACTCACATGACTCCACTCCAGGAAGACAAACAATCCAATGAAAAAATGGGCAAAGGACCTGAACAGACATTTCTCCAAGGAGGACATACAAAGGCCCAGAGATATATGAAAGGATGCTCAGCATAACTAGCCATCAGAGAGATGAAAATTAAAGCCACAATGAGATACCAATTCACACCGGTCAGAATGACCATCATAACTAAATTAATAAACAACAAGTGATGGTGAGGTTGTGGAGAAAAGGGAACCCTAGTACACTGTTGGTGGGAATGCAGACTGGTGCAGCCACTGTGGAAAACAGTATGGAATTTCTCAGAAAACTAAACATGGAACTGCCTTTTGACCCAGCAATTCCACTGCTAGGATTATACCATAAGAACCCTGAAACACCAATTCAAAAGAACTTATGCACCCAATGTTTATAGCAGCACAATTTATAATAGCCAAGTGCTGGAAGTAATCTAAGTGTCCATCAGTAAATGAGTGGATCAAAAAGCTGTTGTACATTTACATGGTGGAATTCTATGCAGCATAGAGAAAGAAGGAGCTTGTACCCTTTGTGACAGCATGGATGGAACTGGAGAGTATTGTGCTAAGTGAGATAAGCCAGGCAGTGAATTGTTGGGAACCGCCCTGCCTGGTTTCAGAGGCTGTAACCCCTCATGGTTAAGGCTGAGTCAGACTTGGGACCATAAGCCACTAAGTAGACAAAGCTTATCTCCCTGACAGGTGTGCCACTTCTGCCTACTTCACCCTGCTTGGCCCTGAGCTTGGCCAGTTAGCCAATGATGGGTAAGAATCCTCAAGGGAGGATCAACCTAAGACAGGCATGGTCATGGAAGAGGCCTGCAGGGAAGGACTCGGGCGGCTGTGGAAAAAGGGGGCGATGGACCCTCGCCCCTCGGCTTTGAAATAGCCTGAGTCCTCATTCTGTCTGCAAGAAGTCTCCTAATCTCTTGGCTGCCTTACTTCCCTTGCCTGACTTAAGCCTAAAACAATAACAGAGGGCAGTGCAGTCCTGTGCTGGGAGGGGCGGATTCCCTGGGGAATCAGGCCTAACAAAAATACATACATTCCTGTGAAGCCTACTTAATTTGTACCCTCTGTTTAAGAGATAAGGGTCCAGAACTGAGATGAGTCTGGCGCCTAAAGTTTTATGGCCGTAACTCATTGGCTGTAACTCAGAATAAGCCCTCAGAGTTCTCTGTAAATCTTGTATTGTTTAACCCTTACTGGCTGACAATGATTGATGAGCTTTATCTGTATTCCTATGTGAATGAACCTAATAAAAGCCCCTGGGGCCTTCTCCCCTTGAGAGAAGCGGCCACCTTTCCTCCCCAAGCAGATCATGTCTTGGTAGTCTTTTTCTTCATCCGTGGTGGACAGAGTGGCTGCGTTAAAGCCCCCCGACAGTAAATGACAAATACCATATGATCTCACCTGTAAGTGGAACCTAATCAATAAAACAAACAAGCAAACAAAATATAACCAAAGACATTGAAATGAAGAACAATCTGACAGTAAGCAGAGCAGAGGTGGGAAGGGATAATGGGGGAGAAAGGGGAAAGGGTTGGCAGGAACATGTATAAGGGACACATGGACAAAGCCAAAGAGGGTTAGCATCAAGGGTGGGAAGTGGGGATGACTAGGTGGGGGGAATGGTGGGGGTAAAATGGAGACAACTGTACTTGAACAAGAATTAAAAAAATGTGGAGAAAGAAATATAAAGTACTCCTCCATCTATGACAACAATCTCTCTAACACACACGCATATTACAGTGTAGTTATGAAAAAAAATCACACTTTGACAGAGACCATACTGCTTAAAATTTCAGCATTGCATGGGTTTATGATGCAAAAGAGGAACTGGAATAGCTACAGCAATAGTAATACAGCTGGTAAAGACTCTTAAAGTATGACCCTTGAACAATTACAGAAAGAGAGATGGAAACTTTATGTAAGAGATATCATTACAACTTTCATACAACAAAGACCACTTACTGTTATGGAACATGAATCATTACTGGAACAAAAAGACAGTCAGCACTAAGAAGGGGAGTAGACCCAGCCAACACATCATCATGGAATAGTTTTATCAAAGAACAGGTGATTAACAGGACCAAGGGAGCTAGGTGACCACCCAGCAGAGGGAAGGACAGAATGCCGTGATAGCTAAGGTATCAGAAGGGTAAAGCAAGGGCTGGAAAGGCCTGAGACATACTGACTTTCCCATAAGGGAAGCTGCAGGCTCAAGTGGGAACCAGAGTCAGGAGCTGAATTTCAAACCATACTAGAGCTATTCTTGGGCAACCCGACATTTAATACTTCTAATCTAGTTATTCAGCTACTTACAGCAAAAGTTACTAAAATGAAAAAAAATTAAAGCAATTTATTACAGGGTCTCGATGGATATGAAGAATAACATGTACATGGGATTACAAAAGCCAGTGAATAAAATTCAATAAGAATTACACCCCCCCCCAAACAAAACAAAACAAAACAAAACGAAAGAGAGTAAACAAATAATTCAGGTCTAGGATGACAAAGGAAGAGGAGTTCAACAGGATCAAATCATAAATAATTTCCTTTGCTATATCTAGCTAAGGATTCTTATAATTTTTCAGTGTAGGGGGAGTGGGGATTGATGTTAATGACAGAATCTACACAGGTGGTTTATTATGTTTTAATTTTTGGTCAGTTATTCTTAATTAATCTCCCTGTCATTATATTGTGTTGCATTAAAAGAACACTTTGGGTATTGTGATAAGGTAGAGTTGGGGACTGAATAACTCTCAACTGACAATTACCATCAAAATTCTGGCGCTCACAGCAGGTGGTACAGAGAAGTAGCATTCATACAGAAATGTGCTTTTACAAGGCTTATTTCTGTCTTCCTGGGTGAATATCTTACAGGGCTACACAATGGGAAGAAGGATGCCATTACTGTTCTAGCAAGGGTGACTAGTAAAAGAGAGACAGTTCTCATGTAGCCAGATTTCCAGGGTGATGATTGCTTTCAATATTTGACTGTTGAAAGAAGTATTACATAATATATGTGATACAAATATGTATATTTATAATCAGTAGACTATCATCCAATGTCAAATCTAGCTTTCAGAACTTCTTACTGATAAAAGTAAACAATGATTTACTCTTCTTGCATACTATTCTCTTTTGTTGCATTCATTTTTCCTCACAGTGGTAAGAGCAATGTAAACTCATTACTAGTCATTTGGATAATAGAAAAATGTACAATAAAAAATACACTAACCACTTGAAGTTCCACTCCTCTGGATCTTTTTCAATGTCCTTCTGAATAATTCTTTTTTAAAGCATTTATTTATTTATTTATTCTTTTTGAAGTATTTTTATTGATATGCTATTACAGTTTTCCCAATTTTTCCCCCTTTTTCCCTCTCCGCCCTGAATCCCCCAGCCCTCCAGCATTCCCCACCCCCTTAGTTCATGTCCATTGGTTGTACACACAAGTTCTTTGAGCTATCTGTTTCCTATACCATTTTTTATCTGTCCCCATTTATTTTATGCCTGCTAATTATGCTTCTACTTCCCTGTACCTTTTCCCCCCATTCCTCCCTTCCCCCTCTCCACTGAAATCCCTCTGTGTGATGTCCATATCTCTGATTCTGTTCCTATTCTACTTGTTTGCTTAGTTTTTTTTGTTTTTTTTTTTTCTTTTAGGTTCATTTGTTGATACTTGTAAGTTTGCTGTCATTTTATTGTCTTTATTTCTTGTCATATTTTTTGATATATTTATTGGTTATGCTATTACAGTTGTCCCATTTCGCCCCCCTCACTCCACTCCATCCTGCCCACCCCCTCCCTCCCACATTCCCCCCCTATAGTTCATGTCCATGGGTCATACTTATAACTTCTTTGGCTTCTACATTTCCTACACTATTCTTACCCTCCCCCTGTCTATTTTCCACCTATCATTTATGCTATTTATTCTCTGTACCTTTCCCCCCTCTCTCCCCCTCCCACTCCCCTACTGACAACCCTCCATGTGATCTCCATCTCTATGGTTCTGTTTCTGTTCTACTTGTTTGCTTAGTTTGCTTTTGTTTTTGTTTTAGGTGTGGTCATTAATAACTGTGAGTTTGCTGTCATTTTTACTGTTCATATTTTTTATCTTCTTCTTCTTAGGTAACTCCCTTTAAAATTTCATATAATAAGGGCTTGGTGATGATGAACTCCTTTAACTTGACCTTATCTGAGAAGCACTTTATCTTCCCTTCCATTCTAAATGATAGCTTTGCTGGATACAGTAAACTTGGATGTAGGTCCTTGCCTTACATGACTTGGAATACTTCTTGCCAGCCCCTTCTTGCCTGTAAGGTCTCCTTGGAGAAATCAGCTGACAGTCTTATGGGAAGACCTTTGTAGGTAACTGTGTCCTTTTCTCTTGCTGCTTCTAAGATTCTCTCCTTCTGTTTCATCTTGGCTAATGTAATGATGATGTGCCTTGGTGTGTTCCTCCTTGGGTCCAGCTTCTTTGGGACTCTCTGAGCTTCCTGGACTTCCTGGAAGTCTATTTCCTTTGCCAGATGAGGGAAGTTCTCCTTCATTATTTGTTCAAATAAGTTTTCAATTTTTTTTTCTTCCTCTTCTCCTTCTGGCACCCCTATAATTCAGATGTTGGAACGTTTCAAGATGTCCTGGAGGTTTTTAAGCCTCTCCTCATTTTTCTGAATTCTTGTTTCTTCATTCTTTTCTGGTTGGATGTTTCTTTCTTCCTTCTGGTCCACACCGTTGATTTGAGTCCCAGTTTCCTTCGCCTCACTATTGGTTCCCTGTACATTTTCCTTTGTTTCTCTTAGCATAGGCTTCATGTTTTCATCTGGTTTTCGAACAGATTCAACCAATTCTGTGAGCGTCTTGATAACCAGTGTTTTGAACTGTGCATCTGATAGGTTGGCTATCTCTTCGTTGCTTAGTTGTATTTTTTCTGGAGCTTTGAAGTGTTCTGTCATTTGGGCCTTTTTTTTTTTTTTTGGTGCGTCTGTTACTTTAAGGGGTGGAGCCTTAGGTGTTCACCAGGGCGGGGTAACACTGGTGGCTGCTCTGTGACGCTGTACGTGGGGGAGGGGTCCAGAGGGAGCAATGGCGCCCGCTCCACCCTCCACCAGACTCCTATGTTTCACTCTGCTACCCACAATCAAACTGGGCCCCTCTGGCGCTGGTTCCAGAGTGGGTGGGCCTGCGCACACTCCAGGGCCATGTGGGTCTCTCCAAGGACCTCTCCTTTGAGTCTGGGAGTCTCTCCTGCTGCTGCCCCAACCCCCATGGTCTCTTTCAATCAGAGGTCTGAGGCGCTATTTCCCGCGCTGGAGCCACGGGTTACGCGGTCCGCCTCGCTCCGCTCCGTTTGTCCCGGTTTTTCTGTGCAAATGTGGGCCGTGGGGTGCTACCTGGCGCTCTGCCTGCCCCGTTGTCCGCCACTCTGAGTCCGGCCCTCTCGGTTTATCTGTGCATGAATGTGGGGCCGCAGGGTCTGCTAGTGGTCAGACTGCCTGCCCCGTTCGTCCCACACTCCGCCAGTCTCTGTCCGCCATGGCCATGCGAGTTCTCTCCGCCCAGGTGCCCGTCTCCACCCCTCCTACAGGTCTGGATGTATGTTTCTTTTTTATCTACTTGGTGTCGGACTTCCTTGCCGTTTGATTTCCTGTCAGTTCTGGTTGTGCGAGGAGGCGCAGTGTGTCTACCTACGCCGCCATCTTGGTTCTCCCTTTCTTGTCATATTTTTTATCTTTTTCTTAGGAAAGTCCCTTTAACATTTCATATAATAATGGCTTGGTGATGATGAACTCCTTTAACTTGGCCTTATCTGGGAAGCACTTTATTTGCCCTTCCATTCTAAATGATAGCTTTGCTGGATAGAGTAATCTTGGATGGAGGTCCTTGCCTTTCATGACTTTACATACTTCTTTCCAGCCTCTTCTTGCCTACAAGGTTTCTTTTGAAAAATCAACTGATAGCCTTATGGGAACTCTGTTCTAGATAACTCCCTCCTTTCTTCTTGCTGCATTTAGGATTCTCTCTTTATCTTTAAGTTTGGGTAAGTTAATGATAATGTGTCTTGGTATGTTCCTCTTTGGGTCCAACTTTGGGACTCTCTGGGTTTCCTGGACTTCTTGGAAGTCTATTTCATTCGTCAGATTGTGGAAGTTTTCCTTCATTATTTGTTCAAATAAGTTTTCAATTTCTTGCTGTTGTTCTTCTCCTTCTGGCACCCCTATAATTCGGATATTGGAATGTTTCAGGTCGTCCCAGAGGTTTGTAAGACTCTCTTCACTTTTTTGAATTCTTGTTTCTTCATTTTGCTCCCATTGGATGTTTCTTTCTTCCTTTTGTTCCAAATCATTGCTTTCAGTCCTGGTTTCCTTCCTGTCACTGTTGGTTCCTTGAATATTTTGCTTTATTTCATTTTGGGTATCTTTCATTTGTTCTTTCATTTTTGACCATGCTAAATCAGTTCTGTGAGCGTTTTGATTACCAGAGCTTTAAACTCTCCATCATATAGGTTGGCTATCTCCTTATCACTTAGCTCTCTTTCTGGAGTTTTGCTCTGTTCTTCCATTTGGGCCATATTTCTTTGTCTTGGTGCACCGGTCTGATTGTTCTGGTTGATTTTTTCTTTAATTCCTTGGTTGTTAGAGTTCCATGCAGTTGGTTTTCTGGCACTTCTGGTTGTTTATTGATTTTAGATTGGTTGTTATCCTCCTTTTGGCTGTTCGAGGAAGTGAAGTGTTTCTACATACACCTCTCTCTTGGCCAGAACTCCCCTGGGAATCAGCACCAGAAGGGCTCAATTTGCTTGTGGGTAGCAGAGGAAGTGACTGAAAGCAGGCAGAGAGCTGAGCAAACGGCACTGTTCTCTCTCAGGCCCCTCCCTTGTAATTCTTTATGTGTTGGCAGACTTTCAGAATACAGGGTGCCAAGTCAACAACACCCTTTGTATAACTGAATAGGTATACTTGTATATAATAGCAGTCACAAAATAACTCCAACAGAAATGATTACATAATTAACACAATTGCACCCTACTTTGATAAAGGGCAGAGATTTTGTGAGAGACATTAGAAAACTGTTTTCCTATCTAGTTCTAAATTATTTGTTAAATCGCAGATAGCACAAGTACAACTGACTTTAAGAGAAATAATCAGATTGCTTAATTGCTTCCTAATCATTTACTTAGGTCATCTGTGCTGAATGAATGGGAGTACATGGGATTGAATGTTAAAAAAGAGGGGCAACTTTGAAACACAAAACACTTGGAAACAGGGAAAGACAGCCAATGGGAAAAAATGAAGATATAAGATTCCTGGCAGGTGAGGGAGAATAATATCAGAAAGAGAGGTGGAGAATACAATAAATAGGATTGTACCATAAATAGGGTGATCAGATAATTGACAGTTAATTCCAGAACATTTGAAAGAGTGAAATGGCACTATTAATAATTGCATGGGTCAACAACCTGGGTTATACAGTGAAAGTCAGGAAATATGGTCATTTTAGATAAAGTTTACATAATAAACCTATAGCCCCAAAGACAGCTAATTGTTTGCTACCTTTATCATATATAAGTTCTTGACATTATCATCCTTAATTTTTGACTCAACATCATTTCCTTCTAATACATTTTAGTAACAAAAGGAAATGTCAGGTGGGTGCTATTTATCCTCACTGAGGGTTCTTTAAAGAGATGGCTTATGCAGGAGTTAGTGTAAAAGAGCCAAGATTAGGTTTCAGTCATCATGAGTTAGAGTCACTCCATTTTAGGGTGCAGATTTCACTCTCAGAACTGCTAGTGAAGATCTATGTTATTGGTTTTCTTTTTTTATGAAAATTTTAAGTGAAAACACAGCATGCTGGGCTCTTCTTGGTCTCTCTGCAGTGACTGTTGTAATATATTCAGTGTCATCATAGAAGTCTTTAAAATGTAATTGTCACTAACAGATATCTCAAACTGTTGGCATTTTCAAATCAATTTACTGTGTCCATTGTACATATGTGGAAAATCAATACATCAAACCTCAGTTTGCAAACCATAATTTGAGGGATACTTACAATAGGAACAAGGCTAAAAATAGCTGCTTGGGCCAGTTTTCACCATGGAATTTGAGGAAAAGGAGTTGAACTTACTGTTCACTGAGAGCTGCAACTCTTTAGGTTTGGGACTCTGAGCCAAGCTGGAAATTAGCTTTTGCCAAAAGAACCCCAAAGAAACTTCTGTCACTCTGAGACCTCTTGGGCCAGCATGTGGCATTTGGTTCCACCAGAATGCCAAATCTCTACCTATTGTTCTTTTCTTTCCCCAGTGGTCATTATTTAAATAGGACTCAATAAAACCAGAGACATTGAAATTAAGAACAGTGTAACAATAGCCAGAGGGGAGTGGGGAGGGGATAGTGGGGAGAGGGGTCTGTAGGAGCTACTATAAAGGACACAAGGACAAAATCAAGGGAGAGGGTAGAGGTGGGGGAGGGAGGTGGGACTGGCTGGGGTGGAGTGATGGGGAGAAAATGCAGACAATTGTAACTGAATAAAAATAAAAAATTAAAAAATAAAATAAATAAAAATAAATAATAAATAAATTAATTAATTAATTTTAAAAAATAGCTAGACTTTTCACCTCAAGATGTTGCCAAATGCCCAAGTATATGATAGAAAAGGCTGAAAACTTGAAAGAGTATAGACAGTTCTTGGAGACTTTCTGCTCCAGTGCTTCTTCTCTGGCAACAAACTGGGATAGGGTTGCATATTGCATTACAGAGAGGTCATCTGGTCACCTTTTTTTTAAAGAATACTCTGTGGTGGGATTTCTCAAACTGCAGACTCCAGTGTCTGTGAGCTCTCTGAGAATTTTTAAATTTTCTATTTTAATATAAATAGTAATTTAAAAATATAAGCATTTTATGGGTCATCTAAATTTAGACCTCCTTATAGCCACCCTGCAATTTTAATCTCATGTTTGTATTTATAGCTGATTTTTTAAAAACATTTTATTTATTTTTAGAGAGAGGGAAAGGGAGGGAGAAAGAGGGGGAATGAAACATCAATGTGTGGTTGCCTCTTGAGCACCCACTACTGAGGACCTGGCCTGCAACCGAGGCATGTACCCTGACTGGGAATTGAACTGGTGATGCTTTGGTTTGCAGGCCCATACTCAATCCACTGAGCTACGCCAGCCAGGGCTATGTTTGTATTTATAACTGAGTCAGCACTAAACAATTCTGCTTTATTCAGGAAGCTAATGAGAAAATAACCAAAGCAGACTTAATATGTAAATAATGCATTTATACAGTGAAGGCCACATGTATGACAACAAGCTCTATGAACAAATGGTTTCCAGTGATTTGAATAAAAAAATTTGATGGGGAATTGTCATCTCATTCTACCTGGAAGTAACTTGACTTTAATTCATGCTACAGCTAGTGATAAGGAAATAAATATCATCTGTCACCTGAAATTAAGAATTATAGTTTAAAATTTATTGGTTTTATTGTTTGATTTATTTATATTCACTTTATAGATTAGTATTTTTATAGTTACATATACTGTATAAGCATAAGGAATTTGTATCTAGTAGTATGTATGCATAAAGATGGTTGAATAACATGGACTCAGGCCAAATTTCCTGGATATCAACATTAGCACCACCACCTACTAGCACACATCAATACAGTGTAGGACTTACTGCTCTGGAAATCTATGTTATAAATTCTGCCTGGTTTTGATTTTTTATTCTATTTGGTATTTTCCCTGATTCTGAAATTTTACATATTTTATTATTTGGATTCTTATAATCTACCTCATATACATTTTGGAAAATTTTGAGCCATAAATAAAACAACCTGTGGTTATATAACTAATAAGATTCAGATCTTGACGTGAGCTTTGGCTTCATGGGGAAGCTACATTTATTGACCATCTAATAGGACCTGGTGTGAGGTAGGTCTGTTAGTGCTGTCTTTATTTTCAGATGAGGAAATTGATGCTTACAAAAGTTTTGAGACTTGCCCAAGGTTAATGAATGTTCTAATTTCTGGTCCTATAAATTGTCCTGAAACAAAAACATGAACTTTCTCTTGTAAATTCTGCCCTGTTGTTTAAGGTCAGATCTTTGTTTCCATCTCCCCACCCCGCCCCCTGCCAACCTCCCACTCCCACATGTGGTTTTTCCTCTGGTGGGTTTGCCAAGAACAAAAATTGCCATTCCAACCATCTGCCATTTAAATAAGATATTTATCATTTTTTAGCTAAAAAATACTTGCTATAACAGAAATACAATAAATATGAAGCAAAGATGGTTTCCAATTTACAGTTTCCTTAACAGACTTTCAAGGTTTCTTAGAGTTACAGTGCTTTCTGTCACTCTTGTATACTTAACGCAGGATCCACGTTTACCTTCTAGAAAGAGCCAAAAAAGGCAACACAGAGATTGATGCTCCAAGGGCGTGTTGGCATGAAAATCTATACCCCCTGAATCTGGCCAACTTGACTGTTTCTTTATTTGGGTTAGTTTCATAGTTTTTACAGAATTTGAAGACTGTCAGTTGGCCCTGTCAGCATATTTCCTGGCTGTTCCAAATTTGTGGTAAGATTACTCCCCCGTCACTCAGCAAGGAAAGTGGCAAAGTAATCTAGTTATTGACTAGATTAAGGCAGAGCAGAAAGTCTGGAATTGACTCTTGCCATTGTGACCTACATTGATAAGAAAGTGGAGGAAGTATCATTAAGTTCCATCAGAGGAAAAAAGAAAACAATATTTGAATCTCAATTGCCCTGCTGCATTTTATATCAGTGTTTATAGTGTTTCCCAAATGATGATGTTTCCCAAACTTCAGTTATTTGATTATCATAATTTTTGATATATCTTCATATCACCTTTACTATTATTTACCTAAATTTTTACCTTTAAATTAATGACACTTTAACTTAAATGTTTTATTTTTAAAAATATTTTTATTTATTGATTTTTAGAGAGAGATTTGTTTTTCCACTTATTTATGCATTTGTTTGTTGATTTTTCCTTTTAAATTACATTTTATTGATTATGCTGTGCAGTTGTCCCAATTTCCCCCCATTTGCCTTCCCCAACCAGCATCCCCCATTCTCTCAGGCAATCCCCACCCCTTAGTTCATGTCCATGGGTCATACATATAAGTCCCTTGGCTATTCCATTTCCTGTACTATCCTTTACATTCCCATGGCTATTCTGTGACTACCAATTTGTTCTTCTTAATCCCCTTACCTCTTCAACCATTCCCCCAAACCCTCCTCCCATCTGGCACCCATCAAAATGCTCTCCATATATATGATTCTGTCCCCATTCTTTTTGTTTGCTTAGTTTGTATTTAGATTCTATTGTTGATAGGTATGTGTTTATTGCCATTTTATTGTTCATAGTTTTGATCTACTTTTTCTTAAAAAGTCCCTTTAACATTTCATATAATAATGGTTTGGTGATGATAAACTCCTTGAGTTTTTTTTTGTTTTTTTTTTTGTCTGGGAAGATCTTTATCAGCCCTTCAATTCTAAATGATAGCTTTGCTGGGTAGAATGATAGCTTGCCTGTAGATCCCTGCTTTTGATGACTTTGAATATTTCTTTTTATTATTATTATTATTCAAGTATAATTGTTTTTCATCCCACCAAGTCCCCCTGCCCAACTCATCCCCACCTCCCACCCTCAAAACCTACCCGCTTTTGTTTTGTTTATGTGTCCTTCATATGTTCCTTGCTGACTCCCCCTCACCCCCCACCTACCTGTTATACGCAATTATCCCTCTACCCGCTCCTCTCTGATACGGTCAGATTGCTCTTTATTTCAATCTCTCTGGTTGTATTTTGCTTGCTTGTTTGTTTTGTTGATTATGTTCCCACTTATAGGTGAGATCATATGGTATTTCTTTCATTGCCTCCATTGTTTCACTTAGCACAGTGCTTTCCAATTCCATCCATGCTGTCATGAACAGTAGGAGCTCCTTCTTTCTTTCTGCTGCATAGTATTCCATTGTATAAATGTACCACAGCTTTTTGATCCATTCATTTACTGATGGACACTTAGATTACTTCCAGCACTTGGCTACTGTGAATTGTGCTGCTATGAACATTGCGGCACAATGAACATCTTTTGAATTGGTGTTTCAGGATTCTTAGGGTATAATCCTAGCTGTGGAATTGCTGGGTCAAAAGGCAGTTCCATTTTTAGTTTTTTGAGGAAATTCCATACTGTTTTCCACAGTGGCTGCACCAGTCTGCATTCCCACCAACAGTGCATTAGGGTTCCCTTTTCTCCGCATCCTCTCCAACATTTGTTTGTTGATTTGTGTATGTTGGCCACTCTGACTGGTGTGAGATGGTACCTCATTGTGGTTTTAATTTGCATCTCTCTGATGGCTAATGATGCTGAGCATCTTTTCATGTCTATGGGCCCTCTGTATGTCCTTCTTGGAGAAATGTCCATTGAAGTCCTTTGCCCATTTTTTATTTGGGTTGTTTGTCTTCCTGGTGTGGAGTTCTGTGAGTTCTTTATATATTTTGGAGATGAAACCCTGTCTGAGGTATCATTGGCAAATATGTTTTCCCATCCAGTTGGTTCTCTTTCAATTTTAACGCTTTTTCTTTTGCCATGAAGGAGCTTTTTATTTTGATGAGGTCCCATTTGTTTATTCTTTCCTTTATGTCCATTGCTCTAGGGGACATACTGGTGAAAATATTGCTGGGTGGAATATCTGAGACTTTCCTCCCTATGTTCTCCTCTAAGACTTTTGCTTATATTTAAGTCTTTTATCCACCTTGAGTTTATTTTTGTGTATGGTTTAAGTTGGTGATTGAGTTTCATTTTTTTGCATATAGCTGTCCAGCTCTCCCAACACCATTTGTTAAAGAGGCTATTTTTACTCCATTTTATGCTTCTGCCTCCTTTGTCCATTATTACTTGACCATAGAGACTTGGGTTTATTTCTGGGCTCTCTATTCTGTTCTATTGGTCTGTGTGTCTGTTCTTATGCCAGTACCATACTGTTTTGGTTACAGTGGCCTTGTAATACAGTTTAATATCAGGTATTGTGATCCCTCCTACTTTGTTCTTCTTTCTTAAAATTGCTGCAGCTATTTGGGTTGCTTATGGTTCCCGTAATAAATGTTTGAAATGTTTGTTCTATATCTGTGAAATATTCATGACTTTGAATATTTCTCTTCTAGCCCACAAAGTTTATTTTGAGAAGTCAGATGACAGTAGGTGACTAAGTTAATTTTCTCTTGCTGAATTTAAGATTCTCTCTTTATCTTTAATCTTTAGCATTTTAGTTATGATGTATCTTGGTATGGGCCTATTTGCATCCATCTTGTTTGGAACTGTCTATGCTTCCTGGACTTGCATGTCTACTTCTTTTACCAAATTAGGGAAGTTTTCTTTCATTATTTTTTCAAAAAGGTTTGCAATTTCTTGCTCTTACTCTTCTCCTTCTGGCATCCCTAAGATATATATGTTGGTATACTTCAAACTGTCCCAGAGGCTCCTTACACTATCCTCATTTTTTTCTGATTCTTTTTTCTTCTTGTTGTTCTGATTGGTTGTTTTTTGTTTCCTTATATTCCATATCATTGCTATGATTCTTGGCTTCATCCATTCTACTCTTGATTCTATATAAATTGTTCTTTATTTTCTTTTTTAAAATATATTTATTGATTATGCTATTACAGTTGTCCCATTTCCCCCCCCACTCCACTCCATCCTGCCCACCCCCTCCCTCCCACATTCCCCCCCTATAGTTCATGTCCATGGGTCATACTTATAAGTTCTTTGACTTCTCCATTTCCTATACTATTCTTACCCTCCCTCTGTCTATTTTCCACCTATCATTTATGCTATTTATCCTCTGTACCTTTCCCCACTCTCTCCCCCTCCCAATCCCCTATTGATAATCCTCCATGTGATCTCCATTTCTGTGGTTCTCTTTCTGTTCTAGTTGTTTGTTTTGTTTTCTTTTGTTTTGGTTTTAGGTGTGGTTGTTAGTAACTGTGAGTTTGCTGTCATTGTTACTGTTCATATTTTTTATCTTCTTTTCTTAGATAAGTCCCTTTAACATTTCATATAATAATGGCTTGGTGATGATGAACTCCTTTAACTTGACCTTTTCTGAGAAGCACTTTATCTTCCCCTCCATTCTAAATGATCGCTTTGCTGGATACAGTAAACTTGGATGTAGGCCCTTGCCTTTTAGGACTTGGAATACTTCTTGCCAGCCCCTTCTTGCCTGTGAGGTCTCTTTGGAGAAATCAGCTGACAGTCTTATGGGAAGACCTTTGTAGGTAACTGTGTCCTTTTCTCTTGCTGCTTCTAAGATTCTCTCCCTCTGTTTCATCTTGGCTAATGTAATGATGATGTGCCTTGGTGTGTTCCTCCTTGGGTCCAGCTTCTTTGGGATTCTCTGAGCTTCCTGGACTTCCTGGAAGTCTATTTCCTTTGCCAGACTGGGGAAGTTCTCCTTCATTATTTGTTCAAAGAACTTTTCAATATTTTGTTCTTCCTCTTCTCCTTCTGGCACCCCTATAATTCAGATGTTGGAACGTTTCAAGATGTCCTGGAGGTTTTTAAGCCTCTCCTCATTTTTCTGAATTCTTGTTTCTTCATTCTTTTCTGGTTGGATGTTTCTTTCTTCCTTCTGGTCCACACCGTTGATTTGAGTCCCAGTTTCCTTCGCCTCACTATTGGTTCCCTGTACATTTTCCTTTGTTTCTCTTAGCATAGGCTTCATGTTTTCATCTGGTTTTCGAACAGATTCAACCAATTCTGTGAGTGTCTTGATAACCAGTGTTTTGAACTGTGCATCCGATAGGTTGGCTATCTCTTCGTTGCTTAGTTGTATTTTTTCTGGAGCTTTGAAGTGTTCTGTCATTTGGGCCATTTTTTTTTTTTTTTTGTCTTGGTGCGTCTGTTACTTTAAAGGGTGGAGCCTTAGGTGTTCACCAGGGTGGGGTAACACTGGTGGCTGCTCTGTGACGCTGTACGTGGGGGAGGGGCCAAGAGGGAGCAATGGTGCCCACCTCACTCTCCGGCTTTCAATGTTTCACTCTGCTACCCACAATCAAACTGGGCCCCTCTGGCGCTGGTTCCTGAGTGGGTGGGCCTGTGCACACTCTAGGCCCCTGTGGGTCTCTCCAACAACCTCTCCTGTGAGGCTGGGAGTCTCTCCTGCTGCCGCCCCAACCCCCACGGGCGTTTTCAATCAGAGGTTTGAGGCTTTATTTCCCTGAGCTGGAGCCCTTGGTTGCGCAGTCTGCTTCACTCCCCGCTGTTTGTCCAGTTTATCTGTGTGCAAATGTGGTGCCACGGGGTGCTACCCACTGGCTCTGCCTGCCCCGTTCTCCGACACTCTGAGTCCGGCCCTCTCGAACCGAATCTGTGCGCGAATGTGGGGCTGCAGCGTCTGCTAGCGCTGGACTGCCTGCCCCGTTTGTCCCACACTCCGCCAGTCTTGGTCCCGCCACGGCAACGCGAGTCCTCTCCACCCTGGCTGCCCATCTCCGCCCCTCCTACCGGTCTGGATGAATGTTTATTTTTTATTTCCTTGGTGTTGGACTTCCTTACCATTCGAATTTCCATCAGTTCTGGTTGTGCGAGGAGGCGCAGTGTGTCTACCTACGCTGCCATCTTGGTTCTCTCAATTGTTCTTTATTTTCATTAGTGTATGCTCTATTTCTGTCTGGGTCTTTTTTATGCTGTTGAAGTACTCACTAAGTTACCTGAGCATCTAATAAATTGCTCATGTGTATTTTGTTTAGTTTGTTTTCTGGGGTTTTGCTCTGTTCTTTCATTTCTTTGAACATATTTATTTGCATCTTCATTGTGACAGCCTCCCTCTCTCTCTTTCTCTCTTTCTTCCTTCCTTCCTCCCTTTCTTCCTTCCTCTCTTTCTTTCTTTCTTTCTTTCTTTTCTTTTCTTTGTATTAGTTAGAGGTGCTATGACTCTCTGTAGCATGGACTAATGTAGCAGGTGGCCTGTAAGATCCAGTGGCAAAGCCTCTCCTGTCACCCAAGGTGGGAAATTGAGATGCATCCTCTGTATAGGCTGAGTACACCCTCCTGTTGTAGTTGAGCCTTGATTGCTGTTGGCATGTCAATGGGAGCTATTTAGCCAGGCCAGTCAGCAACAAGGACTGGCTGTGATCACTAACCACCGATCTCCTCCCTCTGTGGAGCATCAGCTGTGGAGGGGCATGGTGGTGGTGTTTCTACATTTTCTGTAGCTCTCCACTGGGAGTGCAGGATCTGGGGTTTCCTGGGTGGTGCAGACCATGGTCAGCCACGACCTGGTTTCTGCCCATGGCAACTCAGCATAAGCTATGAAACAATCTGCAGATGGCAGCTACTTGTGTTGAGCTTGGGGGTTCCCAGGTGAAGCTAAACTGTTATCCCCAGGTGGCTGCTACTAGTGCCAGACCTGGATCCATTTAGCCAGAGGTACAAGGGCTGGGGACTCACTGAGGCTGGTTGTTGCTTGTTTGAGAGAATTTAGGAAGATGTGAAGCTTGAGCCAAGACCAGCCATTTATATGGAAAAGCCACTGTTAACAGCTCGGGTAGGCCAAAAGTTGGGTGAAACGGAGCATCAGGGATTTTCCATGGTTGAGCAAACCTTGAGAACCAGGTTGGTAGAGTTTTAGATGTGGCACCTGCCCTCATCTGAAGGAGGATGGGGATAACCGAGGAAAAAAGGAGAAGGGGCAAGTCAAGAAACATGTACAGAGGCATGGATGATGGGGTGGGGATTAACTATGGGAGCAGGGCAAGGTAGAGCAACAGGGGGGAAAAGTGGGAGAACTGTAATTGGACAACAATAAAAAAATTAAAATAAGACCAAAAGATGAGATTTGAGCTCCAGATTTCTATATAATTGAATTTAATCTTAAATTCACCATTTTAAATAATTTTTATATTTTATTTGTTTACATTTATTTTTTTTCCATTACCATTTATTCCCCCTGTACCCTCTTCCAACTCTACCCACTGCCCTCCCCACTGCAATCACTATACTGTTGTCTGTGTCCACGAGTCCTTTTTCTTTTTTGCTTGTTCCCTTATCCTAGAACCCCTCCCCAGGGCTGTCAGCCTGCCCTCTATCTATGAGTCTGTCTCTATTTTGCTTGTTAGTTGTTTCCTCCACTAGATTCCACATATGAGTGAAATCATGTATTTGTCTTTCTCTGTCTGGCTTATTTAACTTAGCATAATGTTCTCCAGGTCCACCCATGTTGCTGCAAATTGTAAAATTTTCTTATTTTTTACAGCTGGGTAATATTCCATTGCATAAATGTCCCATTGTGTTTTTTTTTCTTTTCTTTTTTTAACCACTCATCTACTGACGGATACTTGGGCTACTTCCAAATATTGATGATCATAAATAATGCAGCAAATTAATGCAGGAGTGCTTCTTTTGAATTGGTGTTTTGGGTTTCTTTAGATAAATTTGCAGAAGTGGAAACACTGGGTCATAAGTCAGTTCCATTTTTATTTTTTGAGGTAACTCCATATTGCTTTCTACAGTGGCTGTACCAGTCTACATTTCCACCAACAGTGCAAAAATGGTTTTGTTGATTTATTGATGATAGTCATCTGACAGTTATGAGATGATATCTCATTGTGGTTTTAATTGGTATTTCTCTGATGATTAGTGATGTTGAGCATCTTTACAAAGGTCTACTGGCCACCTCTATGTCTCTTTTGGAGAAGGGTCTATTCAAGTCTTTTGTCATTTTTTTAAATTGAATTGTTTGGGTTTTTTTGATGTTAGCTTTGTAAGTTCTTTATAAATGTTGAATATTAATCATTATCAGATGTTTTGGTGAATATGTCCTCCCACTCAGTAGGTTGTCTTTTTATTTATTTTGTTCATGGTTTTGTTGGCTGTGCAAAATCTTTCGTTGTGCAAACTATGATGTAGTCCCATTTGTTTATTTTTTCTTTTGTTTTCCTACCCTAAGGAGATATATAAGAAAAAATATTGCTACGAGTAATTCTGACATTTTACTGCATAAGTTTTCTTATAGGAATTTTATGATTTCAAGTCTAACACTTAAGTCTTTAATACATTTTGAATATATTCTTTTGTGTGTCACAGAAGGTGGTCTATTTTCTTTTTCTGCATGTATCTGTCCAGTTTTCCCAATACCATTTATTGAATAAAATATCTTTATCCTAATGTATGTGCTTGTTTCCTCTGTCAAATATTGACTGACTGTAAATGCATGGGTTCATTTCTGGGCTATCTACTCTATTCCGTTGATCTGTGTGTATGTTTTATGCCAGTATCATGATGTTTTGATTGCTATTGCCTTATAGTATGGTTTGGTATTAGGTAATGTGATTCCTCCAACTTTGTTCTTCTTTCTCAAGATTGCTGTTGCTGTCAGGGTCTTTGGTGGTTCCATATAAATTTTTGAAATATTTGTTCTGGTTCTGTGAAATACATCATTGGTATCTGGAGAGGAATTGTGTTGAATCTATAGATTGCTTTGAGTAACACTGCCATTTTAATGATGTTAATTCTTCTTAACCATTAACATGGTATATGCTTCTACTTATTAGTATCTTCAACTTCTTTCTTCAGTTTCATCTAATTTTCCAAATACAGGTCTTTTACATTCTTGATTAAAGTTTTCCTAGGTATTTTATTCTTTTTGAAACAATTGTGAATGGGATTGTTTTCTAAATTTTTCTTTTTGATTGTTCATTACTGGAATATAAAAATGCTATTGATTTCTGGATATTAATTTTGTATTTGCTACTTTACTGAAATCATTTATCAGTTCTAGTAGATTCTTGGTGGTATCTTTAGGATGCTCTATGTAGAGTATCGAAGTCATTGGCAAATAAAGACACTTACTACTTCCTTTCCAAAGGATGCCTTTATTTCTTCTTCTTGTCTGTTTGCTATGTATAGAAATTTCAGTATTAAGTTAAATAAGAGAAGTGAAAGAGGATATCACTGTCAAGTTCCCGATCTTAAAGGGAAAGCTTGTGATTTTTGCCCATTGAGTATGATGTTGGCGGTGGGTTTCTCATATATGGCCTTTGCTATGTTTAGGTTATGATCCCTCTATTCCTACTTTTCTGAGAGTTTTAGCATAAGTAAGTGTTGGATTTTATTTAATAATTTTTCTGCATCAGATATAAGTGGTTTTTATCTTTCATTTTGTTTATGTGGTGTATCACATTTATTGATTGTGAATATTGCACCAACCGTGAATTCCAGGAATAAAACCACCTTAATACATCTTTTGGGTGCATTGCTGTATTCAGTTAACTAATATTTTATTGCGGATTTTAGCATCTATGTCCATCAGGAATAGTGTCCTATAATTTTCCTTCTTAGTAGATTCTTTTTCTGGTTTTGTAATTAAGATAATATTGGCCTTGCAAAATGAGCTTGAGAGTCTTCCCTCCTCTTGAATATTTTAATAGTTTGAGAAGGAGAGGTATTAGTTCTTCATGGACTATGTGGTAAAATTCACTGACGAATTCAGTCCAGGGCTTTTGTTTTTTGGGAGTTTTAAAATTACTGCTTCAATCTCACTTGGTATAATCTGTCTATTCAGATTCTCTGGTACTTTCTGTTTTAGTTTTGAATGATTGTATGTTTCTAGAAATTTATCCATTGTCCAGGTGGTCCAATTTCTTGACATATATATGTTCATAATATTTTCTTACACTTCTGTGTGTTACATTGTATTTCTCCTCTTTCACTTTTCATTTTATTTATTTGGGTCTTCCCTTTTTTCCTCACTGAGTTGGTTAAAGGTTTCTCAATCTTATTTATCTTTTCAGCAAACCAGCTCTTGAATTCATTGATCTTCTGAATCATTTTTTAGACTCAATTTCATTCTTCTACTCACTTTATGTGGTGGTTCTTTCTCAAGTTACTTTAGGTGCAAAGTTAGATTGCTTATTTGATTTTTCTTGTTTCTTGAGATACAGCTGTAATGCTATGAATTTTCCTCTTAGAATTGCATTCCCTATGTCCCACAGATTTTGGGTTGTTGTGTTCTTTTTTCACTTGTGTCAAGGTATCTTTTGATTTCTTCCTTGATCTTGCTGTTGACTCACTCATTGTTTAATAACATGTTATTTACCTTCCATGTCTTTGTGTATTTTACATATTTCTTGTTATGATTGATTTCTAGTTTCATAGCATTGTGGTCAGAGAAAATGCTAGATATGATTTCAATCTTCTTAAATTCATTTAGACTTGTTTTGTGTCCTAAAATGTGGTCTATCCTAGAAAACATTCCATGTGCACTTGGAAAGTATGTATATTCTGCTGTTCTACAGTGAAATGCTCTGAAGATATCAGTTATATGCATTTGATCTTGGGTGTCATTTAAGGCCCTGTTCCTTGTTGATTTGCTATCTGGAAGATCGTTTCATGGAATTTGACAGGGTGTTAAAATCACTTACTATGACAGTACTTCTATTATTCTCTCCCTTTATGTCCATCGAAATTTGCTTTCAATATTTAGGTGCCCCTATGTTGGGTGCACAAATTATTGGGTTATGTCTTCTTGTTGGATTGTTCCCTTAATCATTATGTAATGTCCCTCTTTGTTTCTTACTATAGCCTTAGTTTTAAAGTATATTTTGTTGCATATAAGCATTGCTACCCTAGCTCTTTTTTCCTTTCCATTTGTATGAAATACCTTTTCCCATTTCTTTACTTTTAGTGTGTGTATCTTTCATTCTGAGGTAGGTCTCTTGGAGATAGCATAATTGGGTCTTTTTTTAAAAAAAATTTTATTGTTATTCAATTACAGTTGTATGCCTTTTCTCCCCTTCCCTCCACCCCACCCCAGCTGAACCCACCTCCCTCCCCCACCTCCACCCTCCCCCCTGATTTTGTCCATGTGTCCTTTATAATAGTTCCTGCAATCCCTTCTTCCCACTGTCCCCGCCCCACTCCCCCCTGGCCACTGCTAGACTGTTCCCAACCTCAATGTCTCTGGTTGTATTTTGTTTCCTTTTTTCTTCTATTGATTATGTTCCAGTTAAAGGTGAGATCATATGGTATTTGTCCCTCACCGTCTCTCTTATTTCTATCAGCATAATGCTCTCCAGTTCCATCCATGCTGTTGCAAAGGGTATAAGCTCCTTCTTTCTCTCTGCTGCGTAGAATTCCATGGTGTAAATATACCATAGTTTTTGGATCCACTCATTTGCTGATGGGCACTTAGGTTGCTTCCAGTACTTGGCTATTGTAAATTGTGCTGCTATGAACATTTAGGGTGCACAGGTTCTTTTGGATTGGTGTTTCAGGGTTCTTAGGGTATAATCCCAGCAGCGGAAATGCTGGGTCAAAGGGCAGTTCCATTTTTACTTTTCTGAGGAAATTCCATATTGTTTTCCACAGTGGCCTCACCAGTCTGCATTCCCACCAACAGTGCACTAGGGTTCCCTTTTCTCTGCATCCTCTCCAACACTTGTTTGTTGATTGTTTATGATGCCCATTCTCAATGGTGTGAAGTGGTCTCTCACTGTGGTTTTAATTTGCATCTCTCTGATGGCTAGTGATGCTGAGCATCTTTTCATATGTCTCTGGGCCCTCTGTATGTCCTCCTTGGAGAAGTGTCAGTTCAAGTCTTTTGCCCATTTTTCGATTGGATTGTTTGTCTTCCTGGAGTGGACTTGTGTGAATTCTTTATATATTTTGGAGATTGAACCCTTCCCTGAGGTATCATTGCCAAATATGTTTTCCCATATAGTTGGTTCTCCTTTCATTTTAATGCTGTTTTCTGTAGCCATGCAGAAACTTTTTATCTTGATGAGGTCCCATTTGTTTATTCTTTTCTTTATGTCCCTTGCTTTAGGGGACATATTCATGAAGATATTGCTGCATGGCATGTCTGAGATTTTCCTGCCAATGTTTTCTTTTAGGACTTCTATGGTGTCACAACTTATAATTAAATCTTTTATCCACCTTGAATTTATTCTTGTGTATGGTGTAAGTTGGTAATTGAGTTTCATTTTTTTTGCATGTAGCTGTCCAGATTTCCCAACACCATTTGTTGAAGAGGCTATTTTTACTCCATTTTATGCTGCTGCCCCCTTTGTGAAATATTAATTGACCATAGAGACTTGGGTTTATTTCTGTACTCTCTGTTCTGTTCCATTGGTCTATGTGTCTGTTCTTATGTCAGTACCATATTTTATTGATTATAGTGGCCTTGTAATATGCTTTGATATGAGGTATTGTCATCCCTCCTACTTTGTTTCTCTTTCTCAAAATTGCTGCAGCTATTCAGGATTGTTTATGGTTCCATATACATTTCTGAAATGTTTGTTCTATTTCTGTGAAATATGTCATTGGTACTTTAGTGGAGAATACATTGAATCTATAAATCACTTTTGGTAGTATGGACATTTTAATAATTTTAATTCATCCAATCCATGAGTATGGTACATGCTTCCATTTGTTTGTGTCTTCTGTAATTTCTTTCTTCAGTGTTGTGTAGTTTTCTGAGTACAGGTCTTCTACCTCCTTGGTTAGGTTTATTCTTAGGTACTTTATTTTTCTTGTTGCTATATCAAATGGGATTTTTCCCCCTGATTTCTGTTTCCAATATTTCATTGTTAGTGTCCAAAAATGCCTTTGATTTCTGAATATTGACTTTGTATCCCACTGTTTTGCCAGATTCACTTATTAGGTTGAGTAGTTTTTTTGGTGTAGTCTATAGGATTTTTTATGTATATTATCATGTCATCTGCAAACAATGATGGCTTTGCTTCCTCCTTTCCAATTTGGATGCCTTTTATTTCTTTTTCTTGTCTGATTGCTGTGGTTAGGACTTCCAATACTATGTTGAATAGGAGTGGTTAAAGCGGGCATCCTTGTCTTGTTCCTAATCTTAGTGGGAAAGCTCTTAACTTTTTGTCCATTGAGTATGATGTTGGCTGTAGGTCTCTCATATATGGCCTTTATTATGTTGAGGACTGCTCCTGCTATTCCCACTTTGCTAAGTGTTTTTATCGTAAATGGGTCCTGTACCTTATCAAGTGCTTTTTTGCATCTATTGCTATGATCTTGTGATTTTTGTCTTTTTTTTTTTTTTTCTTGTGAGGAGCCAGAGCTCCTCTGGCCCCTTTCTAGAAAACCCAGCAGAGCAGAGAAAGTAGAGACAGGCACTAAAAGGCACTATATTCTCTCTTGCATAGCTGTTTAACATTCATTTCATATCTTTCAAGTTTGGGCACAATATGGCACCACATTTTATAATATGGTCTGTTTCAAATCTCATATATTGCTCTTCCCTCTCTTACTCTGTACTACCTCTTTCCTCCCTCTTTGTATTTTTGGTCTAAATTCTATTTTCTGTCTTGCTACAACTTGTTTCTATTCTGCACTAATGCTATTGCTTCCCTCCTCCAGCCTCTCAAAACAATTTGTCACTAGTCATCTCACATTCTTTTTTCCTATTCTTAAATAAAATAAATTAATAAAATATATTTTTTGAAAAAAAATACCCTTATTCTCTCTCTATCTTTATCAATCTTTGCTCTTAGGTTGTAGATAAGAAGGCTGTTGTTACTCTTCTTCAATCTTATTTCTAGATAGTAACTATGTTTGTATTTCAAATCCCAAATTTCACCATTTATCTCACTTACTCCATTTTGCCTTCCTCCTGCTCCTTCCTTTTTTCATTTTACATGTTAATCTTTCCCTGTCTTAGCCCTAGGCTTTTCTTCCACACTCTTATATTCTCAGTACCTCTATCCTCTCAAAATAACTTCTCTTTCCTGTAGACAACTCTTAAACTCTTCTTTCTTTCCTTTAACCCTGTTATTCCTATTCCACCCATACAAATCTTAGCTATCTGGTTGTTGATATTACAGTGGCTTTTACTACAATTAGGTCCATATTTTATATACTTATATATATACACACAGACTTACATATACACACACACACAGTTGTGGTCATCTGTTTTTTTTCTCTCAATAGATATACACATATATATACATTTTTCCTAAATTTCAGTTTTAATCTAATACTATATATTTCTCTTCTCTTATTCCATTCCACCATCCTTCCTCCCTTTTTTATTTATGAAGTAGATTTTATTTACTTTCCTTCTCTGCCTTGTCTCTATTCTCCAGTCTTATTATTGACCCTCCCTCTACTGTTGCAAAATCTCTTTTCTTTCAGTAAGTCGTCTCATATTCATTTTTCCTTTCTTAAAATAGTCTTAATCTTTTACACCTTATTACTATTGGCTCATTTGCTGTTTATAGTGTAATTATGGTGTTTATCTGTTTCCAGTGCTGTTTGGTTTTTGTTCTGGCAGCACCTGTACAACAGTATACAAGACATGGTGGGTGGAGTGACTCTCTCAGACAGTCATATGGAGGGATAAGCCCACCAGGAATGATCTAACAACAACCAAAATCCAACTACAAGCAGAGAGGCCACATAAAAGGCATAAAGAGCAGCACAAGAGGACCCAGCTGAGGTCATCGAAGAGACTGCACCATGAGCCCTAAAGGTCCCTTATCACAGAAGATCACACCATGAAGACAGGGAGTCAAAGCAGATAAATCTATCATGCTGAAACAAACAAAAAGTCATGAAAATGGAAAGACAAAGAAACAACCCCCGACTGAAACAAAATGAGGAATTACCATTAAGACTGATAATTGAAATTGAGGTAACCAAACTATCAGACATTGAGTTCAAAATAATAGTTATAAGGATGCTCAAGGAGCTCAGTGAGAACTTCAGAGAGTTCCTGCCAAGATGGAGGCATAGGTAGAAATTCTTCGCTTCTTTGCACAACCAAAAGGATGATTACAACCAATCTAAAATCAATAAACAACCAGAAGTGCCAGAAAATCAAACTGCATGGAACTCTGACAAGCAAGAAATTAAAGAAAAAGTCAAACAGAATAACCAGACCTGTAAGAACCTGTGTTGCAGGCAGGGCTGGCTGAGAAAAACTGCAGCAGGGTGGTAGACTGTGTGGGCGGGGTGGTTGAAACTGAAACTGAGACTCAGAGTTGATCGTGGACTATGGCAGTTGCTGTGGTGGGAGAAACTCCATGTGTCACACAGGAGTTCATTGGAAATTGGGTTAGAAATGAGCAGGTGAGCTGCATTGTTCCCTCTCTGGCCCCTCCCCAACAGGCAGTGCCACAGCACAGCAAGGAGGGCTGCCCAGCCCTGGCAAATACCTAAGACCCTGCCCCCTTACAATTTAGCAGGTGTGCTGAGACAAAGAAATATAGCCCAAATGAAAGAACAGAGCAAAACTTCAGAAAGAGAACTAAGCAATGAGGAGATAGTCAACTTATCTGATGGAGTTTTGAAGCCCTGGTAATCAAAATGCTCACAGTACTGATTGAGCTTGGTCAAAAAATGAAAAAACAAATCACCCAAAATGAAATAAAGCAAAATATTCAAGGAGACAACAGTGACAGGAAGGAAACCAGGACTCAATGCAATGATTTGGAACAAAAGGAAGAAATAAACATCCAACGGAACTGAATAAAGAAACAAGAATTCAAAAAAGTGAAGAGAGGCTTAGGAATCTCTAGGACAACCTGAAACATTCCAATACCTGAATTATAGGGGTGCCAGAAGGAGAAAAACAACAGCTAGAAGTAGAAAACTTATTTGAACAAATAATGAAGGAAAACTTCCCCAATCTGGTGAAAGAAATAGACTTTCAGGAAGTCCAGGGAGCCCAGAGAGTCCCTAAGAGGAACACACCAAGACACATTATCATTAGGTACCCAAGATTAAAGATAAAGAGAGAATCTTGAAAGCAGCAAGAGAAAAGGAGATCATTACCTACAAAGGAGTGCCCATAAGGTGATCAGCTGATTTCTCAAAATAAACTTTGTAGGCAAGAAAGGGCTGGAAAGAAGTCTTTGAAGTCATGAAAGGCAAGGACCTACATTCAAGAATACTCTATCCAGCAAAGCTATCATTTAGAATGGAAGGGCAGATAAAGTGCTTCTCAGATAAGGTCAAGATAAAGAAGTTCGTCATCACCAAGCCATTATTCTAAAATGTTAAAGGGACTTATCTAAGAAAAAGAAGATAAAAAATGTAAATAGTAAAATGACAACAAACTCACAAGTATCAACAAATGTACCTAAAAGAAAGAAAAACAAAGAAAATGAAAACTAAGCAAATTACTAGTACAGGAATAGAATCAGAGAAATGGACATCATATGGAGGGATTTCAGTGGGGAGGGGGGAGGGAGGAATAAGGGAGAAAAGGTACAGGGAAGGAGAATCATAATTAGTAGGCATAAAATAGATGGGGAGAGATAAAAAATGGTATAGGAAACAGAGAACTCAAAAAAACTTATATGTACAACCTATGGACATGAACTAAGGAGAGGTGAATACTGTAGGGTTGGGGCATGCAAGGTAGAGCGGGGATAAGGGAGAAAATTGGGAAAACTGTAATATCACAATCAATAAAGTATACTTAAAAAAGAAGTAAATGGAAATCACCTTGTGTTATAATGTCTTTGAAATGAAAATAAATCAGTACTTTCTGGAAAACAAACAAACAAACAGACCAAAGCAAAACAAAAACATGAGCTTCAAAGAACTCCAGAGAAGCTTCAAGAAACTTATTGTGAACTATGTTAGCATGAAGAAGGACATAGGAACTCTCAATAACAGTCAGGATGAAATGAAAAAGACAACATCTGAAATGAGGAAAACAGTGGAAGTTATTAAAAGCAGGATATATAAAGCAGAGGATCAAATCAGTGAGCTGGAAGACAAGGTAGAAAGAAATTCCCAGACAGAGCAACAAAATGAAAAAATATTCAAAAAGAGAGAAGAGGGGTTAAGGAAGTTTCTGGACACATGAAACATAATAATATCTGTACCATAGGGATACCAGAAGGAGAAGAAAAAGAGCAAAGGATAGAAAACCTATTTGAAAAACTAATGACAGAAAACTTCCCTAACTTGATGAGAGAAAAAGTCACACAAGTCCAAGAAGCACAGAAGGTCCTAATCAAGATGAACCCAAAGAGGCCCACTGCAAGGCACATCATAATTAAAATGGCAAAACTCAAAGACAAAGAGAAAATCTTAAAGGCAGCAAGAGAGAAAAAGATAGTGAAATACAAGAGAGCTCCGACAAGGCTAGAAGCTGATTGCTCAACAGAAACACTACAAGCCAGAAGGGAATGACAAGATATATTCCAAGTAATGAAAAGGAAAGGCCTGCAAACAGCATTACTCTCTACCCAGCAAGGCTGTTATTTAAAATGGAAGGTGAAATAAGGAGTTTCCTAGACAGAGGAAGGCTAAAAAAATACATCTCCACCAAAGCAAGATTGCAAGACCTGCTAAAGGGACTGTTTTATGAAGATGAAGGGAATGAGTGGGAGAAAGGGGAACACAGGTACAAAGGGAAAAATGGCAACAAATAGGCAATGAATATGCCTATCAATAATAACCTCAAATGTAAATGGAAGAAATGCTCCAAACAAAGGATATAAGGTAGCTGAGTGGATAAGACAAGAAGACCTGAAAATATGGGGTATATGAGAGACTCACCTCAGAACAAAAGACCTACATAGACTGAAAGTGAAGAGTTTGAAAAAAAAAAGTATTCAAAGCAAATGGTAAGAAAAAAAGCCAGGGTAGCAATACTTTTATCAGAAAAAATAGATTTCAGGACAAAGGCTATAAAAGAGACAGAGAAGGGCACTTCATAAAACTTAAGGGTAGAATCTACTAAGAAGATATAAATGCTATAAATACATATGGACCCAAACTAGGAGCACCCAAACATATCAGCAAAATCTTGGAGGACTTCAAGAAAGATATAGACAGCAACACACTTATATTAGGGGATTTTAACACCTTTCTGCCAACAATGGATAGATCTTCCAAACAAAGAATCAACAAGGATATTGTGGCACTGAATGACACCCTAGATCCCATGGACTTAACTGATATATACGGAGTGTTTCACCCCAAAGAAGCAAAATATACTTTCTTTTTTAAAAATATATTTATTGATTATGCTATTACAGTTGTCCCATTCCCACCCCCCCACTCCACTCCATCCTGCCCACCCCCTCCCTCCCACATTCCCCCCCTATAGTTCATGTCCATGGGTCATACTTATAACTTCTTTGGCTTCTACATTTCCTACACTATTCTTACCCTCCCCCTGTCTATTTTCCACCTATCATCTATGCTACTTATTCTCTTTACCTTTCCCCCCCTCTCCCCCTCCCACTCCCCTATTATGATCTCCATCCTATGGTTCTGTTCCTGTTCTAGTTGTTTGCCTAGTTTGCTCTCGTTTTTGTTTTAGGTGTGGTCGTTGATAACTGTGAGTTTGCTGTAATTTTTACTGTTCCTATTTTTGATCTTGTTTTTCTTAGGTAAGTCCCTTTAACATTTCATATAATAAGGGCTTGGTGATGATGAACTCCTTTAACTTGACATTATCTGAGAAGCACTTTATCTTCCCCTCCATTCTAAATGATAGCTTTGTTGGATACAGTAATCTTGGATGTAGGCCCTTGCCTTTCCTGACTTTGAATACTTCTTGCCAGCCCCTTCTTGCCTGTAAGGTCTCTTTGGAGAAATTAGCTGACAGTCTTATGGGAACTCCTTTGTAGGTAACTGTGTCCTTTTCTCTTGCTGCTTCTAAGATTCTCTCCTTCTGTTTCATCTTGGGGAATGTAATGATGATGTGCCTTGGTGTGTTCCTCCTTGGGTCCAGCTTCTTTGGGATTCTCTGAGCTTCCTGGACTTCCTGGAAGTCTATTTCCTTTGCCAGATGAGGGAAGTTCTCCTTCATTATTTGTTCAAATCAGTTTTCAATATTTTGTTCTTCCTCTTCTCCTTCTGGCATCCCTATAATTCAGATGTTGGAACGTTTCAAAATGTCCTGGAGGTTCCTAAGCCTCTCCTCATTTTTTTTGAATTCTTGTTTCTTCATTCTGTTTTGGTTGGATGTTTCTTTCTTCCTTCTGGTCCACACTGTTGATTTGAGTCCCATTTTCCTTCCCATCACTATTGGTTCCCTGTACATTTTCCTTTGTTTCTCTTAGCATAGGCTTCATTTTTTCATCTGGTTTTCGAACACATTCAACCAATTCTGTGAGCATCTTGATAACCAGTGTTTTGAACTGTGCATCCAATAGGTTGGCTATCTCTTCCTCGCTTAGCTGTATTTTTTCTGGAGCTTTGAAGTGTTCTGTCATTTGGGCCATTTTTTTTTTCTTGGCGCATCTGTTACTTAAAGGGGCAGAGCCTTAGGTGTTCACCGGGGTGGGGTAATGCTGGTCGCTGTGTTGTGAAGCTGTACGTGGGGGAGGGGCCGAGAGGGAGCAATGGCGCCTGTTCCACTCTCCACCGTACCTCAGTCTTTCACTCTGCTACCCACAATCAAACTGGGCCCCTCAGGTGCTGGTTCCCGAGTGGGTGGGCTCTTTGTGCACTCCCTAGGCCCCTGTGGGTCTCTCCAACAACCTCTCCTGTGAGGCTGGGAGTCTCTCCTACTGCCGCCCCAACCCCCATGGGCACTTTCAATCAGAGGTTTGAGGCTTTATTTCCCCACGCTGGAGCCCTGGGTTATGCGGTCTGCTTCGCTCCCCGCTGTTCTTCCCTGTTTATCTGTGCGCGAGTGTGTGGCCTCAGGGTCTGCTAGTGGTCGACTGCCTGTCCCGTTTGTCCCACACTCCACCAGTCTTGGTTCCGCCACAGGAATGCGAGTCCTCTCCGCCCCGACTGCCCCTCTCCGCCCTGGCTGCCCATTTCCACCCCTCCTACCAGTCGGGATGAATGTTTATTTTTTATTTCCTTGGTGTCGGACTTCCTTGCTGTTCAATTTTCTGTCAGTTCTGGTTGTGCGAGGAGGCGCAGTGTGTCTACCTACATCGCCATCTTGTTTCTCCGCAAAATATACTTTCAAATGCACATGGACCATTCTCAAAGATAGATGACATGATAGGACACAAAACAATCCTGAACAAATTCAAGAAAACTGAAATCCTATCAAGCATTTTCTCTAACAACAATGGCTTGAAAGTAGAAACCTACCTCAAGGAAAAAAGTCAAAAACTGTCAAATTCATGGAGACTGAATAACATGTTATTAAACAATTAATGTGTTAACAACAAGATCAAGGAAGAAATCAAAGTTTCTGGAAACAAGTGAAAATGAGCACACAACAGTCCAGAACCTATGGGACACACTGAAGGTAGTCCTGAGAGGGACATTCATGGCAATACAGGCCTACCCAAAGAAGATAGAAAAATCTTAAATAAACAACCTAATCCTGCATCTACAAGAACTAGAGGAACAACAACAAACAAAGCCAGAGCAGGTAGAAGGAAGGAAATAATCTAGATCAGAGAATAATTAAATAACAGGGACTAAATGAACAATTCAGAGGATCAATAAATCCATGAGCTGGTTTTTTGAAAGGATAAAGGAAATTGACAAGCCTCTAACAGATTCATCAAGAAGAAAAGAAGGAAGACCCAAATAAATAAAATCAGAAATGAAAGAGGAGAAATTACAACCAATACCACAGAGAAATACAAAAGTTTGTAAGAATTTACTATGGGCAACTATATGCCAAGAAATTTGAAAACCTGGGCAAAATGGACAAATTTCTAGAAACATAATTCTCCAAAAGTAAGTCAAGAAGAAGCGGAAAACCTGAATAGAATGATCATAGCTAGTGAAATTGAGGCAGTAAACCAAAAACTCCTGGCATACAAAAGCCCTGGACCAGATGGTTTGACAGGAAAATTTTACCAAACATTTGGGTAAGAGCTACCCCCATCTTTCTCAAACTATTCCACACAATCCATGAAAAGGGAAGACTGGCAAATTCTTTATATGAGGCCAACATTATCTTAATCCCAAAACCAGATGAAGACACAACAAAGAATGAAAACCACAAACCCAAATCACTGATGAACATAGATGATAAAATCCTCAACAAAATATTAACAAACCTGATCCAGCAATACATTACAAAGATCATACACCATCAAGTGGGATTATCAAATGGGATTTGTCCCAGGGATGCAAGGATGGTACAACATTCACAAATCAATAAATGTAATCCATCACCTAAATAAAAGGAAAGACAAAAATCACATGATCATATCAATAGATGCTGGAAAAGCATTTGATAAAGTACTGCACCCGTTTATGATAAAAACACTCAGCAAAGTGGGAGTAGAAGGAGCATATCTCAACACAATAAAGACCATATATGAGAAATGTACACCAACATCACACTGAATGGGCAAAAACTAAAAGCTTTCCTAATAATGTCAGGAACAATGCAAATGTGTCCTTTCACCACTTCTATTCAATGTAGTACTGGAAATTCTAGCCACAGTGATCAGACAAGAAAAAGCTATCAAAGGCATCCAAATTGGAAAGGAGGAAGTAAGACTGTCAGTGTTTGCAAATGACATGATAATGTACATACAAAACCCTATAGATCCCACCAAAATACTACTCAACCTAATAAGTGAATTTGGCAAAACAACAGGATACAAAGTCAATGTTCAGAAATCAAAGGTATTTTTGCACACTAACAATGAAATATCAGAAACAGAAATCAGGGGGAAAAATCCCATGTGATATAGCAACAAGAAAAATAAAGTACCTAGGAATAAAGCTAACCAAGGATGTAAAAGACCTGTACTCAGAAAACTACAGAACACTGAAGAATGAGATTAATGAAGAAACAGATAAATGGAAGCATATACCATGTTCATGGATTGGATAAATTAAAATCATTAAAAGTCCATACTACCCAAAGCAATTTATAGATTCAATGCATTCCTTATTTAAATGCCAATAACATATTTCACATATATAAAATGAATATTTCAAAAATTTATATGGGACCATAAATGACCCAGAATAGCCTCAGCAATTTTGAAAAAGAAGAACAAAGTAGTCAGTGGATTGAGCGTGGGCCTGTGAACCAAAGCGTTGTCAGTTCAATTCCCAATCAGGGCACATGCCTGGGTTGCAGTCCATGTCCCTAGGAGGGGGTGTGCTAGAAGCAACCACACATTGATGTTTCACTCCCCCTCTTCTTCCCTCCCTTCCTCTCCCTCTAAAAATAAATAAATAAATAAATATTTTAAAGAACAAAGTAGGAGGAATCACAATACCTGATATCAAACTATATTATGAGACCACTGTAAATCAAAATAGTCTGGTACTGGCATAAGAACAGATACAGAGCAATGGAACCGAATAGAGAGCTCAGAAATAAACCCATGTTGCTATGGTTAATTAATATTGGACAAAGGATGCAAGACCATACAATAGAGAAAAAATAGCCTCTTCAGTAAATGGTGTTGGGAGAGATCTGCACAGGCACATGCAAAAAAGTGAAACTAGACTACTAACTTACACCATACACTAAAATAAATTCAAGATTGATAGAAGACTTACACATAATTCATGATACCATAAAATTCCTAGAGGAGAACTTAGGCAAGAAAATTTCATATAAATGGGGTGCCTCTAAATCTGAGATATTCCTCCCAGATTTTACCTGCCACACATGGTTATGGGAGTAGCTTGTTCCATGTCTCTGCCCCTTTTACCAGTATCAATGTGGCTTCTTCTGGGTATCTTCAGTTATAGGACTTTTGTTCAACTAGATTACAGGCTGTTCTCAATGATAGTTTTCTTTAATTTAGTTGTAATTTTGGTGGTGGAAGGATGCAAGTCCTGCATGTACCTCCATGTTTTGTAATATTTGATTGAATACTAGACATTGTGATTTTTGCCTTGTGTGCTGGAGTTTTGGTATGCTTATAAATATTTTTAAGGTTTTGTTCTGGGTCAAATTTGTTCTCGGTCAAATTATTGGAAATATTTGTTGTTTTTCTTTTTTGGTCTCATTTTGAAGCTTTGTTTGGCACATCCCTAGGAGTGTGTAGTGTAAGACTATTTTGACCCCTCCTCAGACAAATCCCCTCTGAATACTTTTGACTACCCATGATTAAGAAACTTTTTCACAGAGAACCAAGATGGCGGCGTAGGTAGACACACTGCGCCTCTTCGCACAACCAGAACTGACAGAGAATCGAACGGCAAGGGGGACCAACACCAAGGAAATAGAAAATAAACATTCATCCAGACCGGTAGGAGGGGCAGAGACGGGCAGCTGGGGTGGAGAGGACTCGCGTGGCTGTGGCGGGACTGAGACTGGCGGAGTGTGGGACAAACGGCATAGGCAGCCTGAGCACCAGCAGACCCTGCGGCCCCACATTCGCACAGATAAACCCAGAGGGCCAGACTCAGAGTGTCGGAGAACGGGGCAGGCAGAGCCAGTGGGTAGCACCCCGTGGCACCACATTTGCGCACAGATAAACTGGACAAACGGTGGGGAGTGAAGCAGACTGCGCAACCCAGGGCTCCAGCTCAGGGAAATAAAGCCTCAAACCTCTGATTGAAAATGCCCGTGGGGGTTGGGGCGGCAGCAGGAGAGACTCCCAGCCTCACAGGAGAGGTTGTTGGAGAGACCCACAGGGACCTAGAGTGTGCACAGGCCCACCCACTCGGGAACCAGCACCAGAGGGGCCCAGTTTGATTGTGGGTAGCAGAGTGAAACATTGAAAGCCGGAGGAGAGTGAGGCGGGCACCATTGCTCCCTCTTGGCCCCTCCCCCACGTACAGCGTCACAGAGCAGCCACCAGTGTTACCCCGCCCTGGTGAACACCTAAGGCTCCACCCTTTAAAGTAACAGACGCACCAAGACAAAAAAAAAAAATGGCCCAAATGACAGAACACTTCAAAGCTCCAGAAAAAATACAACTAAGCAACGAAGAGATAGCCAACCTATCGGATGCACAGTTCAAAACACTGGTTATCAAGACACTCACAGAATTGGTTGAATCTGTTCGAAAACCAGATGAAAAAATGAAGCCCATGGTAAGAGAAACAAAGGAAAATGTACAGGGAACCAATAGTGATGGGAAGGAAAGTGGGACTCAAATCAATGGTGTGGACCAGAAGGAAGAAAGAAACATCCAACCAAAACAGAATGAAGAAACAAGAATTCAAAAAAAATGAGGAGAGGCTTAGGAACCTCCAGGACATTTTGAAACGTTCCAACATCTGAATTATAGGGGTGCCAGAAGGAGAAGAGGAAGAACAAAATATTGAAAACTGATTTGAACAAATAATGAAGGAGAACTTCCCTCATCTGGCAAAGGAAATAGACTTCCAGGAAGTCCAGGAAGCTCAGAGAATCCCAAAGAAGCTGGACCCAAGGAGGAACACACCAAGGTACATCATAATTACATTACCCAAGATTAAATGCAAGGACCTACATCCAAGATTATTGTATCCAGCAAAGCTATCACTTAGAATGGAAGGGAAGATAAAGTGCTTTTCCGATAAGGTCAAGTTAAAGAAATTAATCATCAGCAAGCCCTTATTATATGAAATGTTAAAGGCAGTTACCTAAGAAAAAGAAGATCAAAAATAGGAACAGTAAAAATGACAGCAAACTCACAGTTATTAACAACCACACCTAAAACAAAAACGAGAGCAAACTAGGCAAACAACTAGAACAGGAACAGAACCATAGAGATGGAGATCACATGAGGGTTGTCAGTAGGGGAGTGAGAGGGGGAGAGGGGGGTAAAGGTACAGAGAATAAGTAGCATAGATGATAGGTAGAAAATGGACAGGGGGAGGGTAAAAATAGTGTAGGAAATGTAGAAGCCAAAGAACTTATAAGTATGACCCATGGACATGAACTATAGGGGGGGAATGTAGGAGGGAGGGGGTGGGCAGTATGGAGTGGAGTGGGGGGGAAATGGGACAACTGTAATAGCATAATCAATAAATATATTTAAAAAAAAGAAACTTTTTCACTCAATTGGTAAGAACATAAAATATTACTAGCTCTTCATAAGCTTAAGTATTGTACCACATGATGTTTTAAGTGATTCTTTCCCTAGCCTTGGGTAGTTTCAATACATATTTATACTGATCATTAATCAGCTGTGGAGTTAAAGGGGTCCTTTAAAGATTTATAGAGCTCTCCCCATTCTTTAATATTTTATCCAGTATTCTCTCCTCTTAGCTTTAGTTTCCTTGGCCTTTGTGGACCTCTTCTTCTCCTCAACTGAGGCCTATTTTTGGAATCTGCTTGGTTTTCCTTCTGTTTGTATTATGACTGTAAACTGCTTTCTATATGAAGTAAGCTTAGGAAACCATAGGGTTCATCTTATTTGCTTACTGTTACACAAGGATCATTGTCATTCATGGTCTGATAGCCCATGTCTTGAAATTCATTATTTTATATATTTAATCTATTTGTTAGTTGTTTTAGCCAGGAGGATAAAGCCAGTGCCATTACTCCATCACTCTGGAAGCAAAAGCCTTCTCATTATCCCTCAAAGAATGATAAATGTAGTAAATGCCCATGCTAAAAAGTCTATGATCCAATTAAATTAAATTTCAGATATGTCATTAGCCAGGAGTAATGGACACCTTTTCCTATAATTACATAAGCTGCTGTGTTTCTATTTGTCAGATTTTTCTTTCCTCATTGAAGTGCATTGGCACTGTTGAAAATCAATAGAATGCACAGATGTGCCTTGTCTTATGATGAGGTTATATCTTGATAACCCCATCATAAGCTGAAAATACCATAAGTTGAAATGCATTTAATATATCTCACCTACTGAACATCATAGCCTAGTCTAGCTTTAAATGTGCCTCAGAACACTTACATTACCTTACAGTTGGGCAAATCATCTAATATAATGAATACAAGGTAGACTATTGGTTTTTTACCCTCATGATCACATGGCTGACTGAGAGCTGCACCTGTCCAGCATCATGAGAGAATATTGGACCACATATCACTAGCTTGGGAAAATACTACAGTTCAAATTCAAAGTATGGTTTCTACTTACACATATCACTTTTGAGTCATTGTAAAGTTGAAAAATTGTAAGCCAATCCATTGTAAGTCAGGGACTGTGTATGAGTAGGTGTATTTTTGAACTTTTAATTTTTTTATTAATCTCTTTGTATATATTTTGCAAAACCATACTGCCTTAATTACTATAGCTTTGTACTGGAAAATAGAAATCTGCTGTCAAATCTAGAAAATTTGAGGTTCTCTTTTTAAATTAAATGTCTCTTTTCGGATTTTAGTTGCATCTCTCCTACCCCTTAAATTTATAATGGTTTTCAGAAATTTTGAATTTAGCAATTCAATTCGTTGTAAACAATTTCCTGAGATTAAATTTATTGCCAACTTTTGTTTTGTGTTGTGTAGTACTTAATAAGTTTGAACATTATGTATATTTTCTATTATTGACATAATACATACTGAAAAAATGCACAAATGATAACTGTTAACCTTCATGATTTCTGAACACACCCACAAAGTCAGAGCAGGAGACATTTCTGGCACTCCAAAAGGCTTCTTGTCTTCCCTTTCCAGTCAATCCCAACTCTAACTGCCAATATTATACTAGAGGTTGCTTGCATTAGCTCTTGTGAGCTGATAAAGTTTCAGGAATTTGAAGAGGCTGTTCTTAAACACAGCCATCATTAATTATGAAATTACATCAAGTTGATATTTTTAAATATAAAACATTTTTTACTTTGGTCAACAAAGGTTCACTTGGAAAATGTTTTACATTAATAATTTTCAATTTTTAAAAGGCATAATTTATTCAAAGTCAAAGTACTGAAAAAAATTCTACCTTGGAAAATTGCATATGAGAGTACATGGAAACCATTGGCGACAGATTTATGTGGCACAACTCATCCTTCTAGAGCGCTTTATTGCTAAAACCTTGAAGCTGATGCAGAAATCCGTGGGAGCACACAATCTGGTAAATGTACTCCACAAAAGGTCACACTGAAAAGAGCTTTAGACAATGCAGATGAGGGCCTGGGGCTTAGTTTTTGCTGGTGATGCCCAAAGTTTTCTAAGTACCTAATGTTTCATTTCTTTTGGCTAAATGCCTGAAAGAACCCGTGCTTGCGAAGGGGTGAGAGTGCAAGAAAGAACGAGGCTGCAGTCCGTGTATTATTGTTCTTGAAGACTCCACAGTTGTCTAGATTTCTCACTTCCATTCAGAGAAATACAGGAGGCAGGGTCCTCCCTCAGCATTGGGCATTGAACTTGGAGCCTCCGAGTCAGGTGTCGTTGACGTGGCGTCAACCGCCTTGCCCTTAGGAGTGCACCCTGCCGTGGTCGCAGCCGCCCTGGGCACCGCGGCAGGCCTTTGCTTTCTACCTCAGTGTCAGTTTGTAAACTAGCTGGGCTGAAGTGTGGCAGTTTGTGGGCTTCTGTCTTGAAGGAAGTCTGGGAGGCTCAGAATTTCCAATTTGGTCACCTTGGAGCCCGCATAAACAAGAGAACTGCCCTGAAAGCTGACTCCCAATGGCCTCGGCAGGTAAACCCATTCCTCCCAGGGGAGACTGGTGAGCTTCCTCCTTCATCAGATTGTGAGAATTTTCTTTAGATTATCTGGCAAAAGCATCTTTGCTTTCCTCTTAATTTTCCCTCTGTGTGGGTACCACAGAGGAAGTCGTGCTCCTTTTGATGCAGAATTCAGGCAATTCATGCTTTTCAATAATCTTCCCCCTGCCCATTTTGTATACTGTGTTATTATGGTTTGAAATGAATATCAAATTAATCCGTGAAGGAAAACCAGAAAACATTTGTCTTTGTGGTGAAAAGTGACTGATAAACTTTGGCCAATTCATGATATATAATACCCTTCTCCTACGATTTAGGATGGTTTTATTTATTTATTTTTAAGTATATATTATTGATTATGCTATTACAGTTGTCCCAGTTTTTGCCCCCCTTTATCTCTCTCTGCCCTGTACCACCCCACCAGCATTCCCCACTCCCCTTAGTTTGTGTCCATGGTCCATACATATAATTTCTTTTGCTTCTCCATTTCCTATACTAGTCTTAATCTACCCCTGTCTATTTTGTACCGACCACTTATGCTTCTTAGTCACTGTACCTTTTCCCCCATTCTACCCCCTCCCCATCCCCCCGATAATCCTCCATCTGATCTCCATTTCTGTGATTCTGTTCCTATTCTTGTTGTTTGCTTAGTTTGTTTTGTTTTGTTTTGTTTTGTTTTAGGTTCAGTTGTTGATAGTTATTTGTTGTCGTTTTACTGTTCATAGTTGTGATCTTCTTTTTCTTAGATAATTCCCTTTAACATTTCATATAATAAAGGCTTGGTGACGATGAACTCCTTTAACTTGACCTTATGTGGGAAACACTTTATCTTCCCTTCCATTCTAAATGATAGCTTTGCTGGGTAGAGTAATCTTGGATGTAGGTTCTTGCCTTTCATGACATTGAATATATCTTTCCAGCCCTTTCTTGCCTGCAAGGTTTCTTTTGAGAAATTAGCTGATAGTCTTATAGGAATTCCTTTGTAGCTAAATGGCTTCTTTCCTTTTGCTGCTTTTAGGATTTTCTCAAATTTAATTTTGGCTAATGTAATTATGATGTGTCTTGGTGTGTTCCTCTTTGGGTCCAACTTGTTTGGTACTCTTTGAGCTTCCTGGACTTTTAAGTCTATTTCCTTCACCAAATTGGGGAAGTTTTCTTTCAGTATTTTTTCAAATAAGTTTTCAATTTCTTGCTCTTCCTCTTCTCCTGTTGGCACCCCTATGGTTTGGATGTTGGCACATTTAAAATTGTCCCAGAGGTTCCCTAAGCCTCTCCTATTTTTTTTTTTCTTCATTCTGTTCTGGTTGAATGTTTATTTCTTCCTTCTGTTCCAAAGCATTGATTTGAGTCCCAGTTTCCTCCCCTTCACTGTTGCTTCGCTGTATATTTTTCTTCATTTCACTTAATATACCCTTCACCTCTCCTGTTATTTTGCAGCCTTACTCAATCATTTCTGTGAGTGTCCTGATTACCAGTGTTTTGAACTCTGCATCTGATAGGTTGGTTATTTCCTTGTTGCTTAGTTCTTTTTCTGGAGTTTTGATCTGTTCTTTCATTTGGGCCATATTTCTTTGTCTTGGTGCACCTGTTATGTTGTAAGGGGCGGAGCCTTAGGTATTTGCCAGGACAGGGCAACCCTGTGCTGCATTGTGGCACTGTATGTGGTGGAGGGATCAGAGAGGGAATAATGCTACTTCCTTGGCACTCACCTGGCTCTCAGTCACTTCCTCCATTTCCCACAAGTGAATTGCACCCTTCTGGTGCTGAATCCTAGTGGGTGGGCTTCAGTATGTTCTAGGACCCCATGGACCCTTCTGACAGTCTCTCCTGTGAGACTGGCAGTTTCTCTCATTGCTGCAACCCCCACAGGTTTTTACAGCCAGAAGCTTTGAAGCTTTCTTTTCCTGGCGTTGGTACCCTCGGCTGCATGGTCTGTCTTGCTCCCCAGTTTGTTTCTCCTGGTTTCTCCCCACACCAATGTGGGACTGCTCACTCAGCCAGCCATTGCCTCATCTTTCTAGTCCACCACCGACTACCTTGCTGCACATCCTCTCCGCTCCAGCTGTCCATCTCCATCCCTCCTACCAGTCTGGATGAATGTTTCTTCTTTAACTCCTTGGCTGTCTGACTTCCATAGTGTTTGATATTCTGGCAGTTCTGGCTGTTTTTTGTTTTTTAAATTGGTTGTTATTCTGGTTGTGCAAAGAAGTGAAGCATATCTACTAATGCCTTCATCTTGACCTGAGGCTTCTCTAAATCTGGATTTAGGATTCTTTTAATTAAGTAAATATAAGTATTCACCACATGTGATATTTATATAAATGTGAACTTCATGGATCCATATGTGAGGTCATTTTCTAGCACCTGTCAAAGGTTCCATTCTTTTCTCACTGGTTTCTTGAAGTATCCCAGATTTCCACCTTCTTGTCTGTTATTACAGATAACTTTTCCTGTACCCATCTAAAGTGCATCAACTCATTTGTGCATTAAGACCCATTTCTTCTTGTTTACTCAAGGATATCAGCCTGGCAGTTTTCCTCTCCATCACATACATTTTGCTTTCTATTGAATCATTTCCATCAGTGTATATATAGTTTGCTAAGGCTGGCATGACAAAGTACCACAAACTGGGTGTCTTAAAACAGTGGAAAATTATTCTGTCACATTTCTTGGGTCTAGCTTTCTGAAATCAGTATATTGGCAGGGCTATGCTCCCCCCTGAAGGTTCTAGGGAAGACTCTTTCCCTGTTTCTTCCTAGCATCTGGTGGGTACTGTCAATTCTTCATATTAATATTCCTTGGCTCATAGCTGCATCACTCCAATCTCTGCCTATGTCATTACCTGGCCTTCTTCCTTGTTTGTCTTTGTGCGTGTGTCTTCACATGTCTCTCTTATAATGACACCGGTCATTGGATTTGGGCCTGTCGCAGTCCAGCCTGACATGATTACATCTGCAAAGACTGTATTTTCAAATGTGGTCATAGTCACAGATTCCAAGGGTAGGACTTCCAGATGGTAGGATTTGAACATATCTTTTTGGAGGATACAGTTCAACACACAACAATGGGACTAGTCTAGGTTTGGAGAGCTTTAGACAATAGAGAGCCAATGATTTTCTGTCTCAATTTTGCCAGTCTGTCAGATAACTCTTATGGTCAGGTATATACTTTCAAACTCTTTGGGAGGAGGCATTGTCCTGAGTCTTAATCATCTTTGGAGAGAAAGAGAAGTAGATTGAAAGTCTTAAGGCCTGCCCAGTCTATGCTTCCTTATGCCAGTATGACTTTGGTGGACCCCTTATATTACTCTGCTCATACTCTGGGCCATATTACTTCTATGAAAATAGTGATATATTTGAAGAGTATATATTAGTTTCAAAATGAAGGAAAGATAAGAATAGCATATTTTAATTCTGATCTGAGGAATGTTCATTGTTTTTAGAGAGAGAGGAATAGGAGGAGAAATTGATGTGAGAGAGAAACATAGATCGGTTGCCTTGCATACGTATCCCGACCAAGAATTGAACTCACAACCTTTTGGTGTATGGGATGATGCTCCAACCAACTAAGCCACCTGGCCAGGGCTGAGAATAATACTTTAGAGTTTTCTAAATATATTCTTTCACTGCTGCCACTGTCTTCTTCCTTCCTGTCAGCACCCATTCTAAATGCCCATACATAAATCAGCCTTCAGTTACTTCTAGGGGAGTCTTACAGTTTTGTTTTGTTTTTAATTTGATGTTAGGAATGTTTCCCTTTTTATTCTGTAATTTCTCCAGACTTGATTTTGGGATGCACCATCTTCATGGCAGTTGATAATCCCACCATTATTTTAAATCTGAAATCTTCATCTTTTCTTCACAGGGAGGACTAAAATTTTTTCACCTATAACTTAGAAGCCAAATAACAAAATGAAGCCAGTAAAACATCTGTTGTCCTCTAGTAATAAACTGGCAAATGTTCCAGAATTAAGGTACAGAAAAGGAATACTTAATTCACCATCATCACCTAAACCAAAGGAAAAACAAAGTTCAAAATTAGTACGTGATAAACTTGAACCAATGGTTTTAAGATCTCCACCAACAGGAGAATCCATTGTAAGGTATGCTTTGCCCATTCCATCAAGTAAGACAAAGGAGTTAATAGCAGAAAATGAATTGCTCAGGAAAATTACCAAGCATCTGAAGATGGTAAGTCACTTGTTGGTCCCTTTGTCAAAGGTCCTCAAGACCTTCCCCAGGTTTAGTGATTTCCTAGGTGGACTCACTGGACTCAGCATAAGTCATATTAATGGCTAAGATTTCTTACAGTGTAAGGACTTTACAAAGCAAAATTAGCAAAGGAAAAAGACACATGGGTGAAGTGTAGAGAAAAACAAGTCAAACTTCCAAGATTCCTCTCCCTTTGCAGTCACAGAAGACATACTTAATTCTTCCCATGACAAACTGTGACAAAACACATGGAATGTGTACAAGATACATTCATTGGAGACTCAGTGCCCAGGGTTTTGTTGGAGCTTGATCGCTTAGGTACTCTTTGCTTGTCATGTATCAAAATTACAGACTCCTGCCCTGGCTGGTGTGGCTCAGTGGATAGAGCACCGGTCCGTGAACCAAAGGAATGCCAGTTCGATTCCCAGTCAGGCCACATGCCTGGGTTGTGGGCCAGGTTTCCAATGTGTGTGAGAGGCAGCCACACATTGATGTTTCTCTCCCTTCCTCCTTTTCCCCTCTGTCTATAAATAAATAAATAAATAAATCCTTAAAAAGAAGAAATTCCAGACTCCCTGAAGGAAAGCAAGTGCTCAGCTTACATCATTGTTTGTACAAACAGTTTAGGGACAGTGAGCCATTAATCAGTTAGTGAATGGTGGGGACTTTCTTGAAATCCAATTCTGAGATGCAAGTGGAGTTTTCTAAAAATAGGTTTTTTGAAGGTTTTTTGACATACCTGTTATGTCAACTCTTGTTTGCACTTTAGAAACTTGAGCTCTTAGTGTTGGGACAGAAATCTCCCTTTCTCTGGGTTTCTTTTTGCCCAATAATATAGAATTGAATTTGTAAATGTAGCAAATACCAAGTGACAACGTCAAGGGATAGCACAAACATAAAAAGAATATAGTTTGTAGAACTTGCAAAATACAAGTTTGCTCAAAGTTTGAGGGTTTAGTTTAGAGAATTTGCTTTAAAAAATTGTTGCTTCTGGTCTCTCTATTTTCCCCACTCTCTTCAAACAAGAAGGTTGAGTCAGATTTTGAGGAATATGTTGGTGATAAGTAGAGGTGATGTTTCAGCAATGCATAGACAGACTCTCTCCTTTTTAGATATCTGTCAGCACAGAAGTGGAAGTGTCATAGGGCATCTCTTGCTAGAAAATAGGGTCAAGGGCTGTTGCTCATCACTTCTTCATTATGATAAAAGATGGGGAACAAAATAGAACATTTAAGTTTATGACACTGGCAGAAATAAATCTTTCTGCCAAAAGGTCCTGGTATGGTTGATTTAATATCTTTTTAAGTTTAATATAATCATTTAAACTATGGAAGTACTTAATTTACTTTGATTTTTCTCATAGGTTGTTTCTACTTTGGAAGAAACCTATGGAATTGGCAATGAAAATGTAGAAAAACCAGTTATGAAGGCCAAACATGAAAAATTCTCTTTATCTGTAAGTATGCATAACCCTAATGTAGAGACATTAACACTGAAAAGGGCTAAACTTGTTTTTTGAGTCCATGTATGTTTACAAAATGAATTTCCCATCCATTCAAATGATCCTCTGCTGGTGCCAGAAGAATGATGGTGTGAGAGATCCCCTTGGTCTTGCTGAAATTTCAATGATTTGAAGAGCTATAATTCAACAAAGGATTCACTGCTCAACATACAGGCATGCCTGAGAGATCGATGCATGGAAGCATCTAAAGGTGGGCAAACAGGAACAAATGGTAGGTGAGAAGGTTGTAAGGCTCAGACTAGCCATGGATGCAGCCCTGCATCTTAGAGCTCATGGTAGAGCACAGGCAGAAGAGGGGAGGAAACCAGGTATGGCTAGCACTCCCTTCAGCTGGAAGGAGCAGAGAAATTTGGTGGGCATTCTTGTTGGAGAGAGCAGCACAAGCTGTGGCTGAGCCTGGAGATCTGGGCAAGGACACAGCATGGATGCTGCCATGGCTGTTGGGTAGTTAGAATTCCAGACAAAGAAGGAAAGTCATGAAGACTGGTTATTCCATGAACTACCAAAAGTTGCCTTCCTTCACCCTTGGTAGTGGGTTGTGGAGCACATTATCTGTAAACCTGAGGACTGGTATTACAGAATCACTATTTCCCCAGAGCTAAGGGTATACTCTGTGACTGATTCCTGGTCCAGAGGTGGAGGGGTACCCCATAGAGATCTGAGGTTGCCATTACCAGGAGTACAAAACAAAGAAGGTGACTGGGTTTCCCCAGATAATACTACCACCAAGAATTATGCCCACGCTGATATCAGCTGTAGGGGTCAGCAATGGGATTTCACAGAGCTAAAAAAACAACAACAAAAAGAAAACAAATGTGATTCAGTGCCACCTACTGGAAAATAATAGAAAGATCTTGTCACAATAATCTGCTAGAGAAGTGCCACTAATATAGAGATTCCTAGACAGAGAACGAAACTGTCAAATACCATGCATAACCAAGAAGCAAGGCAGCTCAGAGAGAGAATGAAAAATCTAGACTTCCAGCCAAGATGGAGGTATAGATAGTTATACTTAGCCTCCTCACACAACCAATAGAAGAACAACAAAGAATGTAAATATAGAAAATAACCAGAACTGCCTAATATCAAACTGTATGGAAGTACTACAACCATGGAGTTAAAGAAGAAACATTTATCCAGACTAGTAGGAGGAGTGGAGACAGGCAGCCAGGGTATAGAGAGGATGTGCAGCAAGGTAGTGGCTGGCAGACTGGGCAGTCCCACATTTGCATGTGAATAAACTGGGAGGAACAACTGGGGAATGAGAAAGACTGTGCAACCTACAGTTCCAGCCTGGGGAAATAAAGCCACAAAACCTCTGTCTGTAAAAACCTGTGGGAAATGCAGGGTGGGAGAAACTCCCACCCTCATAAGAGAGTTTGTTGGAGAAACTCACAGGGTCCTAGAACATACACAAGCCCACCCACCTGGGAATCATTTCAGAAGGGCCCAGTTTGCTTGTGGGTATTGGGGGAAGTGACTGAAAGCCGTCTGAGAGCCAAACAAGTGGCATTGTTTCCTCTCTGACCCCTCCACCACATGCAGTGCCACAATGCAACAACATGGGTTGCCCTGTCCTGCCAAATACCTCAGGGTCTGCCTCTTACAATGTAACAGGCAGGCCAAGAAAAAAAAAAGGCCCAAATGAAAGAATATATCAAAGTTTCCAACATAGAACTAAGCGATGAAGAAGAAATAGTCAACCTTTCAGATGCAGAGTTCAAAACACTGGTAATCAGGATGCTCACAGAAATGATTGAGTATGGCTGCAAAATAACAGAAGAAGTGAAGGCTATATTAAATGATATAAAGAAAAATATACAGGAAAACAACAGTGAAGAGTAGGAAACTGGGACTCAAATCAAAGATTTGGACCAGAAGGAAGAAATAAACATTCAACCAAAACAGAATGAAGAAACTAGTTCAAAAAAAAAAAAATGAGGAGAAGCTTAGGAACCTCTGGGACAACTTTAAACATTCCAACCTCCGAGTCAGAGGGGTGCCAGAAGGAGAAGAGGAAGAAGAGCAAGAATTTGAAAACTTACTTGGAAAAATAATGAAGGAGAACTTCCATAATCTGGCAAAGGAAGTAGACTTCTAGGATGTCAGGAAGGTCAAAGAATCCCAAGGAAGTTGGACCCAAGGAAGTACACACCAAAGCACATCATAATTACATTACTTAAGATTGAAGATAAGGAGAGAATCCTAAAAGCAAGAGAAAAGGAGACAATTACCTACAAAGGAGTTCCCATAAGACTAACAGCTGTTTTCTCAAAAGAAACCTTAGAGGCAAGGAGGGACTGGAAAGAAGCACCATATTTTTTGGACTATAAAACACACTTTTCCCCCCCAAATTTGGGAGGAAAATGGGGGTGTGCCTTATAGTCTGAATGTAGCTTACCTGGCTCGCTGGGTGGGGCAGTGGCGGTAGAGTGGGGTCACAAGAGGCAGGAGCAGGGTTGCTGCTGCTGGAAGTCTTATGGTCTGGTGTGTTTTATAGTCAGAAAAATATGGTATTCAAAGTCATGAAATGTGAGGACCTAAATCCAAGATTTCTCTACCTAGGAAAGCTATCATTTGGAATGGAAGGGCAGATAAAACTTCCCAGATAAGGTCAAAAATTAAAGGACTTCATCATCACCAAGCCCTTGTATGAACTGTTAAATAGGGACTTATCTAAGAAAAAGAAGGAGATCAAAACTCTACACATTAAAATGACGACAAACTCACAACTATCAACAACTGAACCTGAAAAACAAAACAAAAACAAAAACAAAACTAAGCAAACACCTAGAACAGGAACAGAATCACAGAAATGGAGATCACATGGAGGTTTGTCAGTGGGGAAAGGGAGGGGGTGAATGGTGGAAAAGGTACAGGGAATAAGTAGCATAAATGGTAGGTAGAAAATAGGCAGGGGGAGGTTAAGAATAGTATAGGAAATGTAGAAGCCAAAGAACTTATATGCATGACCCATGGACATGAACTGAGGATGGGGAATGTGGGTAGGAGAGGGTTGGAGGGCGGAATGCATTTTAATCAATAAAATGTATTAAAACATAGAAACATAGAAATGACTCAGAGGGAAGAAGAGAGAGACTTGAGCACTATGGGATTAATCTCATTCCATCAGAAAAAACAATAGAAGACTTATAAGCACACCAGAAGAAGAGAAAGAGGAGGGAATGGAGAGCCTATTCAAACAAATAGTTGATGAGAATTCAAACCTATGGAAAGATCCAGATCACTGTATCCAAGAAGCAAACAAAATTAGTTACCTCAATCCAAAGAGGCCTTCCTCAAGGCACATTGTATTAAAATTGTCACAAATTAATGACAAAGGAAGAATTCTCAAGGCAGCCAGATAAAGAAGAAAGAAACCTGTAAAGCCCTTCAGGTTATCATTGGACTTCTCAGTATAAACTCTACAAGCCAGAAGAGAGTGGATCCAAATACAGGGTCTGGCATAAATAATTCCCCCTTTTTAATTACAAAATCTTTTATTATAATATCACAAGCATGTAATTCTGTTACATAACTATCACACTCAAGCACTACCATATGATGTTTTAAGTGAAATGTTTAATTAAAGCTATAAATTATTGCACCCATATTATTACCCTACCAACTCAAGCAGGCATTACTTTTGCTGGATCCCATATTTAAACTAGTGAAAGAGAGAAATTACCAGCCAACAATAGTATAACTAACAAAGTTATCCTTTAGATATGAAGAAGTAAGATTTCTCCAGACACAGAGAAACTGAAGGATCTTGTTACCACAAGACATCTATTGTAGGAAATACTCAAAGAGGTTATTCTACCTGAAAAAAAGAACACAAGGCCACAACACTACAAGTAAGATCATCAACAATCTTTTAGCATAAACAGAAATAATTTATGACAACAAAAACATGAAAGGAGAGGGGTAATTGTCTGATTTCCAAAGAAGGTCTGGAATTGGATGGATTCAAAGGAAAAAAAAACTGTATATACGAAACTTTCTTTTTCATAAACCCAATGGCAATTGCACACAAAATATCACATAGTTTGAGATACATAGTTTAAAAAAGAGGAAACAGAGGAAATAATTTTGGAATATCACCAAGCAAAGACCACAGACAGAAATACAAAGGAAAAGTACTAGCAGAAGCACAGAGCTACCAGAAAACAAAAGAAAAATAGCTAGAAAATACTCATACATCAATAATTACCCTAAATAGAAATGGACTGAACTCACCAATGAAGAGACACAGAGTAATGGATTGGATCAGATAATAAAACCCAACCACATGCTGCCTCCAGGAGACACATTTAAGGTGCAAAGACAAAGCTAGACTCAAAGTGCAAGTGCAAAAGAAGATTCTCTAGAAAAATAACATCCACAGAAAAGCAGATGTAGCCATACTTATATCTGACAAAATAGATTTTGAGATAATAATGGTAACAAGGTACAAAAATGGACATTTTATAAAGGGCATGATAAAGGGGATGCTACATCAAGAAGACATAAACAAATTTGATAAATAACTAAAGAGAGGAACTAAATTGATTAATAATAGAAATTAAAAATTAAGGAGGCTTGCAGTCATAACTCACTAGGTAATTTTTACTTTGTCACTCTTATTAAACCGTGTGTGTTTTAAAAATAGCCTTTTAAAAAGACAATATCTGAAATAAAATGAAACTTCAAAGAGGAAAAATGAAAGAAGACATACCACTTCTTAATATATATGTACTCAGGGACCACTGGAATATGTAAAGCTATTACTCATAGAAGTAAAGGGAGAAACTGACAAAAACACAGGCATAGCTGGGGACCTTAATACTCCTTTGACAGCTCTATATAGATCGATCAAACAGAAATTCAATAAAGAAATATTAGCCTTAAATTACACATGAGAGCAAATGAACATAATTGGCCTTTATGTTTTTTCATCCCAGAACATGATTATACATTGTCCAGTGCCCATCAAACATTCTCAAGGATAGACCATATATTGAATCACAAACCTAGCCTCAACAAATTCAAATAGACTGAAATCATACCAAGCATATTCTCTAGCCACAATGCTTTGAAATTAGAAATCAGCTACAAAACAGAAGTAGAGAAACCCAAAATTATGTAGAGATTAATCAACATACTACTAATAATGACTGGGTTAAAGAAGAAATAAAAGATGAGATCAAAAGATATAGAGAGACAACTGAGACTGACAGTATAACATATCAAAATCTTTGGGATCAGTGAAAGCAGTGATAAGGGGGAAGTTAATATCATTACAGGCATATCTCAAGAAACAAAAGAAATCGCAAGTAAACAACATAACAGAAAAAGAAGAACAAAAGCAAGCCAAAGTCAGCAGAAGAAAGGAAATAATAAAAACTAGAGCAGAAATGGATAAAATAGGGAACAAAAAGACTATACACAAAATTAATGCAACAAAGAGCTGATTCTTTGAAAAGATTAATAAAACTGGCAAACCCTTGTCTAGACTCACTAAGGAAAAAAGAAAAGACTCATAAATAAAATCAGAAATGGAAGAGAAGTTACCACAGACACCACAGGTATACAAAGGTTTATACTAGAATACCATGAATGACTATATGCCACAAAATTCAATAACCTGGAAGCAATTGATAAATGTCTACAAAAATATGACCTTCCTAGACTGAATGATGAAGAACTGGAAAATATAAATAGATTATTCAACACTAAGAAAATTGAAAAAAGATCAAAACCACCCAAAAAATTGAAGTCCAGGACCAGATGGCTTTACTAGTGAATTCTACCTATCCTTCTCAAACTCTTCCAAAAAATTGAAGAAGTGACAATACTTACTAACACATTTTGTGAGGCCATCATAACCCTGATACCAAAAGCTAGCAAGGATCACACACACACACAACTACAGATAGATATCTGATGAATACAGATGCAAAAATACTGGCAAAGTGAATACAATATATTTAAAAAATAATACACCATGAGCAAGTGGGTTTTATTCTAGGGTTACAAGCATCATTCAACATATGCAAATCAATGTCATGCACCACATTAACAAAACAAAGGATAGAAATCATATGATCTTACCAATAGATGCAAAAGAAGTATTTGATAAGGTACAACATCCAGTTATGATTAAAACAATAAAATAGGTATAGAAGGAGAGTACCTCAACATAACAAAGACCATATATTACAAAACCTCAGCCAGTATCACACTCAATGGTGAAAAACTGAAAGCTTTTACTCTAAAATCAGGAAGAAGACAAGGATGCTCACTCTCATCACTCTTATTCAACATAGTACTGAAAGTCCTAGCCAGATGAATCGGACAAGAGAAAGAAATAAAAAGCGTCCAAATTGGGAAGGAAGAAGTGAATGTGTCACTTTCTGCAGATGACATGATTCTTTATACAGAAAATATTAAAAACTTCACCAAACATTTAAGTTGCTGGATACCAGAGGGGTGGGGGTTGGGGAGTGCAGAAGTGGCCTAATATATGATGATGGGAGATGATTTGAATTTGGTGGGCACAGAATACAATATTTAGATAGTGCATCATAGAAATATACACTTGAAATCTGTATAATTTTATTAACCAATATCATCCCAATAAATTCATTTAAAAATTAAATTAAAAATTAAAAATCATGCCTTAATACCTTTATAGTTTCAATATTTTTGATTATTGATAATGTTTTTAAAAGTGTTCTGAAGAAAATAATAAAAAGAAGGCACAAAAGACAACAAAAAAATGATCCTCTTAGCGAAAATAGTATAGTGATTTTTCCATCCTCTGCCAACAACACTTATCTTAAAGTTTAATGAAAGCATATTTATATGCCTTTTAATGCTAATACTTTTATTTTTAAGCATGTGGTTGGCTGTTGGTTTGAAATGTATGTTCTTTACCATGTTAACAGTTTCTTCTATTTCTAGTTTGATAAATAACAAAACAGTAAAGAAGTTATTGAATTTAAAAAATTTTTATTGATAATATTGCAGTTATGTTATTATTAGAGTGACAATGTAGTCTTTAAAATCTATTAATGAGATGAATTATTTTAAATATTTCTTAGTAGTCAACTGTACTTTAATATGCTTTACTCATAATAGTATTTTTCTTTTATAGTTGGTTTTGTTAGGTAGAGATTCAGTTTGGCTCTTGTTATTAGAACATTTATGTTGAGCCTTTAAATCAATGAACATGATATATCTTTCTCTATTAATTTAGAGTTTATTTGATTTCTTTCATCACAATTTTGTACTTTTTTAAAGAACAATCTGACAATAACCAGAGGGGAGGTGGGAGGGGATAATGGTGGAATGGGGGAAGGGTTTTCAGGAACAACTGTAAAGGACACATGGACAAAACCAAAGGGGTGGGGAAGCAAGGGAGGGAGGTGAGGATGGCTGGGGTGGGGGTAAGTGGTGGGAGGTAAATGCAGACAACTGTAATTGAACAACAATAAAATAATTAAAAAAAAGAATTTTGTGATTTTCACCATTCAAATCTTGTACATGATTTGTTAGGTTTATATGTTAATATTTCACGTTCTTTGGAATGATTTTTAGTGGCATTATGTTTTAAAATTGTCTTCACATACTTTTATTATTTTTTTAATTAAATATTTCTTTTTATTCAGTTACAATTGTCTGCATTTTCTCCCCTTCCCTCCAGCCCACCCCAGCCAGTCCCACCTCCCTCCCCCACCTCTACCCTCCCCCTTGATTTTGTCCTTGTGTCCTTTATTGTAGCTCTTATAGACCCCTCTCCCCACTATCCCCTCCCCACTCCCCTGTGGCTATTGTTACACTGTTCTTAATTTCAATGTCTCTGGATATATTTTGTTTGCTTTTTTTCTTTTGTTGATTATGTTCCAGTTAAAGGTGAGATCATATGGTATTTGTCCCTCACCGCCTGGCTTATTTCACTTAGCATAATGCTCTCCAGTTCCATCCATGCTGTTGCAAAGGGTATAAGCTCCTTCATTCTCCCTGCTGCGTAGATTCCATTGTGTAAATGTACCATAGTTTTTGGATCCACTCATTTGCTGATGGGCACTTAGGTTGCTTCCAGTACTTGGCTATTGTAAATTGTGCTGCTATGAACATTGGGGTGCACAGGTTCTTTTGGACTGGTGTTTCAGGGTTCTTAGGGTAAACTCCCAGCAGCGGAATTGCTGGGTCAAAGGGCAGTTCCATTTTTACTTTTCTGAGGAAATTCCATACTATCTTCCACAGTGGCCTCACCAGTCTGCATTCCCACCAACAGTGCATTAGGGTTCCCTTTTCTCCACATCCTCTCCAACATTTGTTTGTGGATTTGTTTATGTTGGCCACTCTGACTGGTGTGAGATGGTACCTCATTGTGGTTTCAATTTGCATCTCTCTGATGGCTAGTGATGCTGAGCACCTTTTCATATGTCTCTGGGCCCTCTGTATGTCTTCCCTGGAGAAGTGTCTGTTCAAGTCCTTTGCCCATTTTTTAATTGGGTTGTTTGTCTTCCTGGAGTGGAGTCGTGTGAGTTCTTTATATATTTTGGAGATCAGGCCCTTGTCTGAGGTATCATTGGCAAATATGTTTTCCCATACTGTTGGTTCTCTTTGTAATTTGGTGCTGTTTTCTTTAGCCATGCAGAAGCTTTTTATTTTGATGAGGTCCCATTTGTTTATTCTTTCCTTTATGTCCCTTGCTTTAGGGGATGTGTCTGTGAGGATGTTGCTGCGAGGAATATCTGAGATTTTCCTGCCAATGTTTTCCTCAAGGACTTTTATGGTGTTACAACTTATATTTAAGTCTTTTATCCATCTTGAGTTTATTTTCGTGTATGGCATAAGTTGGTGATCGAGTTTCATTTTTTTGCACGTAGCTGTCTAGATCTGCCAACACCATCTGTTGAAGAGGCTGTTTTTGGTCCATTTTATGATCCTGTCTCCTTTGTCAAATATCAATTGACCGTATAGACTTGAGTTTATTTCTGGGCTCTCTGTTCTGTTCCATTGGTCTATGTGGCTGTTTTTAGGCCAGTACCAGGCTGTTTTGATTACCGTGGCCTTGTAATACGGTTTGATATCAGGTATTGTGATCCCTCCTGCTTTGTTCTTCTTTCTCAAAATTGCTGCAGATATTCGGGGTCATTTATGGTTCCATATAAACTAATGAAATGTTTGTTCTATATCTGTGAAATAGGTCATGGGTACTTTAGTAGGGATTGCATTGAATCTGTAAATCACTTTGGGTAGTATGGCCATTTTGATGGTGTTAATTCTTCCAATCCATGAGCATGGTACATGCTTCCATTTGTTTGTGTCTTCCTTAATTTCTTTCTTCAGTGTTGTGTAGTTTTCTGAGTACAGGTCTTTTACCTCCTTTGTTAGGTTGATTCCTAGGTACTTTATTTTTCTTGTTGCTATATCAAATGGGATTTTTTTCCTGATTTCTGTTTCTGCAGTTTCATTGTTGGCATACAGGAATGTCTTTGATTTCTGAATATGGACTTTGTATCCAGCTGTTTTGCCAAATTCATTTATTAGGTCGAGTAGTTTTTTGGTGGAGTCTATAGGATTTTCCATGTACATTATCCTGTCCTCTGCAAACAGTGACAGTTTCATTTCCTCCTTTCCAATTTGGATGCCTTTTATTTCTTTTTCTTGTCTGATTGTTGTGGCTAGGACTTCCAATACTATGTTGAATAGGAGTGGTGAGAGAGGGCATCCTTTTCTTGTTCCTGATCTTAGTGGGAAAGCTGTGAGTTTTTGTCCATTGAGTGTGATGTTGGCTGTAGGTCTCTCATATATGGCCTTTATTATGTTGAGGAATGCTCCCTCTATTCCCACTTTGTTGAGGGTTTTTATCATAAATGGGTGCTGTACCTTATCAAATGCTTTTTCCACATCTATTGATATGATCAAGTGGTTTTTGTCTTTGCTGTTTTTTACGTGATGTATTATGTTTATTGATTTACAAATATTGCACCATCCTTGCATCCCTGCGATGAATGCCACTTGATCATCGTGTATGATCTTTTTAATGTATTGCTGGATGCTGTTGGCCAATATTTTCTTGAGGATTTTAACATCTATGTTCATCAGTGATATTGGCCTGACGTTTTCTTTCTTTGTTATGTCTTTATCTGGTTTTGGGATTAGGATGATGTTGGCTTTGTAAAACGAGTTTGGGAGTCTTGCATCTTCTTGAATTTTTTGAAATAATCTGTGGATGATGGGGGTTAGCTCTCCGTTAAATGCTCTGGAGAATTCTCCTGTGAAACCATCTGGTCCAGGGCTTTTGTGTGTCGGAAGCATTTTGATTACTGTTTCAATTTCATCAGGCGTTACTGGTCTGTTCAGACTTTGTGCTTCTTCCTCATTGAGTTTTGGAAGGTTATATTTTTCTATAAATTTGTCCATTGCATCTAGGTTTTCAAATTTTCTGGCATACAGTTCTTCATAGTAATTTCTTACAATCCTTTGGATCTCGGTGGTATCCATTGTAGTCTCTCCTCTTTCATTTCTGATTGTGTTTATTTGGGTCCTCTCTCTTTCTCTCTTTTTTTTTTCTCTTTTTTTCTTGATGAGCCTGCTTAAGGGCTTGTCGATTTTGTTTATCTTTTCAAAGAACCAGCTCCTGGATTCATTGATCCTTACAATTGTGCTTTTAGTCTCTGTGTCATTTAATTCTGCTCTGATCTTGGTTATTTCCTTCCTTCTACTTGCTCTGGGTTGTCTTTCTTTTTGTTCCTCGAGTTCTTGTAGGTGTATGGTTAGGTTGTTTATTTGAGCTGTTTCTATTCTTTTTAGGTAGGCCTGTATTGATATAAACTTCCCTCTCAGGACTGCCTTTGCTGTGTCCCATAGGTTTTGGATTGTTGTGAGTTCATTTTTGTTTGTTTCCAGAAACGTTTTGATTTCGTCTCTAATCTCATTTTTCACCCATTCATTGTTTAATAGCGTGCTATTCAATCTCCATGTTTTTGAGTGTTTTGGGGTTTTTTCCTTGAGATTTGTTTCTAGTTTCAGACCCTTATGGTCAGAGAAAATAGTTGATATGATTTCAATTTTCTTGAATTTGTTGAGGCTTGTTTTGTGTAATATCATGTGGTGTATCTTTGAAAATGTTGCAGGTGCATTTGAAAAGAATGTGTATTTTGCTTCTTTGGGATGAAAGGCTCTATAAATATAAGTTAAGTCCATTTCATCCAAGGCCTTGTTCAATGCCACAATATCTTTGTTGTTATTTTGTTTAGAAGATCTGTCCATCTTTGACAGTGTAGTATTAAAAACCCTACTATAATTGTGTTGCTGTCAATATCTTTCTTGAAGTCCTCCAAGATTTTCTTTATGTATTTGGGTGCTCCTATGTTGGGTGCATATATATTTACAATGTTGATGTCTTCTTGGTGGATTCTTCCTGTGAGTATTATGAAGTGACCATCTGGGTCTCTCTTTATGGCCCTTTTTTTAAAGTCTATTTTGTCTGATATGAGTGTTGCTACCCCTGCTTTTATTTCCTGTCCATTTGCTTGGAATATTTGTTTCCATCCCTTCACTTTCAGTCTGTGTAGGTCTTCTGTCCTGACGTGGGTCTCTTGTAGGCAGCATATGTGTGGGTCATGCTTTCTTATCCATTCAGCTATTCTATGTCTTTTGATTGGAGCATTTAATCCATTTACATTTAAGGTTATTATTGATAGGTATTTATTCATTACCAATTTTTTTGTACCTATGTTCCTCTCTTTCTCTCTCTTTTCCTTTCCTGAAAGCAGTCCTTTTAGCATCTGTTGCATAGCTGGTTTGGAGGAAATGTATTCTTTTAGACTTCTTTTGTCTGGGAAACTCCTTATTTGGCCTTCTGTCTTGATTGAGAGCCTTGCTGGGTAAAGTAGTCTTGGTTGCAGGCCTCTGGTTTTGATTACTTGGAGTATTTTTTGCCATTCTCTTCTGGCTTGGAGTCTTTCCACTGAGGTCAGTTTCTAGCTTTATTGGGGCTCCCTTGTATGTTACTTCTTGTTTGTCCCTTGCTGCCTTTAAGATTCTCTCTTTGTCTTGTAATTTTGCCATTTTAATTATGATGTGTCTTGCAGTGGGCCTTTTCTGTTCCTCTTGATTGGAACTCTCTGTGTGCCCTCACTTTGTGTGACTTATGACCAATGTTTTGAACTGTGCTTCTGATAGGTCGGCTATCTCTGTTTCATGTACATCTTTTGTAGTGTTTTGTTCTGTTCTTTCATTTGAGTCATATTTCTTTGTCCTTTCAATTTGGCCATCCCCGTGTTTGTGTCTGTACATTAGGTAGAGCCTCTTTGAGTCCCTGTGTTGACGTACCTGTTAAGTTCTATGGAGCGGAGTTGAGATTTTGCCAGGGTCAGGTAACCAGGTTCACCTCTTTGTGGCTCTGTGTGTGGGGGAGATTTTAGAGAGGAGACAATGCATCTGCCTGTCTGCTAGAGGCTTGCTTAGCTCTCACCCCATTTCTAGTCACTTCACCCACTTCCTGTATGTGACTGGTACCCCTCTAGTTGTTCCCCTGATGATGGTTCCCAGAGTGGGTGGGTTTGTGCACATCTAAGACCCTGCAGGGCCCTTTAAATGGACCTCCTGAGAGACTGGCAGTTTCTTCCACTGCCGTAGTCCACACTGGTTTTTATAGCCAGAAGTTTCCCTGTCCTGGAACCCTGGGCTGCATGGTCTGACCTGGGCCTGAGAATGCTTGTTCCCCAGGTATCCCTCCTGATTTTTATCCACTACATTTGAAGATGGGACCACCGATTCCCTCAGTCACCACTGTTGCCATCACGCCACCTGCACCTTGTAGCCACCACGCTACATCCTCTCTGCCCTGGCTCCCCATCTCTGCCCCTCCTACGTGTCTGGATGAATATGGCTTCTTTAAATCCTTGGTTTGGGCTTCCATACAGTTCAATTTTCTGGCAGTTCTGGGTGTTTGTTTGTTTGTTTGATTTTTTAGATTAGTTGTGATCCTTTTTATACTTGTGCAAGTAGGCAAAGCATGTCTGCCTATGCCTCCATCTTCACTAGAAGTCTGTGTCCAAATTCTTTTTTAATGTTCTAGGGTTTTCTGAGTATAGGTCTTTTACCTCCTTGGTTATATTTATTCTTTGGCACCTTATTATTTTTGTTGCAGTAGTAAGTGGGATTGATTTCCTTAGTTTCTCTTTCTGGTAGTTCAGATTGGTGTATGAAAATGCCACTAATTTCTGAATATTAATTTTGTGCCCTCTAAAGAATTCATTTATTAGGTCTAGTTGTTTTTAGTGGAGTCTTTAGTGCTTTCTATGTACAATGTTATGTCATTTGGGAATAATGACAGTTTTACTTCCTCCTTCTAGTTCGGATGCCTTTTATTTATTTACTTTTTGTCTGATAACTGTGGCTATGACCTCCAGTACTATGTTGAATAAAGATGGTAAAAGCTGATGTTGGCTCTGGGTTTTTATATATGGCCTTTATTGAGGTATGATCCCTCTATCCCCACTTTGCTGAGAGTTTTTATCATAAATGGATGCTGGATTTTATCAAATGCCTTTTCTGCATCTGTTGATATGATCATTTTGTTGTGCCTTTTATTTTGCTTACGTGATGTATCACATTTATTGATTTGCAAATATTGTACCAACCTTGCATCCCTAGGATACATTCCATATGATCATGGTGTCTGATCTTTTTAATGTGTTTCTGGATCTGTTTTGCTAATATTTTGTTGAGGATTTTAGAATCCATGCTCATGATGGTATTGGCCTATAGTTTTCTTACTTTGTAGTGTCTTTATCTGGTTTTGGAATTATGGCAATGCTGGCCATGTAAAAAGAGCTTGGAAGTCTTCCCTCTTCTTGAATTTTTTGAATGATTGGTAAAATTCTCTTGTAAAGCTCTCCAGTTTTGACTTTTGTTAGCTAGGAGGGTTTTTTTTTTAAATTTTTATTGTTATTCAGTTACAGTTTTATGCCTTTTCTCCCCATCCTTCCACGGTGAGGGACAAATACCATATAATCTCACCTTTAACTGGAACATAATCAACAGAAGAAAAAAGCAAACAAAATATAACCAGAGACATTGAAGTTAAGAACAATCTAACAATAGGCAGGGGAGAGTGGGGAGGGGACAGTGAGGAGAGGGGATTACAGAAACTACTATAAAGGACACACAGCTAGGAGTTTTTAAAAAATATTTTATTTATTTTATTTTTATCAAGAGGGGAAGGGAGGGAGAAAAAGAGGGAAAGAAACATCAATGTGTGGCTGCCTCTTGCATGCACCCCACTAGGACCTGGCCCACAACCCAAGCATGTGATTTGACTGGGATTCGAACCAGCAACCCTTTGGTTTGCAGGATGGCACTTAATCCACTGAGCCATACCAGCCAGGGCTGGGGTTTTTTTTTGTTGGGGGGGGGGGGTTGGTTGCTGCTTCCATTTCATTAGTTGTAATTGGTCTTATCATGTTTTCTGCCCCATCCTGATTCAGTCTTGGAAGATTGTATGTTTCTAGGAGTTTATGTATTTCACCCAGTTTGTCTAATTTGTTGGCATTAGTTGTTCACTGTATTTTGTTACAATGCTTTGTATTTTTGTGATGTCTTTTATCACTTCTCCTTTTTCATTTTAGATTTTATTTATTTGAGTTCTCTCTGTTTTTCAAGTTATGTCTGGCTAAATGTTTGTCAAGCTTGTTTAATTTTCAAAGAACCATCTCTTACTTTCATTGATATTTTGTATTTTTTAGTCTCTGTGTCATTTATTTTATGCTCTGATTTTATTATTTTCTTCCTTGTACTTACTGTGGGCTTTATTTTTTGTTCCATTTTTAGTTATTTTATATATAGGGTTAGGTTGTTTGAGCATTTTGTTTTGTTTCATTTTGTTTTTGCTTCTTGAGGTAGGTTTGTAATGCAATGAACTCTTCTCTCAGGACTGCTTTTGCTGTGTCTCATAGATTTTGGGTTGTGTGTTCATTTTCATTTGTTTCCAGGCAATTTTTTATTTCTTCCTTGACCTCATTAATAACACATTCATTGTTTAGTAACATGCTATTTAGTCCCCATGTATTTGAATGTTCTTGAGTTTTTTAATCGTAGTTGATTTCTAGTTTCATGCTGTTGTGATTCAAGAAGATACTTGCTGTGATACCAATCTTGAATTATTAAGTCTTTGTGTCTTAACATGTTTATCTTTGAGGATTTTCTATGTGCACTTGAGAAAAATGTGTATTTTGCTGTTTACCTTTGAGGATGTTCTATGTGCACTTGAGAAGAAAGTATATTCTGTTGCTTTTGGATGAAATGTTCTGTAAATATCAATTAAATCCATCTGATTGTGTCATTTAAGGTCGCTGTTGTCTTGTTGATTTTTGGTTTGGAATATCTGTCCATTGATGACAGTGAGGTATTAAAATCTCCTAATTTGATTATATAGCAATTGATTTTACTTTTAAAGTCCACCAAGATTTTCTTTATATACTTAGGTGCTTCTATGCTGGATGCATATATGTTTACAAGGGTTATATCATCTTGTTAGATATAATCACTTTAGTATTATGTGGTGATCTTCTTTGTCTCTTGTTATGGCAATTGTTTTGAAGTTTATTTTGTCAGGTGTAAGTATTACTACCCCAGCTTTTTTGTTTCTTTTGAATGGAGTATTTTTTCCATCCTTTCACTTTCACCCTGTATAAATTTTTTGTTATGAGGTAGGTCATATTTTCTTATCCATTCAAGCACCCTATGTCTTTTGACTGGAGCATTTAACTCATTTACATTTAAGGTTATTATCAATAGGTACTTATTTAGTTCCATTTTCATACCTCTGTTTCTCTCTCTCTCTCTCTCTCTCATTCTTAGAACAGTTCCCTTTACATTTATTGCAGTACTGGTATGATTGTAATGAACTCCTTTAGCTTATTTTAGTCTGGGGATCTCTTTGTTTTACCTTCAATTTTAAATGAAAACCTTGCTGGGCAGAGTAGTCTTGGTTGCAGGCTCTTGTTTTTAAATACTTCATGCCATTTTTTTCTTGCCTGAAGTGTTTCCATTGAAACATTTTGTCAGCTTCATTGGACCTCCTTTGTAGTAAACTGTCTCTCTCTTGCTGCCTTTAAGATTCTCTCTTGTTCTTTAACCTTTGCCATTTCAATAATGTGTCTTGGTGTGGGTGTCTTTGGGTTCATCTTAACTGGCACTCTGTGCTTCCTGAACTGTGTGACTTTTTTTTTCCACCAGATTAGGGAAGTTTCCTGCTATTATTTCTTCAAATTGGCTCTCTATCCCTTATGCACTCTCTTCTCTCTGGTACTTCTGTGATGTGGATGTTGTTATGCTTGATGTTGTGCCAGAAAAACCTCTTAGACATTTTTCATTTCATTTTCTTCATCTTCTTTTTTTAAATGTTCTGCTTGGGCTACTGTTATCTTGTCCTCTAATTCACTGATTTGATCCTATGCTTCATTTAACATGCTGTTGATTTCTTCTGGTGTGTTTTTCATTTAAGATATTGTAGTATTAATTTCTGACTGTTTCTCTTTTGTGGTTTCTCTGTCTTTTTTATCACTTACCATCTCTTTAAGTTCTCACTGAGATCATCTGTTCTCCCCTAAGGTCCTTGAGCATTCTTGTAACCATTATTTTAAAGTCTTCATCTGATATGCTGGTTGCTTCCATTTCACTTATTTTATTTAATTCTTTTTCTGGAGGTTTCTCTTGTTCTTTTGCTTGGAGCATTTTTTGTCTCCCCATTTTGTCTCTGTCTATTAGGTAGATATGCTATGACTCCCATATTTATGATGTTGGTTTTATAATGAAGGTTCTTGTTGGGCTCAGTGGCACAATCTTTCAGATTGCCTGAGGTTCACGCTCCAGGAATGTTTCTTGTGGGTTATGTGTACTTCATGTTGTTGTTGAGGATTGAATGATGTTGCCCTTTTGTTGGTGGAGTTAACTAACCCTTCAGGCTGGGTGACTATAAGGGTAAACCTCATTTACCATGTATTAGACACTGTGTAGGAGTTGCCCCTTGAGGCGGAGTTGTTTCTAGCAAGGCCTGGGAGTGCTAGAGTCCTCCTTTGGACGTGCCACTTGTGTGGCTAGTTGGGTAGATCTCTTGTGTGCTCTAAGGCTCATCACTGGTTGTATTGGTCCTGGTTCCACTTAGGTACAAGTTGCTGTCAAGACATTGTGTGTAATCAACCTTGGGCTACCCTTGGTAGCTATACATTGTTCACTTTTTGTGTGTGCATCTATGAACCTGAGTGTGTGTGGGAAGGATAATCTGTGTGAAAGGATCAGCTTCTTCCAGGTTAAAGCTGGGAGCAGATCTGTAAAATGACTGAGGCTCCTTGTGGTCTGCCTCTACCTGTTAGCTACTCTGCCTCTCCCTGAGGTTGTATTGTTTTTCTTCTCAGCCTTTCAAGGAGAGACTGTAGGATGATCCCAGGGTATTTGAAATATGACTAGTGGGACTTATGCTTGGAGATCATGCAGTCTGGCACTCAGCAAGGGTAAGGTAGCCCCTGCTTCAAAGCTAAACAGCCCAGTCTCTACCAGAGTGTCCAACTCTTGTTCCCACAAGATGGGTTCTCTGTAGGTTCAATTTGTGCGTATTCAGCTGATACCTCTGCAGGAGTAAGCTCAGCAACCCTAGGCTCATAGGGATAGAACAAAAGAGTCTCTCATTGGGATGATACCAGCCCAGCCCACAGGAGGAGGCTAAACACTTTGTTCCAGTCCCAGACAATAGCCTCTGAAGCTCTCATACTTTGAATGTCCCTACTCTGAGCCACTCTCCTGTACTCCCATGGATATGTACCCAGAGAGGGTATCTTGAACTTGGCAGGGCTGATCCAAACTCTGTCCCATTGGGAGTGGTGTCCACGAGCTTGTGGGAGGGTGGGTGGGCACTTCTGTTCCTTCCTGGGGGTACTACAGGCTGAACTCTCAGGGGAGCTTAGATTTGCCTCTGCAAGGTAGCCACAGAGCTCAGCACTTGCCCAACTGACTCCTGGACAGAGCTTCCCTGAGAGACACAGTCTGAAAAATCTCAGCAACGTGTGGCTCTCTGTTCCTCCTGTGTTACTGAATCAAGTTGGATGGGGCTGAAGATCACCCCTGGGTAGTACTCTGATCTCTCTCATGCCACTGATCTCTACATGCCTGGTCTCAGCAGTGTAGAGACTAAATTCATAGCTTGCATGCGCTTTGAACTCAGCAGGACAGGGTAAAAGTCCCAGCCTTGCATGGCTCCTCTGTGCAGCCAAACTTAGCAGGATGGTACAAGTCAAGCGTCTCAACAGGTGATTGAGGAATACCAGCTGTGCACTGAAGGTGAAGGAGACTGACCCTTTTTCTCAAACCACGTACTTAGTCAGTGTTGGGTCTCTTCCAAAAGCCTCCCCAGAAAATACAGGGCCCCTTAAAGTCACTGCTGGGTATAGCCAGCAGACCCCTCTGCAGAACTTAAGTACAGCAGCATGGCCTCACCGGCAGTCAGAATTTGGACTGTGAACTTCCCAGGCTGGTGCTGTAACAATAGGGCATGCTTGTCCCTGGGAGGGAGCAATCTGATTCTCTCATGCAGACTGATTCCCCACTGATTCCCATCACCAGGTGCTATGCAGGCTCCTCTTCCCATCTCTGTTTCTCTGAGTTGGGGGTCCCTGCATGGGGTTGAGACCTCATGCTTCTAGGGAGAGGGAGTTTTGCAGCTGCAGTATCCCTCTGACTTCTCAGCCACCACTGCACCTGTGTGCAGGGGCTCTGCCTTTGTTTCATTCCTTCCTACCGTTCTTTATGTAGCTTTTTCTGTAATCCTTGGTTATAATAAATCAGATTAGCTAGCTTTCAGTTGGTTTTTCAGGTTGCTTGCTCTGTAATTTCACTGGTAACCTGGTTTGGGGCTAGGAGCAAGTGGGCATAGCTTCCACCTACTCTGCAGCCGTCTTAGAATCTCTATATGCTACTTCTTTGAACTACCTATGACTGTGTATGTACTGTATGTCTCTTTGAAATAGTATATAGGTGAATTTCACTTTTTCATCCAGTCTGACAATTTGTCTTTTTTATTTTTTTTAAGATTTTTAAATTTTATTTATTTTTAGAGAGAGGAGAAGTGGGGGATAAAGAGAGGGAGAGACACATTATTCAGTTGCCTCTCCCATGTGCCCCAATGAGTGATGGGGCCTGCACTGCAACCCAGGCATGTGCCCTGACTGGGAATTGAACTGGTGACTTTTCACTTTGCAGGATAATGACCAAGCAACTGAACCATGCTGGCTATTACCAGTCTGACAATTTGTCTTTTAATTGGTGTGTTTAGTTCATTTATGTTTCATTGATACAATTAAATTTTATGTAATTAAATGCATTATAATAAAATGTGAATGACATTGTGAAATATGTTTACTATCCTGTTTTCTGCCTTTTTTGATCCCATATGTTTTTTGTTCTTTTACTTCTTCATTTTATTTTGAGTTATTTGTGTAGTTTTTTGGCTTTGTTGCTAGGGATTCAATATGTATCTTAAACATCATAATCTATCTTGAATAGATCATATACAACTTCACTTTTAATGTGAAAACCATGTGGCAGTATAATTCTATTTACCTCACTAATGTCTTTGTGCTATTTTTGTTATATTATTGTTTTCCCCACCTATTTTTTTTTCTGACTGCTTTAAAGATTTTTTTTATCTTTGTGTTTCAGCAGTTTGATAAAATATACCTAGGTGAGGTCTCCAGTGTATTTATTCTGTTGGAATCCATCAAGCTTAGAGATGATGTTTTCATCAAATTTGCAAAATTTTATTCATTACCTCGAGATATTTTATTGCCTCTCTTCACTCTTTTTTATGACACCCTAATTACACATATATTAGGCTTCTTGATTTCATGTAAGAAAGCACTCACACTGTTTATTTCAATGCATTCTCTTTCTGTGCTTTAGTTTAGACAACATACATTACCCTATCTTGAAGTTCACCAATACCTCTTGTGGTGTCTATCAGTTGTTAAGCTCTTTTCAATGAAATTTAATTTCAAGTATTGTAATTTTCACCTTTAGGATTATCTTTGATTCCTTTCTAGTGTTTTAAAAATACACCTCCTGTTATCTATCTCCTTATCTTTTCCTGCAAATTCTTTCATCTTATCAATAATAGAGTTTTAAATTTTTGTCTGGTAATTCCATATCTGGGTCATCAGTGTGCTCGCTTCTACTAACTATTTTTCTGTTGATTATATATTATATTTTCTTGGTTATTCAGATGTTTTATAATTTTTTATTTTATCCCAAGCATTATATTTAGAAGAACACTTGAAATTGTGGTATAATATTTTGTTTTCTAGAGAATGCTTGCTTTTTCCATTCTTGCATTTAGGGTGAAAGCCAAATCATTGTCATTCCTCTCAGAATTAAATTGAACAGGAACTGATCCATATGTTTAATTAGGTTGAGTTCTTTTATGTGATGTCTGATCCACAATCTATCTTATGCTGCTTCTCCTGTGGTGACAATTTCTTTGATCTTGCCAGAATTTTAGCTGACAGGAGTTTGGACTTTAAATTTAAATGGTTTTGGTGCACATTTTGATTCAGTCCTGGCAGAACTTCAAAATACAGTTACCACAAGAACATGCAGTATGAAATTTCTTTGCTTTTTAGCTCCTCTTTTTTTATAGTTGTGTAACTGCCACCACAGTCAGGCTATTAATATAAAACATTTTGATTAGTTCCCAAATCTCCTTTGTAACCCTTTCCAGTTAATTTTCCTCTACCCTGGCTCTACACAATCACTGATCTATCACTATTGTTTCGCATTTCCAAGAATTTCATATAAATAAAATCAGATGGTATATAGCTTCCCACTTCTGATGTTTTTGAGATTTATCATTTTGTTCTATATTTCAGTAGTTGTTTCCTTTTATAGTGAAGAAGATTCCACTTCATGGCTCTCCCACAATTCATTTATTCTTTCACTAGTTAATAAACATTTGGGTTATTGGACCCAGTAGCTATTGTGGCTATTATAAATGAAATTTTTATGAACATTTGTGCATAAGTATTTATGAGGACATACGTTTTCATTAATCTTGGATAATTACTTTGAATAGGATCAGTGGGTTATATTTTAAGTATATACATTTAACTTTTTGAACAATTGCCAAGCCTTTTCCCAACATGAGAAAGTACCATTTTGTGTTCCTACCAGCTTTCTATGAAAGTTCCAGTAGCTCCATATTCTTATTAAAATTGATACTGTCAGCACTTTTAATTTTGACCATTGTTAATGGGTATGTAGTCCTCATTTTCTGCCACCTTCCAAGCAAATTTCAGATAGAGAATGGTTTGGTGAGAGAAAACTGGCTGGTTTGAGTGATTTGCTTTAGCAGTTTTTCTCATTCCAGTCTCTCTGTGAATCTAAATGGCTGTTAAAGGCCCAGCTGGTTTTTCTTCATCCTCTAAATTCTGCTTCTCAATGGCAGGCCTGCTTTTTGACTGCACACATTAGGCTAAGTGCTTTCCTCCCTTGGGCACACCCCTTTTAGGTACGGATAAGGCCTTGGCTCTTTGCTCATCTACAAGTGTTCTCTGGAATTTGATTCATCAAATTTTCCTTGTTAGATTGTTCTTAACTTCAATGTCTCTGGTTATATTTTGTTTGCTTTTTAGCCAGGGGGAGTGGGGTGGGAACAGTGGGAAGAGGGGATTACAGGAACTACTATAAAGGCCACATGGACAAAATCTAGGGGGAGGGTGGAGGTGGGGGAGGGAGGTGGGTTCAGCTGGGGTGGGGTGGAGGGATGGGGAGAAAAGGCATACAACTGTAATTGAATAACAATAAAAATTAAAAAACATTTTCCTTGTGTTCTTTCCTTTTCAGTATCCTCAAAGAAAAACATGATAATTGTTTTATATATTTTTTCTTTTAGGGATGTTAACACCGAAGTGATGGCCTCTCTGTCTTTTTACATCCTAATCATGAGTGGCATTTTTGCCTCGAGACCACCTTTAATGATCTTTTTAGAACTGCTGTGCAACAATATTTTTTTCTCTCATTGGCCTAATTGAGAAGTATAGCTACACAATTAGTGAAGAAGACTGGAAATTTATTATTACTGTTATTATTATTAGCTATGTACATTGCTATCCTAACAAAATAGAGGTCCTGCCAATAATATTTTGTTAGGGGTTTTAGCATTTATGCTCATCAGAGATAGTAGCCTGTAATTTCCTTTTTTTGTAATGTCTTTATCTGGCTTTAGAATTAGGGTAGTGCTGGCCTTGTAAAATAAACTTGGGAGCTTTCCCTCCTCTTGAATATTTTGAAGTACTTTGAAGAGGAGAAGTGTTAGCTCTTCTCGGAATGTTTGTTAAAATTCTCCTGTGAAGCCATCTGGTCCAGGGCTTTTTTTTGTTGGGTTTTTTTTTTTTTGATTACTGCTTCAGTGTCACTAAGTGTAATTTGTCTATTCAGATTCTTTGATTCTTCCTGATTTAGTTTAGGAAGATTGTATGTTTCTAGGAATTTATCTGTTTCATCCAGGTTGTCCAGTTTGTTGGCATATAGTTGTTCATAAGAATTTCTTACCATCCATTGAATTTATTTGATGTCATTTGTTATTTCTCCTCTTTCATTTCTGATTTTATTTATTTGGGTCCTCTCTCTTTTTTCTTGATGAAGATGGTTAAATGTGTGTCAATCTTGTTTATCTTTTCAAAGAACCAGCTCTTGGATTTTTTGATCTTTTGCATCTTTTTTAAAACTCTTTTCTTTTATTTCTTCTCTTATCCTAATTATTGCCATCTTTTTACTCACTTTAGGCTTTGTTTGTTGTTCTTTTTCAAGTTCTTTTAAGTGTAAAGTCAGTTGTTTATTTTGGATTGTTTTGTTTTCGTTTTAACTTGTTTCAAGGTATCTTTTGATTTGTTCCTGGATTTCATTGTTGACTCCTTCATTGTTTAATAACATGTTATTTAGCTTCCTTGTCTTTATATGTTTTTCAGTGTTCTTCTTATGACTGATTTCTAGTTTCATAGCATTGTAGTTAGAGAAGGTGCTTGATATGATTTCAGTCTTCTTAAATTTATTGAAACTTGTTTTGTATCAGAACATGTGGTCTATCCTAGAAAATGTTCCATGTGCACTTTAAAATCATGTATATTCTGCTGTTCTGAGATTAAATGTTCTGAAGATACCAATTACATCCATTTGATCTAGTGTGTTGTTTAAGGCCACTGTCCCCTTATTCATTTTATGTCTGTAAGATCTATGCATTTAAATCATTGGGGTATTAAAATCCCCTACTCTGACTGTTTCTGTCAATCTCTCCTAATGTCCATAAAGATTTGCTGTAAATATTTAGATGCTTCTGTGTTGGTTGCACAAATGTTTACTAGGGTTATATCCTCTTGTTGGATTGTTCCCTTTATCATTATGTAATGTCCTTCTGTGTCTCTTACTATAGACTAGGTTTTAAAGTTGATTTTGTCAGATATAATGCCCAGATTTGTCATATATTTTGTCCATATTATTTTCCCTTTTCATTTTCATGAAATATATTTCTCCATTCCTTTACTTTTAGTTTGTGTGTATCTATTGATCTGACGTGTGTCTCTTGGAGACAGCAAATATATGGGTATTGTTGTCTTATCAATTCAGAAACCCTATGTCTTTTGGTTGGAGTGTTTAAGCTATTTACATTTGAGGTGATTATTGATAGATACATATTTGTTGCCATTTGATTTTTAAACTATATTCTTTTGTTTTTCTTTTTCTTCTTCCCTCTTTAAAGCAAGCCCTTTAACATTTGTTGCCGTACTGGTTTGGTGTTAACAATCTCCTTTAGCTTTTTCTTGCATTGGAAGCTCTTTATTTTTCCTTCATTTTTAAATGGTAGCCTTTCTGGGTAAAGTAGCATTGGTTATAGGTCCTTACTTTTTATCACCTTGAATATTTCATGGTAATACCTTCTAGCCTGAAATATTTCTGTTGAAAAATCAGATGACAGTCTAATTGGAGCTCCCTTGTAGGTACCTGCTTTTCTCCTGCAGCATTTAGGACTCTCTCCTTGTCTTTATGTTTTTCCATTTTAATTATGATGTGTCTTGGTGTAGTCCTCTTGGGTCCATCTTGTTTGGGACTCTCCATACTTTTTTGGACTTGTGTATCTTTTTCTTTCACCAGAATAGGGAAGTTTTTGGTCATTATTTCTTCAAATAAGTTCTCAATTCCTTGCTCACTCTATTCTCTGTTATTCCCATGATGCAAATATTGTTATGCTTCATGGTGTACCAAAGGTTTCTTAAGCTGTTCTCATTCTTTTTAATTCTTTTTTCTTTTTGCTGCTCTGTTTGTGTGTTTTTCTATCTCTTCCAAATCACTGATTTGATTCTGCTTCATCTAACCTACTGTTTATTCCTTTCAGTGTATTATTTATTTCAGATATTGAATTCTTTATTTCTGACTATTCCTTTTTATTGTATTTTTTTTTCATGGTGCTGAGTATCCTTATAATCATTAATTTAAACTCTCTATCTGATAAATTGCTTGCCTCTGTTTCATTGTTATTCTTTTGGCATATTCTCCTGTTTTTACATTTGGAACCTGTTTTGTTTTGATTTGTTTTGGTCTTCCCATTTGGCTGCCTCCTTGTATTTATTTCTATATATTAGGTAGACCTGCAAAGGCTCTGGTGCAGCCCTTTGTCAGTCACTGCCTATGATATGCCCTGGCAACCTATTTTCAGCTATCAGTAATCCACAGTTTTTGGCTCCCTCTGTTGGGCCTGGGTGTGTGCAGAAAGAATGAAGCTGCACAACAAGGCCGACTTTTACCAACACATACCTGGGGGAGGGTCAGCTAATGTCTCAGGTCCTCCAGGGGTCTGTCTTACATATTAAACTTAATCACTGATATGATGTCAAGCTGAAGTCAGCAGCCCGGATTAAGCTCTACAGTGTGGGGCAGAGTAATTCTTTTGGGCAGGGGTATTGCTTCCCCTCAGGGAAATGACACTTGGAGGGGAGTGCTCTGCCTGAGAAAGATAGCCTCTGCAGTATGGGGAGTTTTTTACCACAGGGATCCTAGTGGCTATTCTTTCAGCTCTTTTCTTAGACCCACAGGCCACAGAGTCTCATTATCAACTGTCTCTAGTCTGCCATGACCTCCCTCTGCCAGAGCATAGGGTAAGTGGCTGCAAATGGAATTTTGTACATTGGCCCTTTAAAGAGGCTCTCTGTGTCTCTGGTATCTCTCCCCAGTGGCCAGAAATGCCACTGCTTTTCACAGTTGGATGCTATCTGGGTTCCTTTCCCAACTCTAGTGCTGGGTTCCTTTCCCAGGTTGGGGAGCTCAGCTGGGGGTTTCGACCCCACACTTCTCAGTGGAATCCCATGGCTGTTGAAATATCCTTCCAGAACTTCAGTGGACTACCCCCCCCCATTGGAACCTAGTCAGTCCTCTTGCGTCTCCTCCTCTTTTTCCACCAGTCAGTTGGTGAAGTGGTTTCTTCTGTCTGTCCTTGGTTATAAGGCTTCTGTCCAGTTAGTGTTCAGTTAGTTATTCAGAAAAATTTCTCTAAAATTTAGTTGTAATTCTAGATTGGTCCTCTGAGGAGGTTAGTGCAGCCTCCATTTACTCCTCTGCCTTGTTGGGTCTCCACATTGTAACACTTAATCTGGGACTATTATTTTCTCAAAGTTTTCCATTGACTGTTAAGTGAGGGTGAAAGACTACAGCTCTTGGAAAATATACCCTATAATCAGAAGTCATACTTAGCATTCATTTTTAACACAAAGAGATATTTATAATGTCTACACATAATGATTACTTTTTTGTGGCCACCGATAGCATTTCAGGAATTTAAGGCTGGGATGCTTAATTTTCTACAACTATGCCATTAATGAGCCACTCCTGCAATGTACTTCTACATTTTCTTTCTGGGAGAATTTGCTAGTATAGAATTTGGAGCACAGTTTCCTGTCTTATATGTTTGAATGAGTGTACTGTATTTTGCCATGTAAAATGTGCTCTCATGTATAATACACACCCATGTTTTTGGTCCAAACTTTCAGGGAAAAAATCTTTCATTTTACTTTTTAAAATTCAATTATTTATTTATTTATTTAGATACTTGTTTTTTTTTGTATTATAAAGGAATTTTAGCATTTACTTTTGAACATATTATGCTACAAAAATTTTTATATAAAAAATAATTGCAAAACACAAGAACAGGCACAAGGTTTATAATGCACACCCTTATTTTCCCACAAAAAAGTGTGCATTATACACAGCAAAATACGGTAAGTTACACACACAACATTATTTTCAAAACTAGTTAAATATACTAAAATACAGATGAATATACATATAGATTCTGAAATAAAAGCACCTTTCTGTTTTGTTATTTTCAAAGGTTGGGGATGATCTGAATTCATTCATGGTATGTTCACAGTTTGCAGCTCAGTTAGAGGAAGCAGTTAAAGAGGAACATCATGTATGTATTCACTGCAAACTGCTAAGAATAAAATATTGCCCACTATTTTAATAATTTAAAGTTAATAATATCAATAAAACAAAATTATGTAATTAATTATTATTAACAATAATTTTAGCAATACATTATTTAAAGAAAGTTATATTGGTTATTTGACTCAAATGTGATTATCTGGTTAGCATTATTAGCCTAGATACAATGCCTTAAGTAGTTATAAAGAGCATTAGAAAGTATTATTTATTTTTCTTCATTCCCAACATAGGCTTTAGATCTGTGAGTTTTCCTTTAAGTAAAGCATGGATTGGGTCATTCATATTTACATATGTAGTATCTATATTTTGTTGTGTTTTTTATAAGTTAATATTACTTACTTATGTTAAAAATGTATGTTAAAAGTAACATAATTAATGAAGATTAAAAATATGAAGACATGCAAAAAAGAGAAAATAGAAATTCCTATACATAAAATGTATACATAACATATCATAAAATGTATGTTAAAAAGTGTGTTAAATGTATGTTTATGTTTTAACATAAATGTATGTTAAAAGTAACAATTAATGAAGATTAAAAATATGAAGTCATGCAAAAAGAGAAAATAGAAACTCCTATAATTTTATTTCCCCAGGGTAACCAACTCTTCTAAATATATATTTGTTCACCTTCCCAGTTTTCCTTAGTTATATATACACACAGACACACACATATACATATTTCTTTAAAAATGAAATTATATTTTACATACTATTTGCTAATCACTTTTTATTTTCTGAGTTTTGAAAAATAACATGTTTTACATGATTATAAAAGTATTCCTGTGGAATATTTGGAAAAGTGAAAAAAGTAAAAGGGAAAAAGTTATATGTAATCTCACTCTAATATACAAGTATCATTGATATTATAGAATAAATTTTTAGAGTTTTGAAGTATATATATATGCACATATATGCATGTATACGTGTATATGCATTTATATGTACATTTATAGATACATTTTTTCAATCTTTATTGTGGTTTATTTATTTATAAAATAAACATAACATAAAATTAACCATTTTTAAGAATACAGTTCAGTGGTACTAAGTACATTTATATTATGCAAGCATCACTACCATTTATTAGAACTTTTCACCTTATGGAACTGAAACTCTGTACCTATTAAACAATATTGAACTCTCTATGACTTCCTCTTCCTGGACACCAGTAACCACCATTCTAATTTGTTACTATGAGTTTGGCTTTTTTCTTTTTAGGTTCCACGTATAAGTTAGATCATGCAATATTTGTTTTTCTGTTTCTGGCTTATTTCACTTAACATGTTTTCTGTATTTATTTATGTTGTCACAAAGGGCAAGATTTAATTTTTTATAACTGAGTAATATTCCATTGTATATACAAGATCTGTCTGGGAAAAGCCCAATCATTGTTAATATAACAAGAATTGTTTGTGTGACATCAGTGTAACCTGGCAGCCAAGGAGAGTGGGCTGGAATGCACATGTGTGGGCAAGGATGACTGTATTGTACTAGTCAGTGTTTGATGGCAGTGTTGAGTGAGCACAAGTACTGTGTGGCCATGCATTCAAAATGACTGAATGCATAGTGCAACAAATTTGTGTCAAATTTTGCATTAAGCTTGAGCATTCCTCTCCAGAAACTATATTCAGATGATTGAGAAGACTGCAGCTATGGGCAACTGGTGATTGGCAACTTCATTAAGACAATGAGCCCACTTATTGCATCACGTCTGGTGCAGAGTTTTTTGGTGAAACATCAAATCACCCAGGTGACTTAGACCTGCTACAGCCCAGACTTGGTGCCCTGTGACTTCTGGCTTTTCCCAAAACTAAAATCACCTTTGTAAGGGAAGAGATTTCAGACCATCAATAAGATTCAGGAAAATAATACAGGGCAGCTGATAGCGATTGAGAGAACTGTGTGAGGTTCCAAAGTACCTACTTTGAAGGAGACTGAGGTGTTATTGTTCTATATACAGTGTTTCTTGTATCTTGTATCTTCCTCAATAAATGTCTCTGTTTTTCATAGTATACTGCAGGATAATTTCTGGACAGACCTGATATTTACCATGCTTCTTTATCCATTCATCCATCAGTGGATACTTACATTGTTTCCATATCTTGGCTGTTGTGAATAATGCCGCAGTGACTGTGGGAGTGAAGAGAGATAACTCTTTGAAATACTGGTTTTGTTTACTTTGGATATACACCTGAAGTAGGATTGCTAGATCATATGGTTATTCTATCAATATTTCAAAATTTTTGAGGAACCTCCCTATGATTTTTCATAATGGCTGTACCAATTTATCAAAGGGTTCTTTCTACATGTTCTCACAGACACATTCTCTCGGTCTTTGATAATAACCATTCTAACAGGTGTGTTTTTTAATTGTTGTTCAAGTACAGTTTTCTTCCTTTCCCCTCCACCCCTCCTCACCACCCCATTATTCCCCACCTCCCTCCCCTGTTTCCACCTCCTCTTGTTATTGTCCATGTGTCCTTTATAATTGTTCCTGTAAACCCTTCACCCTTTTCCCCCATTATCCCCTCCCCTCTCCCCTCTGGTCACTGTTAGCCTGTTCTCAGTTTCAATGTCTTTGGCTATACTTTGCTTGCTTGTTCATTTTGTTGATTAGGTTCCTGTTAAAGGTGAGATCACATGGTATTTGTTTCTCACTGCCTGGCTTATTTCACTTAGCATAATGTTCTCCAGTTCCATCCATGCTGTCACAAAGGGTAGGAGCTCCTTCTTTCTGCTGCATAGAATTCCATTGTGTAAATGTACCATAGTTTATTGATTCATTCATTTACTGAATGGTACTTAGGTTGCTCAGGGCATTTTATTTAATTTTTTTAAAATCACTTTTATTTTTCGATTACAGTTGACACACATTATTATATTAATTTTAGGTGTACACCTCACTGATTAGGCATTATATAATTTACTAATTGATCATCCAGATGAATCTCACACCCATGTGACACCATAGGTAGTTATTGGAATATTATTGATTATATTCCCTAGGCTGTACTTCCCATCCCCCTGACTAGTCTTCCCCCCAACCCCTGCCATCCCCACCTCCCTCCCCTGTTTCCACTCCCCCTTGTTTTTGTCCCTGTGTCCTTTATAGTTGTTCCTGTAAACCCTTCACCCTTTCCCCCCTATTATCCCCTCCCATCTCCTCTCTGGTTACTGTCAGTTTGTACTTAATTTCAATGTCTCTGGTTATATTTTGCTTGCTTATTTGTTTTCATGATTAGGTTCCACAGTTAAAGGTGAGATCATATGATATTTGTCTTTCACCCCCTGGCTCATTTCACTTTAGCATAATGCTCTCCAGTTCCATCCATGCTGTCACAAAGGGTAGGAGCTAACAGGTGTGGTTTTGATTTGTAATTCCCTGATGATTACTGATGTTGAGCAACTTTTTATGTACCTCTTGGCCATCTGTATGTCTTTTTTGGAAAACATTTTATTTGTCCTATTCTTTGCCCATTGTAATCAGGTTATTTATTTATTTATTTTCTTGCTATGGAATTGTATGACTTTCTTATATGTTGTGAATATTAATCTCTTATAAATATATGGTTTGTGAATATTTTCTTCCAATCAATAGATAGCCTTTTCTATTTTGTTGAATGTTTCATGTATTGTACAGTATCTTTTTAGTGTGATGTAGTCTCATTTGCTTATTTTTCCCTTTTGTAAAAATTTATTTTATTGTTTATGCTATTACAGTTGTCCCCACCTTTTGTTATGCCTGGACTTTTGGTGTCATTTTAAAAAAATCGTTGCCAAAATCAGTGTCCTAAAGCTTGTCCTTTATGTTTTCTTTCAGGAGTGCATTAGGATTAGATCTTACATGTTGGTCATGGATTCATTCTCAGTCAATTTTTGTACATATTGTAATGGGAGATTCCATCTTTATTCTTTTGCATGTGGATATCCAGTTTTCCTAGTACTCCTCATTGAAGAGTTCTTTGCCATTTTGTTTTCTTGATACCCTTGTCAAAAATCATTTTTCTATATGTGCAAGAGTTTATTTCTGAGTTCTCAATTCTGTTTAATTGTTCTATGTATGTATCTTCTTAATTATTGTTTTAATTTTTATTTTAAAAATAGATATAATTAATATATGATACTGTATTAGTTTAATTGTATTTTTTTAATCCTCACCCCAGGACATGTTCATTGGTTTTAGAGAGAGAGGACAGGAGAGACAGAGAACGAGAAGCATCAGTTGGTTGTCTCTACCCTCTGCCAGGGGAGCAAACCTACAACCTACATATATGTCCTGACCTGGAATTGAAGCAGCAGTCTTTTGGTGTATAGGATGGTGCTCCAACCAACAGAGCCACACTAGCCAGGGCAATATGTATCTATCTTTGTGCCAGCACAATACTGTCTTAATTACTGTTGCTGTTGTATATTTTAAAATCAGGAAGTTTGAGGCCTCCAACTTTCTTTTTCTTTTTCAAGATTGTTTTAGCTGGTTATATTTTGTTTGCTTTTTTCTTTTGTTGATTATGTTCCAGTTAAAGGTGAGATCATATGGTATTTGTCCCTCACTGCCTGGCTTATTTCACTTAGCATAATGCTCTCCACTTCCATCCATGCTGTCACAAAGGGTATAAGCTGCTTCTTTCTCTCTGCTGCATAGAATTCCATTGTGTAAATGTACCATAGTTTTTGATCCACTCATTTGCTAACAGGCACTTAGGTTGCTTCCAGTACTTGGCTATTGTAAATTGTGCTGCTATGAACATTGGGGTGCATAGGTTCTTTTGGATAGGTGTTTCAGGGTTCTTAGGGTAACTCCCAGCAGCAGAATTGCTGGGTGAAAAGACAATTCCATTTTTAGTTTTCTGAGGAAATTCCATAGTGTTTTCCACTGTGGCCGCACCAGTCTGCATTCCCACCAACAGTGCACTAGGGTTCCCTTTTCTCCACTAACTCTCTAATACCTGTTGTTTGTTGATTTGTTTATGATGGCCATTCTGACTGGTGTGAGGTGGTACCTCACTGTAGTTTTAATTTGCATCTCTCTGATGGCTAGTGATGCTGAGCATCTTTTCATATGTCTCTGGGCCCTCTGTATGTCTTCCTTGGAGAAGTGTCTGTTCTTGTCCTTTGCCCATTTCTTAATTGGGTTGTTTGTCTTCCTGGAGTGGACCTGTGTGAGTTCTTTATATATTTCAGAGATCAGGCCCTTGTCTGAGGTATCATTGGGAAATATGTTTTCCCATACTGTTGGTTCTCTTTTCATTTTAATGCTGTTTCTTAGCCATGCAGAACCTTTTTATTTTGATAAGATCCCATTTGTTTATTCTTTCCTTTATATCCCTTGCTCTAGGGGACATATCGGTGAAAATATTGCTCCATGGGGTATCTGAGATTTTCCTCCCTATGTATTCCTGTAGGACTTTTATGGTGTCACAACTTATATTTGAGATTTTTAAGTACCTTGAATTTATTTTTGTGTATGGTGTAACTTGGTCATCGAGTTTCATTTTTTTTGCATGTAGCTGTCCAGCTCTCCCAATACCGTTTGTTGAAGAGGCTATGTTTACTCTATTTTATGCCTCTGACTCATTTGTCCAATATTAATTGAGCATAGAGACTTGGATTTATTTCTGGGCTCTCTGTTCTTTTTCATTGGTCTTTGTGTCTATTCTTATGCCAGTACCATACTGTTTTGATTATAATAGCATTGTAATATAGTTTTATATCAGGTATTGTGATCCCTCCTACTTTGTTCTTCTTTCTAAAATGCTGTGGCTATTCAAGGTTGTTTGTGGTTCCATATAAATTTTTGAAATGTATAATGTTTATCTGTCAAATATGACATTGGTATTTCACCTCTTTGGTAAGGTTGTTCCTAGGTATTTTGTTTTTCTTGTTGCTATAGCACATGGGATTTTTTTTCCTGATTTCTGATTCTGAACTTTCATTGTTGGTGTATAAAAATGCCTTTGATTGCTGAATATTGACTTCGAACCCTGCTGTTTTGCCAAAATCACTTATTAGGTCAAGTAGTTTTTTGGTGGAGTCTCTACAGTTTTCTATGTACACTATCATATCATCTACAAACAGTGACCGTTTTACTTCCTATTTTGCAATTTGGATGCCTTTTATTTGTCTTTCTTGTCTGATCACTGTGGCTAGCAGGCTCGATGAAGCAGAGGATAGAATTAGCAAACTGGAGGAAAAGGTAGAAAAAAAAACACCCAAAATGAGCAAGAAAAGGAAAAGAGGCTCAGAAAGAATGAAGAGGGATTAAGGGAAATGCAGGACAACATGAAACGTAATAATATCTGTATAATAGGGATACCAGAAGGAGAGGAAGAAGAGCAAGGGATAGAAAACTGGTTTGAAAGAGTAATGATGGAAATTTCCCTAATCTGATGAGAGAAAAAGTCACACAAATCCAGGAAACACAGAGAGTCCCAATCAAGAGGAACCCAAAGAGGCCCACTGCAAGACACATCATAATTAAACTGGCAAAATTCCAAGACAAAGAGAGGATCTTAAAGGCAGCAAGGGAGAAACAGGAAGTAACATACAAGGGAGCCCCAATAAGGTTAGTAACTGACTTCTCAATGGAAACGCTCCAAGCCAGAAGAGAATGGCAAAAAATATTCCAAGTAATGAGAACCAGAGGCCTGCAACCAAGACTACTTTACCCAGCAAGGCTCTCAATCAAGATAGAAGGCCAAATAAGGAGTTTCCCAGACAAAAGAAGTCTAAAAGAATACATTTCCACCAAACCAGCTCTGCAAGAGATGCTAAAGGGACTGCTGTAAGGGAAGGAAGGAAAAGGGAAAGAGAGAGGAACACAGGTAGGAAAAAATGGCACTGAATAACTACCTGTCAATAATAACCTTAAACGTAAATGGATTAAATGATCCAATCAAAAGACATAGAATAGCTGAATGGATAAGAAAGCATGACCCACACATATGCCGCCTACAAGAGACCCATGTCAGGACAAAAGACCTACACAGACTGAAAGTGAAGGGCTAGAAAAAAATTTTCCAAGTGAATGGACAGGAAAAAAAAGCAGGAGTGGCAATACTCATATCAGAGAAAATAGTCTTCAAGAAAAGGGTGATAAAGAGAGACCCAGATGGTCACTTCATAATACTCACAGGAAGAATCCACCAAGAAGCCATAAACATTATAAATATATATGCACCCAACATAAGAGCACCCAAATACATAAAGAAAATCTTGGAGGACTTCAAAAAAGAGTCAGGAGCATAAAATGGAGCAAAAATAGCCTCTTCAATAAATGGTGTTAGGCGATCTTGACAGCTACGTGTCAAAAAATGAGAGTTGATCACCAACTTACACCATACACAAAAATAAATTCAAGGTGGATAAAAGACTTAAATATAAGTCATTACACCATAAAAGTCCTAGAGGGAAATATAAGCTGTAAAAGCTCAGACATTCCACACAGCAACATCCTCATAGACATGTCCCCTAAAGCAAGGGACATAAAGGAAAGAATAAACAAATGAGACCTCATCAAAATAAAAAGCTTCTGCATGGCCAAGGAAAACAGCATTAAAATGTAAAGAGAACCAACAGTATGGGAAAACATATTTGCCAATGATACCTCAGACAAGGGTCTGATGTCTAAAATATATAAAGAACTCACATGGCTCCACTCTAAGAAGACAAACAACACAATTAAAAAATGGGCAAAGGACTTGAACAGACACTTTCCCAAGGAAGACATACAGAGGGCCCAAAGACATATGAAAAGATGCTCAGCATCACTAGCCATCAGAGAGATGCAAATTAAAACCACAATGAAGTACCATCTCACACTGGTGACAGTGGCCAACATAAACAGATCAACAAACAAATGTTGGAGAGGAAGCGGAGAAAGGGGAACCCTAGTACATTGTTGGTGGGAATGCAGACTGGTGCGGCCACAGTGGAAAACACCTTGGAATTTCCTCAGAAAACTAAAATTGGAACTGCCTTTTCACCCAGCAATTCTGCTGCTGCAAAAGAACCTATGCACCCCAATGTTCATAACAGCACAATTTACAATAGCCAAGTACTGGAAACACCCTAAGTGCCCGTTAGCAAATGAATGGATCAAAACCTATGGTACATTTACACAATGGAATTCTATGCAGCGGGGAGATAGAAGGAGCTTATACCCTTTGTGACAGCATGGATGGAAGTAGAGAGCATTATGCTCAGTGAAATAAGCCAGGTGGTGAGGGACAAATACCATATGATCTCACCTTTAACTGGAACACAATCAACAAAAGAAAAAAGCAGACAAAATATAACCAGAGACACTGAAGTTAAGAACAATCTAACAATAACCACAGGGTAGGTGGGTAGGGACAGTGGGGAGAAGGGTTTTCAGGAACTTGCATAAAGGACACATAGACAAAACGAAGGGGGAGGGTTGAAGCAGGGTAGGGTGTTCGGTTTTTCTTTGGTGGGTTTAGGTGTGGTGAGAAAATTCAGACAAGTATAAATGAATAACAATAAAACAATTTTTGCAAAGATGGGTAAAAGAGTTAAATATAAGTTGCAACATCAGGAAATTCCCAGATGATTACATATGCACGAAAATCTCAGGTATTCCATATAGCAGTATTTTCATGGATATGTCTCCTAGAATAAGAGACATAAGGGAGAGAATAAACAAGAGGGAGTGCAGCAAATTAAAAAGCTTCTGCATGGTTAAAGAATACATCAGAATGAAAAGGGATCCAACAGTATGGGAAAATATATTTGCAAATGATACCTCAGGCAAGGGTTTGATCTCCAAAACATATAAAGAACTCACATGATTCCACACTAGGAAGACAAACAATCTAATTCAAAAATGGGCAAAGCATCTGAACTTACACTTCACCAAGGATGTCATACAGAGGAGCAAGAGACATATGAAAAGATGCTCAGCATCACTAGCCATAAGAGAGATGCAAATTAAAACTACAATGAAATACCACTTCACCCCAGTCAGAATAGCCATCATAAATAAGTGAACAAGAAGTGATGGTCAGGTGGTAGAGAAAAGGGAACACTAGTACACTGTTGGTGGGAATGTAGACTGGTGCAATCACTGTGGAAAACAGTATGGAATGTCCTCATAAAATTAAAAATGGAGCTACCTTTTAACCCAGCAATCCACTGTTGTTATTATACCCTAAGAATGCTGAAATATGAATTCAAAAGAACTGAAGCACTCCCATGTTCATACCATTACAATTTATATTAGGCAAGTGTTTGAAGCAACCTAAGTGCTCATCAGTAAATGAGTGGATCAAAATCCATGGTATATTTACACAATGGAATATTTACACACTGGAGAAAGGATCTCCTATCCTTTGCAACAGCATGGATGGTCTGGATAGCATGATGATAAGTGAAATACACGTGCTGGTGAAAGAGAAATATTTGTAAGTGGAATGATCTCACCTATAAGTGGAACCTAATCAACAATACAAACAAAGCAAGGAAAATATAACCGGAGACATTGAAATAAAGAACAAATTGACAGCAACCAGAGGGGATAGGGGAGACAATAACAGAGGAAAAGGGGAAGGGTCCTCAAGGAACATGTATAAAGGACACATGGACAAAGCCAAATGGGGGTAGCATGGAGGGTGGGGTGGGGTGAAGTGGTGGGGGGAAAATGGAGACAACTGTACTTGAACAACAATAAAAGAGGAACATTTTTAAAAACAAAACAAAAAAAAGAAGATGGGCTAGGTATCACAGTTGGGTGCACTAGGAAGTGGGTTCAGGTCCCACCTACCTTGCTGCCATCTTTTGTACCCCCCCCCCCAAAAGGTGTTTTTTTGTTGTTTGAGTGTAGTTTTGGCTAGTCAGGATATATTTCATATATAACCAAAGGTTCTACTTACAATTTAAGTTGACTGATATTTTTTTATTGTTGGTGCTATTACAGATGTAGCCCCATTCCTCCCCTCCTTTACCCATCTCCACTCAGTCCTCTACCCCAGCCTTTATCATAGTGTTCTCTGTGTTCATGGGCTATGCATACAGGGCTGATCTCTTCTAATCCCCTTCTTTCCCCTGAAACTTGTCAGTCTGTTCCCTGTATCCATGCCTCTGGTTTTATTTTGTTCATCAGTGTATTTTGTTCATTAGATTCCACATATGAGTGAGATCATGTGATATTTGTCTTTTTCTCTTACTGGTTTATTTTGCTTAGCATAATAATCTCCAAGCTCACCCATGCTGTCACAGAGGATAAGAGTTTCTTTTTTATCCACCCATCTACCAGTTGGCACTTGGGCTGTTTCCAGGTCTTGGCTATTTTAAATAATGGTGCTGTGGACATAGGGATGTATATATTTTTTCTGATCTAATCTATTTTTAGTCCAGTTGACCTGTCTTAAACTGTTTTAAATAGGTGATTATTATGTTACTTGTTATATAGGTATTCCTAAATGTTATGTCTTCATTGTGGAATGCTGTTTGGTTTAATATTTATTTTGGTTTTGCAGTTGCAACTTCTACTTCCTTTTTTTTCCTGTATTTTTAAAATTGTTATTCAGTTACTGTTGTCCCTGTTTTTCCCCCATTACTTCCTCCTGTCCTACCCACCCCCACCTCCCACATTCAATCCTCTCCCAATCCCTGTTGTCTTTGTCCATGAGTCCTTTATACATGTTCCTTAATGACCCTTCCCTGTCTTTCTCCCATTGTCCCCCTTCCCGCTCCCCTCTGGTTACTGTCAGTTTGTTCTTTATTTCCATGTCTCTGGTTCTAATTTGCTCACTTGTTTATCCATGCTTGCCTATACATGCTATCATGAAGGGTATGGTAAATATGTATTTATCATTTTATTTTGAATCACTGCATTTAAAGTGTGTCTTTTGTGTATGTATGTATGTGTGTATATATATATATCTCACAACATTCATTGCTTTATGAATCAATTTGAAAATTATTTTCTTTTAATATGTAGTTTATGCCCATATTGATATGCATGATTCTCAAATGTTAACATGCAAAGGAATCAAGTGGAGGGCTAGTTAATACATATATTGATGACCCTACTCTCAAAGTTTTTGATGTAGTGGGCTGAAGTGAGACCTGAGAATCTGCATTATTAACAAATCTGGTTGTTTATGTCATGGGATTATTACACTTTTTGAACCATTGGTCTAGAGTTAGTGTTACAGAAGGAAAAGTTTAGACTAGCCTGATTTTTATGTTAAGTAATTTTTTTCTTTCTGAATGCATGTAGTAATATTTTTATTTAATAATTTATTTCAAAACTTTTATCTAGATGTGATAGGACTTTCTCGTGCCAAGTGTAATCATTTTAACATTAAATTTTCTAAGTAGTAAATATTGAATTTTGAACTATGTGATTGGTTTTTGTATATTTAGTTTCTCTCACAGGCTCCTGTATCAGATCTTTGCATTTTCTGTTAAAAATATCAAATAGCAGTATAATATTTTATTTTTTGATTATTAGACCCTTTACCAGAGCAAAGTTGTATTGAAGAAGTAATGTTTGGTAAGATAATGCTTTTCATTATTGTACTTTCTGCTATATGAAAAAGTAATGCTTATAAGAGGAATTTAAATTTTATTTCTTACTTATATTAAGAAAATCTATGAAATTATATATGTAAATTATTTTGGGGTCTCTGTTGATATAGACCTATAGAGATGGAAAATTTGTTCTTCTAGAACTAAGTTGTTTATGCAAGATGTACTAAAACTTACCTGTAAATTTTTAAATTATAATTTTATTTTAATCAATTTTACATTTTTGTGGTTGTAAATTATAAGAGACCTGAATTAAATATTTTAATCATAGACATTATAAAAAATTTTATTTTAAAATGTTTAATTAAATCTTTATTTTACAGATTTTGGAATCTCTTTTTAAGGTATGTTCAAAATATTGCAGTTTAAATGTACTGAAATTTAATACAGAAGAAAATGTAAATAAGATGTTTCTAAGTTTTGAGGAAGTAAAAAGAAGTCCCAAAATTGCTACTAAATATATTTAAAAATTTTATGTTACAGTTGTATGTTATATCATCCCCATCCTGAACCCTATGATAGATGATATTTGATTCAGAAGTAGTATTTGATGTATGAAAATTCTCTCTCTCTCTGTCATACACCCCCCCACACATGAACACACATGTGTACTCTTTTACTTTACTTCAGAAATTGAACTTGTCAATAACTTACTTTTCTGTTCCTTTTTCTTTTCTCCAAAATAGTGGTTTCAGCGACAGGTTAATCAGTTGGAAGAGGTAAATATAACATTTTTAATTGTTAATTAAAATAATATTTCTTCTCATTTGCAAACCAATTTGAAGCATGTTAAAATTTTTTAAATAACCATTGGTTATAATTCTGATTTAGATAGAGAAGGAATGAATAGATAGAACACAAGTGTCTCAGTTGTTTATATAGTACATTCCTGTGTATATCTGGTATACTCTGATTTTGGCACATTGTTTCATGTAAAATTGAACAATAGAAACTTTATTATTCTCTCCTAATTTGCATAAAAGAACAAGTGACAAGAGAAAAGAACAAGTGAATTATCAACTTAAAAATTATCCTATATTTTATTTAATTTTAATTTAATTTAATTTTATTGTTGTTCAGTTATAGTTGTCTGCATTTTCTCCCCACCCCTCTACCCCACCCCAGCCAAACCACCGCCCTCCCCTGCTTCTACCCTCATCCTTGGTTTTGTCCATGTGTCCTTTATAGTAGTTCCTGAAAACCCTTCTCCCCATTGTCCCTCCCCCCCTCCCCTCTGGTTATTGTTAGATTGTTCTTAACTTCAATGTCTCGGGTTATATTTTGTTTGCTTTTTTCTTCTGCTGATTATGTTCCAGATAAAGGTGAGATTATATGGTATTTGTCCCTCACCGCCTGGCTTATTTCACTTAGCATAATGCTTTGCAGTTCCATCCATGCTGTTGCAAAGGGTATAAGCTCCTTCTTTCTCTCTGCTGCATAGAATTCCATTGTGTAAATGTACCACAGTTTTTGGATCCAATCATTTGCTGATGGGCACTTAGGTTGATTCCAGTACTTGGCTATTGTAAATTGTGCTGCTATGAACATTGGGGTGTATAGATTCTTATGGATTGGTGTTTCAGGGCTCTTACAGTATAATCCCAACATCGGAATTTCTGGGTCAAAGGGCAGTTCCATTTTCAGTATTCTGAGGAAATTCCATAGTGTTTTCCACAGTGGCTGCACCAGTCTGCATTCCCACCAACAGTGCACTAGGGTTCCCTTTTCTCCGCATCCTCTCCAACATTTGTTTGTGGATTTGTTTATGTTGGCCATTCTGACCAGTGTGAGATGATTCCTCATTGTGGTTTTAATTTGCATCTCTCTAATGGCTAGTGATGCTAAGCATCTTTTCATATGTCTCTGGGCCCTCTGTATGTCTTCCTTGGGAAAGTGTCTGTTCAAGTCCTTTGCCCATTTTTTAATTGGGTTGTTTGTCTTCTTAGAGTGGACTCATGTGAGTTCTTTATATATATTAGACATCAGACCTTTGTCTGAGTTATCATTGGCAAATATGTTTTCGTATACTGTTAGTTCTCTTCATTTTAATGCTGTTTTCTTTAGCCATGCAGAAACTTTTTATTTTGATGAGGTCCCATTTGTTTACTTTTTCCTTTATGTCCCTTGCTGTGGGGGACACATCTGTGAAGATGTTGCTGCATGGAATGTCTGAGATTTTCCTGCCAGTGTTTTCCTCTAGGACTTTTATGGTGTTACGACTTATATTTAAGTCTTTTACCCACCTTGGATTTATTTTTCTATATGGTATAAGTTGGTGATTGAGTTTCATTTTTTGCACATAGCTGCCTAGATCTCCCAACACCATCTGTTGAAGAGGCTATTTTTGCTTCATTTTATGCTCCTGCCTCCTTTGTCAAATATTAATTGACCATAAAGACTTGGGCTTATTTCTGGGCTCTCTGTTCTGTTCCATTAGTCTATGTGCCTGTTTTTATGCCAGTACCAGGCTGTTTTGACTACAGTGGCCCTGTAATACAGTTTAACGTCAGGTATTGTGATCCCTCCTGCTTTGTTCTTCTTTCTCAAAATTGCTGCAGCTACTCGGGGTCGTTTATGGTTCCATATAAATTTCTGAAGTATTTGTTCTATATCTGTGAAAGAAGTCATAGGTACTTTAATAGGGATTGCATCGAATCTATAAATCGCTTTGGGTAGTATGGCCACTTTGATGATGTTAATTCTTCCAATCCATGAACATGGTACATACTTCCATTGTTTGTGTCTTCCTCAATTTGTTTCTTCAGTGTTGTGTAGTTTTCTGAGTACAGGTCTTTTCCTTCCTTGGTTAGGTTTATTCCTAGGTATTTTATTTTTCTTGTTGCTATATCAAATGGGATTTTTTTTCCTAATTTCTGTTTCTGATGTTTCATTGTTGTTATCTCCGGGGGCTTTAATCCAGCACCCCTGTCCGCCACAGATGAAGAATAAGTCTACCAAGACATGATCTGCTTGGGGAGGAGAGGTGGCTGATCTCTCAAAGGAGAAGGGCCCAGAGCCTTTCTCTCCATGGGCTTTTATTAGGTTCATTCGCATAGGAATACAGATAAAGCTCATCAATCATTGCCAGGCAGTAAGGGTTAAACAATACATGATTTACAGAGAACTTTGAGGGCTTATTCTGAGTTACAGCCAATTAGTTAGAGGGCCATAAAACTTTAAGCGCCAGACTCATCTCAGGTCTGGAGCCTTATCTTTTAAACTGAGGGTACAAATTAAGTAGGTTTCACAGGAATGTATGCATTTTTCTTAGGCCTGATTCCCCAGGGAATCCGCCCCTCCCAGCACAGGACTGCACTGCCCTCTGTTATTGCTTCAGGCTTAAGTCAGGCAAGGGAAGTAAGGCAGCCAAGAGATTAGGAGACTTCTTGCAGACAGAATGAGGACTCAGGCTATTTCAAAGCCGAGGGGCGAGGGTCCATCACCCCCTGTTTCCACAGCCCCCCAAGTCCTTCCCTGCGAGCTTATCCCTGGTGACCAGAGCCTGTCTTAGGTTGATCCTCCCTTGAGGATTCTTACCCGTCATTGGCTAACTGGTCAAGCTCAGGGCCAAGCAGAGTGAAGTGGGCAGAGGTGGCACACCTCTCAGGGAGATAAGCTTTGTCTCCTTTGTGACTTATGGTCCCAACTCTGACTCAGCTTTAACGATAGGGGATTACAGCCTCTGAAACCAGGCAGGACAGTTCCCAACATTGGTATACAAGAATGCCTTTGATTTCTGAGTATTGACTTTGTATCCAGGTGTTTTGCCAAATTCATTTATTAGGTCGAATAGTTTTTTGGTGGAGTCTATAGGATTTTCCATGTACACTATCATGTCATCTGCAAACAATGACAGTTTCATTTCCTCCTTTCCAATTTGGTTGCCTTTTATTTCTTTTTCTTGTCTGATTGCTGTGGTTAGGACTTCCAAAACTATGTTGAAAAGGAGTGGTGAGAGAAGGCATCCTTGTCTTGTTCCTGATCTTAGTGGGAAAGCTCTTAACTTTTTGTCCATTGAGTATGATGTTGGCTGTAGGTCTCTCATATATGGCCTTTATTATGTTGAGGAATGCTCCCTCTATTCCCACTTTGTTGAGAGTTGTTATCATAAATGAATGCTGTACCTTATCAAATGCTTTTTCTGCATCTATTGATATGATCATGTGGTTTTTTTGTCTTTGCTTTTGTTTATGTGGTGTATTATGTTTATTGATTTGCGAATATTGTACCATCCTTGCATCCCTGGGATGAATCCCACTTGATCATGGTGTATGATCTTTTTAATGTATTGCTGGATGCGGTTAGGAAAATAATTCTTGAACTAGAAATTTCTATCCTTTAAATTATTATTTTAAATAGTGCTATGGCCACAACTTGATATTAAGACCATTAGTTCATTTATTCCTCTACCTTCTTGCAGTCTTTTTACTCATCTATCTTTTCCGCTTGGAGTGTATATACTTGGTAACAGTGAATTTCATAGCTTCTGAATCTCCTTTGACTCTTAACTTTTTGTTGTTGTACTTGTCTAACAAAACACAACCCTGGATTAATGCAATTTTTATTTACTCTTTGGGCTTAGCTGTGAAGCATGGCCGAAGAAAGTGACATACACAATTACTCCAAGTATAGGTGGGCAGTTCTACTGCATCTGAAATTAATTTCAACCCTTTTCACCCATCATCTCAAATTCATCCATTTTGCCCTATTTTAATTTTCACTTTCACTCAGTCACTTGAAATACTTGAATTACAAGGCACCATTTAAAACTCCTCCAGTTCCTGCCTCAAAAAAACCCAAAACAACCCAAAAACCAACCAACCATATTTACATCCATACTCATTCTATCTTCCTTTCCTCTTGTTAATCAGAGTTCATTGCTTTCCTTCCTAACTAAAACTCATTCTTTTACCTCTGTTTGGATCTCATCTTGAGTTCTGAAGAAAATTGATCAAACATTCTCTCTTTTAAAACTTATTGTTATTTTTTACACTATTACAGATGTCCCTATTTTATCCCCCTTTGTCCACCTCCACACAGCCACTGCCACCCCATCCCTCTGGCTATCACCACACAGGTGTATGTGTATCTATGCATTATGCATATATGTTCTTTGACTGATCCCTTCACCATTTTTCATCCAGTCACCCCAAACCCTGCTCCTCTGAAATCTGTCATACTGTCCCATGTATCTATCCCTGTGTTTCTATTTTGTTCATCAGTTTATTTAAGTCCATTAGATTCCATGTATAAGTGATACCAAATTGTATTTGTCTTTCTCTGAATGACTTATCTCACTTAGCATAATAATCTCAACATCCATCCATGGTGTCTCAAATGGTAAGTTTTCCTTCTTTTTTACAGCTACATAGTATTCCATTGTGTAAATGTACTACAGCATTTTTATCCACTCATCTACTGAGGGGAACTTGGGCTGTTTACTGATTTTGGCTACTGTAAATGATGCTGCTATGCACATAAGAGTGTGTATATGCTTGGAAATGGTGTTTTGGGATTCTTGGATGTATTCACAGAGATGAGATTGCTGGGTTACAAGGCAGTTCCATTTATAATGTTTTGAGGAAATTCCATACTGCTTTCCACAGTGGTTGCCAACAATCTGCATTCCCACCAACAGTGCTCGAGGTTTCCCTTTCCTCCACATCCTCTCTAGTGCTTGTTATTTGTGGACTTATTAATGTTAGCCATTCTGACAGGTGTGAAGTGGTATCTCATTGCGGTTTTAATTTGCATTTTTCTGATTATTAGTGATGTTGAGCATCTTTTCATACCAAAATATATAAAGAACTAACACGACTCTACTCCAGGAAGATAAACAACCCAATTAAAAAATGGGCAAAGGACTTGAACAGACAATTCTCCAAGGAAGACATACAGAGGGCCCAGAGACATATGAAAAGATGCTCAGCATCACTAGCCATCAGAGAGATGCAAATTAAAACCACAATGAGGTACCATCTCACACCAGTCAGAGTAGCCAACATAAACAGATCAACAAACAAATGTTGGAGAGGAAGCGGAGAAAGGGGAACCCTAGTGCACTGTTGGTGGGAATGCAGACTGGTGAGGCCACTGTGTAAAACAGTATGGAATTTCCTCAGAAAACTAAAAATGGAACTGCCTTTTGACCCAGCAATTCTGCTGCTGGGATTATACCCTAAGAACCCTGAAACACCAATCCAAAAGAACCTATGCACCCCAATGTTCATAGCAGCACAATTTACAATAGCCAAGTACTGGAAGCAACCTAAGTGCCCATCAGTAAATGAGTGGATCAAAAAAACATGGTACATTTACACAATGGAATTCTATGCAGCAGAGAGAAAGAAGGAGCTTATACCCTTTGCAACAGCTTGGATGGAACTGGAGAGCATTATGCTAAGTGAAATAAGCCAGGCGGTGAGGTACAAATACCATATGATCTCACCTTTAACTGGAACACAATCAGCAGAAGAAAAAAGCAAACAAAATAGAACCAGAGACGTTGAAGTTAAGGAGACTCTAACAATAGCCAGAGGGGAGTGGGGAGGGGACAGTGGGGAGAGGGTTTTACAGGAACTACTCTAAAGGACACATGGACAAAAGCAAGGGGGAGGGTGGTGGTGGGGGAGGGAGGTGGGTTTGGCTGGGGTGGGCTGGAGGGATGGGGAGAAAATGCAGACAACTGTAATTGAATAACAATAAAAATTGAAAAAAAAAACAAATTGGTTGCCTTTAATTTCTTCTTGTCTGATTGCTTTGCATAGCACTTCCAGTTCTATGTTAAATAAGAATAGTGAAAGCAGACATCTGTGTCTTGTTCTTAATCTTAAGGGAAATGCTTTTAGTTTTACTTATTGAGTATAATGTTTCCTATAGGTTTTTCATTTATGGCCTTTATTATGTTGAGATATGATACCTCTACTTTACTGAGAGTTATCATAAATGGGTGCTCGATCTTATCCAATGCTTTTCCAGCATCTATTAATATGACATGGTGTTTTTATCCTTTATTTTGTTTATGTGATGTTTCACATTTATTGATTTGTGTATATTATACCAACCTTTCATCATAGGATAAATCCCACTTGATTTTAGTGTATGACCTTTTTAATGTATTTCTGTATTTTGTTTGCTAACATTTTGTTGAGGATTTTAGTATCTATGTTCATCGGGGTATTACTGGCCTATAATTTTCTTTATTTTTTGTAGCATATTTATCCACTTTTTCAATTAGGATTATGTTGGCCTAGTAAAGTGAGCTTTGAAGACTTACTTCCTCTTGAAATTTTTGGAATAGTTTGAGAATGATAGATGGTAGTTCTTCTTTTTATGTTTGGTAAAATTCACCTCTGAAGACATCCAGTCCAGGTTATTTGTGTTTTGGAAAATTTTTGATTAGTGCTTCAATTTCAGTCTTTTCAAGTTTTCTTATTCTTCCTCATTCAGTTATAGAAGATGGTATATTTCTAGGAATTTATCCATTTTGTCCAACTTGTCCCATTTCTTGGCTTATAGTTGTTCATAGTATATTCTTACAATCTTTTTTATTTCTTTGATGTCTGTTGTTAGTTTTCTTCTTTCATTTCTGATTTTACATTTTAGGGTCCTCTTTTTTATCTTGATGAGTCTTGTTAAATGTTTGTCAATCATGTTTATATTTTGAAAGAACCAGGTATTTGTTGTATTAACTTTTGTATAGTCTTTTTGTTCTCTATTTTGTTTAATTATGCACTAGTTTTTATTATTTCCATTTTTCTGCTGACTTTAAGTTCCTTTTGTTCTTCTTTGTCCAGTTCTTTAAGATCCAATATTAAGTTGTTTACATGGGATTTCTGTTGTTTCTGAGGTAGTCCCGCAATGATATAAACTTCCCTCTTACTACTACTTCTGTTGCATCCCAGAAGATTTGATATGTTGTATGGTCATTTTCTTTGTCCCTATATATTTTTTGATTTCACCTCTTATATTTATTTACACAGTCACTTTTTAGTAGTATGTTATTGAATGCACACACATCTGTGGGATTTTTACTTCCTTTTTGTAGTTATTTCTCATTTTCATGAATGTGTTGATGCTAGATTTATAAACCGACATATGGTCTGTTCTTGAGAAAGTTCCTCGTGCAGTGTGGAAGAATGTATAATGTGATGTTCTTTGATGAAAGGTTTTCTAAATGTATATTTTGTCTATTTGGTCTAAGGTGTCATTTAAGGCCAATATAATTTTTTTTTTCCTGTTTGGACAATGTGTCTAGAGAGGTCAATAGACGAGAGTGGTTTTTTACTATGGATGTGCTTCTGTCAGTTTCTCTCTACAGATTTATTTAGTAGTAGGTTTATATATTTTATGCTTCCTTGTTGGGTACATATATATTAAGAAGAGTTATATCATCTTGATGTAGTGTCCCCAATATTTTTATAAAATATTTATCTTTGATTCTTGTTACTTTAGTTGTCTTTAAGTCTATTTTGTCAGTATAAGTATAGCTACACTTGCTTTTCTGTGGATATTTTCTTGGAGAATGATTGTCCGTACTTTCACTTTAAATTTAGCTTTGTCTTTGCACCTTACACATGTTTCCAGAAGATACCACATGCTTGGGTTTTTTTAAAGATTTTAATTATTTATTTTTAGAGAGAGGGGAAGGGAGGGAGTGAGAGAGAGAGAGAGAGAGCATAGATGTGTGAGAGACACATCAGTCGGTTGCCTCTCATAGGTGCCCAGACCAAGCACCGAACCCGCAACCCAGGCACGTGTTCTGACAGGAAATCGAACGAACCAACGACCTTTCAATTTGCAGGATGATGCCCAACCAACTGAGTCATACCAGTAAGGGCTGGGTTTTGTTTTTTCATTCAGTCTGTCACTCTGTGAATTCACCTCTTTATTGGTGAATTCAGTCCATTTACATTTATGATGTGTGAGGATTTCCTATAGCCATTTTATCTTTTCTTTTCTAGTAGCTCTCTGCCTCTATTGTTTCTTTTTCTTTGTGTTTTTGTGTGATGTATTTGTTTGATGGTATTCCTAACTTCCATCCTCTATTTTTTCTTTTTGTACACTACGTGTCTCCGTTTTGTTTTGTTCTTTTGTCTGTGGTTACCATTGGGTTTATGAAAAATTAAGTTTCATGTATACAGTAGTTTTCTTGATGCATCTTATGCATCATCAAATGATGCATCATCATTTTTTGGTTAATTCAGATATTTCTTCCTTCTCCTTTTATGATTTTATTGTCACAAATTATCCCTTTTTTTTTGTGCTCTAAGTTTCTTGGTCATCTTGCTCATAGATTTGTTACCTTTTGTTCTTTATTTTGGGTAGAATAACTCTTTTGAGTATTTTCTGTAGTGGAGGTCATTTGTTAATGAATTCCCTCAGCTTCTGTATGTCTGGAAAATGCCTTTATTTCTCCTTCATATTTAAAGGATAACTTCGCTGGATATATTACTCTTGGCTGTTAAGTTCTCTCTTTCAGTTGTTTGAATATTTGGTTCCACTCTCTTCTGGCTTGTAGAGTTTCTGCTGAGAAGTTTGATGATGATCTCATGGGCTTTCCTTTGTAGGTTACTTTTTTTCTTTTCCCTGGCTGTCTTGAGAATCCTATCTTTGTCATTAATTTTTGATAGTTTTAATACAGTGTGTTTTGGAGAAGGCTTCTTTGTACTGTGGTCACTAGGTGTTCTGTTTGCTTCTTGGATTCGAGGATCTAGTTCTTTCCACAGGTTTGGGGAGTTCTCATCTACTCTTTGAATAGGCTCTCGGTTCCCTTCTCCCTGTCTTCTTTTTCCAGTATGCCTATTATTCTTATAAAGCTTTTACTGATAAAATCAGATAGTTCTTGTAGAGCTCTTTTTTTTTATGCTCAGATCTCTCTCTTCTCTCTGTGTCATTTCTAGATTTCTATCTTTGATATCACTGATTCCTTTACCCATTTGTTATGCCCTGTATCCTATGCTCACTAGTTCATTGTTGATCTCTTTTATTGAACTGTTCATCTCCAATATTTTTGCTTGTTTGTTTTTTGAAGTTTCAGTCTCTTTGGTGAAGCACTTATTTAATTCGTTGTTTTCTGAGCTCATGAAATTGCCTGTTTGTATTTTCTTGCATTTCGTTGAAAACTTTCAGAACTCCAATCTTGAATTCTCCTCCATTTATGTCACATATTTCTGTGTCTGTAAGCTTGTTTGTTTGGAGATTTTTCATATTCTTTCTGAGCTGCCTTGCTACCTTGGTTATTTATGGTATTTGATGCATTTCTTCTTTGTCTAGGCGTCATCAACTTGTGAAGGGAATTTCTCTAGCAGATTAATATGAAGAGGTCTTTATTATATTTTCCAGTAGGGGGGGCACTAGATCGTAAGTTGTTTGTTTGTTTGTTTATTTGTTTGTTCGTTTTAGCTCTGTGAAATCCCAAGGTAGCCCTCCTGTCTCTGGCTGCCCTCGGTGTACCCATGATGCATTGAGGTTGGGAGAGCCTGGGGGAATGCGCCGGCCTGTTTTTCTGCCCTACTGGTAATGGCGACCTTGGTCCTCCGTGGGATGCTCCTTATGCCCCCATTTTCAGGAGTAGTCACGGAGTGTGCCCTTCGCTCAGGGAGAAATGCAATTCTGTCGTGCTAGTTCTGGGGCTCACAGATTATGGTCTTTGTAACCGAACACCAGGGGAAAAGGGAGGCACATTCTGGGAGGCTAAGGGTAAGCTAAGTGGAGGTGGTCAGGCTCGTGGCTTTGTTTCTCCATCTGAGATGCCCGCCGCCCCAAAACCCCGGCCCCACTCCTGCGCTGAGTCCTTTTCCAGGTCCCTCAGCTCAGCTGCAGCTCCTGCAGGAGTGCCCACTGAGTCTCTTTGTTCCTCCTGGCTGAAGGGGGTGTCAGCCACCATCAGATTCCTTCCCTCTCTGATTAAGAGTCCAGCCTTGAGCTCCTGGCTACGGGGCTGCATCCTTGGCTCCTGCCAGCTCCACTCCCCCTTTCGCATCTCCCTTTTGCTCCACTTGCCTACTTTAGATGTTACAATACGCAGAACTCTCAATCACGTTTGTCCATTGAGCGGGGAATTCTTTGTTGAGTTAGAGCTATTCAAATATTTGAAACTTCAAGGGGAGACACCAAGGGGGGTCGCTCACATTGCCATTCCTCTGAAGTTACCGGGGGGCACTCATTCTTGCTGACCTTTAAGTAGGGTTGTTGCCTAGAATACCAATTATGGTCTGTCATCTTATATAGTAGATTTTGCTAATTCTCCCTACTTCTCATTACTTTGTAGCTTGGTCTATTCCAAAAAGCTTGAGACACTCAAATGGGTCTTCCATGCAGACTGAGGAATGCCAGCTCTGTAGACCTTTATATATTAATTTCTGGGGGTTAGTATTAGAAGATATTTGCCTTTGAGAGCAAATTAGCATTTTTCCATAATTTATCACAATACGAGTATTCTTAGAATGGGTTTTGAGGAAGCAATTACTTTAAATTCTCTTGTGAATAATTTGAGTTGCATTGAATGCTGCTATAATTGTTGTCGCACTTGTTTAAAATTAGTATGTGTTAAAATAATAAACAGAAGATTTGCATTTGAATTTTGACTTGTAAAAGTCAACACTTAGCTATAATTCTGTTGGTAGGCAATTGCTCATATACGTATATTTGTATATTTGGCTATAACTGTATAAGAAAAATATAAAATTATTTAGATATGATATATGAAACAATGAAAGTTCTTTGAAGTAGGGGAACAAAATGGGTATTTCCTAAGTACCTTGCTAACTTTAATTGTTTTAGGTAAGTAAAGATCAAAGTCTTTCAGAAGCACAGTTGCTGGCCCCTGATAAAGCAGCCACTTTAAGTGTCACACAAGCAGTGAAGCACGTGCAAAACCTTGAAGAGCTGAAAAGTCACCTTAAAGATGGATCTGAAAGCTCTGCTAAAGTCATGTTATATAAGCCCGAGTAAGTAAAATATGAGTTCATAGAATAAAAACATAAGTGGGTATGTAACTAGTAATGAATGTGAGATAATGGTTCAGATATTACACTACACATGGAGCTTCTAGGTCAAATCAGAAGGTCCAGTCAGCTTGTTTCTATTGGAAAACTTTAATAGTTTGAAGTGGCACTGTTTAACACAGTAGACACTAGCCATAGTGGCTATTAAAATGAAAATGAACTCAATTTAATTTAAAAAACAATTTCTTAGTTACATCAGCTACATTTCAAGTGCTTAGTAGCTATGGCAACTGTTGGAAAGTTCTTTTGGACATTGCTGGCTTTGGAATATCTGACCTATAAACTTTTTTTAGTATGATTGGGTAGTCTTCATAATAAATAGGAAACTAAAGTATGATTAAATATTTTATTGTTCATGAACATCATTATTTAAAATTGCATAGGGGCAGGGATATGTTCCAAAGAATAAATTTCTCCTTTTAGTTGAGAAAAGCCTTTCTTTTTTTCCCAGTGGGTGGAGATTCAAATGAATGATTATAGTGATACTCCCATTATCTGTTGATGTTCATTTTTGATATTTGAGGATTACCTGTCTTGAAATTAAGTAGATGAATAAATCATCATTATAGACTATCTTCCATGATTTCTTCCCTCTTCACAGAGTTACTATTTGTGTGCATGTTGTGAGAACACTTCAGATCCACTCTCTTAACAAATTTCAAGAATATAATACAGTAGTGTTATTAACTGTAAACACCATGATGTACGTAAGATCTCTAGAATGTATTCAGCTTATAACTGAAAGTTTGCACCATTTGACCAACATTGCCCCATTTCCCCAATCCCCCAGACCCTGGAAACCACCATTGTACTCTCTGGTTCTAAGGCTTTGACTTTCTTAGATTTCACATATAAGTGAGATGATGTGTCTTTCTCTGTCGGGGTTATTTCACTTAGCGTAATGTCCTCCAGGTTCATCTATGTTGTGACGAATAACAGCATTTTGTATTTATGGCTGAGTAATATTCCTTTTGTATATATTTACCATGATTGCTGTATCCATTTATCCATTCACTGTAAGTTAAGTTGTTTCCATATCTTGGCAGTTATCAGCAATACTGCAGTAAACTCTCTTTGGAGATACACATTCCACTTGGGTTTTTTTTTGATAAATACTTGGAAGTGGGATTGCTGGGTCATATGGTGGTAGTTCTTTTTTAAATGTTTTTTGAGGAACTTACTGTTACCCGTTAAGGCTCTAAAATTTACACTGTCAACAGCAGTATACAAGTGTTCCCTCTCTCCACATCTTCACCAACACTTACCTGTTGTCATTTTAGTAATGGCCATCCTAACAGGTGTGAGGTGATACATCATTGTGGTTTCGCTTTGTATTTCCCTGATGATTAGTGATGCTGAGCACCTTTTTATGTACCTGTTGGCCATTTGTCTGTCTTCTGTGGAAAATGGCTATTCATTTGTCCATTTCTTTCCCCATTTAAAAAACTGGGTTATTTATTTTTTGCTTTTGATTTGTATAAGTTGCTTATATGTTTTGGATATAAATCCCTTATCAGATATATGGTTTGCAGATATTTTCTCCCATTCTATAGGTTGCTTTATCATTTTGTTGATATTTCCTTCATTGTACAGAAACTGTTGTATTTGATGTAATTTCATTTGTTTACTTTTGCTTTTGTTGACTGTAATTTTGGTGTAGCATCTAACATGTCATTGCCAATACCAATTTCAAGGAGTCTTTTTTCCTAGTTTTTTTTCTAGGTGTTTTATGTGTTCAAGACTTACACTTAAGTCTTTAATTTATTTTGAGTTGAGTTTTTGTGTGGAATAAAATGATGATTTTATTTTGCTCTTTTACATGCAGACATCCTATTTTTCCAGCACCATTTATTGCAGAGATCGCCCTTCCTTTCTTGGCATCCTTGTCAAAGATGAATTGATTGCATGCATGAGGGCTCTCTTTTCTGTTCAGTTGGCCTATGTGCCTATTTTTATGCTAGCACCGCAATGTATTGATTCATATAGCTTGAAATCAGGAAGTATGATTTCTCCAGCTTTGATCTTTCTGAAGGTTTCATTGGCTATGTAGGCTTTTATATGATTCCATATGAATTTTAGTATTGTTGTTCTATTTCTATGAAAAGTGTCATTGGAGTTTTGATGAGGATTGCATTGAATCTGTAGGTCACTTGGGGTAGTATGGGCATTTTAACAATGTTAATTATTTCATTCCGTGAATATGGAATATTTTTTCATTTGTTCCTGTATTATTCTGTTATCTTTGTACAGATCTATTATAGCACCTAAGTAAAATTTTACATTTATAAGCAAATTTTAATTTATATTAAATATATACTAAACCTCTTAATTTTATAGTGTCAAAATAGAAAGTACCCATAATTGGGAGGGAGAACTGTTTATTATGCAAGTACTTTATTGATAGCTCCATCCATCAGTGATTAGACTTTAAGGGATGAAAGGAGAGGTACATGAGTTGGCTCCTACAGGAGTTTGAAAATAGATCCTTGGTTCAGAGGTCCAGATATATTCCTTTCAGCTATCTGTGGTGAGAGGTATGAAATTAGTTTCTAGTCATATTTTAATATTAGCTCCTGAAATTTTATTGTCTGATGTACACTAGATATTTTCCTTGTAACTTTTCATGTATCCTGTGATCCTTGGGAGTGCTTAACAAGTACTCTAGTAGCTTAGTTTTAGTAGATGAAGAAAGTGAAGTTCAGAGAGGTTCAGTAACTTAAGTACCAAGGTCACATAATTAGTGAATGGGTAAAACAGGTTTTGGACCAGGTACTCTGACTCTAGAACTTGAGCTCTTAATGCATACACCATTAATAATACATTGGTAAAAAGATATCTCATGCTTCTACCCTATTTACTTCTGCTATTTTTGTTGTTAATGTTATTGGTATACATAATTGTATTCGTGGAATATATAGAATTCATAGAATCACATTATTTGCCTTTTAAACTTTTTTGCTCACTAATAATTTATTGTCAGTGAGTAAAGGTTAAAGAACATGTTAGATTTTATTTTAAAAACTGAATATGTATAGAGTGTATATTCTAGTTCTTATCTAAGAATCTTATTCTTTGATAATAAATATGTTTTATTTATTGGCATTTTAACAGGAATAGTGAAAATCTACCAGAAGCAGTACAAGGTGATGAAAATGTACTGCAGAAAATTGAAGGTGATATTTTATATATGTTTGCCTTTATAAGGTTACCTAAATACATTAATATTTTGAGATGTACAGTTTAAGGGTTTATAGTCATAAAATTATACAATGGCAAATTTAAAAAGGTGTTACCAGAGGGAAAGAAGGCTATGGGGAAGGTAGTAAGAATAAAGGGGGTCCAATATATGGAGATGGAAGTAGATTTGCCTTTGGCTGGTGAACACATAATGCAATGTATACATGATGTATCATAGAACTGTACACTGGAAACCTGTAAAATTTTATTAGCCAATGTCACCTCAATCAATTTAATTAAAAAATATGTAATAGTGAGTTTGATATTTTCAATAAAAGGTCTCATTATATTGCAGATTCTGAGAGTATAAAATGACTAAAATTTGTCTGTTACCCCCATAAACCCCAAAATTTACTAAGGGCACAAACACATGATATATCATTTTTCATAGTGTAATGCATGATAAATATTTGTATTATTTGTAGTGAGTCTACAGAAAGGAGCCAATTTGTTCAATTTGAGGGAGTTGTAACATTTTATGCAACCTTAAAACATGAGTAGGACTTAGTTAATTTAAGAAGGGAGATGTTTGGTACTTTAAGAGGAAGATCAAGTATGAACAAATAGCATGAATGGGGAATTAACAATTGGAATGGTATTAGACTGTAAAGCAATAGGTGGAGATATGGTAGGGGAGAACCTCATCAGAGGCACTAGATGCTGTGCTAAGGAACTTTAAAAAAATTAATTAACTAGTTAGTTAATTCATTTATTTATGTTATATAATAGGGAATCATTGAGGGTTTTTTTTTTTTTTTTTTTTTTTGTAGGGGAGTGACATCATTGTATTTTATTTTTAAGATTATTCTAGCCACATTGTAGAAACTAGATTTGGGGCCCAGCAGTAGGAAAGAGAAGTTTTTCCTGTATCTTATCTGTGTAATAAGTGCCTATATTAAAGCACAAGTAAAAGAGAAGGGGGCAGATTTGAGAAATATGTATCTTGTCGAATTGGCAAAACTTGGTGACTATATATGAAAGGAAGGGAGATTAAATGATGGTAAAATTACCTAAGAGAGTATAAGAGAAAAACAACTTTTTTGAAAAAATAATGAGTGCACATCACATAGCTGTTATGCGTATTCTTTCAGATATTACTATTGTTGCTTAATTGGGAGCATCTGTGGGTTGCAAGCTCCATTGTTTTTCTTAGAATTTTTTCCTCTTGAATGAGTTATTTACATAAAAATTGTATAATTTAAACTCAATACATATCATCAATATTTGAAACTTATAACTTTCACTATTATTTCAGAATTCATAAAAACCCACTCAGCTGTGGGACTCTCAGATATTTCTGACACTGAACCACGTAAGTTTTCAGTCATTTAAGTATTATTGTGTTAAAAACCTTTGTTGAGGGGTCTTAATTTCTATAATTTTCTACAATTTTAAAGCAGTAATTTTTAAGTTACAACATAGATTCCCTGAATTTTGGAGTCATACAGTTGAGCTGGGTATTAAGCAAGTATTGAAACTCCCAGTTGAGGCTACATGTTAGTAAAAATAGACTCATTTTCAAGGAGGAACATGTTATTCTTTGTAATGGAGGATTTTTAGTTGTGATTAGATTATGCTAATGAAATGTTGCAGGGGTGGCATGACTTTAAGATGTAGCAGTAAGGAAATTAAGAGATCAGTTGTAAATTTTGTTACTCTTCATTACACATCATCTCATAAACAGTAATGCTGCTGGTAGGCACCCAGGTGTAGTCAAAGCTGCTAGAACCAGTATGTTAAAGTTCTGACAACTTGTCAATGGGAAGGAGAAATGTTGCTTATGTTTTAATACTGGACAGAATTTATAACAATCATGTGATGTACACTGTGGAATACAGTTTATAAATAAGCAATAGATTTGGTCAGAAAAAAATCAATTGGTATCCTTATCCTCTTTCAGCATCAGCTTTAAACCCTAATGTTGCCTTGTTTAAAACAAGGGCAGATATACCATATTTTTCAGACTATAAGACACACCGGATCATATGACCCACCTAGGTTTTAGAGGAGGAAAATAGGGGAAAAAATTTTGAAGCAAAAAATGTGGTAAAATATTTAATATTTTAATAATTATTAATATTTAATAACATTCTTTAAAGCAGAAGTCCTTTTGTGCTTTGACATCTTTCCACAATCACAGTAGATTCAGCAGGAGACTATGGTACACTATCGTATCTTTCTACAACAAAATACAGTAATGACAGAACTATCAACACTGTGTCCTTCATAGTTATGTAGGCACTGTAACTGAGAACATCAGTGGATGATGCACTGTTATGAGGAGATCTTCTGCTGACACTGTTATGGGGAGATCTGCTGCTGGAGGGCCACAGGTTGTGCAACACTCATGTATGGGGACAGCAGTTTTGCACAACCTGTGTGGCTCTGCAGCTGTTGCCAAATTACAGCTCACATCATCCAAACCTATCCAAGCATGACAGGAGTTGTAGTGTTGCAACAGCTGCAGGGCCACATTGACAGGTGACCCTGCAGTGGAATTTGCCTGTTAATATTAATGGGGGACACACCAGTCACATGATAGAGGCACGTATGGGCACCACAGGCTTTCTTCTCCTAACATGCCTGTACCACCTGTACTCTCCTTCTTAGCACTTTAGTATGCCACAGCAGGGACTCCACGCCTGCCTCCCTTGCTTCGCACAGCAAGCAAGGAGCCTCCCTTGCTGTGTGTCTTATAGCCTGAAAAGGTGCATCTTATAGCCTGAAAAATATGGTACATTCTACAGTACTCCAAGGTTCTATAGAGACTTTTGATCCAAGAGATTCCTGTCTAGGTAGGATGGAAATGTATGTAGAGCTTTGGAGTGGATAGTGAAAGCCTCTTTCTACATCAAACCCCAAGCACATCTATGGGGCTCATGCACTCTCAATCTCTAGTACTGTGCCCTGTTAATTCTAGGTGTCAAAACTCTAAGCTTTCTCTCTGAACTCCAGGAGACTCTTTTTGGGTTCCTCTTCCTTATGCTGTAGCCTAGAAACTTTAGGCAGTAAGCTGGGGTGGTCATCATAGGCATTTTTTCTTTGTTTTTCTTCTGTCAGGGATTACGGCCTTGCACTTTCTGTTTCCCAGTGTTTCATTGCTGTTTTATTTATTTTTGTCCAGTTTTTTCTTTTTAATCATTTTTATTAATGTTTAAATACAGTTGCCTCCATTTCCCCCCCATCACTTTTCCCTGCCCCACCCTCCCCTCCTCCCACCTTAAATCCTACCCCCCCCCTTTGCTTTGTCCATGGCTCCTTTATATATGTTCATTGACAAATCTTTCCCTTCTTTCCCCTGTTATTTCCGCCCCCCCCTCACCTCTGGTTACTGTCAGTTTGTTCTTAATTTCAATATCTCTAAATATACTTTGCTTGCTTGTTTGTTTTGTTATTTAAGTTCCACTTATAGGTGAAATCATATGGTGTTTGACTTTCACAGCCAGGCTTACATAGCTTACCATAATGCTCTCTAGTTCCATCCATGCTGTTGAAAAGGGTAGGAGCTCCTTCTTTCTTTCTGCTGCATAGTATTCTATTGTGAAAAGGTAACGTAGGGTTTATTTTAATTTTATTTTTCTTTTTAATTTTTATTGTTATTCAATTACAGTTGTCTGCATTTTCTCCCCATCCCTCCATCCCACCCCAGCCAATCCCACCTCCCTCCCCCTTGTGTCCTTTATGGTAGCTCCTGTAAACCCCTCTTCCCACTGTGCCATCCCCAGTCCCCTCTGGCTATTGTTACATTGTTTTTGATCCAGTCATTTACTGATAGGCACTAGGTTGCTTCCAGCACTAGGCTGTTATAAATTCTGTTGCTATGAACATTGGAGTGCATAGGTTCTTTTGAATTAGTGTTTCAGGATTCGTAGGGTACAATCCCAGCAGTGGAATTCCTGGGTCAAAAAGCAATTCCATTTTAGTTTTTTGAGGAAATCCCATACTGTTTTACACAGTGGCTGCACCAGTCTGAATTCCCACCTACAGTATACTAGGGTTCTCTTTTCTCCACAACCTCGCTAGCACTTAATTGTTGAATTGTTTCTGATGGCCATTCTAATCGGTGTGAAGTGGTATCTCATTGTGCTTTCAATTTGTAACTCTCTGATGGATACTTATGCTGAGCAACTTTTCATATGTCTCTGAATCCTTTGTACGTCCTTCTTGGAGAATTGTCTGTTCAAGTCTTTTGCCCATTTTTTAATTGGGTTTTTTGTCTTCCTTGAATGGAGTCATGTGACTTCTTTATATGTTTTGGAGATCAAACCCTCATCCGAGGTGTCACTGGCAACCATGTTTTCCCATATTGTTGGTTCCCTTTTCATTTTAATGCTGTTTCTTTAGCCTTGCAGAAGCTTTTTATTTTTATGAGATCCCATTTGGTTATTGTTTCTTTTATGTCCCTTGCTCTAGGTGACTTATCAGTGAAAATATAGCTGCATGGAATAGCTGAGATTTTCCTGCCTATGTTCTCCTGAAGGACTTTTATGGTGTCATGACTTATATATAAGTCTTTCACCCACCTTGAACATTTTTTTCTGTATGGTGTAAGTTGGTGATCGAGTTTCATTTTTTTGCATGTAGCCGTGCAGCTCTCCCTACACCATTTATTGAAGAGCTATTTTTTACTCCATTTTATTCTTCTACACCCTTTGTCAAATATTAGTTGACCATAGGGCCTTGAGTTTATTTCTGGGCTCTCTACTCTGTTCCATTGGTCTGTGTGTCTGTTCTTTTGCCAGTACCAGGCTGTTTTGATTACAGTGGCCTTGTAATACAGTTTTATATCAGGTATTGTGATCCCTCCTGCTTTGTTCTTTCTCAAAAAAGCTTCCACTATTCGGGGTTGTTTATGATTCCATGTAAATTTTTGAAATGTTTGTTATATATCTGTGAAATGTGCCATTGGTACTTTAATAGGGATTGCATTGAATCTATAAATTGCTTTGGGAAGTGTGGACATTTTGATGATGTTAATTCTTCCAATCCATGAACATGGTATATGCTTCCATTTATTTGTGTCTCTCTGAGTTCCTTTATTGTGTGTTGTGTAGTTTTCTGAGTACAGATCTTTTACCTTCTTGCTTAGGTTTATTCCTAGGTATTTTATTTTTCTTTTTCTATAGAAAATCAGATTTTTTTCTAAATTCTGTTTCTGATATTCTGTTGTTGTTGCACAAAAGTGCCTTCTAATTCTGAAGAGTGACTTTGTATCATGCTGTTTTGCCAAATTCATTTATTAGGTCAAGTAGTTTTTTGGTGGAGTCTATAGGATTTTCTGTGTACCCTATCATGATTAGGATGATAATCATGATAGTGTATACTATCATGATACCCTAATAAATGATGATCACCCTAATCATGATAATCACCCTGTCTATCATCTGCAAACAGCGACAGTTTTGCCTCCTCCTTTCCAATTTGGATGCCTTTTATTTTTCTTGTTTGATCACTGTGTCTAGGACTTCCAATACTATGTTGAATAGAAGTGGTGAAAGTGGACATCCTTGTCCTTTCCCTTATCTTAGTGGGAAAGCTTTTAGTTTTTTTCCCATTGAGTATGTTCCTGGTTGTAGTTCTCTTGTATGGCCTTTATTATGTTGAGGAATGCTCCTTGTGTTCCCACTTTGCTGAGTGTTTTTATCATAAATGGGTGCTGTATCTTATCAGCTGCTTTTCCCACATCTATTGATACATTCATATGATTTTTGTCTTTCCTTTTGTTTATGTGATGTATTACTTTTGTTGATTTGCGAATATTGTACCATCCTTGCATCCCTGGGATGAATCCCACTTAATCATGGTGTATGATCTTTTTGATGTATTGCTGGATGTGGTTTGCCAGTACTTTGTTAAAGATTTTAATGTCTATGTTTATCAGCGATATTGGACTGTGGTTTTCTTTGTTTGTTGTATCTTTGCCTGGGTGGAGAACAGTATTATGCTGATCTCATAAAAAGACTTTGGGAGTCTTCTCTGAGAAGTATAGGGGTTAGGTCTTCCTTAAATGTTTTGTAAAATTCTCCTGTGAATCCATCTGGTCCAGGGATTTTGTGTACCTGGAGTTTTTTGATTACTGCTTCAGTATCATCAGCTGTTATTGGTCTGTTCAGGCTTTCTGCTTCTTTTTCACTCAGTTAAGGGAGATTATATTTTTCTAGAAATTTGTAGATTTCACCTAGGTTTTCAAATTTCTTGGCATATAGTTCTTCATAATAATTTCTTACGATCCTTTGTATTTCTATGGTATCATTTGTAATCTCTCCTCTTTCATTTCTGATTGTGCTCTCTCTTTTTTCCTTCAAGAGTCTACTTAAAGGCTTGTTGATTTTATCTTTTCAAAGAACCAGCTCCTGGATTTATTGATCATTAGAATGGTGCTTTTAGTCTCTATGTTGTTTAATTCTCCTCTGATCTTGTTATTTCCTTCTGTCTACTTGTTCTGGGCTGTCTTTGTTGTTGCTCCTTCAGTTCTTATATATATATTGTTAGGTTGTTTATTTGAAATATTTTTATCCTTTTTGGTAAGCCTATATTGCTATGGACTTCCCTCTCAGGACTGCCTTCACTGTGTTCCATAAGTGGACTGTTGTGAGTTCATTTTCATTTTTTTCCAGAAACTTTTTGATTCCTTCCTTGATCTCATTCTTGACCAATTCATTGTTTAATAGCATGCTATTCAATCTCCATGAGTTTGAGTGTTTTTGAGTTTTTTCCTTGGGGTTGGTTTTTAGTTTCAGTCCCTCATGCTCTGAGAAGATACTTGATATGATTTTAATTTTCCTGAATTTGTTGAGGCTTTGTGTTCTATCATGCAGTCTATCTTTCAAAATGTTCCATGTGCATTTGAAAAGAATGTGTATTTTCCTTCTTTGCGTGAAAGATGCTATGTACATCAGTTAAGTCCATTTGAGTTAGGGCATTGTTCAGTGCTGCAATATCCTTGTTGATATTTTGTTTGTAAGATCTATCTATTTTTGACAGTGGGTTGTTGAAATCCCCTATTATTAGTGTGTTGCTGTCTGTATCTTTCTTCAAGTCCTCCTAGAATTTCCTTATATATTTGGATACTTCTATTGGGTGCAAATATGTTTACAATATTTATGTCTTATTGATGGAATCTTCCTTTGAGTATTGTGAAGTGTCTTTCTTGTCTCTTTTAATGTCCTTCATTTTGAAGCCTATTCTGTCAGATATAAATATTGCTACCCAGGCATTTTTTCTTGTTTCTTTGCTTGGAATTTTTTTCCAACCCTTCAATTTTCAGTCTGTGTGGGCCTTTTGTTCTGAGGTGGGTCTCTTGTCAGCAATATATGTGTGGGTCATGATTTCTCATCCATTCACCTACCCTATGTCTTTTGATTGGAGCATTTAATCCATTTACACTTGAGGTTATTGTTGATAGGTACTTATTCACTGACATTTTACTCCCTTCATACCTGTGTTCCTCTCTTTCTTGCTGTTTATCTTCCTCTCCTTAAAACAGTCACTTTAGCATATCTTGCAATGCATCTTTGGTGGAGGTGTATTCTTTTATCCTTCTTTTGTCTGGGAAACTCATTATTTCACCTTCCATTATAATTGAGAGACTTGCTGGATAGAATAGTCTTGGTTGCAGGCCTTCGCTTTACATTACTTGGAGTATACTTGCTATTCCCTTTTAGCTTGTAATGTTTCTGTTGAGAAATAAGCTGCTAGGCTTTTCAGGGCTTCCTTGTATGTTAGTTCCTATTTCTCCCTTGCTGCCTTTAAGATCTCTCTTTGTCTTGGAATTTTGCCATTGTAATTATGATGTGTCTTCGAGTCAGTCTATTTGGTTTCTTCCTGATTGGGACCCTCTGTGCTTCCTGGACTTGTGTGGCTTTTTTCTCTCATCAAATTAGGGAAGTTTTCCATCATTACTTTTTCAAAGAGGTTTTCTATTCCTTGATCCTCTTCTCCTTCTGATATCCCTAGCATATGGACACTATTCTGTTTCATGTTGTCCTGCATTTCCCTTTACCCCTCTTTGTTCTTTCTGAGCCTCTTTTCCTGTCCTTGTTCTTTCTGGGTGCTTTTTTCTACCTTGTCCTCCAGTTTGCTGATCCGATCCTCTGCTTCATCGAGCCTGCTTTTGATTCCTTCTACTGTGTTCTTCAGTTCAGAAATTGTATTCTTCATTTCCTCTTGGCCCTTGTTGATAGTTTCTATTTCCTTTTTCATGTTGATATAGTTTTCAGTGAGTTCACTGTAGTTTCCCTGTGGTTTTTGGTAATTCTCTGTGAGCTCATTAAGCTTCCTTATAACTAATGCTTTGAACTCAATATCTGATAGTTGGCTTGCCTCTATTTCATTTAGCATTCTTTCTTAGGCTTCCTCCTTTCTTTTTATTTGGGGTTTGTTTCTTTGTCTTCCCATTATTTGTGGGACTCTTCTTGTTTGCTTCTGTTTCTTAAATTGATCTGTTTTGACTTCCTGACTTTGTAAAAGTGTTGATTTGATGCCACAAAGTAGATGGCAATGCTTTAACTGTATGCATGTTGTTAGGCCCAAGGACCTTATCCATCCTTGTTAAGGGGATTGCTAACCTTCTCTCCTGTCATACAACACTATTTTTGTCCAGTGTTTTAATTAGTTTCAGGTGAAAGGGTAATTCTTGTCCCTGACGTTTTCTCATGGACCAAAAAAAAGAAGTCTGTGCCTACTCACATGCCAGTGGGACACATCCTCCAACCAAAAAAAGTTCCAAAAAATAAAATATTATAGAAGAGATTTAATGAGTGATTTTTAAGGGAAGCATAGGACAATGTTACATTGCACGTTATGGTGTTAAAGCTTTTGCAAGTTTATATCTTTTCCAATGGCAGCCGCTTCAGTCTATGAGCTCTATTGGTATATATCGACTTTCAATATTATTTTGTGTTACTTGTGTTTCTTGTGTTTATAGTGTTTCTTTCCTTTATCAGGTTAGGGAAGTTTTCAGCCATAGTTTTTTCAAATAATTTTTCAATTTCTTGGTCTCTGTCTTTTCCTTCTGGCACCCCCATGATGCAGATGTTTTTAAGCTTTGTATTGTCCCTGAGATTCCTTAGAGTATCTTCATTTGTTAAATATTTTTGTGTGTGTGTGATTGCTCTGAGTGTGTGTTTTCTATTACCTTGCCTTCCAAATCGTTGATTAGGTCCTTTTATCAGGTAGCTTGCTGTTGATTCCTTCTAGTGTAGTCTTCATTTTTGATATAATTTCTTTATATCTAACTGGTTCTTTTTTATGGTTTCTATATCTTTTTTCATGCTGTCGAAGTTCTCACTTAGTTCCTTGAACATCCTTATAATTAATGTTTTGAGTTCTGTATTTGGTAGCTTGCTTGCCTCCATTTCATTTAGTTACTTTTCTGTGGATTTTTGACTGCTTTTTCATCTGGGGCATGTTTCTTTTTCATATAAGTTTGGCTGCCTCTCTATATTTGTGTCTGTGTATTAGTTTGTTCTGCTATGGTTTAGTATAGTGAAACATATGGCTTGATGTGCTGTCTCTGCCTTACCCCAGTGTGTGTGGGAGAGGCCCAGTTGCTTACCAAGGCAGTTTTCACCAGCCCTGAGCCTATGGTCAAGTTAGCAAAAGGCCCAAGGTTTCCAAGATCTGCCTTCACTTTTTAACTGTCTGTTAGGCTCAGTTACTGAGCGAGCCTCTGGCAGTATGTGAATTGCTTGAGGGAGGTTCTTAGTTTGTTAGTAGGTAGGGTCAAGTGGTGTCCACCAGATTGATACAGATTCAATCTTGGTTCCAGTTGTGAGTTTGAAGCCTCAGCAATAGTCTCAGTGTACACCAAGGTCAGCTACCACATGCCATGTGCCTGTGGACCTTTGTGTGTAGGCCAGGTTTCAGGTATTCATCATAGTGAGTCAGCAGTGTTCATCAGGTCCACACAGACCGGACCAGTGTTTGCCAAATGAAAGGAGGGCTTTGCTCAGGAACAGTGGTGCTTTTCTGGAGTGTGTGGAGAAATGGCTCCCCCAAAGAACCATACAACTTATTTTTTTCCCCAGAGTCTTCCCAGATATCCTGGAAAGTTTTCTGCACTGGGGAATTTGATTAACAGTAGTAAGGAGCACAAGCTCAGCAGGGTGGGGCCACCAGGAGTCAGGAAGTTGGACCTAATAGTTCTTCCCTAATGGTGTTACTGGGTCTCCTGTTGGGGGTGGTTACCAGAGGAGGGGTGCAGTGGGCCACTCTGGGTGGCTCTGCTGCTACAGCTACTTGGGTTGGGGCACACTGGGCAGGCAGGTGACTGTGTTGGGCTGGGTGCTGTGAGCTGGAAGGTGGCACTGTTGCTATGGCTGTGCAAGACAGGGCAGTTGGGCCAGCATTGTTCTGGGATTTTCTGGCCTGCAGTGGGTAGGGAGGGAAAACAGTTTCTGCTACAGAGCTACACAGCTCTGTCTCTGATTCTCTTTGGGTTTTTCTTCAAGATCCCTTCAAGAAAGTGTATACCACAGGCTCAGGAAGTAGACTTCTTTGCAGGGCATGAGCTTGGGCAAGGCTACAGGGGCTGGGGGAGTGGGGCTTGTGCAGTCCCCTAGACCAATGAAGATTAGAGGGGAGTGTTTGCCCCAGGAAAGATGGCATTTATGGGCTGTGTGAGAAAGGGACTCAGCACAAGGGACTTGGTGGCCATCCTTTCAACTCTCTTCCTGGAACCACATAGCCCAGTCTGTTCCTGCAAGACTCTAGTCCACTGCAACCTGCCCACCCTCTGCTGGATCCCAGGGCAAATAGCTGAAAAGGAGATTTTGAGTACTGGCTTTAAGAGGGCACTTGGGTTTTTAACAGTCTCTCTTCTCTCCCTGTTGGACAGAATCCCTGCTAAACTTTACCACCAGATGTTATATGGACACCTCCTGCTGGCTGTGTTGCTACTAGCTAGGGATCCTGATGTGGGGTTAAGACCTCACATTCCTCAGGGGTAAACATTGCTGCTAATATATCCCCTCATATTCTCAGTTGATGCACATGGGTGCAGGGCCAGCCTACCTTGCATCTCTACCTTTCCTACCAGTCTTGATATAGCTTCTTCTATAAATCCTTAGTTGTAAGACTTCTGTCCAGTTAGTCTTCAGTTAATTATTCTGGTCAATTGTTCTATAATTTAGTTGTAGTTCCACTTAGGATCTGGGAATAGGTGAGTATAACTTCCTCCTGTACCACTGCCATCTTCTGAATGTCTCTATTTGAGATATTTTTTTGTTGTTGTTTCTTGAGGTAGGCCTGTAATGCTATGAATTTCTCTTTTAGGATTGCTTTCTCTATATCCCATAGATTTTGGAACATTGTGTTTTCATTTTCACTTGTTTCAAGGTAACTTTTGATTTCTTCCTTGATCTCATTGTTGGCCTATTTATTGTCCATGCCTTTGTTATTTTTTCAGGATTTTTTTCTTGTAATTGACCTACAGTTTCATAATGTTGTAGTTAGAAAAGATGCTTCACATGATTTCAATCTTCTTAGTTTTATTGAGCCTTGTTTTGTGTTCTGACATGTGATCTTTCCTAGAAACTGTTCCATGTGCACTTGAAAAGAATGTGTACTTTGCTGTTTTGTGGTGAAATGTTCTGAAAATATAAATTAAATCCATTTGGTCAGTTGTGTCATTTGAGACTGCTATTTCCTGTTGAATTTTTGTCTGGAAGATCTACCTGTTGATGTCAATGGGGTATTAAAATCTTCCAATATGACTGTGTTACTGTCAATATCTTAATGGCCATCAAGATTTGCTTTATATATTTAGGTGCTCCTATGTTGTGTGCATAAATATTTATTTACAATGCTTATAGCCTTTTATTCTATTGATGTAATATTTTTATTTGTTTCTTATTATAGCCTTTGTTTTAAAGTCTATTTTGTCTGATATATGTCTTGCTCCCCTTGCATTTTTTTGTTTCCATTTACATGAAATATCCTTTTCCATCCGTTATTTTCAGTCTGCGTCTTTTATTCTGAGGTGAGTCCCTTATAGAGAAAATATATATGGGTCTTGTTTTCTTATCCACTGACCTACCCTATGTCTATTGATTGGAGTATTTAATTCATTATATGTAAAGTTATTATTGATAGGTATGTATTTATTGCCATTTTATTTTTCATTACTATGTTCCCCCTTTTCTTTTTCTTCTTCTCATAGGAGACCCTTTAACATTTGTTGTAATATTGTTTGGTAGTGATGAACTCCTTTAGCTTTTTATTTTGTCTGGGAAGCCATTTTCACCTTCAATTTTTAATATTTGCCTTACTGGGTAGAGTTGTCTTTGTTGTTGGTTCCTGCCATTCATCACTTTGAATTTTGTATGTCAGTTTATTCTACCTGCAGAGTTTCTGTTGATAAATCAGCTGGCAGTCTTATGGGATATCCCTTGTAACTTGTTAATTGTCCTTACTCTGTTTTTCAGATTCTCTGTCTTTAAACTTTGCATTTTAATTATTATGCATCTTATTGTGGGTGTCTTCGGGTTCAACTTGTGTAGGATTCTCTGTGCTTCCTGGACATGTGTGTCTTCATTTACCAGGTTTGGGAAATTTTTAGCCATTATTTTTTCAAATAGGTTCTCAATCCCTTGCTGTCTTGCTCTTCTTTTTCTGGTATGTTTATGATATGGTTATTGTCATGCATGTTGTACCAGAGGTCCCTTAGACTATCGTTCTCTTCTTTTTAATATTATTTTTATTTTCCTTTTGTCCAAGTACAGTTGTCTACATTTTTCCCCACCACTCCGCTCCACCCTAGCCATCCCTATCTCCCTCCTCTGATTCCACCCTCCTTGGTTTTGTCCATGTATCCTTTATAGTTGTTCCTGAAACACCCCTTGCCTTCCTCCCATTATCCCATCCGCCTCCCTTCTCGTACTATCAGATGGTTCTTAATTTCAATGTCTCAGGTTATATTTTGCTTTTTTGTTCGTTTTGTTGATTAGGTTCCACTTAAAGGTGAGATCATATGGTATTTTTCCCTCACTGCCTGGCTCATTTCACTTAGCATAATGCTCTCCAGTTCCATCCATGCTGTCACACAGGGTAGGAGCTCCTTCTTTCCTTCTGCTGGGTAGAATTCCATTGTATAAATGTACCATTGTTTTTTGATCTATTCATTTACTGATGGGCACCTAGGTTGCTTCCACCACTTGGTTATTATAAATTGTGCTGCTATGAACATTGGGAAGAAAAGGTTATTTTGGATTGGTATTTCAGGGTTCTTAGGGTATAATCCCAGCAGTGTAATTCCCAGGTCAAAAGTTCCAGGAGGCTTCGGAAGTTCAGGCCGAGATGGAGGTGTATGTAGAAACCCTCCGCTTCCTCGTACAACCAAAAAGGAAAACAACCAATGTAAAATCAATAAAAAACAAAAGCACCAGAAAATCAAACTACATGGAACTCTGATAACCAAGGAATTAAAGAAAAAAATCAACTAGAACAATAGTATGGGTAAGGCGGGAGACCTCCTGGGCTGACTCAGAAAAACTGCGGGACACTGCAGACTATGGGGGCAGGGCTTGCTGCTGAGCTTGGTGGGCTGGGAGGGAGGGACTGACTTAAAGGAAAAACTGAGACTCAGAGCTGACTGTTGGCCATGGCTGGGGTTGCCTTGGTGGGAGAAACTCCGAGTCTCACACAAAAGTTCCTTGCAAAGTGTGCTAGAGGCAACCAGGCAAGACCCATCATTCCCTCTCTGGCCCCTCACCCACAGGCAGCATGGCAGTGCAGCAAATGGGGTTGCCCTGCCTTGGTGAATACCTAAGGCTCTGTCCCCTATCAGCTGCACCAGGACAAAGAAATATGGCCCAAATGAAAGAGCAGAGCAAAGCCTAAGAAAGAGAACTAAGCAAGGAGGACATCTCCAGCCTATCTGATGGAGAATTTAAAGCCTTGGTAATCAAAATGCTCACAGATCTTATTGAGCTTGGTCAAAAAAATGAAAAAACAAATGAAGGATACCCAAAATGAAATAAAGCAAAATATTCAGGTAACCAACAGTGACAGGAAGGAAACCAGGACCAAAGCAACGATTTGGGACCAAAGCAACAATTAGGAACCAAAGGAAAAAATAAACATCCATCCAGAACAAAAGGAAGAAAAAGAATTCAAAAAAGTGAAGAGAGTCTTACAAACCTCTGGGACAACCGGACACATTCCAATTATCTAAATTATAGGGGTGTGAGAAGGAGAAGAACAATCTCAAGAAATTGAAAACTTATTTGAACAAATAATCAAGAAAAACTTGCCCAATCTCACGAAGGAAATAGACTTCCAGGAAGTCCAAGAAGCCCAGAGAGTCCCAAAGAATTTGGACCCAAAAGGAACACACCACGGACATCATCATTAAGTTACCCAAGATTAAAGCAAAGAGAAAATCCTAAAAGAAGCAAGAGGAAAGGAGACAGTTACCTACAAAGGGGTGGCAATTAGGCTATCAGCTGATTTCTCAATAGAAACCTTGCAGGCAACAAGGGACTGGAAAGAAGTATTTGAAGTCATGAAAGGCAAGGACCTACATCCAAAATTACTCTATTCAGCAAAGCTTTCATTTAAAATGGAAGGGCAGATAAAGTGCTTCCCAGATAAGGTCAAGTTAAAGGAGTTCACCACTACCAAGCCATTATTCTATGAAATGTTGAAGGGACTTATCTAAGAAAAAGAAGATCAAAACTATGAACAGTAAAATGACAACAAACTGACAACTATCAACAAATGAGCTTAAAAGAAAAGAAAAACAATCAAAACAAAAACTAAGCAAGCAACCAGAACAGGAACAGAGTAAGAGAAATGGACATCACACAGAGGGATTTCAGTGGGGAGGGGGAAGGGAGGAATAGAGGGGGAAACGTACAGGGAAGAAGAAGCATAATTAGTAGGCACAAAATAGATGGGGAGAGATAAAAAATGGTATAGGAAACAGAGGACTCAAAGAACTTATATGTACAACCCACGGACATGAACTAAGGTGGGGGGATGCAGGAGGGTTGGGGGGACAGGTTGGAGGGGAGATAAAGAGGAAAAATTGGGAAAACTATAATAGCATAATGAGTAAAAATACTTTAAAGAAAAGGCACTTCCATTTTTAGTTTTCTGAGGAAATTCCATACTGTTTTCCACAGTGGCTGCACCAGTCTGCATTCCCACCTACCATGCACTAGGGTCCATTTTCTCCACAACCTCTCCAACACTTGTTTGTCACTTTGTTTATGATGGCCATTCTGACTAGAGAGAAGAGAAATCTCATTGTGCTTTTTATTTCCATCTCTATGATAGCTAATGATGCTGAGAATCTTTTCATATGTCTCTGGGCCCTCTGTATGTCCTCCTTGGAGAAGACTTTGCCCATTTTTTAATTGGGTTGTTTGTCTTTCTAGAGTGGAGTCGAGTGAGTTTTTAAAATATTTTTGAGATGAGACCCTTGTCCAAGGTATCTCTGGTAAATATTTTCCCATATAGTTGGTTCTCTTTTCATATTAATGCTGTTTTCTTTAGCCATGCAGAAGCTTTTTAATATGATGAGGTACCATTTGTTTATTCTTTCCTTTATGTCCCTTGCTCTAGGGGATATATTAGTGAATATATTGCTCCATGGGATATCTGAGGTTTTCCTGCCTATGTTTTCTGCTAGGACTTTTATGGTATAATGATTTATATTTAGGTCTTTTATCCACCTTGAATTTATTTTTGTGTATGGTGTAAGTTGGTGGTCGAGTTTCATTGTTTTGCATGTAGCTGTCCAGTTTTCCCAACACCATTTGTTGAAGAGACTATTTGTACTCCATTTTATGCTTCCGTCCCCTTTGTCAAATATTAATTGATGGCAGAGACTTGGGTTTATTTCTGGACTCTGTACCCTATTCCTTTGGTTTTTGTGTCTGCTCTTATGCCAGTACCAGGCTGTTTTGAATACAGTGGCTTGTAATACAGTAAAATATCAGGTATTATGATCCCTCCTACTTTGTTCTTCTTTCTCAAAATTGCTTCTGCTATTTGGGGTCATTTATGGTTCCATACAAATTTTTGAAATGTTTCTTCTACATCTGTGAAGTATGTCATTGGTACTCTAGTAGGGATTGCATTGAATCTATACATTGCTTTGGGAAGTGTGGACATTTTGATAATGTTAATTCTTCCAATCCACGAACATGGTACAACATGATACATGCTTCCATTTGTTTGTGTCTTCCTTAATTTCTTTCCTGAGTGTTGTGTAGTTTTCTGAGTACAGGTCTTTTACTTCCTTGGTTAGGTTTATTCCTAGGTACTTTATTTTTCTTGTTGCTATATCAAATAGGATTTTTTAAATTTCTGATTATGATCTTTAATTGTTGGTGTGCCAAAATGCCTTTGCTTTCTGCATATTGACTTTGTATTGCATTGTTTTTCCATTTAATTTATTAGAACAGTAATTTGTTGGTGGAGCTTATAGGTTTTTCTTTGTACACTGTCATGTCATCTGCAAACAATGACAGTTATGTTTCCTCTTTTCCAATTTGAATGTCTTTTATTTCCTTTTCTTGTCTGATTGCTCTGGCTAGGACTTCCAATACTATGTACTATTCAATACTATGTTGAATAGAAGTGGTGAAAATGAACAACCTTGTCTTGTTCCTGATCATAGTGGGAAAGTCTTTAGATTTTGCACATTGAGTATGATGTTGGCTGTAGGTCTCTCATATATGGCCTTTATTATGTTGAGGAATGCTCCCTCTATTCCCACATTACTGAGTGTTTTTATAATAAATGGGTGCTGTACCTTGTCAAATGCTTCTTCCATACCTATTGATATGATCATGTGATTTTTGTCTTTGCTGTTGTTTATGTGATGTATTATGTTTATTGATTTGTGAATATTGTACCATCCTTGCATCCCTGGGATGAATCCCACTTGGTCATGGTCTATGATCTTTTTAATGTATTGCTAGATGTGGTTTGTCAATATTTTGTGAGGATATTACCATCTATATTTATCAGCGATGTTGGCCTGAAGTTTTCTTTCTTTTTTGTGTGTTTATCTGGTTTTGGGATTAGGATGATGGGGACATGATCAAAAGAGTTTGGGAGTCTGCCATCTTCTTGGATTTTTTGGAATAGTCTGTGAAGGATAGGGGTTAGGTCTTCCTTGAATGGTTTGTAGAATTCTCGTGTGAAACTGTCTGGTCCAGTGCTTTTGTGTGTTGGGAGTTTTTTGATTACTGTTTCAATTTCTTCAGCTGTTATTGATCTGTTCAGGCTTTCTGCTTCTTCTTCATTCAGTTTTGGAAGATAATATTTTTCTGGAAATTTGTCATTTCACCTAGGTTTTCAAATTTCTTGGCATATAGTTCTTCGTAGTAATTTCTCACAATCCTTTGTATTTCTGTGGTGTCAGTTTTAATCTCTCCTCTTTCATTTCTGATTGTGTTTACTTGGGCCCTTTCTCTTTTTCTTGCTTAAAGTCTTGATGATTTTGTTTATGTTTTCAAATAAGCAGATCCTGGATGTATTGATTCTTAATATTGAGCTTTTAGTCTCTATATCATTTAGGTCTGCTCTGATATTGGTTATTTCCTTCTTTCTACTTGCTCTGGGCTGTCTTTGTTGTTGTTGCTCCAGTTCTTATAGATATACTGTTAGGTTGTTTATTTGAAATGTTTTTATCATTTTTAAGTAGGCCTGTATCACTATGAATTTTCCTCTCAGGAGTGCCTTTGCTGTGTCCCATAAGTTTTGGATTGTTGTGAGTTCATTTTTGTTTGTTTCTAGAAACTTTTTGATTTCTTCCTTGATCTCATTCTTGACCTATTCATTGTTTAATAGCATGCTATTCAATCTCCATGAGTTTGAGTGTTTTTGAGTTTTTTCCTTGAGGTTGGTTTTAGTTTCAGTCCCTCATGGTCAGAGAAAATTCTTGATACGATTTCGATTTTCTTGAATTTGTTCAGACTTCTTTTGTGTAATATCATGTGGTGTATCTTTGAAAATGATGCATGTGCATTTGAAAAGAATGTTTATTTTTCTTCTTTGGGATGAAAGTGTCTATATACATCAGTTAAGTCCTTTTGTTCCTGGACATTGATCAATTCTACAACAACTTTGTTGATATTTTGTTTGGAAAATCTATCCATTTTTGACAGTGGGGTGTTGAAATTCTCTACTATAATTATGTCACTGTCAATATCTTTCTTGAAGTCCTCCATTTGTCTTTATGTATTTGAGTGTTTCTATGTTGGGTGCATATATATTTACACTGTTTAAGTCTTCTTGGTGGATTCTTTACTTTAGTATTATGAAGTGACCTTCTAAGTCTCTTTCTATGACCTTTTTTGAAGTCTATATTGTCTGATATGAGTCTTGCTACCCCAGATTTTTTTCCTGTCCATTTGTTTGGAATTTTTGTTTGTAGACCTTCACTTTCATTTTGTGTAGGTCTTTTCTTCTGAGGTGGGTCTCTTGTAGGCAGCATATGTCCGGGTCACTATTTCTTATCCATTCAGCTATTCTATGTCTTTTGATAGGGGCATTTAATCCATTTAAGTTTAATGTTATTATTGATAGTACTTTTAATGTTATTATTGATGGTACTTTTTCACTGCTATTTTTTCGTACTTGTGTTCCTCTGTGTCTCTTTTTTTTTCCTTGTCATAAAGCAGACCCTTTAGCATCTCTTGTGGAGTTAGTTGGAGGAGATGTATTCTTTGAGGCTTCTTTTGTTTGGGAGACTCCTTATTTGTCTTTCGATTTTAATTGAGAGCCTTGCTGGATTGAGTAGTCTTCATTTTAGGCTTTTGTTTTTCATTGCTTGGAATAATCCTTGGTGTTCCCTTCTGGCTTGGATCATTTCCATTGAGAAATCAGCTGCTAGTATATCGGGGCTCCCTTGCATGTTCCCATTTCTCCCTTGCTGCCTTTAAGATTCTCTCTTTGTCTTGGAATTTTGCCATGTTAATTATGATGTGTCTTGATGTGGACCTCCTTGGGTTCCTCGTGATTGGGACTCTGTGTTGCCTGGATTTTGTGAATTTTTCTCTCATGAAATTAGGGAAGTTTTGCATCATTACTTTTTCAAACAAGTTTTCTGTTTCTTGCTCTTCTTCTTCTCCTTCTGGTATCCCTATTATATGGACATTATTATGTTTCATGTTGTCCTGCATTTCCCTTACCACATCTTCATTTTTTCTGATTCTATTTTCCTTTTCTTGCTATTTCTGGGTGTTTTTTTCCTTTTCTATCTTGTCCTCCAGCTTTCTGGTTTGATCCTCTGCTTCATCTAGCCTGTTTTTGATTCCTCCTTCTGTCTTCTTCAATTCAGAAGTTGTATCCTCCATTTCCTCTCAGCTCTTGTTAATAGTTTCTATTTCCTTTTTCATGTTGATATAGTTTACAGTGAATTCATCATAGTTTCGCTGTATTATTTGGTAGTTCTCAGTGAGCTAATTCAGCTTCCTTATAACTATTGCTTTGAACTCAGTATGTGATAGTTGACTTACTTCTATTTCATTTGGCATTCTTTCTGAGGCTTCCTCCTTTCTTTTCATTTTGGGTTTGTTTCTTTTTCTTCCCATTGTTTTTGACACTCTTCTTGTTAGCCTCTGCTTCTTAAATTGATCTGTTCTGTCTCCCTGGGTTTGTGGTGTGGACTTCTATGGTAGAAACCTGTGAGATTCTGTGGTGCAGTCTCCTTGATTTCCTGAACTTGCTGGTCTTGGGCTGTCGTTTATGTTGACTGTCTGCATGTATTTGGGTTTTGATTGTTGTTGGGTCTTAGTTTGGTGGGTCATTCCCTCCAGCTGGTTTACTGAGGGTCACTCTGCCCACCACATCTTGTATCCTGTTGTGCAGGTGTAGACAGTTTGTGTCAAAGCTGGTTCTTCTATCTGTCTGAGGTAATGAGGCTTCTCTCTTGCTATTGTTATTGTTCAGTTGTGTATTGTTGAACAATGCTATTGTTCAGTTGTTTTTTTCTGGATAATTTCTCCACCATTAGTTGTAATTCCAGATTGGTCCTGGATTGTGGTTAGTGTGGCTTCCACTCCCTCCTTTACCTTCTTCTGTTGTTATCTGTTAGTATTCCTTTGTTGGTGGGTTCTCTCCTCCAGCAAGTGTATTGGTGTTTGTAGCTCCCACCAACTCTTTTATGTGATCAGTTTGGAGGGGGAAGGCAAAAAGGATTAAGTCAGTGGGAGTGTATTATATGGGATTTAAAGTACCAACCCATAGAGAAGAGTTAGGAGATCCTTTGGATAAGTATAGTGTTAACTGTGATGTTTCACCCAAATAGCCACTTTTTAGAAAGGGTGAAAAACACATAAGACTTGTTAGGAAGGATTGTGAGTTGAATCTAGAAATCAGAGCTTGAGGGAGGAAAGATTATGAGATATATTGAGAGTACAGGTTAGAAAATAGGCATAGTATGTGAGAGAGTAGAGTTAACCACAGCAGTAATAAAATTCTAGAAGATATTGAAATGGGCTAAGAGCTAGGAATGGTGCTGTGTAGTATTTACAATTGTATGGAACACCACTTATTTACAATAATACTGAAAGAACAATCATATGACAGAAACTATATGATCTGAATAACAAGAATAGTAAGTACATGACCTAGAGTAGTGTGCTATTGGAACACAAGTGAAGTGAAAGTAGGTAAATTAAAATACAGTATGAAAGAGAGAACAAGAAAACCAATCAAACAATGGAATTAAGCAAACAAATAAAATGAAGAAAACTAAACAGAAAGAAGAGAAATAAAAAATACCAAAAAATCAAAGAAGTAGAAAAAATGAAAAAATAATACAAATAAACAGTAACATGCAGGTTCTCTGGAATAGCAAAGTGAAATTTATCTCAGTTTCTCAGTTGTTGGGATTAGTCTTGTGATCCCTTTCTGGGTCTGACTCTGGTCCTTTCACAGCTCCAGGTTTTACTGTCTCACTTATGGGGTGGGGGTGGGGAGGAAAAGCTTCCTGCTGAATTTAAACCAGCAAAAGAAGTTCTGCTGGTGTTCCTAGCTTTTGCGGATTGAGGGGGTTTGGGCTTCACTCTTCTCCTTTCCTATAGTTTTGGGAGGATAGGGACCAGATCTGGGCCACACTCTTCACAGTTGCCCAGCCCCCCGCCAAAGTCCTCCAGGCATGCATGTGTGTTGGCTATGGGAGAGGTGCCTAAATAGCAACCAAGAGCCTTTTTTGAACAAAATACTTCTGCCACTCCTACCAAGTGCCCGGCTTCTCACAGAGCCCAACTTTCCAACCAAACTGGAGGCTATCCGGGTCAGGGTCTGTCATGGCCTGACTCTTCTCCCTTCTCCAGGCATCATTCGACTCCCCAATTTCTCTGGTAATGACTCAGCCAGAGTCCCCAGTCTCAGCAGGTGAACCCTGCCCCTGTGCATCTTCTACTTTGTTTTTATTCCCCCGAGTGATCCAAGCATCCAGGTCTATCCTGGTGCCACTCTATCCTCCCTGTTTGGCAGGGGAGGGAGATGTTAATTTGGCTCTTGTCCAAGGGTCCTGTGGCAGGGTCCAGGAGGGAACGGTCTGGGGCTATAGCAGCCCTAGTCCCTGCAGTGGTCCCAGGGAACTTACCATGCCAAAGCAATCTCCTTACCATTTGTTTTTCAGTGTCCTCTAGAATTTTGGCCTCCAACTTTCATATATGCTGGGATACTGATGGCTCTTCACTCTGTTCCTTAGAAGATCAGCTAGGTATTCCACTTGTGCACGGGGGGAAGTGGTCTCCACTCCCACCTACCTTGCTGACACCTCAAAGAATGCCTATCCATGTTTTCTAAATTTTTTTTTCATAAATTGAGAAAGACACAAACAAATGGAAGCATATACCATGTTCATGGATTGCAAGAATTAACATCCTCAAAATGGCCACACTTCCCAAAGCAATTTATAGATTCAATGCAATCCCTATTAAAGTACCTATGACATATTTCACAGATGTAGAAGAAACATTTAAAAATTTATATGGAACCATAAACAACCCTGAATAGCTGCAGCTATTTTGAGAAAGAAGAACAAAGTAGAGGGATCATAATACTTGATATCAAACTGTATTACAAGGCCAGTGTAATCAAAACAGCCTGGTACTGGCATAGGAACAGACACATAGACCAATGGAACAGAATAGAGAGCCCAGAAATAAACCCAAGTCTCTATGCTCAATTAATATTTTACAAAGAGGACAGAAGCATAAAATGGAGTAAAAATAGCCTCTTCAACAAATGGTGTTGGGAGAGCTGGACAGCTAAACAATGAAACTCGACCACCAACTTACACCATACACAAAAATAAATTCAAGGTGGATAAAAGACCTAAATATAAATCATTACACCATAAAAGTCCTAGCAGAAAACATAGGCAGGAAAACCTCAGATATCCCATGGAGCAATATATTCACTGATATATCCCCTAGAGCAAGGGACATAAAAGAAAGAATAAACAAATGGGATCTCATCAAAATAAAAAAGTTTCTGCATGGCTAAAGAAAACAGTATTAAAATGAAAAGAGAACCAACTATATGGGAAAACATATTTGCCAGTGATACCTAAGAGAAGGGTTTGATCTCCAAAATAGACAAAGAACTCACACAACTCCACTCTAGGAAGACAAACAATCTAATTAAAAAATGGTCAAAAGACCTGAACAGACAAGTTCTCCAAGGACATACAGAGGGCCCAGAGACATATGAAAAGATACTCAGCATCCCTAACCATAAGAGAGATGCAAATTAAAACCAGAATGAGATACCACTTCACACCACCATAATCAAATCAATAAACAACAAGTGTTGTAGAGAATGTGGAGAAAAGGGAACCCTAGTGTACTCTTGGTGGGAATGCAGACTGGTGCAGCCACTGTGGAAAACTGTAGGAATTTCCTCAGAAAACTAAAAATGGAACTCCTTTTTGATCTGACAATTCCACTGCTGGCATTATACCCTGAGAACCCTGAAACACCAATTCAAAAGAACCTGTGCACCCCAATGTTCATAGCAGCACAATTTACAATAGCTAAGGGCTGGAAACAGCCTAAGTGCCCATCAGCAAATGAATGGATCAAAAAAACAGTGGTACATCTACATGATGGAATACTACCCAGCAGAAAGAAAGAAAGAGCTCCTACCCTTTGCAACAGCGTGGATGGATCCGAAGACCATTATGCTAAGTGAAATAATCCAGGCCATGAAAGACAAATACCATATTATCTTACCTATAAGTTCCACCCAATCAACAAAATAAACAAGCATGCAAACTATAACCAGAGACAGTGAAATTAAGAACAAACTGACAGTAACTAGAGGGGAAGTGGGAAAGGATAAAGGGGGTAAAAGGGGGAAGGGTTTTCAGAAATATGTATAAAGGACACATGGACAAAACCAAATGGGTGTAGGATCAAAGGTGGGAAGTGGGTATGGCTGGTGTGGGGGTAGTGGTGGGGAGAAAATGCAGAAAAATGTACTTAAACAACAATAAAAAAATAAAAATAAAGGACACATGGACAATACCAAAGGGGGGTAAATGCAAACTATGCTTGATCAACAATGAAACAATTAAAAAATAAAATATTTTTCCTCTTCTGATTGGGTATTTTCTGCCTCTTGTCTTTCAAATCACTGATTTGATCCCCTCTCTTATCTACCCTGCTCTTGATTTTTCCAGCGTATTCTTCTTTTCAGATATTGTATTTTTTAATCTCTTACTGGTTCTTTTATGGTTTTATGTTTAAAGAATGTTTTTTCTCCCTTTCTGTAAGTTGTCACTGAGTTCATTCTTCCTCTCATTTCCTTGAGCATTCTTATAACCATTGTTTTGCACTCTGTATCTGGTAGCTTGTTTATCTCCATTTTATATAATTTTTTTCTGGGGATTTATCTAGTCTTTTCTTTTATTGGGGCATGTTCTTTTATCTCTGCATTTTGGCTGCCTCTCTGTATTTGTGTCTGTGTTTTAGGTAGACCTGCTGTCTCTCACAGTCATAGTATGGTGCCCTTATGCAGTAGATGTATACTGGGGCTTAGCAATACAGTGTTCCTTATCACCTGAGCAAGTGCTCCAGGAATTTCCTTTGTGTTGGTTCTATGGGTCCTCCTGTTATAGTTGAGTCTTTTTATCTGTTGGCTCATCTGTGTGTTGGGTTGTCCCTCTGGCTGGCTATGAATATTTACCCCAACTCACAACATATGAGCTCTGTTTGCTGATCCCATGAAGCAGATTTTGCGCCAGCAGGGGCTGGTGTTTGCCAAGATTTCCTTTTGTGTGTGCCATTTGTGGCATTAATTAGGTCATTCTGTGATATGTTATTAATCTCACCACTGAGTGTATTGGTTATGGGGCTACTTTGGAAGTACTGCAGTGCAGGCCAATTTCAGGTGCTGCCTGTGACAGGCTCCGTCTTATCTGTTTGAAGTTACAAAGTGATCCACAGTTTGTGGCTGCCTCTGCTGGGAAGGGCCAAACTGTGCACCAAGACCAATATTCATTAGTACTAAGCCAGAGGGCAGGTCAGCAAAAGGTCTGAAGCTTTCCTAAATGCTCCTCCACCTGGTAGCTTCTGTTCGATTCACTCACTGAAAAAACCTCTGTCAGTATGTGAAGTGCATGAGTGATACAGGCACCGACCTGCAGTGTCCATGGTGTTGTGGCTGAGATGAGACAAATTCACACAGACTACCAAGTCCTTTGGAGGAAAAGGGATAGCACAGCCACTCTCTCAAGAGAAGAGTGCCCTGATCCTTGCCTTGACAGGCTTTTATTGCTTTTCTGGGCCTATTACATTGAGGATGGTCCTCATTTACTATGGACAGGTTCACTTTGGGTGGTTACAGGAAACAAAGGAGAGGATGTTGCTAATTACATCAAAAAGGAAGGATATTTGCAAATGTAAAGGGAAAAGTGGTTAAACTGGTTACACTCATCCTTGCAAGGTTTAGCACAGATTTTAGGAAGTTACTTTAAAGATATGTAGTAAACATCTGCTGCCTCGAGAACCAAGATGGCAGCATAGGTGGACACACTGCGCCTCCTCACACAACCAGAACTGACAGAAAATTGAACGGCAAGGAAGTCTGACACCAAGGAAATAAAAAATAAACGTTCATCTAGACCGGTAGGAGGGGCGGAGACAGGCAGCCAGGGAGGAGAGGACTCGCATGGCCCTGGTGGGACCGAGACTGGCGGAGTGTGGGACAAACTGGGCAGGCAGTCTGACCACGGGCAGACCCTGCGGCCCCACATTCGTGCAGATATACCGAGAGGGTCGGACTCAGAGTGGCGGACAACGGGGCGGGCAGAGCGGCAGGTAGCACCCCGCGGCCCCACATTCGCACACAGATAAACCGGGAGGAACGTGGGGAGCGAAGGAGACCGAGCAACCCAGGGCTCCAGCGTGGGGAAATAAAGCCTCAAACCTCTGATTGAAAATGCCCCTGGGTGTTGGGGTGGCAGCAGGAGAGACCCCCAGCCTCACGGGAGAGGTCGTTGGAGAGACCCACAGGGGCCTGGGGCGTGCACAGGCCCACCCACTCTGGAACCAGCACCAGAGGGGCCCAGTTTGAATGTGGGTAGCGGAGTGGAAGACTGAGATCTGGCGGAGAGGGGAGTGGGCGCCATTGCTCCCTCTCGGACCCTCCCCCAGGTACAGGGTCACAGCGCAGTGACCAGCATTACCCCACCTGGTGAACACCTAAGGCTCCACCCCTTAAAGTAACAGATGTGCCAAGACAAAAAAAAAAATGGCCCAAATGACAGAACACTTCAAAGCTCCAGAAAAAATACAACCAAGCGAGGAAGAGATAGCCAACCTATCGGATGCACAGTTCAAAACACTGGTTATCAAGATGCTCACAGAATTGGTTGAATCTGTTCGAAAACCAGATGAAAAAATGAAGCCCATGGTAAGAGAAACAAAGGAAAATGTACAGGGAACCAATAGTGATGGGAAGGAAAGTGGGACTCAAATCAATGGTGTGGACCAGAAGGAAGAAAGAAACATCCAACCAAAACAGAATGAAGAAACAAGAATTCAAAAAAAATGAGGAGAGGCTTAGGAACCTCCAGGACATCTTGAAACGTTCCAGCATCTGAATTATAGGGGTGCCAGAAGGAGAAGAGGAAGAACAAAAAATTGAAAACTTATTTGAACAAATATTGAAGGAGAACTTCCCTCATCTGGCAAAGGAAATAGACTTCCAGGAAGTCCAGGAAGCTCAGAGAGTCCCAAAGAAGCTGGACCCAAGGAGGAACACACCAAGGCACATCATCATTACATTACCTAAGATTAAACAGGAGAGAATCTTAGAAGCAGCAAGAGAAAAGGACACAGTTACCTACAAAGGAGTTCCCATAAGACTGTCAACTGATTTCTCCAAAGAAACATTACAGGCAAGAAGGGGCTGGCAAGAAGTATTCAAAGTCAGCAAAGGCAAGGACCTACATCCAAGATTACTGTATCCAGCAAAGCTATCATTTAGAATGAAAGGGCAGATAAAGTGCTTCTCAGATAAGGTCAAGTTAAAGGAGTTCATGATCACCAAGCCCTTATTATATGAAATGTTAAAGGGATTTATCTAAGAAAAAGAAGATAAAAAATATGAACAGTAAAAATGACAGCAAACTCACAGTTATTAACAACCACACCTAAAACAAAAACAAAAGCAAACTAAGCAAATGACTAGAACAGGAACAGAACCACAGAAATGGAGATCACATGGAGGGTTGTCAATAGGGGAGTGGGAGGGAGAGAGGGGGGGAAAGGTACAGAGAATAAGTAGCATAAATGATAGGTGGAAAATAGACAGGGGGAGGGTAAAAATAGTGTAGGAAATGTAGAAGCCAAAGAACTTACAAGTAAGACCCATGGACATGAACTATAGGGGGGGAATGTGGAAGGGAGGGGGTAGGCAGGATGGAGTGCAGTGAGGGGGGTGGGAAATGGGACAACTGTAATAGCATAATCAATAAATATATTATGAAAAAAAAAACATTTGGTGCCTCAATTCAGGGTGAGGGAGTTTAAGCAAAAAGCAAGTCCCAAAGCGGCCTCGGTACAACGCAGGCCTGATTCCCCACGGGAGAACTGTGGGCGTGGTTCCTGTGTGCTGCACCTCACTTTCCACTGGCCTTTCTGAGTGGGAGCTGGGCCCACGCCAGGCAGAATGGTCTCCTATACATGAAGTAGTTTCTCAGTTACACACCACCTAAGGGCAAGTGGTGTTCACCAGACTGATATAATTTCAAACTCAGTTACAGCACTGGTCTGAGGCCACTTACCAGAAATCTCAGGGTGGAGCCACCTAATTCAGCTTTTCTGAGTCTGTCTGGACTGCCTGGAGAGTCTTCTGCACAGTGGGACCCGGTCGACCAGGGCCTGCTGACAATATTGCAGAGTGCAAGCTCAGGTGGGTGGTTGCCACTGGGAGTCAGCAGGTGGAGCTTGTGGTTCTCTGTGATGGGGCTGTTGAATTTCTTGTGGGAGTGTGAGGTGCCACTGTTTTGGCACTCCTGGAGGGGGTAGTGCCTGCTGATCTGTTCTGAGGGACTCATTCTGCTGCTCTGGTGCTTGCGGATTGCAGGCTGCTGTTCTGGCCCACAGGGTTCTGCTGCTCTGGTGCTTGTGGTGCATGGCTCTGGCACACAGATGGTATTGGCACTACTGCTGTGGCATGGCCAGGTGAGGGGAAATTGCCCAGCCCCAGAGTCACACAACTCAGTCACTGACTCACCTTCAGCATTTTTTCAAAAAAATGGACACCACAATCTTAAGCAGCAGACTCCTTGAAGGGTGTAAGTTTGGCAAGGCAGGGCCAAGGATTTGGGAGGGTGGGGCTATTGCATTCCCCCAGTCTGATGCCATATAGAAGGGATTACTTGATCCAGGAAGGATGGTGTGCATGGGTGGTGTGGGAGAGTGACTAGGCACAGGAACACTGGTGTCTGTTCTTGTGGTACTCTCACTGTAGCCACACAGCCCAGTCTGTCTTCATAAACTCCATTTTGCTCTGATCTGCCCTCCCTCTGTCAGGATGAGTGCCTGTGTTTTTAGCAGACTTAAGAATAAGTAGTTTCTGACAGAGGTTCCTGTTTCTCTCCCTGACATACAGAATCCATGCTGATTATCACAGCCAGATGTTATGTGGATGCCTCTTCCAGGCTCTGGTATTTGGACTATGGAGCCCGGAGTACATTTGAGATCCCACATTACTTGGGATGGGGGGAGGGGAGTGCGGGGGAACCTTTGCAGCTGAAATATCCTCCGTGGGGCCAGTCTTTTACACATCTCTGCCCTCCCTACTAGTCTCCTTTGGCTGCTTCTGTAAATTCTCTTACAAGACTGTTGTTTAGCAAGTCTTCAGTTGGTTATTCAGCTTGATTTTTCTTTTACTTTTAAAAAAACTTTTAAAAGATTTTATTTATTTATTTTTAGAGAGATGGGAACCGAGGGAGAAAGAAGAAACATCAATGTGTGATTGCCTTTCATGCGCCCCCTACTGGGGACCTTGCCTGCAACCCAGGCATGTGCCCTAACTGGGAATCTAACCAGCAACAGTTTGGCTCACAGGCTGGCACTCAATCCACTGAGCCATACCAGCCAGGCCTTTACAAAATTTTTCTATTGTTGTTCAATTGCAGTTGCCCCTATTTTTTCCCCCATTGTTCTCCCCTGCCCTGCCCATCCCCCCTTAGTTTTTATTCCAGTTTGGTCCTGAGACAAGGTGAGTATAATTTTCACCCACTATCCTGCCATCTTTTCCTCCATCCAGGTGTTTGCTTTCTTATTGTTGAGTTTTAAGAGTACTTTGTATAGTGCTTTATCAAATGTGTTCTGTAAAAATTTTCTTTTAGTCTGAAGCTTTTCTTTTTATAGTCTTAGCAAGTGTCTTTTGCAGAGCAGAAGAAACATTTTTAATTGTTATGCAGTTGAATATTTTAGTTTTTTCCTGTCATGAATTGTGCTTTTGAGTTGTATCTAAAAAGTCATTTTCAAATCCAAAGTAACCTATATTTTATTCTATATCATCTTCGAGGAGTTTTATAGTTTTGCATTTTACATTTAAATCTGTGACCCATTTTGAGTTAATCTTTGTAAAAGATGTAATGTCTCTGTCTGGATTATTGTTTTTTGCATGTGGATGTCCAGTTTTTCCAGTCTCATATGTTGAAAAGATTAACCTTTCTCCATTAAGACTAACCTTTTTGTCTTCTTTCTTTCGCCAAAGATCAATTGACTATATATGTGCAGATTTATTTCCGGGATCTCTATTCAGTTCTTTGATCTGTTTGTTCATTCTTTTGCAAACTGTCTGAGTTACTTTAGGTTTATGTTATATCTTAAATTTGGATAATGTTCTCTTACTTTATTCTTCTTCCTTCAATACAGTGTTGCCTCCTCTTGATCTATCACTTTTCCACATAAAGTTTAGAATTTAGATTGTTGATATACACAAAATAACTTGCTGGGATTTTGATTGGGATCACATTGAATCTAAAGATCAAATTGACAATAACTAAAAAAATAAAAAATAAAAAAAATGATTAGATTTTAAACATCTGAAAAAAATTGACAATAATGACATCTTAACAATATTGAATTTTCTTATTGCAGTTTTCTGTATATACAAACAATGAACAAGTAGATTTTGATATTATACATGTACCATTTGCATAAGCACCAAAAGCTCAATACTTACATATAAATCTAATTAAATATGTACAAGGTCTATATGAGGTAAAGTGCAACATTATGATGAAAGAAATCAAAGAAGACATAGATGAATGAAGAGAGGTTTTATGTCCATTGATAGGAAGGAATTGTGTTATTTAACATTTTCTTTTCGCTTACTATATTTTGTTGATATCAAAAAACTTGGTGCAGGGGCTGTCTTCTGTCATATAATTCTTGTGTACCAAGATGGAAGAGTTTTGTGTTACTATCATAAGAAGGGCACAGACACTGGACCTCAGTCCAGTTTTGTCACTTAATAGATGAATAGTTTTGACCATGTTATATAACCTCTCTGAGACTCAATTTCTTTATTTGAAAATGATGATTGTATCTTCTTTTTTGGTTTATTTTGAGGAGTAGGGGAATGTAAAGTAGTATAGTGTCTTGTACATGGTGGGCATTTTATAAATGGAAACTATTTTTACCTTAAACATTTTGTTCCTTGAGTACTGACATGACCCTTCTATCTCTCTCTCTTTTTTTGTTTGTCTAGTTCTCACCTATATAGAAGTGAGATATCAGGATGTAGGTATAACCAGCTATTTGTAACACCTTTAAATATTTTTCTTTCTTTTTTTTTTGGGAATAGAAATTACTTATTTAGTACCTAATCAATTGAATGCCATGTTGAAAATATTTGAGAAACAGTCAAATATGTTGGACAGGTAAGCTTTTAAAATAATTTCTTTTCCAAATTATAAAATGAATACGTATATATTTTAGAAAATTTGGAAATATAAAGAAGAAAATAATACCACTGTAAAAAAATAAGTGTTCTTACATCAATTTTTATGATATATATAATTTTAAAGCTTAAAATTATAATCACATTTTTACATTCTTTTTTACATAAAGAATATAAAATTGTATAGTTACAATGAGAAATAGTATGTCAGTTCCTCAAAAAATTAAAAATGTAATTATCAGATGGTTCAGCAATTCCATTTCTGGGTATATACCTCACAAACTGAAACTAATGTCTTGAAGAGCCATTTATATACACATATTCACTGTAGCATTATTTGCAAAAGCAAAGAATTAGAAGTAACCCAAGTGTCCAATGAAGAACAAATAGATAAAGAAAATGAAACATATACATACAATGGAATATGATTCAGTCTAAAAAAGGAAGGAAATTGTGACATAGGGTACAACCTGAATGAACATTGAGGACACCATATTAAGTAAAAGAAGCCAGTCACAAAAAGACAAGAATTTTATGATTTCATTAATATGAAGTACATAATGTAGTCAAATTCATAGAGACAGAAAGGAAAATGGTGGTTGCCAGGGGTTTGGAGAAAGTGGGGGATGGGGAGTTGTTGTTTAATGGAGTTCTAGTTTTGCAAGATGAAAAGAGTTCTGGAGGTTGGTTGCACAATAATGTGAATGTGCTTTAGTATGGACTTAAAAATAGTTAAGTGGCAAATTTATGTTATGTACATTTTACAATTTTAGAAAGTAAAAAATGATGTTCATATGAAATGTTATATATATATATATATATATATATATATACTGTTCATATACTGATAATTCTTTGTAAACTCATAATTATTTTTAAGTGTTTTAAAGTAAAACATATTCAGAAAGTTCATATCACTCATTGTTTTAAAAATATTTAGGTTCAACATTGGAAAATTTTACATGATCAGATTTTCTATTTATCAAATCCAGTGATCAAGAGATCATAGAAAAGTGTAAAGAGAGTTCCAGTCAAGGTAGAGTCATAGGTATACATGCTTTGTTTCCTTGTACAACCAAAAGAAGGATAACAACCAATTTAAAAACAAAAAACAGCCAGAAATGCCAGAAAATCAAACTGTATGGAAGTCCTATAACCAAAGAGTTAAAGATGAAACAGTCATCCAGACTGGTAGGAGGAATGGAGACTGGAAGCCAGGGCAGTTATAATCCATGGCAACGCTGTGGCTGGTGGACCAGGTAGTCCCACATTTGAATGCTGATAAGCTGGGAGGAACAACTGTGGAGCCAGACAAACTGCATAACCTAGGGTTCAAGCATGGGGAAATAAATCCTCAAGATCTCTGGTGGTAAACACCTGTGGGGTTTTGAAGGTGGGAGAAACTGCCAGTCTCACAGAAGAGTCCATTGGGGGGACCCATGGGATCCTAGAATGTATACAAGCCCACCTACCCAGGATTCAGCACCTGAAAGGGCACAATCTGCTTGTGGGCAGAGATAAAAGTGGCAGAAAGTGGAATGAGAGTTGAGAAAGCATATTTGTTTCCTCTATGACTCCTCCCCCACAGACAGTACCACCACTCAGTGAGGTGGGTTGCCCCACCCTGGTGAATACCTAAGGCTCCACCCTTTACAATGTAACGGGTGCACCAAGACAAAGAAATATAGCCTAAATGAAAGAACAGATAAAAACTCCAGAAAAAGAATTAAGCGACAAGGAGATAGCCAACCTATCAGTTGCAGAGTTCAAAATACTGGGAATTGGGGTGCTCACAGAAATGATTGAGTATGGTCACAAAATAAAGGAAGAAATGAAGGCAATGGAAAGTGAAATACAGGAAAATATACAGGGAACCAAGAGTGAAGGGAAGGGAGCCAGGACTCAAATCAACAATTTGGAGTAGAAGGAAAAATAAACATCCAGCTGGAACAGAATAAAGAAACAATTCAAAAAAAAAAATGAGGAGAAGCTCAGGAACCTCTGGGACAATGTTAAACATTCCAACATCCAAATCATAGGGGTGCCAGAAAGAGAAGAGGAAGAGCAAGAAATTGAAAACTTACTTGAACAAATAATGAAGGAGAACTTCCTCAATCTGGTGAAGGAAATAGACATGCAAGTCCAGGGTGTCCAGAAAGTCCGAAAGAAGTTGGATCTAAGAAGAAACACACCAAGACACACTATACTTAAATTACCCAAGATTAAAGATAAGGAGAGAATCTTAAAAAAAAGTAGCAAGAGAAAAGGAGGCAGTTACCTGCAAAGGAGTTCCCATAAGCCCATCAGATGATTTCTCAAAAGAAACCTTACAGGCTAGAATGGGCTGAAAGGAATTATTCAGGGTCATGAAATGCAAGGACCTATATCCAAGATTACTCTATCCAGCAAAGCAATCATTCAGAATGGAAGGGCAGATAAAGTGCTTCCCAGATAAGGTCAAGTTAAAGGAGTTCATCATCACCAAGCCCTTATTATATGAAATCTTAAAGGGACTTATCTAAGAAAAAAAAGAGGATCAAAAATATGAGCAGTATAATGACAACAAACTCACAACTATCAACAACTGAACCTAAAAAACAAAAACTAAGCAAACAACTAGAATAGGAATAGAGTCACAGAAATGGAGATCACATGGAGTTGTTCACATGGAGGGTTATCAGCGGGGTTGGAGAGGTAAGAGAATGGGTTAAAAAAGGTACACAGACTAAGAAGCATAATTGGTAGTCACAAAATAGACAGGGGATGTTAAGAATAGTATAGGAAATGGAGAAGCCAAAGAAATTAAATGTACGACCCATGGACATGAACTAATGGGGAGAGGTATGCTGGAGGGAGCAGGGCAGGGGGGGGGCGGTAAAGGGGAGAAAAAAGAACAACTATATAATCTTAATAAAATAAGCTTAAAAAGTGTAAAGAAAATGTAAAGAAAGTTATGTCTGGGGAAGCTGCTAAAAATGGAAATAAAGGACTTATCGCTTGTATTCATTAATGGCCAGGTATTTGGTATGTGATTAATTTAGGCCCTATTTGTCATTTTCCCTTTTTATCTTTTTGGAATCATTCCTACTAAAGGTTAGGGTCAGAATTTTCACAGCCTTGTCAGATGAAAGCTCATTGGAGGGGCATTCTTAAAGATGGAGGTTAGTTTCCATGACAATTTTATCCATTGGACCCAGGGTATTAAAGCAGTCACTGATACTATTCAATATTACTTACTGTAACCCCTCGTATGAGGCTATTGGTGCTAGTTACTGCTGGTTTTAGAGTTCCTGGATATAGCAGAACGAAGTGGGAAGGACTAGTTTAAAGGATTACTATAAAGGAGAGGATTTCCAACTTGAATGGTTGTATGCTCAAAGTAAGCTTTGTACAATTGTCTGGCTAGAATATGTTTTGCACATTTCTTTGCATATCAGGAAGTATCTTGAAAGTCACTGAGGATTAACTACAGTTTTTTGTGGTGCCTAAGGTTATATTAGTTATACAACTGGTAGGTTGAAAAAGCGTATTTTGTGGAATGAAATCACAAAAGCATTTTTTTGATTCTTTGTGTTTATATTTGCTAATTGGGGCTAATGTTCCCTTTGCTGCTGAATAAAAACTAGGGCTTTTCTGATTACTCTTAAAGAACAATTAATTAATTTATTTAAAAAATTTTAAAATTTCTCTATTTTTATTTTTTCAATTTTTAATGTTTTTTATTGTCATTCAAGTATAGTTTCCATATTCCACCTGCCACTCAACACTGCGCCAAGGACCACCACATCCCACCCTCAATCCTAACTACCATTTGGCTTTGTCCAAGAGTCCTTTATACATGTTCCTTGATGATCCTTTCCCCTTCTTTCCCCTTTATCCCCCATCCACCTTCCCTCTGGTTACTGCAAGTTTGTTCTTTCGTTGGTTATATTTTTGCTCCTTGTTTATTTTGTTGATTAAGATTCAATGTAAGTGAGATCATATGGTATTTGTCTCTCACCGCCTGGCTTATTTCACTTAGCATATGCTCTCCAGTTCCATCCATGCTGTCGCAAAGGGTAGGAGTTCCTTCTTTCTTTCTGCTACATAGTATTCCATTGTGTAAAGGTACCACAGTTTTTGATCCACTCATTCTCTGATGGGCACTTAGGTTGTTTCCAGCACTTGCCTAATGTAAATAATGGCGCTATGAACATTAAGGTGCATAGGTTCTTTTGAATTGATAGTTCAGGGTTCTTATAGTATAGTCCCAGAAGTGGGGTTGCTGGATTGAAAGGCAGTTCCATCTTTAGTTTTTTCAGGAAATTCCATACTGTTTTCCACAGTGGCTACACCAGTCTACATTCCCACTAACAGTTTACTAGGGTTCCCTTTTCTCCACAACCTCACCAGCACTTACTGTTTGTTGATTTGTTTATGATGGCCATTTTGATTGCTGTGAAGTGGTATCTCATTGTGGTTTCAATTTGCATCCAATGAACCGTGGTGGGACATATAGGGTTTTCTATGTACTCTATCATGCCATCTGCAAACAGTGACAGTTTCACTTCCTCCTTTCCAATTTGGATGCCTTTTATTTGTGTTTCTCATCTGATCACTGTGGCAAAGACTTCCAATACTATGTTGAATAGAAGTGGTAAAAGTGGATACATTTTTTTGGTGTCTGAACTTAGGGGGAAAGCTTTTAGTTTTTACCTGTTGAGGATGATGTTGGCTGTAGGTTTCTTGTATATGGCCTTTATTATATTGAGGTATTCTCCCTCTACTTCCACTTTGCTGAATTTTTTTTATCATAAATGGGTACTGTACTTTATCAAATGCTTTTTCAGCAGCTATTAATATGATCATGTGGTTTTGTCTTTCATATTGTTTATTTGTTGTATTTCATTTATTGATTTGCAAATATTGTACCATCCTTGCATCCCTGGGATGAATCCCACTTCATCATGTTGTTGATCTTTTTAATGTATTGCTGGATGTGGTTTGCCAATATGCTGTTGATGATTTTAGTGTCTATGTTCATCAGTGTTATTGGCCTGTAGTTTTCTTTCATTGTTGTGTCTTTACTTGGTTTTGGAATTGGGATAACACTGGCCTCATAAAAAGAGTTTGAGAGTATTACCTGTTCTTGGACTTTTTTGAATAGTTTGAGAAGAATTAGAGTTAGCTTTTCTGTAAATGTTTTGTAAAATTCTCCTTTGAATCCATCTGACCCAGAGCTTTTTTATGCCAAGAGTTTATTGATTACTGCTTCAATTTCACTAGCTGATATCAAGCTATTCAGGCTTTCTGCTGCTTCTTGACTCAGTTTTGGAAGATTATATGTTTCTAGAAATTTGTCCACTTCACCCAGGTTTTCAAATTTATTGGCATATAGTTGTTTATAGTAATTTCTTACAATCAGTCGCAATTTCTCCCATTTTGTTTCTGATTTTATTTTGTTGGGTTATTCCTGTTTGTTTCTTGATGAGTCTGGTTAAAGGCTTGTCAATTTTGTTTATCTTTTCAAAGAACCAACTCCTGGATTTATCGATCCTTTTGATTGTTCTTTTAGTCTCTGTGTCATTTAATTCTGCTTGGATTTTGATTTTTTCCTTCCATGTACTCACTCTGGATTGTGTTTGTTGTTGTACTTCTAGTTTTCATAGATGTAGGGTTAGGTCATTTACATACCAGACAGAATGGCCATCATTAATGACTCATGAAACAACATGTGCTGGTGAGGTTGTGGAGACAAGGGAACTCTAGTACATTGTTGATGAGAATGTAGACTGGTGCAGGCACTGTGGAAAACTATGGAATTTCCTCAAAAACCTGAAGATAGAACTGCCTTTCCATCTAGCAGTCCCACTGCTGGGACTACACCCTAAGAATCCTGAACCACCAATTCAAAAGAACCTATGCACCCCATTATTCATAGAAGCACAATTCACAATAGGCAAGTGTTGGAAACAACTTAAGTGTCCATCCATAAATGAGTGGGTGAAAAAAGTGGAACATTTACACAATGGAATACTATGCACCAGAAAGAAAGTAGGAACTCCTACCCTTTGTGACAGCATGGATGGGACTGGAGAGCATATGCTAGTGAAATAAGCCAGGTGGTGAAAGACAAATACCTTATGATCTCACTTACAAGTGGAACCTAATGAACAAAACAAACAAATGAGCAAAATAGAACCAGAAACTTGGAAATAAAGAAAAAACAATCAGTTACCACAGAGTGGTGGGAGAGAGATATGGGGGGAAAGAAGAGGAAGGGACAAGCAAAGGAATATGAATAGAGGACTCATGGACAAAGAGAATTGGGGGGATTGACTGTGGAATTGGGGGTGGCAGGTATTGGGAAATGGGGGAATAGGTGGGACAGCTGTAATTTAACAATAAAAAGTAATCTACAAAAGATACAGAGAATAAAGTTTGAAAGGATTAAAAATGAATAAAAATAAAATAAGTAAGCAAAAAGCATAAAAGACACATGGACATGGACAACAGTGGCAATTGCAGAGTAGGACAGTATAAAGGAACTAAATGGTAATGGAAAAAATATAATAAACATTATATATTTTAAAAATAATAAAATGGAATAGATCTATGTTTACCAATAAAAATAGTTCTCAGAAACTCTGTTAAGTGAAAAAAAATTGAGAACCATATATACATTGATGTCCTGCATGTGGAAAAAATACAACAAACATCCAACCCAATACAAAAATTTCAGAATTGAATTGGTACATGCAGCATTATATAAATTCATGGAACAAGTTCTGGAAAGGTAGGCAGCAATATAAAATTGTCTCTGGGGAGATAATTGAGTGTTGGGGATTGTAATCAAATTGTACTCTAATGTTATATGTATTTTAAAATTTTTTACAAGGAAAATGTGTATGTCACATAAATAAAAATATAAATAAAATTATAATACAGTACAGATATTTTTGATATTTTTCAGAGCTAAGAATGATCAAATTCTGTTAGAAACTGTAAGTATAGCACTCTTAGTTTGAAATTGCACTTTGGTCTTGTTAATAGATTCTAGATATAGTCAGAATACATAATGTTTTTTCTGTTAAATATATGTTTTATATATTTATTTTCACTTATTTTATTGTTGTTCAATTACAGTTGTCTGCATTTTTTCCCCACCCCTCTACCCCACCCCAGCCAAAACCACCTCCCTCCCCTGCTTCCACCCTCCTCCTTGGTTTTGTTCATCTGTCCTTTATAGTAGTTCCTGAAAACCCTTCTCCCCACTCTCCCTCGCCCCACCTCTGGCTATTATTAGATTGTTCTTAACTTCCATGTCTCTGGTTATATTTTGTTTGCTTTTTTCTTCTGTTAATTATGTTCCAGTTAAAGGTGAGATCATATGGTATTTGTTCCTTACCGCTTGGCTTATTTCACTTAGCATAATGCTCTCCAGTTCTATCCATGCTGTTGCAAAGGGTATGAGCTTCTTCCTTCTCTCTCCTGCATAAAATTCCCTTGTGTAAATGTACCATGGTTTTCTGATCCACTCATTTGCTGATGGGCACTTAGGTTGCTTCTAGCACTTGGCTATTGTAAATTGTGCTGCTATGAACATTGGGGTACATAGGTCCTTTTGGATTGGTGTTTCAGGACTCTTAGGGTATAATTCCAGCAGTGGAATTGCTAGGTCAAAAGGCAGTTCCAATTTTAGTTTTCTGAGGAAATTCCATACTGTTTTACACAGTGGCCTCACCAGTCTGCATTCCCAACAACAGTGTACTAAGGTTCCCTTTTCTCCGCATCCTCTCCAACATTTGTTTGTTGATTTGTTTATGTTGGCCATTCTGACCGGTGTGAGATGGTTCCTCATTGTGGTTTTAATTTGCATCTCTCTGATGGCTAGTGATGCTGAGCACCTTTTCATATGTCTCTGGGCCCTCTATGTGTCTTCCTTGGAAAAGTGTCTATTCAAGACCTTTGCCCATTTTTAAATGGGTTGTTTGTCTTCCTGGACTGCAGTCGTGTGAGTTCTTTATATATTTTGGAGATCAGGCCCTTGTCTGAGGTATTATTGGCAAATATGTTTTCCCATACTGTTGGTTCTCTTTGTATTTTAATGCTTTTTTCTTTAGCCATGCAGAAGCTTTTTATTTTGATGAGGTCCCACTTGTTTATTCTTTCCTTTATGTCCCTAGCTTTAGTGGACATGTCTGTGAGGATTTTGCAGCATGGAATGTCTGAGATTTTCCTGCCGATGTTTCCCTCTAGGACTTTTATGGTGTTACAACTTATATTTAAGTCTTTTATCCACATTGAATTTATTTTTGTGTAAGGCTTAAGTTGGTTGTCGAGTTTTATTTTTTTGCATGTAGCTGTCCAGATCTCCCAACACCATTTGTTGAAGAGGCTATTTTTGCTCCATTTTATGCTCCTGCTCTTTTGTCAAATATTAATTGACCATAGAGACTTAGGTTCATTTCTGGGTTCTCTGTTCTGTTCCATTATCTATGTACCTGTTTTTATGCCAGTACCACGCTGTTTTGACTACAGTTGCCTTGTAATACAGTTTGATATCAGGTATTGTGATCCCTCCTGCTTTGGTCTTCTTTCTCAAAATTGCTGCAGCTATTCAGGGTCGTTTATGGTTCCATATAAATTTCTGAAATGTTTGTTCTATATCTGTGAAATATGTCATGGGTACTTTAATAGGGAGTGCATCGAATCTATAAATTGCTTTGGGTAGTATGGCCATTTTGATGATGTTAATTCTTCCAATCCATGAACATAGCACATGCTTCCATTTGTTTTTGTCTTCCTTAATTTCTTTCTTCAGTGTTGTATAGTTTTCAGAGTACAGGTCTTTTACCTCCTTGGTTAGGTTTATTCCTAGGTACTTTCTTTTTCTTGTTGCTATATCAAATGCGATTTTTTTCCTGATCTGTTCTGCTGTTTCATTGTTGGTATACAGGATTACCTTTGATCTCTGAGTATTGACTTTGTATTCAGCTGTTTTGCCAAATTCATTTATTAGGTTGAGCATTTTTTTGGTGGAGTCTATAGGATTTTCCATGTACACTATCATGTCATCTGCAAACAGTGACAGTTTCATTTCCTCCTTTCCATTTTGGTTGCCTTTTATTTCTTTTTCTTGTCTGATTGCTGTGGCTAGGACTTCCAATACTACTTTCAATAGGAGTGGTAAAAGAGGCCCTCCTTGTTTTATTTCTGATCTTAGTGGGAAAGCTGTAAGTTTTTGTCCATTGAGTATGATGTTGGCTGTAGGTCTCTCATATATGGCCTTTATTATATTGAGGAATACTCCCTCTATTCCCACTTTGGTGACTGTTATTATCATAAATGGGTGCTGTGCCTTGTCAAATGCTTCTTCCGCATCTCTTGATAGGATCATGTGGTTTTTGTCTTTGCTTTTGTTTATGTGGTGTATTATGTTTACTGATTTGCAAATATTGTACCATCCTTGCATCCCTGGTATGAATCCCACGTGATCATGTTGTATGATCTTTTTAACACATTGCTGATAGAGTTTGCAAATATTTTGTTGAGGATTTTAGCATCTATGTTCATCGGTGATATTGGCCTGAAGTTTTCTTTCTTTGTTATCTATCTGGTTTTGGGATTAAGATGATGTTGGCTGCATAAAAAGAGTTTGGGAGTGTTCCATCTTCTTGAATTTTTTTGAAATAATCTGTGGAGGATGGGCGTTAGCTCTCCATTAAATGCTCCGTAGAATTCTCCTATGAAACCATCTGGTCCAGTACTTTTGTGTGTCAGAAGTTTTTTGATTACTGTTTCAATTTTGTCAGCTGTTATTGGTTTGTTCAGGCTTTCTGATTCTTCTTCATTGACTTTTGGAAGGTTATATTTTTCTAGAAGTTTGTCCATTACATCTAGGTTTTCATAATTTATGGCACATAGTTCGTCGTAGTAATTTCTTACAATCCTTTTTATTTCAGTGGTATTAGTTTTAGTCTCTCCTCTTTCATTGCTGATTGTGTTTATTTGGGTCCTCTCCCTTTTTTTCTTGATGAGTGCTTAGAATCTTGTTGATTTTGTTTATCTTTTCAAAGAACCAGCTCCTGAATTCATTGATCCTTAGAATTGTGCTCTTAGTCTCTATCATTTAATTCTGCTGTAAGCTTGGTTATTTCCTTCCTTGTACTTGCTCTGGGTTTTCATTGTTGTTCCTCATGTTGTTGCAGGTGTAGAGTTAGGCTGTTTATTTGAAATGTTTCTATTCTTTTTAGGTAAGCCTGTATCCTTATGAACTTCCCTCTCAGGACTGCCTTCGTGGTGCCCCATAGGTTTTGAATTGTTGTGAGTTCATTTTCGTTTGTTTCCAGGAACTTTTTGATTTCTTCTCTAATCTCATTCTTGACCCATTCATTTTTAAACAGCATGCCATTCAATCTCCATGAGTTTTGACTGTTTGGGAGTTTTTTCCTTGAGGTTTGTTTCTAGGTTCAGTCCCTTGTGTTCAGAGAGAATGCTTGATACAATTTCAATGTTCTTGAATTTGTTGAGGCTTGTTTTGTGTTCTATCATGTGGTCTATCTTTGAAAATGTTCCATGTGCATTTGAAAAGAATGTGCATTTTTCTTCTTTTGGATGAAAGGTTCTATATATACCAGTTAAGTCCATTTTCATCTAGGGCTTTGTTTAATGCCATAATATATTTGCTGATATTTTGTTTGGAAGGATCTATCTATTTTTGACAGTGGGGTGTTAAAATCCCCTACTGTTAATGTGTTGCTGTGAATATCTTTCTTGAAGTCCTCCAAGATTTTCTTTATGTATTTTGATGCTTCTATGTCAGCTGCATATGTATTTACAATGTTTATGTCTTCTTGATCAGTTCTTTCTTGAGTATTATGAAATGACCTTTTGGGTCTCTTTTCATGGCCGTTTTTGAAGTCTGTTTTGACTGACATGAGTATTGTTCCCCCGAGGTATTTTTCCTATCCATTTGCTTGGAATATTTGTTTCCAGCCCTTCACTTTCAGTCTGTGTAGGTCTATTGTTCTGAGATGGGTCTCTTGTGGGCAGCGTATCTGTGGGTCATGATTTCTTATCCATTTAGCTATTCTGTGTCTTTTGGTTGGAGCATTTAATCCACTTACCTTTAAGGTTATTGTGATAGGTATTTGTTCATTGCCATTTTTTCATACCTGTGTTTGTCTCTCTCTCATTCTTTTCCTTTCTTTTCTTAAGCAGTCCCTTTAGTATCTATTGCAGAGTTGGTTTGTTGGAGGTGTATTGTTGTACACTTCTTTTGTCTGGGATGTTCCTTATTTGGCCTTCCATCTTAATTGAGAAACTTGCTGTGTAATGTAGCCTTGGTTGCAGGCCTCTGGTTCTCAATACTTGGAATATATCTTGCCATTCTCTTCTCGCTTGTAATGTTTCCATAGAGAAGTCAGCTGCTAGCTTTATCTGGGCTTCTTTGTATGTTAATTCCTGTTTCTCCCTTGCTGCCTTTAAGATTCTCTCTTTGTCTTGGAATTTTGCCAGTTTAATTTTGATGTAGCTTGAAGTGGGCCTCTTTGGGTTCCTCTTGATTGGGACTCTCTGTGTTTCCTGGATTTGTGTGACTTTTTCTCTCATCAAATTATGGAAGTTTTCCATCATTACTTTTTCAAACATATTTTCTATCCCATGCTCCTCTTCTCCTTCTGGTATCCCTAGTATATGAATATTATTATGTTTCATGTTGTCCTGCATTTCCCTTTACCCCTCTTTGTTCTTTCTGAGCCTCTTTTCCTGTCCTTGTTCTTTCTGGGTGCTTTTTTCTACCTTGTCCTCCAGTTTGTTGATCCGATCCTCTGCTTCATCGAGCCTGCTTTTGATCCCTTCTGCTGAGTTCTTCAGTTCAGAAATTGTATTCTTCATTTCCTCCTGGCCCTTGTTGATAGTTTCTATTTCCTTTTTGATGGGATATAGTTTTCAGTGAGTTCACTGTAGTTTCCCTGTAGTTTTTGGTAATTCTCTGTGAGCTCATTGTGCTTCCTGATAACCATTGCTTTGAACTCAGTATCTGATAGTTGACTTGCCTCTATGTCATTTAGCATTCTGAGGTTTCCTCCCTTGCTGTCACTTGAGGTTTGTTTCTTTGTCTTCCCTTTGTTTTTGTCACTCTTCTTGTTGGCCTCTGCTTCTTAAATTGATCTGTTTTGACTCCCTGGGATTATTGTGTAAACTTCTATGGTAGGAAACCTGTGAGATTCCGTGGTGTGGTCTCCTTGATCTCTTGAACTTGCTGGTCTTGGGCTGTCATTTATGTTGGTTCTCTGGTTGTCTTTGGGTTTTGATTGTTCTTGGGTCTTTCTTTGGTGGGTCCTTCCCTCCAGCTGGTTAACTGAGGTTCATTCTGCCCGCCACATCTTGTATTCTGTTGTGCATGTGTGGACAGGTTGTGTTGCAGCTGGTTCTTGTGTCTGTCTGAGGTTTTGAGGCTTTTCTCTCGCTATTGTTCAGTTGTTTTTTCTGGATAATTTCTCCTCCATTTAGTTGTATTTCCAGATTGGCCCTGGATTGTGGTTAGTGTGGCTTCCACTCCTTCCTTCACCTTCTTCTGTTGTTATCTGTTCATTGTTCCTTTGTTGGTGGGTTTCCTCTTCCAGCAGGTATCCTGGTGTTCACAGCTCCAACCTACTCTTTTTTGTGATCAGTTGGAGGTGGAACACAAAATGGTTTAAGACAGTGGGAGTGTATTCCATGGCATTTAATGTACCAGCCCATAGAGAAGAGATAGGAAATCCTTTGGATATGTAGAGTTAACCCTGATATTTCATCCAAGTAGCCACTTTTTTAAAGGGTGGAAATAAGATAAGATTCTTGTTAAGGGTGGGGAAGGATTGTAAGTTTGATCTAAAAAAACTTGAGCTTTTGGGGGGTCAGTGTATGAGGTAAAGTGAGAGTAAAGGATAGAAAATAGGTGTAGTATGTGGTAGAATACAGATAACCACCAAGGTAATAAAGTTCAAGAAACAGTGAAGTTAGCTAAAATTCAGGAGTCTTGTTATGGAGTATTTACGATTGTATGGAACAGCAGTTATTTACAATAGTAATGGAGCAACATTCATAACAGTCAAACAATGCAATTTAACAAACCAAGTGAAGAAGACTAAACAGAAGGAAGAGAAACACAAAAATACTAACAAAATAAAAGATGTAGGAATAATGAAAAATAATTATAATACAAGTATACAATAACTTGCAAGTTCTCTGGACTAGCAAAGTGAAATTTGTCTCACTGTCTCAGTTGTTAGACCCCTCTTTGGGTCTAACTCTGGTCTTTTCTCAGCTCCAAGTTGTATTGTCTCATTTGTGGGAATAAAAAAAAAGGGAAGCAAGAAGGAATAAAAAATGAAAGGAAAGAATGAAGGAAGAAGGAATAAAAAAAGAAAGGAAGAAAGAATTTAAAAAATTTTAATAAAAATGCCTTCTGCTGGCTTTAAACCGGCCAAGCCAGTTCTGTTGGTCTTCCTGGCTGCAGAAGGCTGAGGAGGGATTTGTTTTACTTTTCTCCCTTCCTGAGCCACACTTCTGCTGTTGCCCAGCCTCCAGCCCTCAGTTCCCCAGTGCCCTTCTGCACCCAGCTTACACATTCAGTCCACCAGTTGCTCTGTCCTTGAGGTGCACCAATTAGGGGCACCCCACACACCCCCTTCACTCTTCTTGCTGTCCTAGATGCTAGGGACTCTCAGGGCCCCTTCAGCGTAGTTCTGCCCCACCACTGAGTTAAGTCTTTCTGGGGATTGCTGACTCCCTTAGCCTTTCAGCTTTCCTCTGTGGGGTGACTTCACCTCCCTCTTAGACAGCCAGTCCACCCTGCAGGGCCCTGGGCGCAGGGGCCAGGTGGGAGGTGCCTCTGAGTGGTGGTGTCAGGTGCACTCCATCCCCTGGGCTTCGGGCCTGACCTGAGCACTTGGCCTCGCTGCTGGGGTGGGAGAGGCGGCCGTCGGGTAACACTGTCTGGTGTGCACTGTCCCTAGGGCTTTGGGTATGAGTGTGGACGGGCAGCTGCCAGGCTGTGGGGTCTAGTGGGGGCCATCCCCAGGGTTATCGGCATGAGCTTACCGCCAGGAGTGGATACGGGTGCAGGAAGTGGGGGCCATTGCTGGGGAGAATTCCCCTAATAGCTGCTGAATGCCTCTGTTTTCTCTTCTTTTTTTTTTGAAAAATTCCTGCTATCCAGGCCTGGCCTTTCACACAGCCCAACTCTCCACCCGGAGAGGGGACTGACTAGGTTAGGGTCTGTCACTGCCCAAAACTTCCCAGCCAGTGTCCACAGTCTCAGTGGGTGCACACCGTCTCTATGTATTTGCTACTTCTTCCTTGTTCCCCCCCTGCGACTTCAAGAATCCAGGTCCCTCCTGGTGCTGCTCAAACCTTGTTTGGCAGAGGAGGGTGCTGTTGGCTTGGCTCTCTCCCAAGAATCCTGCAGCAGACCGTGTGGTCTGGCCTGGGGCCTCAGCCGCCCCAGTTCCTGAGCTGGTGCCTGAGCTGGTCCCAGGGTCCTTCTTGTCCTGAAGCACTCTTCTTACCATCTGATTTTTCAATGTCCTCTATAATTTTTGGCCTCCAATCTTCATATATGCTGGGATACCATTGGCTGTTCACTCTGTTCCTCAGAAGATTGGCTAGGTATTTCACCTATGCACAAGGGGAAGTGGACTCTGCTCCCACCTATCTCACATTCATCTTCCCTGTGGCTAAATTAATAAAATCTTATGAAAAATAAAGGGTTGTCGAATTTGTTTATCCTTTCAAAGAACCAGCTCCTGATTTATTGATCCTTTGAATTGTTCTTTTAATTTCTATGTCATTTATTTCTGTTCTGATCTTTAATATATATACATATATTATATATATATATTTAATACATATATATATATATTTAATATATATGTATATATATTAAAATTCTGTTCAAGTAAAGTTGTCTCCATTTTCACCCCCATCAGGCCCCCCATCCCAGGCATCCTCACCTCCCATCCCTGATCCCATCCGCCTTTGTTTTGTCCATGTGTCTTTTATACTTGTTCCTGAAAACGTATCCTCTAATATTTTAATATATATTAAATAAAAATATTAATTTGATAATATTATTCCATTATATATTACATGATATGTGATATGTTTATTATATAATGTTATATAAGCTTATATGATTAATATTAATATAATATTTATATACTCTAGAAGTATACATAGTTACATGTTATATAATATTACTATATAATGATAAGTTGTAGTAAAACATATAAATTTCACTGTAACTTATTATCATTCAATTGTCCTTCACTTTATAAATACTGAACTGTAGTATCCCTCAGTCTTCTAAACTTTAATTCATTGTCACTTCTAGTTCCTTTGCCTTTTCCACCTCAATTAAACTTCACAGTACAGATTAGTGCCAATGGTTTATTATTTTCATGAGACAATGAAGACTTTCTTACTTTAACCAAAAGTAACCTACTATATTGAGACTTTTGCTTTTTATTATTACTAAAATTATGATGTTTTTCTTTAGAAATACAAAAGGATGGAAAATGATTTCCAGATTTTGTCAGAGGAGAAATCAGTGTTGGAAAATGAACTCCAAACCTTGAGAAACAAAGAGGTTAGTTAAATTTTAATGACTGAAAATGGTAAGAGTACCTTATTATACGGTATTTTAAATATTCTTATTATATTAGGATAGCAATCAAGTATATATTTAAATGTTTTATTATACATTTTCTTTTTTTTACTTTTTAAAAATATATTTATTGATTATGCTATTACAGTTGTCCCATTTCCTCCCCTTCGTGCACTCCATCCTGCCCACTCCTTCCCTCCCACATTCCCCCCCTATAGTTCATGTCCATGGGTCATACTTATAAGTTCTTTGGCTTCTATATTTCCTATACTATTCTTACCCTCCCCCTGTCTATTTTCTACTTAAAATTTGTGCTACTTATTCTCTGTACCTTTCCGCCCTCTCTCCCCCTCACACTCCCCTGTTGATAACCCTCCATGTGATCTCCATTTCTGTGGTTCTGTTTCTGTTCTAGTTGTTTGCTTAGTTTGCTTTTGTTTTCATTTTAGGTGTGGTTGTTAATAACTCAGAGTTTGCTGTCATTTCTACCATTCATATTTTTTATCTTCTTTTTCTTAGATAAATCCCTTTAACATTTCATATAATAAGGGCTTGGTGATCATGAACTCCTTTAACTTGACCTTATCTGAGAAGCACTTTATCTTCCCTTCCATTCTAAATGATAGCTTTGCTGGATACAGTAATCTTGGATGTAGGCCCTTGCCTTTCATAACTTGGAATACTTCTTGCCAGCCCCTTCTTGCCTGTAAGGTCTCTCTGGAGAAATCACCTGACAGTCTTATGGGAACTCCTTTGTAGGTGACTATGTCCTTTTCTCTTGCTGCTTATAAGATTCTCTCCTGTTTCATCTTGGGTAATGTAATTATGATGTGCCTTGGTGTGTTCCTCCTTGGGTCCAGCTTCTTTGGGACTCTCTGAGCTTCCTGGACTTCCTGGAAGTCTTATTTCCTTTGCCAGATGAGGGAAGTTCTCCTTCATTATTTGTTCAAATAAGTTTTCAATTTTTTTTTCTTCCTCTTCTCCTTCTGGCACCCCTATAATTCAGATGTTGGAACGTTTCAAGATGTCCTGGAGGTTCCTAAGCCTCTCCTCATTTTTCTGAATTCTTGTTTCTTCATTCTTTTCTGGTTGGATGTTTCTTTCTTCTTTCTGGTCCACACTGTTGATTTGAGTCCCAGTTTCCTTCGCATCACTATTGCTTCCCTGTACATTTTCCTTTGTTTCTGTCAGCATAGCCTTCATTTTTTCATCTAATTTGCGACCAAATTCAACCAATTCTGTGAGCTTCCTGATTACCAGTGTTTTGAACTGTGCATCCGATAGGTTGGCTATCTCTTTCGTTGCTTAGTTGTATTTTTTCTGGAACTTTGATCTGTTCTTTCATTTGGGCCATTTTTTTTTTTGGTCTTGGCAGGCCTGTTATATAAAGGGGCAGAGCCTTAGGTGTCCACCAGGGTGAGGTAACGCTGGTTGCTGCACTGTGATGCTGTATGTGGGGGTAGGGCCGAGAGGGAGCAATGGCGCTTGCTCCACTCTCTGCCGGATTTCAGTCACTGCCTCCACTACCCACAATCAAACTGGGCCCCTCTGGTGCTGATTCCCAAGTGGGTGGGCTTGTGCACACTCTAGGCCCCTGTGGGTCTCTCCAATGACCTCTCCTGTGAGGCTGGGAGTTTCTCCTGCTGCCACCTCAACCCCCATGGGTGTTTTCAATCAGAGGTTTGAGGCTTTATTTCCCCATGCCGGAGCCCTGGATTGTGTGGTCTGCTTCGCTCCCCCGCCATTCCTCCAGGTTTATCTGTGCACGAATGTGGTGCCACAGGGTCTGCCAGGCACCACCTTGTGGGGTCTGCTAGCTGCAGCCTGGTCTGCCCCATTCCACAACCCACCACCTTGCTGGGTCCGCCACCTGCTACCTTCCCACGAGTCCTCTCCACCCTGGCTGCCTATCTCCTCCTGTCCTACCAATCTGGATGAATGTTTCTTCTTTATCTCCTTGGTTGTCCGACTTCCAGACAGTTTGATTTTCTGTAAGTTCTGGTTGTTTATTGTTTTTAAATTGTTGTTGTCCTTCTTTTGGTTGTGTGAGGAGGCGAAGTGTGTCTACCTATGCCTCCATCTTGGCTGCAGGGATTGAAATGAAGAATATAATTTCTGAATTGAAGAACACAGTAGAAGTAATTAAAATCATACCAGATGAAGCAGAGGATCGAATTTCATTTGATTTCGGATTTGATTTCTTCCTTGATCTGATTCTTGAACTGTTCACTGCTTAATAGTATGGTATTCAATCTCCATGAGTTTTGAGTGTTTTTTTGTTTTTTCCTTGAGGTTGGTTTCTAGTTTTAGTCCATTGTGGTCAGGGAGAAAGCTTGATATGATTTCAGTTTTCTTGAATTTGTTGAGGCTTGTTTTGAGCCCTATCATATGGTCTATCTTTGAAAATGTTCCATGTACATTTGAAAAGAATGTTCATTTTTTTCTTTTTTGGGATGTAAGACTCTATAAATATATCAGTTAAGCCCATTTGACCTAGGGTATTGCTCAATGCAACAATATTTTGTTGATATTTTGTTTGGAAGATCTATCCATTTTTGACATTGAGGTATTGAAATCCTCTATTATAATTGTGTTGCTGTCAATGTCTTTCTTGAAGTCCTCCAAGATTTTCTTTATGTATTTAGGTGCTCCTGTGTTAAGTGCATATATATTTACAGTATATGTCTTCTTGATGGATTCTTCCCTTGAGTATTATGAGGTGACCTTCTGGGTTTCTTTTTATGGACCCCGTTTTTAAGTCTATATTGTCTGATATGAGTATTGTTACCCCAGCATTTTTTACCCTATTGTTTGGAATATTTATTTCCTACCCCTCACTCCCAGTCTGTGTAGGTCTTTTGTCCTGAGGTGGGTCTCTTTGTAGGCAGCATATCTGTGAGTCATGATTTCTTATCCATGGAGGTATTCTATGTCTTTTGATTGGAGCATTCAACCCATTTACATTTAAGGTTATTATTGATAGGTACTTATTCATTGCCATTTTTTCGTTCCTGTGTTCCTCTCTCTCTCACTCTTTTTCTTCCTTGTCGTAAAGCAGACCCTTTAGCATCTCTTGCAGAGCTGGTTTGGAGGAGGTATATTCTTTGAGGCTTCTTTTGTCTGGGAAGCTCCTTATTTGGTCTTCCATTTTAATTGAGAGCCTTGCTGGATAAAGCAGTCTTGGTTGCAGGCCTTTGGCTTTCATTACTCAGAATATTTCTTGCCTTTCTCTTCTGGCTGGGAGCATTTCCACTGAGAATTCAGTTGCTAGTCTTATCGGGGCTCCTTTGTGTATTACTTCCTGTTTCTCCCTTGCTGCCTTTAAGATTCTCTCTTTGTCTTGGAGCTTTGCCATTTTAATATGATGTGTCTTGAAGTGGGCCTCTTTGAGTTCCTCTTGATTGGGACTGTCTGTGATTCCTGGATTTGTGTGACTTTTCCCTTCATCAAATTATGGAAGTTTTCCATCATTACTTTTTCAAACAGGTTTTCCATCCCTTGCTCTTCTTCTTCTCCTTCTGGTATTCCTATTATATGGATATTATTATGTTTCATGTTGTCTTGAAGCTCCCTTACCACCTCTTCATTCTTTCTGAGTCTCTCTTCCTTTTCTTGCTCTATATGGGTGTTTTCTTCTACCTTGTCTTCCAGCTCACTGATTCGATCCTCTGCTTCATCCAGCCTGCTTGTAACTCTTTCTAGTATGTTTTTTATTTCTGAGATTTTATTGCTTATTTTTTCCTGGTTTTTGTTTATAGTTTCTATTTCCTTTTTCATACTGCTGTAGTTCTCACTCAGTTTCTTGTAGTTGTCTGCGAGTTCCTTGAGCATCTTTATAACAATTATTTGAATTCTATATCTGATAGTTTGGTTACCTCCATTTCGTTTATCTCTTTCAGTGGGGAGTCTTCCATTCCTTTTGATTGCAGGTTCTTTTATTGTCTCCCCATTTTATGTGACTCTGTTTGTTTCTTTATTTCCTGATATTTTTCTCTACTAGCTGTCTTTGTAAGTTAAACTTCTATGGTAGGAATTCTATAATGTTCACTGGTGTGGTCTCTTTTATCTACTTGTCTGGATGTTCTAGGTTTGCCCTTTCTTCTGTTTGTGTGGGCTCTTTTGTTGTACTTGGGTTTTTGCCTTTTCGAGGTTCCTTTTTTTATGGTTTCTCTCTTCCAGCAGGTATAGTGATGTTCACAGCTCCTCCCTATTCTTGTATGTGATCAGTGGCAGGTGGTAAGGAAAATAGATTAAGACAGGGGGAGAGCATTTTATGGGATTTAAAGTACCAGCAAGTAGAGAAGAGGTAGGAGATTCTCTGGAGAACTATAGCGTTAACTGTGATATCTCACCCTATTAGCCACTTTTTCTAAAAGGTGAGAGATAAGACTCTTGTTAGAGAACAGGATGATTGTGAGCTGAATCCAGAAAAAAGAGTGCTTGTGCAGGGTTAGATGATGAGATATAGTGAGAGTAAAGGATAGAATGTGGGTGTAGTATGAGAGAGAATAGAGTTAAGCACAACAATAATAATGCTCAGGAATAAAGTGAAGTGGACTAAGATCAGGGAGGATTGGGTGTAGTATGTACAATTGCATGGAACAACAATTATTTACAATGGTACTGGAACAACAATAATATGACAAGAAATATATGGTTTGGATAACCAGAATAGTAAGTACCTGATGAAGAGTTGGGTGTTATTGGAACACAGGTGAAGTGAAGGAAGGAAAATTAAAATACAATAAAGAGAGAAGCAGAAAAACCAGTCAAACAATGGAATTAAACAGAAATAAAACAAGGGAAACTAAACATAAGGAAGAGAAATAAAAAAATGCTAATAAAATAACAGTGGTAAAATAATGAATGATAATAATACTACACATAAACAATAAAATACCAGCGCTATGGGATAGCAAAGTTGCATTTGTCTCAGTTTCTCAGTTTTGGGGGTTAGCCTTGTGCTCCCTCTTTCAATCTGTCTCTGGACCCTTCATAACTCCAGGTCTTATTGTCTCACTTGGGGAAAGAAAAAAAAAAAGGAAAAAAAAAGAGAGGAAGAAAAAAGTAAGAAAAAAACTAATAAGCCTCCTGCTGACTTTTAACCTATTCAGAGAGTTCTGCTGGTCTTCCTAGATGTCACAGGAACAGGGGGGCTGGACTTCACTTTTATCCCTTCCTACAGTTTTGAGAGGTTGGGGACCTGGTCTGGGTTGCAATATTCACAGTTTCCCGGCCTCCACCAGCCCAGGTCCTCTGTGAGTTGCCAGGCTCAAATCAGCCACTCAGTCTGTTGGCGCACAGCATGAGTCAATCCCAGGGGCAGAGCCTGAGACAAGTGGGGCACTCCTCATTTTTCTGCTCAGACATTCAGTCTCTGGGCGTATGCAGCTCAAATCACCCTTGGGGCGAGCCAGCCACTGCTCGAGAGTTCCTTACAAAGCAGCTGCCTGCCGTTCTTAACAAACGCCCAGCTTTTCCCACAGCCCAACTTTCTAACCAGTCTGGAGACTATCCAAGTTAGGGTCTGACAAGGCCCAACTCCTCCCTTCTCCAGGTTTCACATGGCACCTTGATTTCTTTGGTGCTGGCGTCTGCAGTCCCAGAGGATGTGTACTGCCTCTGTGTGTCTCCCATTTTGTCTCTATTCCCCTCAGCAACTTCTAGCATCCAGGTTCCTCCTGGTTCCGGGATGCCCTCCCTGCTCTGGTAGGGGAGGGAGCTGGTGATCTAACTCTCCTCACCGTATCCTGTGGCAGGCACTGGGCCAGGAGCACAGCAGCCTTGGTCCCCATGCAGATCCCAGGAACCTTACCATCCCAGCACAATCCTCTTACCATCTGTTTTTCAATGTCCTCTGCAATTATTTGCCTCCAAATTTCATATAAGCTGGGATTCTGTTGGCTGTTCATTCCGTTTCTCAGAAGATCGGTTAGGTGTTCCAGCTGGGCACAGGGAGAACTGGGATCCACTCCCACCTGCCTTGCCACCATCTTCCTGATCCCAATATAAACAATCTTGAAGGACAAGAAATAGCTATACAGGAGAGAAAATATCACAAATCATGAAGAAGACTGCATGAAATTAGTCTTGGTAGCATGTAGTATTTACACTGTTATTTCCTCCTGCATCCACCTCTGGCGATGTCAGATGGTGTCCCCACCTGGCTCTAGGAAGCCTGTTTGAGACTTCCAGGGATCTACAGTCTCTGGCAGACTCCTTCAGTTGTAAATCTAGTCACTGTAATCAACAGTCAGGCTTAAGCACAACAGGGTTGGGCATAGTAACTCCTGGGGGTGGGGCTATTGCTTCCCTTCAGGGTGATGCCACTTGGAGGGGAGTTATCTGCCTGAGCAAGATGGCTCCTGCAGTATGGGGGGATGACTCAGCACCAGAATCTTGGTGCTGCTCTCTCAGTTCTCTCTCCAAAGCCACCATCCCCAGTCTCTCCCCAAGTGTCTCTAGTCCGTCAGCCTCCACTTTGTGAGAGCCCAGGGTAAGTGGCTGCAAATGAAATTTTCTGTGTTGTCTATTTAAAAATCTTTCTATGTCTCTAGCTGTCTGTCCCTGGCAGAGAGAAACCCTGATGCTTTTCTGAGCTGGATGTTATCTGGGTTCTTTTTGGGTTCTGGTGCTGAAGGTTGTGGAGTCCCGTGTGGGGTTCAAATGACACACTTCTCAGAGGGGTTCCTCTGGCCACTGAAATATTCCTCTGGCACTTCAGCTGTCACCCGTGGGAGCTGAGCCAGCCCTCTCATGTCTCCTCCACACTCCATATCAGTCACATTATGGTGAAGATGTTTCTCCTGTCTGTCTGTAGTTATCAGGCTTTTTGTTGTTCAGTTGTTTATTCCAGAATATTTCTCTGTAATTTAGTTGTACTTCCAGATTCATCCTGGGAGGAAGTTAGTGTAGCTTTACTTATTCTTCTGCCATCTTTGATCCTAGAAAAAAATTCACCTAGTGTGTAATTTAAGGCTACCATTTGCTTATTTTCTGTCTGGAACATCTATCCATTGATGTCAATGGAGTGTTAAAATTCTCTTACTAAGATGCTATTACTATCAATCTTTCTCTTTTGTCCATCAAGATTTGCTTTATGTATTTAGGTGCTCCTTTTCTGGGTGCATAAATGTTTACCAGAGGTATAATTTCTTATAGAATTGGATCTCTTACCATTATTTAGTGTTCTCCTTTGCTTTAAAGTCTATTTTTTCAAATATATGTATTGCTACTTTAGTGGGTTTTTAAAAATCCCCATGACCGTGAAATATCTTTTTCCATTACTTTCAATCTTTTTTTATCTTTCGTTCTGAGGCAGGTTTCCTGTGGACCCATATATGTGGGACTTGCTTTCTTATCTACTCAGCTACATTATGTCTTTTGATTGGAGCATTTAAGCCATTTTTTTTTTACTTAAAGTGATTAATGATAGGTATATAATTATTGACATTTTCTTTCTTTCTTTCTTTCTTTCTTTCTTTCTTTCTTTCTTTCTTTCTTTCTTTCTTTCTTTCCTTTCTTTCTCTTTCTTTCTTTCTTTCTTTCTTTCCTTTCTTTCTCTTTCTTTCTCTTCTATGTCTTAAAGCAGGCCCTTGAGCATATTTTGATGCACTGCTTTGGTGGTATCAAGCCACTTTAGCTTTTTTTCCCTGGAACCTCTTTTTAAAAAAATATATTTTATTGATTATGCTATTACAGTTGTCCCATTTCTCCCTTCTTTATCCCCCTCTGCCCTGCATACCTCCTCCCACCAGCATTCCTCTCCACTTTGGTTCTTGTCTATGGGTCATACATGTAAGTTCTTTGGCTTCTTCATTTCCTATACTATTCTTAACCTCCTCCTGTCTATTTTGTACTTACTATTTATGCTTCTTATTCCCTGTACCTTTTCTCCCATTCTCCCTTCTCCACCTCTCCACTGATAGCCCTCCATGTTGTCTCCATTTCTGTGATTCTGTTCCTGTTCTAGTTGTTTGCTTAGTTTGTTTTTGTTTTTGTTTTTTTAGGTTTGGTTGTTGATAGTTGTTTGTTGTCATTATACTGTTCATAATTAAGATCTTCTTTTTCTTAGATAAGTCCCTTTAACTTTGCATATTGTAAGAGCTTGGTGATGATGAACTCCTTGAACTTGACCTTATCTGGGAAGCACTTTATCTGCCCTTTCATTCTAAATGATAGCTCTGCTGGATACAGTAATCTTGGATGTAGGTCCTTGCCTTTCATGACCCTGAATACTCCTTTCCAGCCCCTTCTTGCCTGCAATGTTCCTTTTGAGAAATCAACTTATAGTCTTATGGGAACTCCTTTGTAGCTAACTGTCTCCTTTTCTCTTGCTGCTTTTGAGATTCTCTCCTTATCTTTAACCTTGGGTAATTTAATTATGAGTTGTCTTTATGTATGCTTCCTTGGGTCCAACTTCTTTGGGACTCTCTGGGCTTCCTGGACTGCCTGGTAGTCTATTTCCTTTTACAGATTGGGGACGTTCTCCTTCATTATGTTTTCAAATAAGTTTTCATATTCTTGCTCTTTCTCTTCTTTTGGCACTTCTGTGATTCAGATCTTGGAACGTTTAAAGTTGTCCAGGTGTTTCCTAAGCCTCTCCTCATTTTTTTGAATTCTTGTTTCTTCATTCTGTTCTGGTTGAATGTTGATTTCTTTCTTCTGGTCCAAACTGTTGATTTGAGTTCCCAGTACTGTTGATTCCCTGTGCATTTTCCTTTATTTCACTTTTCATAGCCTTCACTTTTTCCTCTATTTTGCAATCATACTCAACCATTTCTGTGAGAATCCTGATTACCAGTGTTTTGAACTCTGCATCTGGTAATTTGGCTACCTCTTCATCACTTAGTTGTATATTTTGTTTTCAAACTGTTAGCAAGTTAGGAGCTTTGATCTGTTCTTTCATTTGGGCCATTTTCTTTCTCTGTGCGTGGCTATTATGTAGTAAGTTATGGAGCCATAGGTATTTGCCAGGGCGGGGCAACCGACCTCACTTCATTGTGACACTGGATGTGAGGGAGTGGTCCAAAAGGGAACAGTGCCGCCTGCTGGGCTCTCAGCTGGCTTTCGGTCACTTCTTCTGCTACCCACCAGCAAATTGGGCCATTTTGATGCTGATTCCGGGGTGGCTGGTTTTGTATATGTTCTCGATGCTGCGGGTCTCTCTAACATACTCTCCTGTGAGGCTGAGAGTTTCTCCTGCCACCTCAACCCCCACAGAATTTTTTCTGTAAGAGGTTTTGAGGCTTTATTTCCCCATGGTTGAACCCTGGGGTGGTGTCTTCTGTCTCGCTCCCCAGTTGTTCCTCCAGGTTTATCCACATGCAAATGTGGGACTGCCTGGTCCACCAGCCACTGCCTGGCCATGAGTCCCTTCTGCCCCAGCTGCCCTTCTCCATCCCACATACTGGTCTGGATGAATGTTTCTTATTTAACTCCTTGGTTGTCAGACTTCCATAGTTTGATTTTCTGGCAGTTCTGGTTGTTTTTGTTTTTAAATTTGTTGTTGTCCTTCTTTTCATCGTGCGAGGAGGCACAATGTATCTACCTAAGCCTCCATCTTGGTTGGAAGTCTTGAAACCTCTTTATTTCTCCTTCAATTTAAATGATAACTTGCTGGGTAAAATGGCCTTGGTTGTAGGTCTTTGCTTTTCATCACTTTGAATATTTTATGGTAATCCCGTCTATCCTGAAATGTTTCTATTGAGAGATCAACTGACAGTCTTATGGCAACTCTCTTGTAGGTAACTGTCTTCCTCTTGCTACTTTAAGCTTTTTTGCTTTATCTTTAACCTTTGGTATTTACATTATGATGTGTCTTCCTGTGAGCCTCTTTGTGTTCATCTTGTTTGGGACTCTCTGTGCTTCCTGGACTTGTGTATCTTTTTCCTTCACCAGGTTAGGAAAGTTTTCAGTCATTATTTCTTCACATAAGTTCTTGATCCCTTGCTAGCTCTCTTCTCCTTTTGGTACCCCTATGATGTGGATGTTGTTACACTTTATGTTGCATCAAAGGTCTCTTAAGCTACCCTAATTTTTAAAATTCTGGGCTTTTTTTTTTTTTTTCTGCTTTGGTTGGGCATTTTGTTTTTATTTACTTTGTCTTCCAAATCACTGATTTAGTCCTCTGATTCATCCAACCTACTTTGTATTCCTTCCAGTGTATTCTTGATGTCAGATTGTATTCTTCATTACTGAGTGGTTCTCTTTAATGTTTTCTATGCTGTTCTTTTCATGCTGTTATTGTTTTCACTAACTTCTTTGAGCATCACTTTAACCATTTTTAAAACTCTATATCTGGAAGACTGCTTGCCTTTATTTAATTTAGCTGTTTTTCTGGTGATTCCTTTTGTTCTTTTATTTGGGCCATTTTCACTCTGTCTTTGTGATTCTTTCTGTGTATTAATGTACTGGCTGGTGTGGCTCAGTGGATTGAGCACTGGCCTGTGAACCAAAGGGTCACTGGTTCAATTTCCAGTCAGGGCACATGCCTGGGTTGTGGGCCATATCCCCAGTAGGGGGTGTGTGAGAGGCAACCACACATTTATGTTTCTCTCCCTCTCTTTCTCTTTCCCTTCCTGTTTCTCTACAAAAATAAATAAATAAAATCTTTAAAAATATATACTGTAACCTCCTGTGTTAGTGGGGCTGCCTTATGGTGTAGGTGATTTGTGGGACTCAGTTTTATTATCTCCTTGATCTCCTGAGCTGGGTGCTGTAGGAAAGTCCTTTGTGTGGGTTATGTGGGCCCTCCTATTGTATTTGAATCTTGATTCCTGTTGGCTGGTTCGTGTGTGAGATCAAACCTCAGGCTGGCTGAGTATGAAGCTTAGCCCTGACCACAGAGTACAACCTGTTAAGCAGGTGCTTAGCAGAGTTTAGTACTTGCTGCAGTCTCTCTTTGGATATTCTGTCTGTGAAGTTTGTTGGATCCTGCTCCAGTATTGTGTGCATCTGGCTACTTGGTGTGTTGGTCCTGAGATTTTTGGGAGGGACTCTGGTTCAGGCCAGTGTCAGATGGTGCCCATGCCTGGCCCTTGGCAATCTGCTTAAAGCTTTAAGTGATCCACAGTTTGTAGCTGCTTCTGCTGGGCCTGGTTGCACATGGGAAAGACCAAGTTGTGTCCAAAGTCCAGCTTTTATGAGCACCAGGCCTGGGGGTGCATCAGCAAATATTTCAAGGTGCTCCAGAATTTGCCTCTTCCTGCCTCTGCCTTCTGGCTGCTTATCAAACTCAGTGACTGATAGAGCTCCTGGCAGAATCAGGAGGATGAGGTTAGTGGATCTCCTGTGAGGGGAAGGTATCATCCAGACTTCAGGGAAAGTGGTGATTATGATCCCCTACTTCAGAGCCACACAGCTGTGTCTGTTCCAGATTTTTCTCTGATCTCTGCAGGGCAAGCCCCTAGTAGGCAGGTGGGTGGGGGTCTCTGGGGCCTGGTGGGTGGGGTTCTCTGGGGCCCAGTGGGTGGGGCTTCCAGAATCCAAGAGGTTGTCTTTATCAGATCTCCTATAAGGAAGAAACATCAGTCATGTTCACAGGGAAATAGGGAAAATGGTCCTGACTGAAAACACTTTTTGAGTCTGCCCAGACTACTATGTCCTGACTTATGCTGCTGACTCCTCAGCCAACCTTAAGATTTGCTATGTGTGGCAAGAGGGATTTCAGAGGGTGGGGAAATTGCTTTCCTCCAGGCTGATGCAGCTTGGAGGGGATTGCTTTTGCCCAGGAATGATGGTGACTGTGGTATCCAAGAATGGCTCAGTACAGGAATCCTGGTGGCTGTGTCCCCACGTCTCTTTCCAGAGTCACAAACCCCAGACTCTCCTTAGGTAACCCTGTCTACACTGACCCCCAACTGCTTGAGCCCAAAGCAAGTGTCTATGAATTGTTTGTGTGACCCTTTAACAGAGTGCCTGGGTCTCCAATGAATTTTACTTCTCCTTGGCAGACAGAATCACTGCCACTTTTCACAGCCAGATGCTATCTGGGAACCTCTTCTTGGATTTGATGCTCTGGGCTAGGAAGCCTGGCCTAGGGTTCAGGCCCTGTTCCTCTCAGGGGGATCCGTCTGCAACTGAGATACCCTTCTAGCACCTCAGCCACTGCCTGTGGGAGTAGGGCCAGCCCTTTTTGCATTTCCTCTCTTCCTACCAGTCTCAATGTAGATTCTCCTCAGATCCTTGGTTATAAGACTCCTTTTCAGCTAATCTTTAGTTGATTATTCATGTGATCATTTCCTAGTTTAGTTGTAATTTCAGTTTTGTCCTGGGAGGAGCTAAATGCAAGATATACCTAATCTGCTGCCGTCTTGAAAAGCGTTAAAATTTTTAATGCTAATTCTAAAATCTGGACTATGCTGTGATCACTCTCTGTAGATTGTCTTTTATCTTAAGAGTAAGAATCATTTATTGTTTCTTCAAATGTCAAATAGTTCTAAATTGTATTCTAGATATTTGGAATATCATGTTGAAACTCTAAATTCTGCTATATTCTTCAGATGATTGGTATTATTTTTGTTTGGGTTTTTTTGGTTTAATACATAACTCACATGGTTGGATGCAAAATAAAAATACTGTATTTAGGCAGGAGCTCAAATGCAATTTTTTAAAGCCTTTGCTAGGCTGATTAGAGTCTTCTCTATGCATGTGTGGTTTTGGGATCAGGGGGAGATTTGGGAAGAGATTATAAAGTTTGCAGTTCCCGGTCTCTGGTTCTCTAATTTGTGTGATTTCCCCCTAACTTTTCCAGTGGCTATATTGCCCTAAACTCTGTTACCTGTTTTTTATGATTTAAAAACCCAGGCTTACTATTAGTTATCAGATTCTTGCCTGGTTCAGATAGGGCTTGCCCTCAGACTAGGAGCCAAAACCCAAAAATCTTATTACTCTTAGTCACCTTCTTTCAAGAATCTAACCTCTCTTGGTTGCTTTGAAATATTGATATTTGTATTTTGTTCATAGTTTATGGTAGCTCTGTGTGGCTGGGCTTATTCAGTAGGTATTTGCTATATTATACCAGAGGAGAAAGGGGGACTTAAGGTATGGTTCCTCAAACTGTCTTTCATCTGGTGAACAATTTTAGAACTCTTTAATTTGTAATAGAATCTACCTTTACTCACAAAGTCTGAACTATACTTTGTGTTAAGAAAAAAGTTGCTTCTCTTAATAAAATTTTAAATGTTCATTTTTAAACTAGAAATGAAATGTTTAATTTCCTTTAGTTATAATTTGCCAGATTCAAAGTCAGTTTGCATATGAAAAATCAATAGGAAGGTTTAGCTACAGAAATGTTACCCCATTATGCCTGAGAAGTATGCAGTAAATGTTTATGCTTAAATCATCATCTTGGCTCTACATATGGAGTTTAGAAAGGTAATAATTGTAATAAAAATTATTAAAAACAGAAGTACCAAAACAAACACTCCCCCACCCCTTCTTATGTTACATCCTAGAAAATAGCCTGCACTCTGGAAACTGAGAACAAAGTCCTTCATGAACAACTGAAACAAGCTTTACAGGTAAAGGACATCATGTTCTTTTCAAATTGTTAGCAAGTGAAAGAAATATCAATAAAGAGCTTTTAAAATTAATAATATTGAAATTGTTAAAAGAAGTATATAATATTCTACCAAGGTTAAAGTATATTGATTTTATGCACTAGGAATATATTACTAGAATTTAACATTCATTTTTTTTCAATACCTAGACATTTTACTTTAAATTAAATTTATTGGGGTGACATTGGTTAATAACATTACATAGATTTCAAGTGTACATCTGTATGGCACATGATCTGTATACTGCATTGTGTGCCCACCACACGAACTCAAATAATTTTGTGTCACTGTATATTTGACCCCTTTTATTGTTTTCTACCCTCCACCCCCTCTCCTCTGGCAACCAACATACTGTTGCCTGTGTCTATGAGTTTTTGTATGTTTTCCTTGTTTGCTCATTTGTTGCTTTCAGTTTTATAATTCACATATAAGTGAAATCATATGGCAGTAATCTAGAAAGAAAAGTAAACATTCTTAATCAAACAAAAGGTATTTATTTCAAACTGACACAATATTATAAGTAAAATTACAATACTTCAGGCATTCAAATTAAACTCAGTTAAACTGGGATAAAGGAAGAAATTGAAGAAGATTCAAATAAATAGAAGAATATACCATGTTCATGGATTGGAAGAATTAACATCATTAAAATGTCCATACTATATATATAGCAATATATAGATTCAGCACAATTTCTACTAAAATATCAGTGGCATATTTCACAGATCTAGAACAAAAACTCCAAAAATTTATATGGAACAACAACAACAACCCCCCCCCCTCAAAAAAAAACCCCAAATAGCCTCAGCAAGCTTGAAAGAGAAGAACAAAGTTGGAGGTATCACAATGCCTGGTTTCAAACTATACTACAAGGCCAGTGCAATCAAAACAGTCTGGTACTGGCATAAGAACAGAAATATAGATCAATGGAACAGAATAGAGAGCCCAAGAGTAAACCCATGTCTCTATGGTCAATAATATTTGACAAAGGGGGCACTAGCATGCAATGGAGTAAAAAGACAACCTCTTCAACAAATAGTGTTGGGAGAACTGGATTGGTATGTGCAAAAAAATGGAACTCAATCACCAACTTACATCATACACAAAAATAAATTTAGGGTGGGTAAAAGACTTAAATATAAGTGGCGATACCAGAAAAATCCTAGTGGCAAACATAAATAGTAAAATTTCAGATATCTCACATAGCAATATTTTTGCCAATATATCTCCTAGGGAAGGGAAACTAAGGAAAAAAAATAAACAAATGGGACTACATCAAATTAAAAAGCTTTTGCGTGGCTCAGGAAACCTTCATCAAAGTGAAAGGGTACTGACTGTATGGGAGAACATATTTGCCAATGATACATTGGACAAGGTTTTGATCTCCAAAATATATAAAGAACTCATATGACTCAACACCAGGAAAACAAACAATGCAATTAAATAATAGGCAGAAGACCTGAATAGACACTTCTCCAAGAAGGACATACAGATGGCCCATAGACATATAAATAATGCTCACTAGCCATCAGAGAGATGCAAATTAAAACCACAATGAGATATTACTCACATCAGCCAAAATGGCTGTCATTAAATCAACAAACAAGTGCTGACAAGGCTATGTAGAAAAGACAAGCAAAATGTAACCAAAAACATTGAAGAACAAACTGACAGTACCAAGAGGGAAAGGGGGAGAGGGATAATGGGGGAAAATAGGGGAAGGTGCATCAAGGAATGTGTATAAAGGATACTTGGACAAAGCCAAAGGGGGTAGGTTTGAGGATGGGAGGCATGGATGGGTGGGGTGGGAGGTCATGGTGGGGTGAAAATGGAGACAACTGCACTTGAACAATGATAAAATTTTTTGTTTTAAATGAAAGGAGACCCTAGTGCACTGTTGGTGGGCATGCAGACTGGTGCAGCCACTGTGGAAAATAGTATGGAGTTTCCTGAAAAAAATAAAAATGGAATTAGCTTTTGACACAGTGATTCCACTGCTGGGAATATACCTTAAGAATCCCCAAACACTAATTCAAAGGAACTTATGCACCCCTATGCTCATAGCAGCACTATTTACAATAGTCAAGTGTGGGAAACAGTCCTAGTGCCCATCAGTACATGAATGGATTAAAAAATATGGTATATTTCAGGGGGAAAACCAAGATGGAGGCATAGGTAGACACATTGTGCCTCCTTGCACAATGAAAAGGACAACAACAATTTAAAAACAAAAAACAACCAGAACTGACAGAAAATCGACCTGCATGGAAGTCTGACAACCAAGGAGATAAAGAAGAAACACTCATCCAGACTGGTAGGAGGGGCAGAGACGGGCAGCCAGGGCGGACAGAAGGAGTGGCGAAGTGGCTGGACCCAGAGACTTGGTGGATTGTGGAACTAATGGAACAGGCAGTGTGACCGCTAGCAGACCCCATGGCCCCACATTCACACATAGATAAACCGGGAGGGCCAGACCCAGAGACTTGGCAGATTGTGGAACTAACGGGGCAGGCAGTGTAACTGCTAGCAGACCCCGTGGCCCCACATTCGTGCATAGATAAACTGGGAGGAACAGCGGGGGAGCGAAACAGACCACACAACCCAGGGCTCCAGCATGGGGAAATAAAGCCTCAAACCTCTGATTGAAAACACCCATGGGGGTTGAGGAGGCAGCAGGAGAAACTCCCACTCTCGCAGGAGAGGTCGTTGGAGAGACCCACAGGGGCCTAGAGTGTGCACAAGCCCACCCACTCAGGAACCAGCACCAGAGGGGCCCAGTTTGATTGTGGGTAGTGGAGGCAGTGACTGAAATCCGGCAGAGAGTGGAGCAAGCGCCATTGCTCCCTCTCGGCCCTACCCCCACATACAGCATCACAGTGCAGCAACCAGCGTTACCTCACCCTGGTGAACACCTAAGGCTCCGCCCCTTTACATAACAGGCACGCCAAGACAAAAAAAAAAAAAAAGGCCCAAATGAAATAACAGATCAAAGTTCCAGAAAAAATACAACTAAGCAGCGAACAGATAGCCAACCTATCGGATGCACAGTTCAAAACACTGGTAATTAGGATGCTCTCAGAATTGGCTGAATTTGTTCGAAAAGTAGATGAAAAAATGAAGGCTATGCTAAGAGAGACTGTACAGGGAACCAATAGTGATGTGAAGGAAACCGGAACTCAGATCAACAGTGTGGACCAGAAGGAAGACATAAACAGTCAACCAGAACGGAATGAAGAAACAAGAATTCAAAAAAATGAGGAGAGGCTTAGGAACCTCCAGGACATCTTGAAACGTTCCAACATCCAAATTATAGGGGTACCAGAAGGAGAAGAGGAAGAACAAAAAACTGAAAACTTATTTGAACAAATAATGAAGGAGAACTTACCTAATCTGGAAAAGGAAATAGACTTCCAGGACATCCAGGAAGCTCAGAGAGTCCCAAAGAAGCTGGACCCAAGGAGGAACACACCAAGGCACATCATAATTACATTACCTAAGATTAAAAATATGCAGAGAATCTTAGAAGCAGCAAGAGATAAGGACACAATTACCTACAAAGGAGTTCCCATAAGACTGTCAGCTGATTTCTCCAAAGAGACCTTACAGGCAAGAAGGGACTTGAAAGAAGTATTTGAAGTCATGAAAGGCAAGGACCTACATCCAAGATTACTCTATCCTGCAAAGCTATAATTTTGAGTGGAAGGGCAGATAAAGTGCTTCTCAGATAAGGTCAAGTTAAAGGACTTCATCATCACCAAGCTCTTATAATATGAAATGTTAAAGGGATTTATCTAAGAAAAAGAAGATAAAAAGTATGAACAGTAAAAAGAACAGCAAACTCACAGTTATTACAATCACACCTAAAACAAAAACAAAAACAAACTAAGCAAACAACTAGAACAGGAACAGAACCACAGAAATGGAGATCACATGGAGGGTTATCAAGAGGGGAGGCGGGGAGAGGGGGGGAAAGGTACAGAGAATAAGTAGCATAAATGGTAAGTAGAAAATAGACAGGGGGAGGGTAAGAATAGTATAGGAAATGTATAGGAAATGTAGAAGTCAAAGAACTTATAAGTATGACCCATGGACATGAACTATAGGGGAGGAATGTGGGAGGGCGGTGGTGGGCAGGATGGAATGGAGTGAAGGGGGGGAAATGGGACAACTGTAATAGCATAATCAATAAATATATTTAAAAAAATATGGTATATTTCCACAAAGGAATACTACATAGGTGAATAAAAGAAGGAAATCCTACCTTTTGTGACAGCATGGATGGAACTGGAGACTATTATGCTAAGTGAAATGAGCTGGGTAGGGAAAGACAGATACCATATGATCTCACTTATAAGAGGAATCTAATGAACAAAGTAAACTAATGAGCAAAATAGATCCAGAGGCATAGAATCATGGAGTAGTAGACTGACAGCAGTAAGAGGGAAGGGACAAGTTTGGGACTGTTTGAAAGAGGTTGAAAGGAATAATCAAAGAACATATATGAAGGACCCATGGACATGGTGTGGAGATTGACTATGGAAGTGGGTGGTGGGCTGGGCAGAGGGGGCAAAGGGGGAAAATTGAGACAAATGTAACAGCATAAACAATAACTAAAAAATTGTCAGTGGGCAGTAAAAAGAAAACAGATATTGGCTCTTGCTGCTGTTTTCCAAATTGTTACTAAATAATATAAAAATAAAAGAAAGCGGGTACATTTTTGTAAATGGACAGATAAAAGTAGTATTACTTACTATATAGTTTTCTTTTGGAAAATATAAGATAATATACATGAATTTGTTATTAATGATAAAGTTCAAAAAGGTAGATGGGGACAAAATAGATACAAAAACCAACCAGTTTTCTTCTCATCAGAAGCAATCATTTGGCCATTTGGGGGCTGACTCAGTACCAGATTCCCTGTGGCTACTCTCTCCACATTCTCCCCAAAGGTTCCATCCTCAGTCTCTCCTCAGATATCTCCAGCCCACTCTGCCCCCACCTAGCTGGAACCTCAGAGAGGGAGGAAGATACAAAGAAACAGAGAGACAGAGAGAAAACATCGATGTGAGAAAGAATTTTCATCACTTGCTTTTTCTATACCCTCCCTTATCATGGATTGAACACAGAACCTAGTTCTGGAAGCTTGAATTTTGAGATCAGGTTGTGGGCTGGATTGTTTTTTCCTGAGGACCTTTTCCTTGTCTTGCTGAATAGGTGGGAGCTGCTAATATCAGTATACCTACTGGAGAAGAGAAACCACCAACAAAGGAATCACCAAAAGGTAAAAACCCAAGTACAACAAGAGAGTCTACACAAACAGAAGAAAGGGGAAAACTAGAGCATCCAGACAAGTAGATAAAAGAGACACTCCACTGAATCTGAGAGAATTCCCACCGTACAAGTTCTCCTTCAAAGACAGCTAGCAAAGTGAAACATCAGGAAACGCAGAAACAAACAAAAAAAGTCACATAAAATGGGGAGACAATAAAAGAACCTGCAATCAAAAGGAATGGAAGACTCCCCACTGAAAGAGATAAACGAAATGGAGGTAACCAAACTATCAGATATAGAATTCAAATAATTGTTATAAAGATGCTCAAGGAACTCGCAGACAACTACAAGAAACTGAGTGAGAACTACAGCAGTATGAAAAAGGAAATAGAAACTATAAACAAAAACCAGGAAAAAATAAGCAATAAAATCTCAGAAATAAAAAACATACTAGAAAGAGTTACAAGCAGGCTGGATGAAGCAGAGGATCGAATCAGTGAGCTGGAAGACAAGGTAGAAGAAAACACCCATATAGAGCAAGAAAAGGAAGAGAGACTCAGAAAGAATGAAGAGGTGGTAAGGGAGCTTCAAGACAACATGAAACATAATAATATCCATATAATAGGAATACCAGAAGGAGAAGAAGAAGAGCAAGGGATGGAAAACCTGTTTGAAAAAGTAATGATGGAAAACTTCCATAATTTGATGAAGGGAAAAGTCACACAAATCCAGGAATCACAGACAGTCCCAATCAAGAGGAACTCAAAGAGGCCCACTTCAAGACACATCATATTAAAATGGCAAAGCTCCAAGACAAAGAGAGAATCTTAAAGGCAGCAAGGGAGAAACAGGAAGTAATACACAAAGGAGCCCCGATAAGACTAGCAACTGAATTCTCAGTGGAAATGCTCCCAGCCAGAAGAGAAAGGCAAGAAATATTCTGAGTAATGAAAGCCAAAGGCCTGCAACCAAGACTGCTTTATCCAGCAAGGCTCTCAATTAAAATGGAAGACCAAATAAGGAGCTTCCCAGACAAAAGAAGCCTCAAAGAATATACCTCCTCCAAACCAGCTCTGCAAGAGATGCTAAAGGGTCTGCTTTACGACAAGGAAGAAAAAGAGTGAGAGAGAGAGGAACACAGGAACGAAAAAATGGCAATGAATAAGTACCTATCAATAATAACCTTAAATGTAAATGGGTTGAATGCTCCAATCAAAGGACATAGAATACCTCCATGGATAAGAAATCATGACTCACAGATATGCTGCCTACAAGAGACCCACCTCAGACAAAAGACCTACAGAGACTAAAAGTGAAGGTGTAGAAAAAAATATTCCAAGTAAATGGACAGGAAAAAAAAAAGAAAAGAAAAGCCGGGGTAGCAATATTCATATCAGACAATATAGACTTCAAAAAACAGGGGGCCATAAAAAGAAACCCAGAAGGTGATTCATAATACTCAAGGGAAGAATCCACTAAGAAGACATAAATATTGTAAATATATATCCACCCAACATAGCAGCACACAAATACATAAAGAAAATCTTTGAGGACTTCGAGACATTGACAGCAATACAATTGTAATGGGGGATTTCAACACCCCACTGTCAAAAATGGATATATCTTCTAAACAAAATGTCAACAAAAATATTGCAGCATTGAACAATATCCTGGATCAAATGGACTTAACTGATATATATATAGAATCTTTCATCCTAAAGAAGGAAAATACACATTCTTTTCAAATACACATGGAACATTTTCAAAGATAGACCACATGATAGGGCTCAAAAAAAGCCTCAACAAGTTCAAGAAATTTGAAATTATATCAAGCATTTTCTCTGACCACAAGGGACTGAAATTAGAAACCAACAGCAAGGAAAAAACTCAAAAACATTCAAACTCATGGAGATTGAATAACATGGTATTAAACAATAATTGGATCAATAATGAGATCAAGGGAGAAATCAAAAAGTTAGTGGAAACAAATCAAAATAAACTCACAACAACCCCAAACTTACAGGATACAGCAAAGGTATTCCTGAGAGAGAAATTCATAGGCACACAAGCTACCTAAAAAAGATAGAAACATCTCAAATAAAAGACCTAACCCTACACCTACAAGAACTCAAAGAACAACAAGAAAGATACCACCTTTTACAGCAAGTAGATGGAAGAAAATAACAAAGATCAGAGTATAATTAAATGACATCAAGATAAAAGCACAATTCTAAGGATCAATAAATGCAGGAGCTGGTTCTTTGAAAACATAAACAGAATCAACAAGCCTTTAAGCAGACGCATCAAGAAAAAAATGGCCCAAATAATCAGAAACCCTCAATCAGAAATGAAAGAGCAGAGATTACAACTGAAACACAGAAATACAAAGGATTGTAACAAATTACTACAAAGAACTATATGCCAAGAAATTTGAAAACCTAGATGAAATCTACAAATTTCTAGAAAAATATAACCTCCCTTAACTGAGTGAAGAAGAAGCAGAAAGCCTGAACAGATCAATAACAGCTGATGAAATTGAAGCAGTCATCAAAAAACTCCTGACACACAAAAGCCCTGGACTGGACAGTTTCACAGGAGAATTCTACAAAGAATTTAAGGAAGAGCTAACCCTTATCTTTCACAGACTATTCCAAGAAATCCAAGAAGATGGAGGACTCCCAAATGCTCTTGATGAAGCCAGCATCTTCCTAATCCCAAAACCAGATAAAGACAAAACAAAGAATGAAAACTTCAAGACAACATTGCTGATGAAAATAGATGTGAAAATCCTCGACAAAACATTGGCAAACTGCGGCTAGCAATACATTAACAAGAACATAAACCATGATGAAATGGGATTCATCCCAGGGATGCAAGAATGGTACAATATTCGCAAATCAATAATTGTAATACACCACATAAACAAAAGGAAAGACAAAAATCACATGATCATATCAATAGGTGCGGAAAAAAGCATTTGATAAGGTCCAGCACCCATTTATGATAAAAACACTCAGCAAAGTGGGAATAGAGGGAGCATTCCTCAACATAATAAAGGCCATATATGAGAGACCTACAGCCAACATTATACTCAATGGGCAAAAACTAAAAACTTTCCACTAAGATATAAGACTTTCCCACTTATGTGTAAGTCATGACACCATGAAAGTCCTTCAGGAGAACATAGGCAAGAAAATCTCGGATATTCCACATAACAATATTTTCACTGATATGTCCCCAAAGCAAGGGACATAAAGGAAAGAATAACAAGTGGGATCTCATCAAAATAAAAAGCTTCTGCATGGCTAAAGAAAACAGCAGTAACACTAAAAGAGAACCAACCATGTGGGAAACATATTTGCTAATGATACCTCAGACAAGGGTTTGACCTCCAAAATATATAAACAACTCACATGACTCATCTCTGGGAAGACAAACAACCCAACTAAAAATTGGGCCAAGGACTTGAACAGACATTTCTCAAAGGAGGACATACAGAGGGTCTAGAGACATATGAAAAGATGCTCAGCATCACTAGCCATCAGAGAGATGCAAATTAAAAACACAATGAGGAACCACTTCACACCAGTCAGAGTGGCCAACATAAACATATCCACAGACAAATGTTGGAGAGGAAGCGGAGAAAAGAGAACCCTAGTGCACTGTTGGTGGGAATGCAGACTGGTGAGGCCACTGTGTAAAACAGTATGGAATTTCCTCAGAAAACTAAAAATGGAACTGCCTTTCGACCCAGCAATTCTGCTGCTGGGATTATACCCTAAGAACCCTGAAACACCAATCCAAAAGAACCTATGCACCCCAATGTTCATAGCAGCACAATTTACAATAGCCAAGTACTGGAAGCAACCTAAGTGCCCATCAGTAAATGAGTGGATCAAAAAAACATGGTACATTTACACAATGGAATTCTATGCAGCAGAGAGAAAGAAGGAGCTTATACCCTTTGCAACAGCATGGATGGAACTGGAGAGCATTATGCTAAGTGAAATAAGCCAGGCGGTGAGGTACAAATACCATATGATCTCACCTTTAAGTGGGACAAAATCACCAAAACATACAAGCAAGCAAAATATAACCAGATACACTGAAATTAAGAACCATTGGGTAGTAACCAGAGGGGAGATGGGAGGGGATAATGGGTGGAAAAGGGTGAAGGGTTTTCAGGAACAACTGTAAAGGTCACCTGGATAAAACCAAAGGGTGTGGAATCCGGGGAAAGAGCTGGGGATGGCTGGGGTCAGGGGTAGAGGTGGAGAGAAAAGGCAGAAAACTGTACTTGAACAACAATAAAATTTTAAAAGTAAATAAATTATAAAAAAGAAGTGATCATTTAATCATGGTCCTGTACACCTGAAACAAATATAATTATGTAAACTGTAAATCAAAACCAAAAAGAAATATAAACCAATTAAAAATAATAAAATTAAAATGAGTTGTTATTTGGAAAATATAGATGAAATTTTATATTCATAATATTAGGATAGCATATTTAACAAAAATACATAAATTTCTACATGAAGAAATACACTTACTGAGGGATATATGTGAAGAGTGAAGAAACAATGTATATTTTTGGTTTTAAAGTCTCAGTATTATAAATAATTTAATTTCTAATTTCTTCAAATTGGTATACAAAATTAATGCAATTTATTTCTAGATATAAGTGAAAATATATTTTAGCTTAACAAAACTATTGTAGGATATATTGAGATAAGAAATTGGTGAATACATGAAAGGACAATTAAGGAAAGTTTACTCACTTACAAATCATGTAAAGTTTATATAATATAAATCTGCAAAACTAAAGCAATGTGGTTCCAGACTGATGAAAAGTTTAGAAACAGATTCAAATGAATGTAATAATTTAGCTTTTTGTAGTTTCAGTTATTAACTTCTTATAGGTTATAATAGTCACAAAAAGTAAACTATTGCTAAAAAATAGTTCTGTAGTTCATGTAATATGCCAAAATAAGTTGCCTATTGATGCAAGATTTGAATGTAATAAGTGCATTTTGAAGATATTAGAAGAAAGGGTTGATAGCAATTATCTGGCTTTGGCTAGAGCAAGGCTTTCTAAGCATTGCACCACAAAGAAATATGTTATTATATGGGAAAATTGGACAGATAAATGCAGAAAAATGAACTAGACCACCAACTTACACTGTACCTAAGAATAAACTCAAAGTGGATAAAAGACTTAAATGTAAGTTGTGAAACCATAAAAATCCCAGAAGAAAACAAAAGCATTAAAATCTTAAACATTTCTGGTAGCAGTATTTTTGCTGATATATCTCCTAGGTCAAGGGAAATAAAGGGAAAAAAACCCAAATGGGACTACATCAAACTAAAAAGCATGCAAAGAAATCTTTCTGCACAGCAAAGAAATCAACAAAATTGAAATGGAACACACTGTGTGGAAGAACATATTTGCTAGTGATACCAGGTGGGACCCCACAAACCCAGAATTATCTTCTGGAGGGCAGGCCCCTTGTAGTACAGGCTTCTCACACTAGTGTTCTGGGAACCCATCTGCATCAGCTGGCATTGTTGTGAGAGGCTGCACTACACTTCAGTGAATTTTTTTAAGACTGTCTCAACCCATTTGCCCATTTCATGATGACTGATTTACGAGCTCACCTGCTCACACTGTACTGAATGTTTAGCAGTTTTTGACCAAATATGGCAAACCCCCATGCAACCAGCTTCTCTATTTACCTGATCTTGCCTTGAGCAACTTTCTTTTTGGTTCCCCAGATCAAAAAAGTCCTCAAACAAACATTTTACCAATGTGGAAGAAGTGAAAAAAAAAATGGCAGAAGCACTAAAAGGCATCAAAATGGATGAGTTCAAAAACTGTTTTGAGCAGGGGAAAAAATGTCTTGATAGGTGTACTGCATCAAATTAAGAGTACTTTGAAGGTGACTGAATTTTAAACATGGAAGTATAAATACACAATTTTTAATAAATAACATCTGGGGGTTTTGGGTACTCTCATATATCTGATAAGGGGTTAATTTCATAACTATATAAAACTTATACTACTCAACACTAAGAACACAAATTAAATTTAAAAAATAGGCAAAAGACCTGAATAGACACTTCTCTATAGGTCATACATATGGCCAAGAGACATGAAAAAATGATTGTCACTAATCATCAAAGGAATGAAAATTAAAACCACTTTCCTGCACTAGCTGGTGTGGCTCAGTGGATTGAGTGCTGGCTTATGAATCAAAAGGTTGCCAATTCGATTTCCAGTCAGGCACATGTCCCTGGTTAGGGGCTCGGTCCCCCGTTGTGGGGCGCACAAGAGGCAACCACACATTGATGTTTCTCTTCCCCTCTTTCTCCCTCTCTTCCGCTCTCTAAAATCAAATATTTTAAAAAACCACTTTCCTATTTAAAAAATCTTCAGAAATGCCCTATTTTATGAAATGAATATTTCTTTAGCACAGCATCCAATCCCTCTGACAAGGATCCCTCCTACTTTACCCCACATATTGCTTTACAGTCTAATGCTATTCCCCATTCCAGTAGCAATTCCCCATTCATTCTATTTATTTATGCTTTATCTTCATCACTAAACTATGTCTTACTTATGTTTTAAGGTTGCATAAAATCTTCCTAACTTTCTCAAATTGAATAAATTGGCACCTTTCTGTCAACTCACAACAAATTACACAAACATTTATCATGTATTACACTATGAAAAATGATATATCATGTGTTTGTGCCCTTAGTAAATTTTGGATTTTATGGGGTAACAACCAATATGTCTGTCCTATGTTTTTTAAAAGATTGTGTTTATTAATTTATTATTATTTTTTTTTGTCTCAGTTGCCTGCTACATAGTAAGGGGTAGAGCCTTCGGTGTTCACCGTGGTGGGGCAACACAAGTCAGTTCATTGTGACTCAGTATGTTGGGGATGGGTCTGAGGGAGAGCAGTGCCACTTGCTCTGCTCTTTGCTGGTCACTTCCCCTGCTACCCACAATCAAATTGGGCCCTTCTGGTGCTGATTCCGGGTGGGTGGGTTTGTGTACATTCTGGGATGCTTATTTACTTTTAGAGAGCAGATATGGGAGGGAGAGGAATAGAAACATAAATGTGTGAGAGAAACATTGCTTGGTTGCTTCTCACACACCCCCAACCAGGGACCAACTTGCAACCCAAGCATGTGCAATGATGGAGAATGGAACTGGTGAGCTTTCACTTTGGGAAATGATGCCCAACCAACTGAATTATGCTAATCAGATGATTACCGTAATCTAATCTCCCTTTCTTTCATATATAGTCACCAAGTTTTGCCAATTCGACAAGATACATATTTCTCAAATCTGCCCCCTTCTCTTTTACTTGTGCTTTAATATAGGCACTTATTACACAGATAAGATACAGGAAAAACTTCTCTTTCCTACTGCTGGGCCCCAAATCTAGTTTCTACAATGTGGCTAGAATAATCTTAAAAATAAAATACAATGATGTCACTCCCCTACAAAAAAAAAAAAAAAAAAAAAAAACCCTCAATGATTCCCTATTATATAACATAAATAAATGAATTAACTAACTAGTTAATTAATTTTTTTAAAGTTCCTTAGCACAGCATCTAGTGCCTCTGATGAGGTTCTCCCCTACCATATCTCCACCTATTGCTTTACAGTCTAATACCATTCCAATTGTTAATTCCCCATTCATGCTATTTGTTCATACTTGATCTTCCTCTTAAAGTACCAAACATCTCCCTTCTTAAATTAACTAAGTCCTACTCATGTTTTAAGGTTGCATAAAATGTTACAACTCCCTCAAATTGAACAAATTGGCTCCTTTCTGTAGACTCACTACAAATAATACAAATATTTATCATGCATTACACTATGAAAAATGATATATCATGTGTTTGTGCCCTTAGTAAATTTTGGGTTTTATGGGGGTAACAGACAAATTTTAGTCATTTTATACTCTCAGAATCTGCAATATAATGAGACCTTTTATTGAAAATATCAAACTCACTATTACATATTTTTTAATTAAATTGATTGAGGTGACATTGGCTAATAAAATTTTACAGGTTTCCAGTGTACAGTTCTATGATACATCATGTATACATTGCATTATGTGTTCACCAGCCAAAGGCAAATCTACTTCCATCTCCATATATTGGACCCCCTTTATTCTTACTACCTTCCCCATAGCCTTCTTTCCCTCTGGTAACACCTTTTTAAATTTGCCATTGTATAATTTTATGACTATAAACCCTTAAACTGTACATCTCAAAATATTAATGTATTTAGGTAACCTTATAAAGGCAAACATATATAAAATATCACCTTCAATTTTCTGCAGTACATTTTCATCACCTTGTACTGCTTCTGGTAGATTTTCACTATTCCTGTTAAAATGCCAATAAATAAAACATATTTATTATCAAAGAATAAGATTCTTAAATAAGAACTAGAATATACACTCTATACATATTCAGTTTTTAAAATAAAATCTAACATGTTCTTTAACCTTTACTCACTGACAATAAATTATTAGTGAGCAAAAAAGTTTAAAAGGCAAATAATGTGATTCTATGAATTCTATATATTCCACGAATACAATTATGTATACCAATAACATTAACAACAAAAATAGCAGAAGTAAATAGGGTAGAAGCATGAGATATCTTTTTACCAATGTATTATTAATGGTGTATGCATTAAGAGCTCAAGTTCTAGAGTCAGAGTACCTGGTCCAAAACCTGTTTTACCCATTCACTAATTATGTGACCTTGGTACTTAAGTTACTGAACCTCTCTGAACTTCACTTTCTTCATCTACTAAAACTAAGCTACTAGAGTACTTGTTAAGCACTCCCAAGGATCACAGGATACATGAAAAGTTACAAGGAAAATATCTAGTGTACATCAGACAATAAAATTTCAGGAGCTAATATTAAAATATGACTAGAAACTAATTTCATACCTCTCACCACAGATAGCTGAAAGGAATATATCTGGACCTCTGAACCAAGGATCTATTTTCAAACTCCTGTAGGAGCCAACTCATGTACCTCTCCTTTCATCCCTTAAAGTCTAATCACTGATGGATGGAGCTATCAATAAAGTACTTGCATAATAAACAGTTCTCCCTCCCAATTATGGGTACTTTCTATTTTGACACTATAAAATTAAGAGGTTTAGTATATATTTAATATAAATTAAAATTTGCTTATAAATGTAAAATTTTACTTAGGTGCTATAATAGATCTGTACAAAGATAACAGAATAATACAGGAACAAATGAAAAAATATTCCATATTCACGGAATGAAATAATTAACATTGTTAAAATGCCCATACTACCCCAAGTGACCTACAGATTCAATGCAATCCTCATCAAAACTCCAATGACACTTTTCATAGAAATAGAACAACAATACTAAAATTCATATGGAATCATATAAAAGCCTACATAGCCAATGAAACCTTCAGAAAGATCAAAGCTGGAGAAATCATACTTCCTGATTTCAAGCTATATGAATCAATACATTGCGGTGCTAGCATAAAAATAGGCACATAGGCCAACTGAACAGAAAAGAGAGCCCTCATGCATGCAATCAATTCATCTTTGACAAGGATGCCAAGAAAGGAAGGGCGATCTCTGCAATAAATGGTGCTGGAAAAATAGGATGTCTGCATGTAAAAGAGCAAAATAAAATCATCATTTTATTCCACACAAAAACTCAACTCAAAATAAATTAAAGACTTAAGTGTAAGTCTTGAACACATAAAACACCTAGAAAAAAAACTAGGAAAAAAGACTCCTTGAAATTGGTATTGGCAATGACATGTTAGATGCTACACCAAAATTACAGTCAACAAAAGCAAAAGTAAACAAATGAAATTACATCAAATACAACAGTTTCTGTACAATGAAGGAAATATCAACAAAATGATAAAGCAACCTATAGAATGGGAGAAAATATCTGCAAACCATATATCTGATAAGGGATTTATATCCAAAACATATAAGCAACTTATACAAATCAAAAGCAAAAAATAAATAACCCAGTTTTTTAAATGGGGAAAGAAATGGACAAATGAATAGCCATTTTCCACAGAAGACAGACAAATGGCCAACAGGTACATAAAAAGGTGCTCAGCATCACTAATCATCAGGGAAATACAAAGCGAAACCACAATGATGTATCACCTCACACCTGTTAGGATGGCCATTACTAAAATGACAACAGGTAAGTGTTGGTGAAGATGTGGAGAGAGGGAACACTTGTATACTGCTGTTGACAGTGTAAATTTTAGAGCCTTAACGGGTAACAGTAAGTTCCTCAAAAAACATTTAAAAAAGAACTACCACCATATGACCCAGCAATCCCACTTCCAAGTATTTATCAAAAAAAAACCCAAGTGGAATGTGTATCTCCAAAGAGAGTTTACTGCAGTATTGCTGATAACTGCCAAGATATGGAAACAACTTAACTTACAGTGAATGGATAAATGGATACAGCAATCATGGTAAATATATACAAAAGGAATATTACTCAGCCATAAATACAAAATGCTGTTATTCGTCACAACATAGATGAACCTGGAGGACATTACGCTAAGTGAAATAACCCCGACAGAGAAAGACACATCATCTCACTTATATGTGAAATCTAAGAAAGTCAAAGCCTTAGAACCAGAGAGTACAATGGTGGTTTCCAGGGTCTGGGGGATTGGGGAAATGGGGCAATGTTGGTCAAATGGTGCAAACTTTCAGTTATAAGCTGAATACATTCTAGAGATCTTACGTACATCATGGTGTTTACAGTTAATAACACTACTGTATTATATTCTTGAAATTTGTTAAGAGAGTGGATCTGAAGTGTTCTCACAACATGCACACAAATAGTAACTCTGTGAAGAGGGAAGAAATCATGGAAGATAGTCTATAATGATGATTTATTCATCTACTTAATTTCAAGACAGGTAATCCTCAAATATCAAAAATGAACATCAACAGATAATGGGAGTATCACTATAATCATTCATTTGAATCTCCACCCACTGGGAAAAAAAGAAAGGCTTTTCTCAACTAAAAGGAGAAATTTATTCTTTGGAACATATCCCTGCCCCTATGCAATTTTAAATAATGATGTTCATGAACAATAAAATATTTAATCATACTTTAGTTTCCTATTTATTATGAAGACTACCCAATCATACTAAAAAAAGTTTATAGGTCAGATATTCCAAAGCCAGCAATGTCCAAAAGAACTTTCCAACAGTTGCCATAGCTACTAAGCACTTGAAATGTAGCTGATGTAACTAAGAAATTGTTTTTTAAATTAAATTGAGTTCATTTTCATTTTAATAGCCACTATGGCTAGTGTCTACTGTGTTAAACAGTGCCACTTCAAACTATTAAAGTTTTCCAATAGAAACAAGCTGACTGGACCTTCTGATTTGACCTAGAAGCTCCATGTGTAGTGTAATATCTGAACCATTATCTCACATTCATTACTAGTTACATACCCACTTATGTTTTTATTCTATGAACTCATATTTTACTTACTCGGGCTTATATAACATGACTTTAGCAGAGCTTTCAGATCCATCTTTAAGGTGACTTTTCAGCTCTTCAAGGTTTTGCACGTGCTTCACTGCTTGTGTGACACTTAAAGTGGCTGCTTTATCAGGGGCCAGCAACTGTGCTTCTGAAAGACTTTGATCTTTACTTACCTAAAACAATTAAAGTTAGCAAGGTACTTAGGAAATACCCATTTTGTTCCCCTACTTCAAAGAACTTTCATTGTTTCATATATCATATCTAAATAATTTTATATTTTTCTTATACAGTTATAGCCAAATATACAAATATACGTATATGAGCAATTGCCTACCAACAGAATTATAGCTAAGTGTTGACTTTTACAAGTCAAAATTCAAATGCAAATCTTCTGTTTATTATTTTAACACATACTAATTTTAAACAAGTGCGACAACAATTATAGCAGCATTCAATGCAACTCAAATTATTCACAAGAGAATTTAAAGTAATTGCTTCCTCAAAACCCATTCTAAGAATACTCGTATTGTGATAAATTATGGAAAAATGCTAATTTGCTCTCAAAGGCAAATATCTTCTAATACTAACCCCCAGAAATTAATATATAAAGGTCTACAGAGCTGGCATTCCTCAGTCTGCATGGAAGACCCATTTGAGTGTCTCAAGCTTTTTGGAATAGACCAAGCTACAAAGTAATGAGAAGTAGGGAGAATTAGCAAAATCTACTATATAAGATGACAGACCATAATTGGTATTCTAGGCAACAACCCTACTTAAAGGTCAGCAAGAATGAGTGCCCCCCGGTAACTTCAGAGGAATGGCAATGTGAGCGACCCCCCTTGGTGTCTCCCCTTGAAGTTTCAAATATTTGAATAGCTCTAACTCAACAAAGAATTCCCCGCTCAATGGACAAACGTGATTGAGAGTTCTGCGTATTGTAACATCTAAAGTAGGCAAGTGGAGCAAAAGGGAGATGCGAAAGGGGGAGTGGAGCTGGCAGGAGCCAAGGATGCAGCCCCGTAGCCAGGAGCTCAAGGCTGGACTCTTAATCAGAGAGGGAAGGAATCTGATGGTGGCTGACACCCCCTTCAGCCAGGAGGAACAAAGAGACTCAGTGGGCACTCCTGCAGGAGCTGCAGCTGAGCTGAGGGACCTGGAAAAGGACTCAGCGCAGGAGTGGGGCCGGGGTTTTGGGGCGGCGGGCATCTCAGATGGAGAAACAAAGCCACGAGCCTGACCACCTCCACTTAGCTTACCCTTAGCCTCCCAGAATGTGCCTCCCTTTTCCCCTGGTGTTCGGTTACAAAGACCATAATCTGTGAGCCCCAGAACTAGCACGACAGAATTGCATTTCTCCCTGAGCGAAGGGCACACTCCGTGACTACTCCTGAAAATGGGGGCATAAGGAGCATCCCACGGAGGACCAAGGTCGCCATTACCAGTAGGGCAGAAAAACAGGCCGGCGCATTCCCCCAGGCTCTCCCAACCTCAATGCATCATGGGTACACCGAGGGCAGCCAGAGACAGGAGGGCTACCTTGGGATTTCACAGAGCTAAAACGAACAAACAAATAAACAAACAAACAAACAACTTACGATCTAGTGCCCCCCCTACTGGAAAATATAATAAAGACCTCTTCATATTAATCTGCTAGAGAAATTCCCTTCACAAGTTGATGACGCCTAGACAAAGAAGAAATGCATCAAATACCATAAATAACCAAGGTAGCAAGGCAGCTCAGAAAGAATATGAAAAATCTCCAAACAAACAAGCTTACAGACACAGAAATATGTGACATAAATGGAGGAGAATTCAAGATTGGAGTTCTGAAAGTTTTCAACGAAATGCAAGAAAATACAAACAGGCAATTTCATGAGCTCAGAAAACAACGAATTAAATAAGTGCTTCACCAAAGAGACTGAAACTTCAAAAAACAAACAAGCAAAAATATTGGAGATGAACAGTTCAATAAAAGAGATCAACAATGAACTAGTGAGCATAGGATACAGGGCATAACAAATGGGTAAAGGAATCAGTGATATCAAAGATAGAAATCTAGAAATGACACAGAGAGAAGAGAGAGATCTGAGCATAAAAAAAAAGAGCTCTACAAGAACTATCTGATTTTATCAGTAAAAGCTTTATAAGAATAATAGGCATACTGGAAAAAGAAGACAGGGAGAAGGGAACCGAGAGCCTATTCAAAGAGTAGATGAGAACTCCCCAAACCTGTGGAAAGAACTAGATCCTCGAATCCAAGAAGCAAACAGAACACCTAGTGACCACAGTACAAAGAAGCCTTCTCCAAAACACACTGTATTAAAACTATCAAAAATTAATGACAAAGATAGGATTCTCAAGACAGCCAGGGAAAAGAAAAAAAGTAACCTACAAAGGAAAGCCCATGAGATCATCATCAAACTTCTCAGCAGAAACTCTACAAGCCAGAAGAGAGTGGAACCAAATATTCAAACAACTGAAAGAGAGAACTTAACAGCCAAGAGTAATATATCCAGCGAAGTTATCCTTTAAATATGAAGGAGAAATAAAGGCATTTTCCAGACATACAGAAGCTGAGGGAATTCATTAACAAATGACCTCCACTACAGAAAATACTCAAAAGAGTTATTCTACCCAAAATAAAGAACAAAAGGTAACAAATCTATGAGCAAGATGACCAAGAAACTTAGAGCACAAAAAAAAAGGGATAATTTGTGACAATAAAATCATAAAAGGAGAAGGAAGAAATATCTGAATTAACCAAAAAATGATGATGCATCATTTGATGATGCATAAGATGCATCAAGAAAACTACTGTATACATGAAACTTAATTTTTCATAAACCCAATGGTAACCACAGACAAAAGAACAAAACAAAACGGAGACACGTAGTGTACAAAAAGAAAAAATAGAGGATGGAAGTTAGGAATACCATCAAACAAATACATCACACAAAAACACAAAGAAAAAGAAACAATAGAGGCAGAGAGCTACTAGAAAAGAAAAGATAAAATGGCTATAGGAAATCCTCACACATCATAAATGTAAATGGACTGAATTCACCAATAAAGAGGTGAATTCACAGAGTGACAGACTGAATGAAAAAACAAAACCCAGCCCTTACTGGTATGACTCAGTTGGTTGGGCATCATCCTGCAAATTGAAAGGTCGTTGGTTCGTTCGATTTCCTGTCAGAACACGTGCCTGGGTTGCGGGTTCGGTGCTTGGTCTGGGCACCTATGAGAGGCAACCGACTGATGTGTCTCTCACACATCTATGCTCTCTCTCTCTCTCTCTCACTCCCTCCCTTCCCCTCTCTCTAAAAATAAATAATTAAAATCTTTAAAAAAACCCAAGCATGTGGTATCTTCTGGAAACATGTGTAAGGTGCAAAGACAAAGCTAAATTTAAAGTGAAAGTACGGACAATCATTCTCCAAGAAAATATCCACAGAAAAGCAAGTGTAGCTATACTTATACTGACAAAATAGACTTAAAGACAACTAAAGTAACAAGAATCAAAGATAAATATTTTATAAAAATATTGGGGACACTACATCAAGATGATATAACTCTTCTTAATATATATGTACCCAACAAGGAAGCATAAAATATATAAACCTACTACTAAATAAATCTGTAGAGAGAAACTGACAGAAGCACATCCATAGTAAAAAACCACTCTCGTCTATTGACCTCTCTAGACACATTGTCCAAACAGGAAAAAAAAAATTATATTGGCCTTAAATGACACCTTAGACCAAATAGACAAAATATACATTTAGAAAACCTTTCATCAAAGAACATCACATTATACATTCTTCCACACTGCACGAGGAACTTTCTCAAGAACAGACCATATGTCGGTTTATAAATCTAGCATCAACACATTCATGAAAATGAGAAATAACTACAAAAAGGAAGTAAAAATCCCACAGATGTGTGTGCATTCAATAACATACTACTAAAAAGTGACTGTGTAAATAAATATAAGAGGTGAAATCAAAAAATATATAGGGACAAAGAAAATGACCATACAACATATCAAATCTTCTGGGATGCAACAGAAGTAGTAGTAAGAGGGAAGTTTATATCATTGCGGGACTACCTCAGAAACAACAGAAATCCCATGTAAACAACTTAATATTGGATCTTAAAGAACTGGACAAAGAAGAACAAAAGGAACTTAAAGTCAGCAGAAAAATGGAAATAATAAAAACTAGTGCATAATTAAACAAAATAGAGAACAAAAAGACTATACAAAAGTTAATACAACAAATACCTGGTTCTTTCAAAATATAAACATGATTGACAAACATTTAACAAGACTCATCAAGATAAAAAAGAGGACCCTAAAATGTAAAATCAGAAATGAAAGAAGAAAACTAACAACAGACATCAAAGAAATAAAAAAGATTGTAAGAATATACTATGAACAACTATAAGCCAAGAAATGGGACAAGTTGGACAAAATGGATAAATTCCTAGAAATATACCATCTTCTATAACTGAATGAGGAAGAATAAGAAAACTTGAAAAGACTGAAATTGAAGCACTAATCAAAAATTTTCCAAAACACAAATAACCTGGACTGGATGTCTTCAGAGGTGAATTTTACCAAACATAAAAAGAAGAACTACCATCTATCATTCTCAAACTATTCCAAAAATTTCAAGAGGAAGTAAGTCTTCAAAGCTCACTTTACTAGGCCAACATAATCCTAATTGAAAAAGTGGATAAATATGCTACAAAAAATAAAGAAAATTATAGGCCAGTAATACCCCGATGAACATAGATACTAAAATCCTCAACAAAATGTTAGCAAACAAAATACAGAAATACATTAAAAAGGTCATACACTAAAATCAAGTGGGATTTATCCTATGATGAAAGGTTGGTATAATATACACAAATCAATAAATGTGAAACATCACATAAACAAAATAAAGGATAAAAACACCATGTCATATTAATAGATGCTGGAAAAGCATTGGATAAGATCGAGCACCCATTTATGATAACTCTCAGTAAAGTAGAGGTATCATATCTCAACATAATAAAGGCCATAAATGAAAAACCTATAGGAAACATTATACTCAATAAGTAAAACTAAAAGCATTTCCCTTAAGATTAAGAACAAGACACAGATGTCTGCTTTCACTATTCTTATTTAACATAGAACTGGAAGTGCTATGCAAAGCAATCAGACAAGAAGAAATTAAAGGCAACCAATTTGTTTTTTTTTTCAATTTTTATTGTTATTCAATTACAGTTGTCTGCATTTTCTCCCCATCCCTCCAGCCCACCCCAGCCAAACCCACCTCCCTCCCCCACCACCACCCTCCCCCTTGCTTTTGTCCATGTGTCCTTTAGAGTAGTTCCTGTAAAACCCTCTCCCCACTGTCCCCTCCCCACTCCCCTCTGGCTATTGTTAGAGTCTCCTTAACTTCAACGTCTCTGGTTCTATTTTGTTTGCTTTTTTCTTCTGCTGATTGTGTTCCAGTTAAAGGTGAGATCATATGGTATTTGTACCTCACCGCCTGGCTTATTTCACTTAGCATAATGCTCTCCAGTTCCATCCAAGCTGTTACAAAGGGTATAAGCTCCTTCTTTCTCTCTGCTGCATAGAATTCCATTGTGTAAATGTACCATGTTTTTTTGATCCACTCATTTACTGATGGGCACTTAGGTTGCTTCCAGTACTTGGCTATTGTAAATTGTGCTGCTATGAACATTGGGGTGCATAGGTTCTTTTGGATTGGTGTTTCAGGGTTCTTAGGGTATAATCCCAGCAGCAGAATTGCTGGGTCAAAAGGCAGTTCCATTTTTAGTTTTCTGAGGAAATTCCATACTGTTTTACACAGTGGCCTCACCAGTCTGCATTCCCACCAACAGTGCACTAGGGTTCCCCTTTCTCCGCTTCCTCTCCAACATTTGTTTGTTGATCTGTTTATGTTGGCTACTCTGACTGGTGTGAGATGGTACCTCATTGTGGTTTTAATTTGCATCTCTCTGATGGCTAGTGATGCTGAGCATCTTTTCATATGTCTCTGAGCCCTCTGTATGTCCTCCTTTGAGAAGTGTCTGTTCAAGTCCTTTGCCCATTTTTTAATTGGGTTGTTTGTCTTCCTGGAGTGCAGTCGTGTGAGTTCTTTATATATTTTGGAGATCAGGCCCTTGTCTGAGGTATCATTGGCAAATATGTTTCCTCGTACTGTTGGTTATCTTTGTAATTTGGTGCTGTTTTCCTTAGCCGTGCAGAAGCTTTTCATTTTGATGAGGTCCCAATTCTTTATTCTTTCCTTTATGTCCCTAGCTTTAGGGGACATGCCTGTGAGGATGTTGCTGCGTGAAATGTCTGAGATTTTCCTGCCAATGTTTTCCTCTAGGACTTTTATGGTGTTACGACTTATATTTAAGTCTTTTATCCATCTTGAGTTTATTTTCGTCTATGGCATAAGTTGGTGATCGAGTATCATTTTTTTGCACATAGCTGTCCAGATCTCCCAACACGATCTGTTGAAGAGGCTGTTTTTGCTCCATTTCATGATCCTGCCCCCTTTGTCAAATATTAATTGACCATAAAGACTTGAGTTTATTTCTGGGCTCTCTGTTCTGTTCCATTGGTCTATGTGCCTGTTTTTATGCCAGTACCAGGCCGTTTTGATTACAGTGGCCTTGTAATACAGTTTGATATCAGGTATTGTGATCCCTCCTGCTTTCTTCCTCTTTCTCAAAATTGCTGCAGCTATTCGGGGTCGTTTATGGTTCCATATGAATTTCTGAACTGTTTCTTCTATATCTGTGAAATATGTCATAGGTACTTTAATAGGGATTGCATTGAATCTATAAATAGCTTTGGGTAGTATGGCCATTTTGATGATGTTAATTCTTCCAATCCATGAGCATGGTACATGTTTCCATTTGTTTGTGTCTTCCTTAATTTCTTTCTTCAGTGTTGTGTTGTTTTCTGAGTACAAGTCTTCTACCTCCTTGGTTAGGTTTATTCCTAGGTATTTTATTTTTCTTGTTGCTATCTCAAATGGGATTTTTTTCCTGATTTCTGTTTCTGCAGTTTCATTGTTGGTGTACAGGAATGCCTTTGATTTCTGACTATTGACTTTGTATCCAGCTGTTTTGCCAAATTCATTTATTAGGTCTAGTAGTTTTTTGTGGAGTCTATAGGATTTTCCATGTACACTATCATGTCATCTGCAAACAGTGACAGTTTCATTTCCTCCTTTACAATTTGGATGCCTTTTATTTCTTTTTCTTGTCTGATTGCTGTGGCTAGGACTTCCAATACTATGTTGGAATTTCCAATACTATGAATAGGAGTGGTGAGTGAGGGCATCCTTTTCTTGTTCCTGATCTTAGTTGGAAATCTCTCAGTGTTTGTCCATTGAGTATGATGTTGGCTGTAGTTCTCTCACATATGGCCTTTATTATGTTGAGGAATGCTCCCTCTATTCCCACTTTGCTGAGTGTTTTTATCAGAAATTGGTGCTGTATCTTATCAAATGCTTTTTCTGCATCTATTGATATGATCGTGTGATCTTTGTCTTTGCTGTTGTTGATGTGATGTATTATGTTTATTGATTTGCGAATATTGTACCATTTTTGCCTCCCTGGGATGAATCCCATTTCATCATGGTTTATGTTCTTGTTAATGTATTGCTGGATGCTGTTGGCCAATATTTTGTTGAGAATTTTAGCATCTATGTTCATCAGCGATATTGGCCTGAAGTTTTCTTTCTTTGCTGTGTCTTTATCTGGTTTTGGGATTAGGATGATAGTGGCTTCATAAAATGAGTTTGGGAGTCTTCCATCAGTTTGGATTTTTTTGAATAGTGTGTGAAGGATAGGGGTTAGCTCTTCTTTAAATGTTGTGTAGAATTCTCCTGTGAAACCATCTGGTCCAGGGCTTTTGTGTGTTGGGAGTTCTTTGATGACTGCTTCAATTTCGTCTGTGGTCATTGGTCTGTTCAGGCTTTCTGCTTCTTCTTCATTCAGTTTTGGAAGATTATATTTTTCTTGAAATGTGTCCATTTCACCTAGGTTTTCAAATTTCTTGGCATACAGTTCTTCGTAGTAATTTCTTACAATCCTTTGTATTTCTGTGGTATCAGTTGTAATCTCTCCTCTTTCATTTCTAATTGTGTTTATTTGTATCCTCTGTCTTTTCTTCTTGATGAGCCTACTTAAAGGCTTGTCGATTTTGTTTATCCTTTCAAGGAACCAGCTCCTGGATTCATTGATCCTTAGAATTTTGCTTTTAGTCTATGTCATTTAACACTCTCTGATCTTGGTTATTTCCTTCCTTCTGCTTGCTCTGGGCTGTCTTTGTTGTAGTTCCTTGAGTTCTTGTAGGTGTAGGGTTAGGTTGTTTATTTGAAATGTTTGTATCTTTTTTTAGTTAGGTCTGTATCACCATGAACTTCCCTCTGAAAACTGCCTTAGCCATAAGTTTTGGGTTATTTTGAGTTCATTTTGATTTGTTTCCAGAAACTGTTTGATTTCTTCCTTGATCTCATTCTTGACCTGTTCATTGCTTAATAGCATGGTATTCAATCTCCATGAGTTTTGAGTGTTTTGTTGTTTTTTCCTTGAGGTTGGATTGTAGTTTCAGTCCATTGTGGACAGAGAGAATGCTTGATATGATTTCAATTTTCTTGAATTTGTTGAGGCTTGTTTTGTGTCCTATCATGTGGTCTATCTTTGAAAATATTCCACGTGCATTTGAAAAGAATGTGCATTTTTCTTCTTAGGGATGAAAGGCTCTATATATATCAGTTAAGTCCATTACATCTAGGGCATTCTTCAATGCCACAATATCTTTGTTGATATTTTGTTTGGAAGATCTCTCCATCTTTGACAGTGGGGTATTAAAATCCCCTACCATAATTATGTTGCTGTCAATATCTTTCTTGAAGTCCTCCAAGATTTTCTTTATGTATTTGGGTGCTCCTATGTTGAGTGCATATATATTTAGAATGTTTATGTCTTCTTGGTGGATTCTTCTTTTGAGTATTATGAAGTGACCATCTGGGTCTTTCTTTATGGCCCTTTTTTTGAAGTATCTTTTGTCTGATATGAATATTGCTACCCCTGCTTTTATTTCCTGTCCGTTTGCTTGGAAAATTTGTTTCCAGCCCTTCACTTTCAGTCTGTGTAGGTCATTTGTCCTGAGGTGGGTCTCTTGTAGGCAGCATATGTGTGGGTCATGCTTTCTTATCCATTCAGCTATTCTATGTCTTTTGATTGGAGCATTTAATACATTTATGTTTAAGGTTATTATTGATAGGTACATATACATTACCATACCTGTGTTCCTCTCTCTCTCTCTCTTTTCCTTCTTTCCTTAAGCAGTCGATTTAGCATCTGTTGCAGAGCTGGTTTGGTGGAAATGTATTTTTTAGACTTCTTTTGTCTGGGAAAGTCCTTATTTGGTCTTCTATCTTCATTGAGAGCCTTGCTGAGTAAAGTCGTCTTGGTCATATGCCTCTGGTTCTCATTACTTGGAATATTTTTTGCCATTCTCTTCTGGCTTGGAGTGTTTACATTGAGAAGTCAGCTAGTAACCTTACCAGGGCTCCCTTGTATGTTACTTCCTGTTTCTCCCTTGCTGCCTTTAAGATTCTCTCTTTATCTTGGAATTTTGCCAGTTTAATTATGATGTAGCTTCAAGTGGGCCTCTTTGGGTTCCTCTTGGTTGGGACTCTCTGTATTTCCTGGATTTGTGTGACTTTTTCTCTCATCAGGTTAGTGAAATTTTCCATCATTACCTTTTCAAACAGGTTTTCTATCCCTTGCTCTTCTTCCTCTCCTTCTGGTATCCCTATTACACGAATATTATTATGTTTCATGTTGTCCTGCATTTCCCTTTACCCCTCTTTGTTCTTTCTGAGCCTCTTTTCCTGTCCTTGTTCTTTTTGGGTGCTTTTTTCTACCTTGTCCTCCAGTTTGCTGATCCGATCCTCTGCTTCATCGAGCCTGCTTTTGAACCCTTCTGCTGAGTTCTTCAGTTCAGAAATTGTATTCTTCATTTCCTCCTGGTCCTTGTTGATAGTTTCTATTTCCTGTTTGATATTGGTATAGTTTTCAGTGTGTTCATTGTAGTTTCCCTGTAGTTTTTGGTAATTCTCTGTGTGTTCATTGTGCTTCCTGATAACCATTGCTTTGAACTCAGTATCTGATAGTTGACTTGCCTCTTTTTCACTTAGCATTGTTTCTGAGACTTCCTCCTTTCCTTTCTTTTGGGGCTTGTTTCTTTGTTTTCCCATTGTTTGTGAGACTCTTTCTGTTAGCCTCTGCTCCTTAAGTATCTCTATTCTGACCCCCTGAATTTATAGTGTAAACTTCTGTGGTAGAATACCTGTGAGATTCAGTGGTACAATCACCTTGATCTTCCAAGCTTACTGATCTTGGGCTGTGGTTTATGTTGGCTCTGTGTATGTCGTTGGTTTTTAGTTATTGTTGGGTCTTTCTTTGGTGGGTCCTTCCCACCAGCTGGTTATCTGAGGGTCAGTCTGTCCCCCACCTCTTGTTTTCTGTTGTGCATTTGTGGGTAGGTTGTGTTGGAGCTGGTTCTTCTGTGTGTACATGGTTTTGAGGCATTTCTCTTGCTCTTGTTCCATTGTTTGTTTTGTTTCTCCACTTTTTAGTTGTATTTCTAGATAGGTCCTGGGTTGGGTTAGTGTGACTTCTGCCCTCTCCTTCACCTTCTTCTGTTCTTAGCTGTTGTTGGTTCCTTTGTTGGTGGGTTTCCTGTTCCAGGAGGTATCCTGGTCTTCACAGCTTCTTCCTATTCTTTATTGTGATAAGTTGTAGGGGGAAGGTGAAATGGTTTATAAGAGCAGGAGTGTATTATATGATATTTAAGGTACCAGCCCTTAGAGAATAGATAGGAGATCCTTTGGGTATATATAGTGTTAACCATGGTAATTCACCCACCTAGCCACTTTTTAGAAAGGGTGGAAAGAAGATAAGACTCTTGTTGGCAGGGGGGAGGGTTGTGAGTTGGATCTAGAAAGCTGTGAGCTTGTGGGAGATCAGATTATGAGGTAAAGTGAGAGTAAAGGGTAGAAAATATGTGTAATGTGTGACAGAATAGAGTTAACCACACCAGTAATAAAGTTCAGGAAACAGTGAAGTGGGATGAGATCTGGGAGGGGTTCTGTGTAGTATTTACAGATGTATGGAACAGCTATTATTTACAATAGTAACGGAGCAACAATCATTTGACAGAATATGATCTGGACAACTAGAATAGGGAGTATAGGTCCTAGACTAGTGTGCTAATGGAACCCAAGTGAAGTGAAAGACAGTTAATTAACAATACACCGTGAAAGACAGAACAAGGGGAAACCAGTCAAACAATGCAAATTAATCAGTCAAGCGAAGAAGACTAAACAGAAATAAGAGAAATATGAAAATACTAATAAAATGAGTGATCTAAGAATAAAGAAAAAAATGATACAAATATACAATATCTTGCAAGTTCTCTGGAGTAGCAAAGTGAAATTTGTTTCACTGTCTCAGCTGTTGGGATGCCCCCTCTTTGGGTCCAACTCTGGTCTTTTCACAGTTCCAGGTTTTATTGTCTCACTTGTGGGGATTTAAAGAAAAAGTCAAAAGAAGAAGAGATATAAAGGAAGAGAAAAAAGGAGTAGAATAAGAAAGAAGGAAAGAGAGGAAGAAGGTTGTAAAAGAATGAAAAAATAATAATAATAAATTACTCTTAAAAAAATAGAAAGTAAAGAAAACAAACCTGTTGGCTTCAAACTGGCCAAGCCAGTTTTGCTGGTCTGTTTGGCTGCAGCCAACTCAGGGGCCTAGCCCAGCTCTTCTCCCTTCCAGACCAGCACTCAGGCAGCCTCCCGCCCACCTCTCCAGCAGCCCCCAGACCCACTGATTCAGGCACTCACCCTCCTCAGGTCTCCCAGGTGCCTGTGGTCTCAGTTCCCACCCCCCCCGCCAGGTGTGCACTATGTCTGATGCCTCAGATGTGTGCCTGGAGGCCCTCCAAGGTGCGCACTCTCCCTGGTGCTTTGGATTTGGGTTTGATGTCCCCCACAGCCCCATTGGAGCTTCAAGCAGCTGGGTGGAGAGGAGGCTGGAGCTGCTGCTGTAGGAGAATTCCCCAAACTGCCCCCGTATTTCTTTTTCTGTTTTAGAAAAGCCTCCTGCTCAATCCTGGCACTCCATACAAGGAAGAGCCTGTCTTCTCACACAGCCCACCTCTCCAGCTAGCCTGGTGACTGTCCGGGTCGGGACCCCACATGGCCCAACTCTCAACTCTCCCCAGCCCATGCCCACAGTCTTTGTGGGTTTACCACTTTGTCCTTATTCCCCTCCTTGCGATTTCAAGCTACCACATTTCTCTCAGTGCTGCTCAATCCTTGTTTGGCAGGGGAGGGAGCTGTTAACCCAGCTCTCTCCCAGGTGTCCTGCTGCAGGCCTGGCGGGTGCAGGCCTGGGGCTGCAGTCACCCTGGTCCCTGTGCTGATCCCAAGGACCTTTTTGTCCTGAAGCAATGCCCTTACCGTCTGTTTTTTCAGTGTCCTCTATACTTTTTGGTCTCCTATCTTCATAAACACTGGGATACTGTTCGTTGTTTGCTTTGTTCCTCAGTAGATCGGCTAGGTGTTTCACCCATGTGCAGGGGGAAGTGGACTCTGCTCTGACCTATCTCACCGCCATCTATTTTAATAGTTTTAAACTTTACATATATATATGTAAAAATATATTACTATTTTACATATATATGTGTAAAATATATATGTAAAATATTTTACATATATATTTGTAAAGTTTTTTGTATGTATTTTCACATATATATTTTACACATATATGTAAAGCATTTTAAGGGTAAAAATGATATATAAAGATAAAAATGAAAGCTTTTATAAAGTATTTTATGTGAAGATATTTTAAAAGTCCAAAAGAAATATGGATAGCCCTCTTTCCAAATAGACAAAGGACACAAATAAGGAAGTCATAATTTAGAAACACTCATGCCCAATAAATGAACACCAGTATATTCAGCCTTACTCTTTTCAATAAATACAGTTAAAAATTACAAAATATATGATGATGGAAGATGATTTGATTTAGGGAGTTGGGCAACCAAAGCAATATACAGGTAGTGTATCATAGATATGTACATTTGAAACCTATATAATCTTATTAACCAATGTCACCCCAGTAAATTTAATAAAATGAAACAATGGGGTAGATTTTTTAAACTACTATTTTGGTAAAAGTTTAATAAGAAGAAATATCTAATATTTTGTGACCATATGCAGAAAACAGAAATCATTCACATGTTTTTATTAGTAGTATGAATTGATTTTTTTCCTCAAATACATAGCAAAAGTCTTTTAAAGACATATCCTTTTCATTGAACAATTACACTTCTAAAAATTTATTGTTAAGAAGAAAATGTGTACAGATTTTTACACAACTATATATACATATATATTTTAATAGCAACATATTCTATTTTTAATTAGTTGTTGTTGACACTATTACAGATGTCCAACTCCAATCTGTCCATTGATAAAAAATTTGCTAAATAAAGGTGTATTATTAAATGAATTCTCTTAGGTATTCTGACTTATGTGTTTATTTATTGTCATGGAAACATATCTATGACAGTATATAATGAAAAGTTCATATTATGTGAGCATGTATAGTATGATCCAGTATAAATATTTTAAAAATACATATATGTACTAGTTATATTTAGAAATCATTAAAAATTATATACATCCAAATGTTAAAAATCAGTTTTCTGTTGTGATGAGATTATTTATAAAATTAATTTTGTTAATTAATATATTCTTTCATACAAAATAATATTTTAAAGAAAAATCTTATTTTTAAAAATCTTATTCTAGGAAACATTTAGTTTGAACAATTTATTTTTTATTTTTTATTTTTTATTTTTTATTTTTTATTTTTTATTTTTTATTTTTTATTTTTTAATATACCTTTAATTAACTTTTATATTGCCTATGTAATAATTATAACCTTTAAAAAAATAACAGCTGGAGAACCTCCTGGGTATAAAAATTGTCTTCCAAGTGGAAGAAGATTTTTGTCCTCAAAGTTTTTAACTTTGAGGATCTATTAAACTATCCATTATACCAGTGGTTTAACTGAGTTCCTCCAAAGTAATATTGGTATGAATATATGCAGATTTCTAAAAGTTGCAATACTGTCAGGAAAATGTCACAAAAATAATACTTCAAAATGGTTAATTTTAAAAAAACAGGAAACTGAAAAAACTAAGCATCAACTAAAGTATTTCCTAAATCAAAGGGAGTTACTTAAAAGTGATGGGAAGACCAAGGCCGTCAAGGAGACAGTCATGGAAAGGAGAATAAGTAAAGTGGAAGTAAGTGAAGACTCACAATCTATACCTTTGGAGAAAGAAACAAGAAAAGCACAAGTTGCAGATTCAAGGGGACAAAAGATGAATGGTAAAATTCAAGAACATTCACAGGTAAGGAAATAATCAAATATAGTAATATGTGCTGTTACAACTTAATCTTTTATACTACAATCTGCCTTATTTTTATATATTATTAACAGACTGCTCTATGCTTTTTTTGCTTGGATTTTTCTTTTTGTCTTCTAGGTACAATAATTCATTATTATCTTGAATGTAAATGAAGCAAATAAATATGTATTGATTTTGTGACTGATATTTTTAGACATTCAAATGTTGAAATTTTATCTTCAAGATAGCTGTTTGAATACAGACTTGTCAGATATAAAATAATGTTTTTATATATATTCATTTGTTATTTATTAGTTATAATCAACATGTATAAGTTTTAGATGTACTGAACTAATATATAATAAAATACAATGGTTTGACATTTGTATATTTTACAAAATTGTTAGGACAATATGTTGAGTTAACATCCGTCGCCATAACTAATTACATAATTTTTTCTTATGATAAAACATTTAAGATGTTACTGTCTCAGCAACCTTCAAATATGCACTATAGTATTATTAACTATAATGACCATCCTCTACATTATATCCCTTGGATTTATATACTTTATAACTGAATTTTGTACCTTTTGACTTTCTTCACCCATTTTAACTACCCTCAACTGCTACCTCTGACAACCACCAATCTGTTTTCTGTATCTAACATTTCGAATAAATAACCTAACACTACATCTACAAGAACTTGAAGAACAACAATGACAGCCCAGAGCAAGCAGAAGGAAGGAAATAAACAAGATCAGAGCAGAATTAAACAACATAGAGACTAAAAGCACAATTCTAAGGATCAATAAATCCAGGAACTGGTTCTTTGAAAGGAGAAACAAAATTGACAAGCCTTAAGCATACTCATCAAGAAAAAGAGAGAGAGGACCCAAATAAATACAATCAGAAATGAAAGAGGAGAGATTACAAGCAACACCACAGAAATACAAATGATAATAAGAAATTACAATAAAGAAGTATATGCCAGGAAATTTGCAAACCTAGGTGAAATGGACAAATTTTTAGAAAAGTATAATCATCCAAAACTCAATAAAGAAGCAGAAAGCATGAACAGAGCAATAACAACTGACAAAATTGAAGCACTAATCAAAAAACTCCCAACACAAAATGCCCTGGACCGGATGGTGCCATAGGAGGATTTTACAAAGCATTTAAGGAAGAGCTAACCCCTATACTTCACAGACTATTCCCAAAAAGACAGAAGGCTCCAAAAATTCTTTTATGAAGCCAGCATCACCCTAATCCTAAAAACACATAGAGACACAACAAAGAAAGAAAACTTCAGGGCAATATCACTGAGGAACATAGATGGAAAATTCCTGAACAAAATATGGGCAAACCGCATACAAAGACACATTAAAAAGATCATATAACATGAGGAAGTGCAAGGATGGTACAAGATTCGCAAATCAATACATGTAATACACCACATAAAAGGAAAGACAAAAATCACATGATCATATCAATAGATGCAGAAAAAGCATTTGATAAGGTACAGCACCCATTTATGATAAAAATACTCAGTAAAGTGGGAATACAGGGAGCATTCCTCAAGATAATAAGCACCATATATGAGATACCTACAACCAACATCATACTCAATGGGCAAATACTAAGCTTTCCCACTAAGATCAGAAACAAGACAAGGTTGTCCACTTTCACCCCTCCTATTCAACATAGTATTGGAAGTCCTAGCCACAGCAATCAGACAAGAAAAAGAAATAAAAGGCATGCAAATTGGAAAGGAGGAAGAAAAACTGTCATGGTGTGCAGGTGACATGATAGTATACATAGAAATTCCAATAGACTCCACCAAAAAACTACTCAACCTAATAAGTGAATTTGGCAAAACAGCAGGATACAAAGTCAATATGCATAAATCAAAAGCATTTTGGTACACTACCAATGAAATATCAAAAACAGGAATCAGGAAAATTTCCCATTTTTCCTTGGTATAGCACCAAGGAAAATAAAGTACTAGGAGTAAACCTAACCCAGGCGGTAAAAGACCTGTACTCACAACACTGAGTACACAACACTGAAGAAAGAAATTGTGGAAGACAGAAACAAATGGAAGCATGTGCCATGTTCGTGGATTGAAAGAATTAACATTATCAAAATGGCCATACTACAAATGGCCATGAACAAAGCAATATATAGATTCACCACAATCCCTATTAAGGTACCAATGACACATTTCACAGATATGGAACAAACATTTCAAAAATTTATATGGAACCATAAAAGACCCTGAATAGGAGCAGCAATTTTGAGAAAGGAGAACAAAGTAGGAGCAATCACAGTGCCTGATATCAAAGTGTATTACGAGGTCACTGTAATCAAAACAGACTGGTACTGGCATAAGAAAAGACACATAGATCAATGGAACAGAATAGAGAGCCCAGAAATAAACCCAAGTCTCTATGCTCAATTAGTATTTGACAAAGGGGGCAGAAGCATAAAATGGAGTAAAAATAGCCTCTTCAACAACTGCTATTGGGAGATCTGGACAGCTACATGCAAAAAAAATGAAATTCAATCACCAACTTACACCACACACAAAAATAAAGTTCTAGGTGGATAAAAGACTTAAATATAATTCATGACACCATAAGAGTCCTAGAGTAAAACATAGGCAGTAAAATCTCAGATATTCCACACAGCAATATTTTCAGATATGTCCCCTAGAACAAGGGACATAAAGGAAAGAATAAACAAATGGGACTTCATAAAAATAAACAGTTTTTCCATGGCTAAAGAAAATATCAGCAAAATGAAAAGGGAACCAACTGTTTGGGAAAACATATGTGCCAATGATACCTCGGACAAGGGTTCTATCTCCAAAACATATATAGAACTCACACAACTCCACTCTAAGAAGACAAACAACCCAATTAAAATGGCCAAAGACTTGAACAGACACTTCTCTATGAAGACCATACAGAGGGCCCACAGACATATGAAAGAATGGTCAGCATCCCTAGCTATCAGAGAGATGCAGATTAAAACCACAATGAGATACCACTTCACACTGGTTAGAATGGCCATCATAAACAAAGCAACAAACAAGTGTTGGAGAGGTTGTGGAGAAAAGGGAAACCTAGTGCACTGTTGGTGGGAATGCAGACTGGTGAGGCCACTGTGGAAAACAGTATGGATTTTCTTCAAAAAACTAAAAATGGAAATGCCTTTTGACCCAGCAATACTACTCTTGGGATTATACCCTAAGGATCCTGAAACACCAATCCAAAAGAACCTATGCATCCCAATGTTCATAGCAGCACAATTTACAATAGCCAAGTACTGGAAGCAACCTAAGTGCCCATCAGTAAATGAGTGGATCAAAAAAACATGGTACATTTACACAATGGAATTCTATGCAGTAGAGAGAAAGAAGGAGCTCATATCTTTGACAACAGCATGGATGGAACTGGAGAGCATTATGCTAAGTGAAATAAGCCAGGCGCTGAGGGACAATACCATATGATCTCACCTTTAACTGGAACATAATCAGGAGAAGAAAAAAGCAAACAAAATATAACCAGAGACATTGAAATTAAGAAAAATCTAATAACCATAGAGGAGGGGATAGTGGGGGGAAGGGTTCTCAGGAGCTACTATGAAGGACACATGGACAAAATGAAGGGAGAGGGTGGAAGCAAGGGGTGAAGATGGATTTGGCTGATGTGGGGGGGAGTGGGGAGTGGAAAATTCAAACAACTGTAATTGAACATCAATAAAATAATTAAAAATAAATAAATAAATACATGTAAATAAACTTTAAAAAAATGGGCAAAAGACCTGAACAGACACTTCTCCAAGGAGGACATACAGAGGGCCCAGAGACATATGAAAAGATGCTCAGCATCACTCGCCATCAAAGAGATGCAAATTAAAACCACAATGAGATAACACTATGCACCAGTGAGAGTAGCCATCATAAACAAGTCAATAAACAAGTGTTGGAGAGGATGTGGAGAAAAGAGAACCCTAGTGCACTGTTGGTGGGAATGCAGACTGGTGCAGCTACTGTAGAAAACAGTATGGAATTACCTCAGAAAACTAAAAATGGAACTGCCTGTTGACCAGGCAATTCCATTGCTGGGATTATATCCTAAGAGCCCTGAAACACCAATCCAAAAGAACCTATGCACCCCAATGTTCATAGCAGCAGAATTTACAATAGCCAAGTGCTGGAAGTAACTTATGTGCCCACCAGTAAATGAATGGATAAAAAAAAAAACAATGGTATATTTATATGGTGGAATACTATCCAGCAGAAAGAAGAAGGAGCTTCTACCCTTTGCGACAGCATGGATGGAACTGGAGGGCATTACGCTAAGTGAAATAAGCCAGGCAGTGAGGGACAAATACCATATGATCTCACCTATAAGTGGAACCTAATCAATAAAACAAACAAACAATCAAAATATAATCAGAGACATTGAAATTAAGAACAATCTAACAGTAACCAGAGGGAAGCGGATAATGGGGGATATGTCATGAAGGGTTTTCAGAAACAGTTATAAAAGACACATGGTCAAGACCGGGGTGGGGGGGAATCAGGGGAGGTAAGTGGGGATGGCTGGAGTGGGGGTGGAGTGGCGGGTGAAAATGGAGACAATTATACTTCAACAATAAAAATAAGTAAATAAATCTATGAAATATATCATTAGTATTTTAATAGGGATTGCTTTAGAGCTATAGATTACTTTCAGTGGTATGGACATTTTGATGGTGTTAATTCCTCCCATCCATGAACACGGTATATGCTTCTGTTTATTTGTACTTTCCTAAATTTCTTTTTTCAGTGTTCTGTAGTTTTCTGAATACAGGTCTTTTACCTCCTTGCTACATTTATTCCTAGGTAGTTTATTTTTCTTATCGTAAGTGGGATTTTTCCTAGTTTCTCCTTCTGATGTTTCATTGTTGGTGTAAAATGAACTTGATTTCTTAATATTGACTTTGTATCTGACTTTTTTTTCCAAATTCACTTCTTAGGTTGAGTAGTTTTGTGGTGTAGCCTCTAGGGCTATTATGTACACTATCATATAATCTGCAAATAATGAGAGTTTTACTTCCTCCTTTGTAATTTGGATGCCTTTTATCTTTTTCTTGTCTGATCATAGTAGCTAGAATTTCCAATACTATGTTGAATAAAAGTGGTGAAAGTGTACACCCTTGTCTTATTCCTGTTCTTTGCAGGAAAGCTTTTAGCTTTTGCCTATTGCGTATGATGTTGGCTGTAGGTATCTCATATATGACCTTTATTATGCTGAGTTATGCTCTCTCTACTCCCACTTTGCTGAGGGTTTTTTTTATATAATGAATTGGTGCTGGATTTGGTCAAATGCTTTTTCAGCATCTATTAATACGATCATGTGATGTTTGTCTTTCATTTTCTTATGTGGACTCCAAACAGCGGTGTCCGTGGTGTTGTGGGTGCGACAAACAAAATCACATGGACTGCAGAAGTCCTGTGGAGAAAAGGGACAGCATGGCTACTCTCTGTGTGCAAGAGTGCCCCGACCCTTGTGTGGAAAGGCTTTTATTGCTTTCTGGGAGCATTATATCAAGGAAGGTCCTCATTCATTATGCTCAGGTTTGATTTAAGTGATTATTCCTTACAGATAAAGAAAAGAATGTTGCAAATGCTAGGGAATGATGAGAGTGATTGATCTGGTTACATTCTGTGCTTGGAACCACTTAGCACAGACTTAAGGAGTTATTTCAAAGGTATACATTAAATATCTGCTGTCTTAACTCAGAGTGAGGGAGCCTTAGCAAAAGCAAGCCTCAAGGCAGCCTAAATATAATATAGGCCTGGTCCTCCATGGGAAAGATGATCTGTGGGCCTGGCTCCTGTGTGCTGCCTCACATCTGTCTGTTTTCCAAACCTGGGCTGAGCTACATTGGCATTTGCCATGCAGACTGGTTCCCTATACCTCCCCATTTGTTTTTAGTTAGGACTGCTACAGTAGTGAGACCCACAAAGCTTGCTACTTGCTGGTCTCTTATACAACCCTGGGAAAATAATTTGCAAATGCAGCAAAGTACACAAAGCATTATTAGAATCACTAAGCAACCAAGCGGCTCCAAGGACCCACACTCTCAGGTTATGTTCATCAAACCAATTTTTCTGGTTTAGCCAGCCGAGATTATCATGGGGGGTTTGGAAAACCTCTTGCGTGGTCAAGCATTGAATGTCCTGTAACTGCTGATGCAATTCTAGCTGCAATTTATCAATTTGTCCTTTTAAACTGGTAGAAAAATCCCCTCTTAGGCAATGTTGAATATTGTTCCAGGAGTTCTGGCTGGAGTTCTACAGGAGCAGGTTGACACCCAGCTTGGAGAATCCAGGATGACAGGTCAGCTGTTGGCGGGTCACTAGTGCGTCCTGGCACTCCACGATCCAGTCAAGTGCTGATTTAACTGAAGAAGGGGATGTCAGGATCTCTTGATCAATTTGGGCCTGTTGAAGCATTTCTAAAGTAGCATTGGTTAAGAGAACATCAACAGTATGTGCAGTTTGAACTCAGTCAAAAAGGGCAGCAGTGCCGTGGCAGCAGTAGCTGCGACAACTATAGCAGAGACAATGAATGCAATTAGGATGCTGATGAACCATCCAACTCGTAAGGAAGCCAGTGTGTTGTTAAGCGCTCCTATGCCATTGGGATCCTCTCATTCCCTGGTTACATCAACTGGCACACATACTTGAGTTTGTCTTCTAACTATATAAACCATAGTGAGGTTTAACTGAGTAATATTGAGATGGGTAAGGCAGCTAACATACATAGAGCTTGCAGGGACATGCAGGGAATAAATTTTTGTTGATTCAGTATAAAAGACCTGGGCTGTCCCTGGGGTTGCTAAAAATAATAGGTAAGGCTGAGGTATAAACTGTGACCCAACCTTGTTTTGGAGGGTCATTCTGTTAGAAACATCCTAGAACATTTTTAGGGTCACAACCAATTTTATATACAAATGTTTCCTAGTAATAAAAGGCAAGCCCATTTTCCAAGAGTTATAATGACAAGGGCTAATGTGGTTAGGAGAAACAATTCTGATAATAGGTGCTCCACTGCCAGGCTCCTCCCACCACATATTAGCATACAGTTGTTGAGGCTGAGCAGGAACTATTGTTGTGTCAGGCTTAGCTAATATTCTCTAGTTAGCTCCCCAATTCTCCACTGCAAAAGGATGTTTGGGGAGAAAAGCAATGGTGCCATTTGGTCCTTGCCACAAAGACCAGAAGACTTGAGTCATTATGGCTAGTGTCTAAAGTACAAGGAGGAACCGGAAGGGAGTTGAAAGTATGGTAAACTCCCTTGTGAGTATGCAGGCCTACGATGGCTACCATGGAAAGATGATAATAATCTCTGTGTTGCTCCATGTTTACAGCATAAAGTTTCTCTTTTAAAAGAAAGCAAAAAGTGTTTCTTAGGACAGAGAAACAAACTGATAAGTGTTCAGCAACATAAACAGTATTTTTTGGCACCAGTATCCAGTGTTTGTTTTCTTCTAGTGGGCCATCAGAGGGCATCCACACTCCTCCAGTCTACTGAGAATTGTTAGTGGAAAAGGGAGGTTCAACATGCTACCAGGTATGTAGCTTAACTGGTGGATCAATAATGTGGCCCCAATAGATATAGGAGGAATTAACCTCAGTAGCTAGGCCCTTCCCCTCTAGGCAAAGTATAATGGCAATTAAAAGCAAAGTTTTAGCTGAATTGGCTGACAGCACTGCTAGGTAAGCATAAAACCTATTTTCTGGGGTGTCCTCTACTCTTGTTTCAGCAAGAATTTCCTTGGCTCAAGTATTAAGAGCCTTGATGTCTCCCCATGTGGTGGGACACGCCTAAAGGGAACATTATGGGACATTGGGGGGTTATTGCCCTCTGCAGGAGGTGCTTGAACTTCGGCCCCTGTCAGTGGGGCAGGTCCCCCCTCCTCCATTGGTGGACCCAGACCTGTGTTATGTTGTGGGTGTCTGTGTTCCTTCTGGTTTTTCAGTGTCAGCTGGGCCACCTGGTCTGCTAGTTAATCAGTTCTTGCCTCTAGGTAGTGGAGCTTGATGTCTATTCCACTCATAATAAGGCTTAGCTCTTTTGGCTGGGAGCCAGACAGGACCTGTAAGAATGGAAACACGTGCATACCCTCTTCCCCATGTAAAGAGGTCTACAGGGCCCTGCCAGGAGCCATCTCCTAGAGGATCCCTACATAAAACATGAGGGTAAGGCAGTTTTGATTCTTTTGTCTGAAAATGCTTGTCAATTGGAGTACAGAGTGATTCATCACAATCTAGAGAATTATAGGTAAACATGGCTAACATAGTCAAATTTTGGGGGGAGGACTCGTGACTCCCCCTTTTTTATGTTTTAAGATTTTTAAAGGTATGATGAGCATGTTCTACAATTGCCTGACTGGTTGGATTGTAAGGTATTCCTGTTTTATGCTGGATAGTCCAACACTGAAGGAAAACCTGAGTAGAATGGGCAAGGTATCCGGGGCCATTACCAGTTTTAATTTTCTGAGGCTGTCCTAAATGGCTAAAGACCTCAAGCCAGTGGGCCTCTATATTTTTAGCAGATTCTCCTGTTAAAGCAGATGCAGGTAAGGTGCCAGAATAAGTATCAGAAGAAGTGAATGTATTTGAATTTTCCAAAGAGAGAGTAATGAGTGACATCCGTTTGCCAAATTATTTGAGAACCTAGTCCTTGAGGATTGACTCCTGTAGATGGAGGTGACTTGGTAAGGGCTTGGCAGTCAGGACATTCTTTAATAATTTGTTTAGCTTGGGAGCAAGGAATGTTAAATTGCTTTCGGAGTGCCTGGCTGTTCTGATGAAAAAATTGATGAGAAGCTGCTGCTTGTTGGAAGGCAGTAAGGACACTAACTAAGACATCTGCCTTATTGTTACCATCCACCAAGGGGCCAGGCAATCCTGAATGGGATCAAATATGAGTAATGAAGAGGGGGTATTCTCACTTGTCAAGGAGGGACTGTAGGGTTAAAAATAAGTTAAGTAGATTGGAGTTAATAGAAGTTTTAATTAATGCCTGATCTAGATGTAAAATAGTATAAACAGTATACCTGACTCACAGACTATATTCAAAGCTCCCTGGGGCCATTGCGGCAGGACCATGATAGCAGTGAAAAGCTTGGGATGTCCCAAGGAGACAAAATTTTTCTAGTTTTTGCCTTCTTGCCAGGCAATAGTGGCCCATCTGGTTTTTCTGGACCCGTCAAGCAATATAGTTCTTGCCCCAGTTATTGGTGCCAGTCTGATGTTTTCTACTAGCCTTATTTGAAGGAATGGACTGTTTTGAAGCAATCTGTCTGAGGGCAGATTAATTTCTAGTCCTCCTACAAAGTCAGATCTGGCACACTGAAATTCTAAAGATTAAGTTGTTAATTGTTGTAAATAAACCTGAGTTAAGGGGACGTGAATAAAGGCAGGATCAAATAACTGCTGTGTTCACTCACACACTTTCATAATAAGATGACACAACGCAGTTACATAGGTGGTAATAATGCATTGTGGCTGATGAGACAGGAAAAGCCTCTCTATCATAGTTAAATGGGGTGATAGCTGTCCTATAAGACCCATTGGGGTGCCTAAGGTCGGGAAACAGAAAAGCCAGACAGGAGACTGTGGATCAATTCTAGTTAGTTGCTGCTGCTGAATATGTTGATTTACTCTAGTTAATTCTTGTAGAGCCTTGGGGGATAATTTTCTGGGGGGATTAAGATCAGGGTTCCCTTTAAGGGTACTAAATAAATGAGTTAATTGTTGGGTAGGGATTCCAAGGTTGGGTTGCACCCAGTTGATTACTCCTAGGAGTTGTTGGAGGTGATTGAGAGTTAAATCCTTGGGTGGATTAATTTGAAGGACTTGAGAACGAATTGTCCTATTAAAAAGGATATAGCCTAAATATTTCAAAGGCTCTCAATGCTGGAGTTTTTTCTGGAGCAGTTACTAGTCCAGCAAAGGCCACAGAATTTTTAAGAAAGGAGGTAGTTTTTGCTGGAATATCTTGTGAGGGAGCTGTCATTCATATAATGATAGATAATTGAATTAGGGAATTGATCTCTTACTGGCTGAATGGCCATATAAATGAAATGTTGGCAGATAGTTGGACTGTTAAGCATTCCCTGAGGTAAAACTGTCCACTGAAACTTCTGTAAAGGCTGAGAATTATTAACGGCTGAGAGGGAAAATGCAAAATGCTCCCGATCCCTTTCTGCTAAAGGGATTGTAAAGAAACTAGTCTTTTAGGTCAATAATTAAAAGCAGCCAATCTTTGGGAATGCAAGATGGATTAGGGACTCCCAGCTGTAGGGGGCCCATGGGCTGGAGAGATTTGTTGATTTTTCTTAGATTGTAAATAAGCCTCCATTTGCCATATTTCTTTGGTACGACAAAAATAGGCATATTCCAAGAGCTGCTAGAGGATTCAATATGACCTGCTTCTAATTGTTGTTTAACTAAAAGGTAGGTTTGTTCAAGTAGGTCTCCTTTAAGTGACCACTGATCAACCCACACCGGCATATTGGAGAGCCAGATAAGGGGTAGGGGTTATATGAGCAGTGGCCACTAGTGAAAAGGTGGCAAAGAGATTTGCATTCCCCACTGACTGAGGAGATCATGGCCCCAAATATTAAGGGACATAGGCAATATATATGGTCGAATTCTCCCTACCTGTCTTCCTTTCCCATAACATTTAAGAGCCATACACTGACTTGTGGTTGAGAAACTCCCCCAATACACATGACAGGCATTCTGCTGTCTGTTAAAGGCCATTCAGGAGGCCAAAACTGATTTGAGATAACAGAGATGTTGGCTCCCGTATCTGTGAGGCCACGGAAAGTTTTATCTTTCATCTTTATTTGTAAGATTGGTTTATTTAATTTAATTGATTCTGTCCAAAAAACTGATTGATTGTCTGTACTACCAAAGCTTCCTTCTCCCCTCATTGTATTTTGAGTCTTTGAGATTATGTAGGGGAGTAGGAGTAGCTGGGCAATGTGCATTTGGGCAGGAATAATATGATAGCCAGATGCTTTAAGCATGATTTGAATTTCCCCTTGATAGTCTGAGTCAATGACCCCTGACTGAACAAAAATGCCTTTGGTAGTAATACTGGATCTCCCTAAGATTAGACTGACTGTTCCCGGGGGTAGAGGTCCCCCGACACCAGTGGAAGCTACAATTACTTGATCCTGTTCCTTTAAGATCAGCTTGTTGGTGGTGACCAAGTCAAGCCCTGCGCTTCTGCGGGTGGCTGCACGAAGGTTGGAAACTGAATTTCCTTGAATTCCCTGATATTGATTGCTGTTCTGTAAGCTCTGATTGGAGGTGGGGGTGCTGGAGTGGGCACCCCCTTGGAAGTTTCCCTGAATGGATTGGCCATTTTTGTCAACTTTAGAGCAGCATTCCTTTGCCCAATGTCTGCCTTTTCCACAGCATGGACAATCCTTGCGGGGAAGCTTGCCATTACCTTTTCCCCCTCTCGATGTGGACAGATAGTCCTTGCACAGGTGACTGGGGATTTCCACAATTATAACATTTTGAATCTCCCTTTATTCCAGTGGCTAAGAAAGAGGCCTTATGCTGCTCTGTGCCAACATCTTGGCAAGCCTTGATAAACTCACTGATTTTTCTGGTGGTAGCTCGCAGGGGTCCTATAATGGCTCTGCAGTCTTTGTTAGCATTTTCATAAACTAACTGCCATGAAAGAGTCTTGGCTGCTTTCTTACTATCTATTTGCCTTTCAGTGGCTCCTTGGAGCCAATCATTAATGTCAATATGCCTCCATAGCACCTGGACAGATAATGATGAAGGAAGAACTTTCCTTGACCTGAGGATCGGGCATGGCTTTCATGGCTCTGAGAGCAATTTGAACACTTTGAGTAAAAGCCTGAACATTAAGCCTGGCTTGATCCTCAGCTGTATCAAAATTACCAAACCCGAGCAGCATAGAAAGGGTAACAGGATTATTTGCTTGTGCATTTTCAGCCTCTTGGTTGCCAGTCTGCTGACAATATTCAGAATGCCAGACAGCAAATTGAGCAGGAGTTAAGACAGTCCTGGTGAGGGCAATCCAGTCACAAGAGGCCATTTTATAACTGTCAGTGATGGCTTGAAATAACCCGCTAATATAAGGAGACTGAAGCCAATTTTCTTTAATCCTCTTCTTTAAATCCTTGTAAAGGAGAAAGGGAAGGGTCTCATGGACATTTCTTTGACCCTTGACTATAATGGGGAAGGACAAAAGGGCATCTAAATCCCCAACCTCCACTGCCTTCTGTAGGCACTGTCGCATAGCTCTGATGTGATATCTGTCTGAATTTTCTGGCTTTCTTCGTGGTGACCCACCCTTCGAGGAGGAACGGTCCCAGAGTTGAGGTAAGGAGCAGCGGCTATGAGGCAGGTCCTGAGGTGGGGTGCAGACAGAACTTCTGTGGCCATTTCCCCTGCTACATCATATATGGCTTCCTCCTCTGAACTAGAATCATCCTTTTCTATGACTAGCTCCAGTTTTTTATTCCATATAGACATGACAGCAGTCCTGACTAGTCCCCAAGTTAATAAGTTTTGAACTCTGATAGAAACACCAGTGTTCTGTAAAAATTTTAGCTTGTCACCTACCCTTTCCCAAACCTCAATATATAAGGTCCCCTTGTCAGGAAAAGCAGGGTAGTAGTTCTATATAGTTTCTAAAAGCCGGATGAGATGCTGTTCCTTTACCTTACATCCTGCTCCCTGGAGGAGCTGCTGTAACACATGCAGGTAGACTTCCTGTTCTTTAGATAAACAAGAGCCAATTCTTGTTAATAAGAGGGCCCTTTTCACCTTTGAATTCCATCTTTTCAGACTCCGTTGCCTGTGTTGAACCCTAGCTAGCTAGCTATTGGGGGATATAGTGTGGTGGGTCAAAAATGACCTGTTGGTGGAAGACAATCAGAGAGGGCTGCCAGATATTCTGGGTACCCTAATCCCACTTATGGGTCTTGCTTTCTCCCCCAGGAGTCTAAAACTGCAAAGAGGGGCTCAAAGCATTAGGTGACCAACCTTTATATTGCACATTCCCAGACAAGCCAGAAGTTATATTAGATCATTTTGGAGGTCCCTATAAGACCCCTGCACATCTCAGGAATTGATCCCAGATACCCTTGCAAGGTTCTGACTCACATGGGAACACCCGATTTCTTGAGCGGCAGGGAAGAAGTACCTTTTGTCTTCAGAGCTTGGCAAATGCCAAATGTTCTCATGCAAAACCTGTGACTAACATTAATTTCTTCTGAAAACCAATCTTCGGAGTCCAGTCAAAACTATAACACTCATTCACTATCCACTTTTGCTTATGCAGGCAGGTGGAGGGAAAAGGCAAAATCAAAAGGATTGCAAGTGGTGGCCTGAAAGAAAGAGTTTACTGAGACACTTGTAAATGACCCTGTAACTAGTTGTTGTTTTTTTAAAACTGTTTAAAGGGAAAGTCTTTGCTCCTTCTCCCAATCCTAAACCTATTTGGACAACCTGTGTTGTGGGAATAGGTTTGTGAGTGTTTTTACAGTGTGCATCTCATTGCGTGGACTTTTGCTTGTGCCTGGTAGGAAACCTAGTGTTCTGTTTTAGTCCAAGTTCCAGCTTATCCTTTCATGGGTGTCTTCTAGTGGCTAGCAACCTAGTGCCTTTTAACTACTCTACCCATGCCCGTGGGGTGTGGCAAATGCTTGGGAGAGAGCAAGACTCTTGCTTACTAAAGAGGGTGCAGATGCAAAACAGCTGCAAAAGAGGGCAACCTTGGAAGAAATCCCTTTTTCTCTGAAACCCAACATACCCAACGACCTTATTGAAAAGCACTCATTGTCACCTGCCCTTACCTGGGTTGATGCGCGCACTCCAACCAAGTTGGTGTGATGTCCACAGCATGGCTCGTAGCCTTGGGCCCCACGTTGGGCGCCAGATGATGCGGACTCCAGCCAGCAGTGTCCATAATGTTGTGGATGCAACGAACAAAATCACACAGACTGCAGAAGTCCTGTGGAGAAAAGGGACAGCATGGCTACACTCTGAGTAAGAGAGCACCCCAACCCTTGCCTGGACGGGCTTTTATTGCTTTTTGGGAACATTACATCAAGGAAGGCCCTCATTCATTATGCTCAGGTTTGCTTTATGTGATTATTTCTTACAGATAACAATGAAAAGGATATTGCAAATGCTAGGGAATGATAAGAGTGATTGATCTGGTTACATTCTGTCCTTGGAACCTCTTAGCACAGACTTAAGGAGTTACTTCAAAGATATACATTAAACATCTGCTGTCTTAACTCAGGATGAGGGAGTCTTAGCAAAAGCAAGCCTCAAAGCAGCCTAGATATAGTGCAGGACTGGTCCCCCACGGGAAAAACAATCTGTGGGCCTGGCTCCTGTGTGCCACCTTGTGGCTGTCAGTTTTCCAAACCTGAGCTGAGCTACATTTACCATTGCCACGTGGACCAGTTCCCTATAATTTTGGTGTGTGGTGTATTACATTTAGTGATTTGCAAATATTGTACCATCCTTGCATTTCTGGGATGAATCCCACTTGATCATGTTGTATGATCTTTTTAATGTATTGCTGGGTCAGGTTTGCCAAATTCTTTTGAGGATTTTAGCATCTGTGTGCATCAGCAATATTGGCCTGTAGTTTTTTTGCTTTGTTGTGTCTTTACCTGGTTTTGCTATTAGAATAACACTAGTCTTATAACAAGAGTTTGGCAGTTTTCCCTCTTCTTTATTTTTCTGGAATACTTTAAGGAGGATAGGAGTTAGCTCTTTACTAATGTTTGATAAAAGTTGCCTGTGAGGCCATTAAGTCCAAGGCTTTTGTGGACTGAGAGTTTTTTCATTACTGCTTCAATTTTGCTAGTTGTTATCAGTCTATTCAAGCTTTCTGCTTCTTCTTGATTCAGTTTTGGAAGATTATGCGTTTATAGAAATGTGTCTATTTTGCCCAGGTTGTCAAATTACTTGGCATATACTTGTTCCTAGTAATTTCTTACAGTCCTTTATATAAGTTTTTATATCTCTCTTAAGTTCCTGGTTTTATTTCTTTGGGTCTTCTCTCTGTTTTTCTTGATGAGTCCAGTAAAAGTGTTGTCAACTTTGTTTATCTTTTCAAAGAACCAGCTTTGGATTTATTGATCCTTTGAATTGTTCTTTTAGTCTCTACGTCACTTAATTCTGCTCTTATCTTCATTATTTCCTTCTTTCGATTCACTCTGGGCTTTGTTTGCTGTTGTACCTCTAGTTCATGTAGACATAGCATTAGCTTATTTATTAGAGATTTTTCTATCTTTTTTTGGTAGGCCTGTATTACTAAAAACTTCCCTCTAAGGACTGCCTTTGCTGTGCCCTTTAGGTTTTGGGCTGAAATGTCTTAATTTTCATTTGTTTCCAAAAACTTTTTCATTTCTTCCTTGATTTCATTGTTAACTCATTCATGATTTAGTAGTATATTGGTCAGTATCCACGTATTTGAATGTTTTTAATTTTATTCCTTGAGGTTTTCTAGTTTCAAACCCTTGTGGTCCAAGAAGATAATTGATATGATTTCAATTGTCTAGAATTTGTTGAGGTTTTTTAGTGTCCTATCATGTGGTCTGCCTTTAAAATTTTTCCATGTGGAATTTCCTCAGAAAACTAAAAATAGAAGTTCCTTTTGACCCAGCAATTCCACTGCTAGGTTATATCCTAAGAACCCTGAAACACCAATCCATAAGAACCTATGCACCCCAATGTTCATAGCAGCACAATTTACAATAACCAAGTGCTGTAAGCAACCTAAGTATCCATCAGTAAATGAGTGGATCAAAAAACTATGGTACATTTACACAATGGAATATAATGCAGCAGAAAGAAGAAGGAGCTCTTACCCTTTGTGACAGCATGGATGAGCCTGGAAAGCATTATGCGAAGTGAAATAAGCCAGGCAGTGAAAGACAAATACCATATGATCTCACCTTTAAGTAGAACCTAATCAACAAAATGAACATGCAAGCAAAATATAACCAGAGACATTGAAATTAAGAACAATCTGACAGTAATCAGAGGGAAGGTGGGAGGGGATAATGGGAGGAAACGGGGGAAGGGTTTTCAGGAACAACTATAAAGGACTCATGGAAAAAACCAAGAGCGGGTGGAATCAGGGAAGGGAAGTAGGGATGGCCGGGGTGGGGGGCAATGGTGGGGGGTAAATGCAGACAACTGTACTTGAAAAACAATAAAATAATTTTTAAAACTAACAATGTTCTATGTGCACTTGAAAAGAATGTATATTTTGATTCTTTGGTTGAAGGTTATATATATATTGATATATAAATTGAGATATATTAATATATATTTATATATCTCAATTAATATCAATATCATATGTATATCTAATTTATATTGATATCTATGTATATATAAATTAAGATATCTATCTATCTATATATATATATATATATATGCCAATATCAATTGACCTAGAGTGTTTTTCAGTGTCACAATGTCCTTGTTGATTCTTTGATTAGAAGATGTATCCACTGTTGACAATGGGGTGTTAAAGCTTGAAGTCTTCCAAGATTTTCCTTAAATATATATGTGAGTACTCCTATGTTGGGTGCATATGTGTCTACAAGGATTATATCTTCTTCAGATTATTCCATTTAGTATTAGGTGGTGTCCTTCTTTATCTCTTTTTATGGCTTTTGTTTTGAAATCTATTTTGTCTGATACAAGTATTACTACCCAAGCTTTTTTTTTTTTTTTTTTGGTCTGTTTGCTTGGAATACTTTTTTCCCATCCCTTCACTTTCAGTCTGTATATACCTTTTGTTCTGAGGTGGGTCTCTTGTAGAGAGCATATATGCAGGTCATGCTTTATTGTCCATTCAGCTACCCTATATCTTTTGGTTGGAGCATTTAATCCTTTTACATTTACAGTTATTATAGATAGGTACTTATTCCTTGCCATTTTTCCCTTTGTACATGTTTTCCCCCGCTCTCTCTCCCTTCCCCCACATCCTCTTTTTTCCTTCATCTTTTTAAAGGAGTCCATTTAACATCTTTTGCAGTGCTGGTTTGGTGGAGATGTTTTCTTTTAACCTTTTTTTTTGGTCTGGGAGACTCCTTATTTCACCTTCCATTTTGAATGAGAGTCTTGGTGGGTAGAGTAGTCTTGGTTGCCAGCCTTTTTATTTTCATTACTTGGAATATTTCTTGCCATTGTCTTCTGGCTTGTAGTGTTTATGTTGAGAAAAGAGCCTTACCTGAGCACCCTTGTATGTTACTAGCTGTTACTCCCTTGCTGCCTTTAAGATTCTCTCTTTGTTTTTAAGTTTTGCCATTTAATTATGGTATGTCTTGGAGTAGGCCTCTTTGGGTTCATATTGATTGGGACCCTTTGTGCTTCCTGGACTTGCATGACTTTTTTGCTCATCAGTTAGGGAAGTTTTGTGTTATAAGTTTTTCAAACAGATTTTCTATCTCTTGCTCTTCTTTTTCTGGTATCCTGATGATACAAATATTATTACATTTCCTGTTGTCCTGCATTTCTCTTTGTTCTTCCTGAGTCTCTTTTCTGTTTTAAGGCTCTTTCTGGGTGTTTCTTTCTACCTTGTCCTCCAGCTTGCTGATCCGATCCTCTGCTTCATCAAGCCTGTTTTTGATTCCTTCTACTGTGTTCTTCATTTCAGAAATTGTATTCTTCATTTCCTCTTGGCCCTTGTTGATAGTTTCTATTTCCTTTTCCATGTTGATATAGTTTTCAGTGAGTTCATTGTAGTTTCCCCGTAGTTTTTGGTAATTCTCTGTGAGCTCATTGAGCTTCCTGATAACCATTGCTTTGAACTCAATATCTGATAGTTGACTTGTCTGTGTTTCACTTAGCATTCTTTCTGTGTTTTCCTCCTTTCCTTTTATTTGGGGATAGTATCTTTGTCTTCCCATTGTTTGGGATACTGTTCTTGTTAGCTTCTGCTTTTTAAATTGAGCTGTTCTGACTCCCTGGGTTTCTGGTGTGAATTTCTATGGTAGAAGACTTGTTAGATTCAGTGGTGCCGTCTCCTTGATCTCCTGAGCTCAGAGATAGGAGATCCTTTGGATATATATAGTGTTAACTGTGATATTTCACCAATGTATCCACTTTTTAGAAAGGGTGGAAAAAAGATAAGACTCTTGTTAGGGGCAGGGAAGGATTGTGAATCAGATCTAGAAAGCAATGAGCTTGTAGGGGGTCAGGTTATGAGGTAAAGTGAGGATAAAGGATAGAAAATAGGTGTAGTGTGTGACAGAACAGAGGTAACTACCACAGTAATAAGGTTCAGGAAACAATGAAGTGAGCTAAGATCCGGGAGGGGTGCTGTGTAGTATTTACAATTGTGTGGAACAGTAATTATTTACAATAGTAATGAAGCAACAATCATATGACAGAATCTATGTGATCTATATAGCAAGAATAGGAAGTACAGTACCTAGAGTAGTGTGGTATTGGAACACAAGTGAAGTGAAAGATGGAAAATTAAAAATACACTATGAAAGAGAGAAGAAGCGAGACCAGTCAAAGAATGCAATTTAACAAAGTGAAGACTAAACTGAAAGAAGAGAAATACGAAAATACTAATAAAAGATATAAGAATAATGAAAAATTAATAATACAAATATACAATAACTTGCAAGTTCTCTGGAGTAGCAAAGTGAAATTTGTCTCACTGGCTCAGTTGTTGGGATGACCCCTCTTTGGGTTAAGTCTGGTCTTTTCACAGCTCCAGGTTTTATTGTCTCACTTGTGGGAATTAAAAAAAGAGAAAGGAAGGAAGAAGGAATAAAAAAGGAAAGGAAAGAAGAAGGAATAAGAGAAAGAAAGAAAAAGGAAGGAAGGAAGGAAGAAGGAATTAAAACACAATTTAAAAAGATACCTGCTAGGTTTAAACTGACCAAGTTCTGCTGGTCTTCCTGGCTGCTGCAGGTCGAGGAGGGATTTGTTTTACTTTTCTCCCTTCCTGAGCTGCACTCTTCGCAGTTGCCCAGGCTCCACCCCAGTCCCTCAGTTCACTGAGGGGCCCCCAGTGCCCTTTTGCGCCCAGCCTATGCCTTCAGTCCACCAGTTGCACTATCCTTGAGGTACACCAATTAGGGACAACTCCCATACCACCTTTTTGCTCTTTGCTGTCCTCGATGCTAGGGACGCTCAGTGCCCCTTCAGGGTAGTTCAGCACCCCCACCCTGCACTGAGTTAAGTCTTTCTGGGGATTGCTGACTCCCTGAGCCCTGTAGCTCTCCTCTGCTGGGGTGTCTCCACCTGCCTCTTAGAGAGCCAGTGGGCCCTTCAGGGCCCTGGGCCCAAGGGCCAGTTGGGAGGTGCCTCTGGGTGACGGGGTCAGGTGGGCTCCCTCCAGGGGCTGCAGGCCTGAGTACTTGGCCTCACTGCTGGGGCCAGACGTGCAGCCACTGGCTGCGTGGTCAGGTGCACGCTGTCCCTGGGACTGCCGGCATGAGCACGGACGGGCAGCTACTGGGCCGTGGCATCTGGTGCACACAGTCCGAGGGGCTTTTGGGTCTGAGCGTGCAGCTGGGCCGGGGTAGGGGCTCAGGAGGCAGGGGCAGCTGCTGCAGAGAATTCCCCAAACAGCCACTGAGTGCCTCTTTTTTCTCTTTTTCTTTTTGAAAATTTCCTCCTATTCAAGCCTGCCACTCCAAACAAGTGCCTGGCCTTTCACACAGCCCAACTCTCCAACCAGACAGGGGCTGATTGGGTCAGGGTCGGTCACAGCTCAACTCTTCCCAGCTGGTGTCCAGTCTCTGAGAGTGCACACATCCTCTGTGTGTTTGCCACTTCATCCTTATTCCCCCCCTTGCCACTTCAAGCATCCAGGTCCCTCCTGGTGCTGCTCGAACCTTGTTTGGCAGGGGAGGGAGCCGTTGACCTTGCTGTCTCCCAAGAATCCTGCAGCAGAACCTGTGGGTGCTGGGCCTGGGGCTGCAGCCACCCTGGTCCCTGAGCTGGTCCCAGGGACCTTCTTGTCCTGAAGCACTCTCCTTATCTTACGTCTCCTTACTTCTGATTTTTCAATGTTCTCTACAATTTTTGCTCTCCGGTCTTCATATATTCTGGGATACCATTGGCTGTTTACTCTGTTCCTCAGAAGATCAGCTAGGTATTTCACCTGTGCACAGGGGCAAGTGGACTCCGCTCCCACCTACCTTGCTGCCGTCTTCCCTTTTGTGGTTTTGGTTGTCGTTGGTTCATCCTTCTGTCCAGCTGGCTGACTATGCATCACACCACCCACCATGTCTTATATGCTATTGTAGAGGTGCTGTCAGAACAATATCAAACCGCCCAGGCTTAAGTTTTATAAATTTATTTGGGCTTGTTTTGTGGCCTAACTTGTGGTCTATCTTTGTAAATGTTCCATGTGCTCTTGAAAAGAATGTATATTCTGCTCTTTAGGGGTGAATCACACTAAAAATATCAATTAAACCCATGTTGTCTAATGTATCATTTAAGGCTGGTGGGTTTTTTGTTGATTTTGTTTTGGTCTGGCAGATCTATCCATTGATGTCTATGGGTTGTTAAAGTCCCCTGCTATGAGTGTATTACTGTTGATTACTTCCTTTATGTTAATCAGAGTGTGATATATATTTAGGTTCTCCTGTGTTGGTTGCATAAATATATGCAAGGCTTATATCCCCTTGTTGGATTGATCCCTCAAATTATGAAATTTCCTTTTTTGTCCTACATTATATCCTTTGTTTTGAAGTCCATTATATCTGAGTATTGCTACACCACCTTTTTATTAACCCATTTGTATGAAATAGATTTTTCCATATCTTTGTTTTCTTTCTGTGTGTGTATATCAATCCAAAGTGGATCTCTTGTAGACAGCATATCTATGAGTGTTGTTTCATCATCCTTTCAGCTATGCTATAACTTCTTATTGGAACACTTCAAATGACTATTGGTAGGTATATAGTTATTGCCATTTTAATATTCTTTTTTTTCTTTTTATTTATATTTTATTGTTGGTCAAGTACGATTGTCTCCATTTCCCCACCACCACTTTCTGCAGCCACACACACCCACCTCTGATCCTCAGTCCTACCCCACTTGGACTTTGTCCATGAGTCCTTTATACATGTTCCTTGATGACCCTTCTCCTTCTTTCCCCATTATTCCCCTCCCCTTGGCACCTCTGGTTACTGTCAGATTGTTCAATTTCAGTGTCTCTGGTTATATTTTTGCTGGCTTGTTTGTTTTATTGATTAGCTTCCACTTAAAGGTGAGATCATATGGTATTTGTCTTTTACCACCTGGCTTATTTCACTTAGCTCTCCAGTTCCATCCACACTTCGACAAAGTCCTTCTTCTTTTTGCTGCATGGTATTCCATTGTGTAAATGTACCATAGTTTTTTTGATCCACTCATTTACTGATGGGCACTTAAGTTTCTTCCAGCACTTGGCTAGTGTAAATAACAATGATATGAACATTGGGGTCCATAGGTTCTTTTAAATTAGTGTTTCAGGATTCTTAGGATATAGTCCCTGCAGTGGAATTGCCAGGTCAAAAGGCAGTTCCATTTTTAGTTTTCTAGGGAAATTCCATACTGTTTTCCGTAGTCGCTTCCCCAGTCTACATTCCCACCAACAGTGCATTAGGGTTCCCTTTTCTTCACAACCTCACCAGCATTTTTTGTTTGTTGATTTGTTTATGATGGCCATTCTGACCAGTATGAAGTGGTATCTCATTGTGTTTTAATTTGCATCTCTCTGATGGCCAGTGATGCTGAGCATCCTTTCTTATGTGTCTAGGCCCTCTACATGTCCTCCTTGGAGAAGTGTCTGTTCAGGTCCTTTTCCCACTTTTTCATTCAATTGTTTGTCTTCCTGGAATAGAGTCCTGTGAATTCTTTATATATTTTTGAGATCAAAACCTTGTCCGAGGTATCACTGGCAAATATATATTACCATACGGTTGATTCCCTTTTCATTTTGCTGATGTTTTCTTTAGCTGTGCAGAAGCCTTTTATTTTTATGAAGTTCCATTTGTTTATTCTTTCTTTTATGTCCCTTGCTCTAGGGGACATATTGGAGAAAATATTGCTGTGTAGAATATCTGAGATTTTCTTGCCTATATTCTCCTCTAGCACTTTTGTGGTATCACAACTTATATTTAAGTCTTTTATCTATCTTGAGTTTATTTTTGTGTATGGTGTAAGTTGGTGGTCGAGTTTCATTTTTTTTTTTTTGCGTGTACTTGTCCAGATGTCCCAACAACATTTGTTGAATAGGCTATTTTTACTCCATTTTATGCTTCTGCTGCCTTTGACAAATATTAATTAACCACAGAGGCCATTTTAACTACTATAGCCTCATAGTATAGTTCCACATAAAGTAGGGTGATACCTCCAACTTAATTATTCTTTTTCAAGATTGCTGTGGCTATTCAGGGTCCTTTCTGATTCCATATAAATTTTAGAATTATTTGTTCTAGTTCTATAAAAAATGCCATTGGTGTTTTGATAGGAATTGCATTGAGGGGGGAGAGGGATAATGATGGAATGAAGGGGAAAGGACTAGTTAAAAAACCTGTATGAATGACTCATGGACTTGGACAACAGTGTGGGAATTGACTGTTGGAGTGGGGGAGGCGGAGGAGGGCAAAGGGGGAAAATTGGGACAATTGTAATAGAATAATAATAAAAAAAATCTGTAGATTGCTTTGGGTAGTATGGATATTTAAATGATGTTAATTCATCCTATCCATGATCACATATATGCTTCCATTTATTTGTGTCTGTTTCATTTTTTTCTTTAATGACACAATATCCTGAGATCTTTTACCTCTGGTTAAATTTATTCCTAGGTGTTTCATTTTTTGATGCAATAAAATGGGATTGTTTTCATTTTTAAATTTAAAAGTTTATTTTTATTTTTTACTCTTGACATTATTACAAATGTTTCCCATTTTCCCCATCATTGACTCCCTCCATCCTGCACCTTCTCCCCATGCCCCCCACTGTCAACCTTCACCACAATCTTGTCTGTGTCCATGTGCTATGCATGGACATATATGCTTATATGTTCTTTGGTTAATCTCTTTCAGTCTCTCCCACTCTACTCCCGTCTGAGATCTGTGGGTCTGTTCCATGTATCCATGCCTCTTGCTTTGTCAGATTATTTTGCTCGTTAGATTTCACATATGAGTGAGATCATATGGTATTTGTCTTTCTCTGACTGGTTTATTTTCCTTAGCCTATTATTTTCCAGGTCCATCCATGTTATTGCCAAGGGTAACTTTTTTACAGCTACATAGAATTCTATTATGTAAATGTACCACAGGTTTTTTTTATCTGCTCACCAACTGATGGACACTTGGACTGTTTCCAGATCTTGGCTATTGTAAATAATGCTGCTATGAAATAAAACTGCCATTTGGCATTAAAAAAAAAAATCTCTTTCTGGTAGCTCATTATTGGTGTGTAAAAATATAACCAATTTCTGAATATCGATTCTGTATTCTGCTACTTTACTGAATTCATTTATCACTTTTAATAGTTTTATGTGGAGTCTTTAGGGCTCTCTCTATTGAGTGTCATGTCATCTGTAAATAATGATTGTTTTTCTCTTCCCTTCCAATTTATATGGTTTTTATTTCTTCTTTTTGTGATTGCTGTGGCTAGGACTTCCAATATGCTGATGAAGAGTGGTGAAAGTGGATGTCATGTATTTCTTCTGATCTTAAGGAAATAACTTTTAGTTTTTCCTGTTGAGTATGATGTTAGCTGTGGGTTTGTCATATAGATGGTTTTTATTATGTTGAGGTATATTCTTTTTCTAACCCCACTTGCTGAGAACTTTAGTCAGTAATGGATGTTGGATATTTTAAATTAATTTTCTTGATTTATTGTTATGAGAATATTTTTATTGTCATTTTTATCACATTAATAAATTTGTGGATATTGAGGAAAGCTTGTATCATAGGAATGAATTTCACTTGATTATGGCATATGATCTTAATGTAGTTTTTGAATTCCATCTTTGTTAATATTTTGTTGAGGATTTTTGTGTCTGTATTCATCAGGGACATTTCCTTTAATATTTATTTTTTTTGTAATTTTTTTTGTCTGGTTTTGGAATCAGGATAATTTGTCCCTGTAAAATGAGCCAAAGGCTCCCCTTCTCTTGAATGTTTTGGAGAAGTTTGGAAGGGATAGATGTTAATTAATCCTTGAATATTTGGTAAAATTCACTTATGAAGTTATCTGGCCCCAAACAATAGTTTGTTGGGAATTTTTTTATTGTTTATACTTTTACAGTTTTCCCCACTTTTTCTCCCTTTGTCTAATTCCACCAAAACCTCCACTCAGGCAATCCACACATTGTTGTCCATGTTCACTGGCCATGCATATATGTTCTTTGGTCAATCCCTTCACATTCTTTCATCCAGGCCTTCTCCTCCCCTTGACAGCTGTAAGACTGTTCCATGCATCTGTGCCTCTGTTTCTATTCTGTTTGTTAGTTCATTTTGTTTATTAGATTCCTCATATATGTGAGATCATATGGCATTTGCCTTTCACTGATTGGCTTATTTCACTTATCATAATAATTTCCAGGTCCATCCAGGTGTTGCAACAAGTAAGAGTTCTTCCTTTTTTACTCTTGTGTAGTATTCTATTGTGTAAATGCAGCACAGCTTTTTTATCCACTCATCTACTGATAGGTACTTAGGCTGTTTCCAGGTCTTAGCCATTGTAAATAATGCTGCTATGAACATGAGGGTGCATATATTATTTTTGATTAGTGTTTCAGAATTCTTCAGATATATTTCCAGAAGTAGTCCTATTTGTTTATTTTCTCCTTTGTTTCCACTGCTCTAAAAGATATATTGGCAAAATATCCATACATGAGGTATCAGAGATTTTACCACCTATGGTTTCTTCTAGGATTTTTGTGGTTTTGGAGCTTACATTTAAGTCTTTTTCCATTTTGAGTTTATTATTGTATATGGTATAATAAGATGGCCTTATTTTTTTAAACATATACCAGACCAGTTTTTACAACACCATTTATTGAACAGAATTTCCTTTGTTGTATGCTCTTGCCTACTTTGTCAAATATCAATGGACCATAAAGGTGTGAGTTTATTTCTGGGCTCTCCATTTGTTCCATTGATCTATATGCTTGTTCTTAATGCCAGTACCAGACTGTTTTGAATATGAAACTGGACAGCCTGGGGTCTGGCCACTTGCTACCAAGCAAAGCACAAAGATTTGGGGGGAAGACATGAGGTTTTTTAGTAACAGGGTACCCAATTTGGGAGAGCTGAGAGCATTCCTGCTCCAAGCCAACCACTTCTGCAAAGCACAGAAATTCCCAAGTTCCCAGTAACACTGAAATCCAAATCCATGCTTAGAAGTTCCTCATTATTGCTTATATGCCCTTTTGGAGCTCAAGATGACTACCCAAATGGGTCTCCATCCTCAGGCTCTCTCTCCCTGGTACACACTTGTGGGTTTTAGCACCACCATCATCTCATTTCTTTCTCTCTCTTTTCTGGGGCCTGGATGGGCTGCGAAATCACTCCAGACAGTTGTGCCAGGGAAAGTCCATCTGTGGTGCAATGGTGCCTGATGCTGCCTGCACCCTTGGGGCCAAGAAACTCCCCTAGCCCATACCTCTTTTAGGTCAAGAGAGTGGAAGCTGTCTAGGACCTGTGCAGTGTGTTGCACTACATCCCAAGGACTGGAGCCTGGTGAGGCACACATTCCAGTGCAGGGCTCTGCCTCTGTGAGCTGGCCTCTGACTGTACAAGGACTAAGCTTTGAATGGTCTTGGCATCTGGTGATCCCATGAGCACCACTCCCACAAGCACTTTCCAACTAGTGGTGCAAAGCAAGGAAAAGAAGGCAAGGAAAAAGGCTGCTTGATTGCCAGGGTAAGCATGTTGGAGTGCTGGTTTGTTTACATTTGCCTCAGGCAGCCTCCTGTGTGGTGGCACCTCCATTTTCTTGCTGCTATTTCAATAGGCCACCTTGGGATTTATCCCCACCTCCTACCTCCTCCTGGTAGGAAGTGACAGCCTTTCCATCAGGATTGGGGTTCCCCCCATTCTCCTCAGTAATTTAGCCAGACTCACCGTCTTACAATTACAGTGGTCTTATCATATAGTTTGATATCAAGTATTTTAATATGTACAACTTTGTTCTTCTCAAATTTTTGAAGCTATTCAGGGTCTTTTGGGGTTCCATAGAAATTTTTGGAATATTTGTTCTAGATTGTGAAATATGCCATTGGTATTTTAATATAATTGCATCAAATCTACAGATTGCTATGGTTAGTATGGACATTTTAATGATGTTAATTCTTCCAATTCATGAACATGGTATATGCTTCCATTTATTTGTATCTCCCTCAATTTCTTTCTTTAGTGTCCTATATTTTACCAAGTAGACGTCTTTCACCTCCTGGTTAAATTTATTCCTAGGTACCTTATTTTTTTGTTGTTGTTGAAATAGAAAAGGGATTCTTTTCTTAGTTTCTCTTTCTGAATAGTTATTATTGGTGTATAAAAGTGCCATCTATGTCATAGTATTGATTTTGTATCCTGCTACTTTTCTGAATTCACTTATTAGGTCTAGTAGTTTTTTAGTGTTGTCTTTAGGGTTTTCTATGTATAATATCATGTGATCTTCAAATATAACATATTTATTTATTCTTTTCCAATTTGGATGCCTTTAATTTATTTATGTATTTATGTATGTATGTATGTATTTATGTTTGTCTGATTGCTGTGACTAGGACTTGTAGGACTAGGTTGAATAAGAGTGGTAAAAGTGGAGATTCCTGTCTCATTCCTTCTTTTTTTTTAAAGTGCTCACCAGAGAACACGCTTATTGATTTTATTTTTATGATGTTTTATTGTTTATGCTGTTTCAGTTGTCCTAATGTTTTCCCTTTTGCCCCCCTCCACCCAATTCACCCCCCACTTCCATAGTCAATCTCCACACCATTGTCCATTTCCATTAGTCCTTTATATATATATATTCTTGGACTAATCCCTTCACCTTCTTTCAAACAGTCACCACTTCCCTCCTCTCCTCTTATCCCTCTTCATCTCTTCTTAATTCTAGGCTTCTGATTCCCTTTTGCATATTAGTTTCATTTGCTCATCGTATTTCTCTTCTAAGTGAGATCATATGATATTTGTCTTTCACCAACTGGCTTGTTTCACTTAGCATAATAGTCTCCAGTTCCATTCATGCTGTTGCAAAAGGTAGGAATTCCTCTTTATTCTGCTGCATAGCATTTCATTGTGTAAATGTACCAGAGTTTTTTAATTCACTCAGCTACTGATGGGCACTTAGGCTATTTCCAACTCTTGGCTATTATAAATAGGGCTCTTTGTGAACAGGGGTGTATAAATTCTTTGGAATGGGTGTTTAGGGATTCTTAAGGCATATCCTCAGCCATGAAATCACTGGATCAAAAGATAGTTCCATTTTTATTATTTGAGGAAATTCCATATTATTTTCCATAGTGGTTGCATCAGTCTGCATTCCCACCAACACTGTACTAAGGTTTCTGTCTCTCCACATTGTCACCAGCACTTGTTGATTTATTAATGATAGCCATGTTGGCAGGTGTGAGGTGATATCTCATTATGGTTTTATTTTGCATCTCTCTGATGGCTACTGATGTTAAGCAATTTTTCATGTGTTTATGGGCTACCTGTATGTCCTCCTTGGAGAAGTGTTTATTCAGGTCCTTTGCCCATTTTTAAATATGATTATTTGTCATGCTATTGTTGAGTTCTGTGATTACTTAGTGTATTTTGGAGATCAAACCCACATTTGATGTATCATTGGCAAATATGTTCTCCCATACAGTCACTATCCTTCTTAGTTTGGTGGCTGTGCAGAAGCTTTTTGTTTTGATCTAGTCCCACTTGTTCATTTTTGCATTTATTTCCCTTGTCCTAGGAGATATATCAGCAAAAATATTGCTACATGAGATATCTAAAACTTTATTTCCTATGTTTTCATCTAGGATTTTTATGGTATCATGACATATTTAAGTCTTTTGTCCATTTTGAGTTTATTCTGGTGTATGGTATGAGTTAGTCATCAAGTTTCATTTTTTGCATGTACTTGTCCAGTCTGCCAACACCATTTATTGAAAAGGCTATTTTTATTCTCTTGTATCCTTGTGCCTACTTTATCAAATATTAATTGATCATAGAGACATGGGTTTATTTCTGGGTGCTCTATTCTGTTCCATTGATCTATATGTCTCTTCTTATGCCACTACTAGACCATTTAATTACAGTGACCTTGTAATATAGTTTGATATCAGGTATTGTGATCCCTCCAATTTTTTACTTCTACTCAAGACTTTTGAGGCTATTAAAGATCTATTTTGGTTCCACAGAAATTTTTGAAATATTTGTTCCAGATCTGTGAAATATGCCATTGTTATTTGAATAGGAATTGCACTGAATCTATAGATTGCTTTGGGTAGTAGGGACATTTTAATGAGGTTAATTTTTCCAATCCATGAACATGGTATATGCTCCATTTATTTGTACCTTCCTCAATTTCTTTGTTCAATGTTCTATAGTTTTCTGACTATAGGTTTTTTACTTGATTAAATTTATTCCTGTGTACTTTATTTTTTTAAATAGTAAATGGGATTTTTCCTTGGTTTCTCTTTCTGATAACTCATTGTTGGTGTTAAAATTGATTTCTGAATATTAACTGTGTATCTCACTACTTTGCCAAATTCACTCATTAGGTGGAGCAGTTTTTTGGTGGAGCTTAAAGGTTTTCTACATACACTGTCATGTCTTCTGTGCATAATGACAGTTTTACTTTCTCCTTTCTAATTTTGATGACATTTATTTCTTCTTCTTTTCAGATCACTATGACTAGAACTTCCAGTACTACCATGAGTAGAAGTGATGAAAACAAACACCCTTGTCTTGTTTGTGTTCTTCAGGGAAACGCTTCTAGTTTTTTCCCATTGAGTATGATCTTGACAGTAGTTTTTTTCATATATGGTCTTTATTATGTTGAGGTATGCTCCCTTTGTTCCTACTTGGCTGAGTGTTTTTATCACACATAGGTGCTGGATTTTATCAAAAGCTTTTTATACATCTGTTGATGTGGTCATGTGATTTTTTCTTTCATTTTGTATGCTATGTCTTATGTTTATTAATGTGAATATTGTATCATCCTTACATACCTGGAATAAATTCCACTTGATCATGGTGTATTATCTATTTAATATATTGTGGATCCAGTTTGCCAATATTTTGTTGAGGATTTTAGCATCTGTGTTCATCAGATATATTGGCCTGTAGTTTTATTTCTTTTTTGTGTTGTTACTTGGTTTTGGCATTAGCATAATACCAAAACTAAAATCACCTTTGAAACAGAAGATATTTCAGACTATCAGTGAGATTTAGAATAATACAACAGGGTGAACTGATGGAAGTTCCAAGACAAGGATTTTGCAGAGTGTTTTGAATAGTGGAAGAGTGCTGAGAGAACTGTGTGAGGTCCCAAGGTGCCTACTTTGAAGAGGATTAAGGCATCATTGTCCTATGTACAGTATTTCTTGTATCTTGTTCAATAAATATCTCTATTTTCATATTACATGGCTGGTATCTTCAGGACAGACTTCATATGCAAGTGTTGTATATCATTGTTAGCATAATCCCTATAATATTATGTAGTGTCCTTCTTTGTCTCTTGTTATGTTTTTTTTGTTTGTTTGTTTTGAAGTCCGTTGTTTCAGATATAAGTATTGTTACCTTCTCTAAGTTGTTTTTCTGTTCATTTGCATGGGATATTTTTCTCTATCCCTTCACTCTCAGCCTGTGTAAATTTTTTATTCTGAGGTGTATCTTTTGTAGACAGCATGTATATGTGTCATATTTTTTGATCCATTCAGCTACCCTATGTCTTTTGATTGGAATATTTAATCCATTGATATTTAAGGTTATTTTTTAATGTATTTATTGATTATGCTATTACAGTTGTCCCATTCCCCCCCCACTCCACTCCATCCTGCCAACCCCCTCCCTCCCACATTCCCCCCCTATAGTTCATGTCCATGGGTCATACTTATAAGTTCTTTGGCTTCTACATTTCCTACACTATTCTTACCCTCCCCCTGTCTATTTTCCACCTATCATCTATGCTACTTATTCTCTGTACCTTTCCCCCCCCTCCCCCTCCCACTCCCCTATTGATAACCCTCCATGTGATCTCCATCTCTATGGTTCTGTTCCTGTTCTAGTTGTTTGCCTAGTTTGCTCTTGTTTTTGTTTTAGGTGTGGTCGTTAATAACTATGAGTTTGCTGTCATTTTTACTGTTCATATTTTTGATCTTTTTTTTTTCCTTAGGTAACTGCCTTTAACATTTCATATAATAAGGGCTTGGTGATGATGAACTTCTTTAACTTGACCTTATCTGAGAAGCACTTTATCTTCCCTTCCATTGTAAATGATAGCTTTGCTGGATACAGTAATCTTGGATGTAGGTCCTTGTGTTTAATCTTGGGTAATGTAATTACGATGTGCCTTGGTGTGTTCCTCCTTGGGTCCAGCTTCTTTGGGACTCTCTGAGCTTCCTGGACCTCCTGGAAGTCTATTTCCTTTGCCAGACTAGGGAAGTTCTCCTTCATTATTTGTTCAAATAAGTTTTCAATTTTTTGTTCTTCCTCTTCTCCTTCTGGCACCCCTATAATTCGGATGTTGGAATGTTTCAAGATGTCCTGGAGGTTCCTAAGCCTCTCCTCATTTTTCCGAGTTCTTGTTTCTTCATTCTTTTCTGGTTGGATGTTTCTTTCTTCCTTCTGTCCACACCATTGATTTGAGTCCCACTTTCCTTCGCATCACTATTGGTTCCCTGTACATTTTCCTTTGTTTCTCTTAGCATAGGCTTCATTTTTTCATCTGGTTTTCGAACAAATTCAACCAATTCTGTGAGCATCTTGATAACCAGTGTTTTGAACTGTGCATCTGGTAGGTTGACTATCTCTTTCGTTGCTTAGTTGTATTTTTTCTGGAGCTTTGAAGTGTTCTGTCATTTGGACCTTTTTTTTTTTTTTTTTGGTCTTGGCACCTCTGTTACTTTAAGGGGCGGAGCCTTAGGTGTTCACTGGGGCGGGGTAACACTGGTAGCTGCGCTGTGACGCTGTACGTGGGGGAGGGGCCGAGAGGGAGCAATGGCGCCCGCTCCACTCTCCTCCAGATTTCAATGTTTCACTCTGCTACCCACAATCAAACTGGGCCCCTCTGGTTCTGGTTCCCGAGTGGGTGGGCCTGTGCACATTCTAGGCCCCTGTGGGTCTCTCCAATGACCTCTCCTGTGAGGCTGGGAGTCTCTCCCGCTGCCGCCCCAACCCCCAAGGGCGTTTTCAATCAGAGGTTTGAGGCTTTATTTCCCTGAGCTGGAGCCCTGGGTTGCGCAGTCTGCTTCGATCCCCGCTGTTCGTCCGGTTTATCTGTGCGCGAATGTGGGGTTGTGGTGTGCTACCCGCCGCTCTGCCTGCCCCATTCTCTGCCACTCTGAGTCTGGCCCTCTCGAACAGAATCTGTGCACAAATGTGGGGCCGCAGGGTCTGCTAGTGCTGAACTGCCTGCGCCGTTGGTCTCACACTCCGCCAGTCTCGGTCCCGCCATAGCCACGTTAGTCCTCTCCACCCTGGTGCCTGTCTCTGCCCCTCCTACTGGTCTGGATGAATGTTTATTTTTTATTTACTTGGTGTCGGACCCCCTTGCCATTCAATTTTCTGTCAGTTCTGGTTGTGCGAGGAGGCGCAGTGTGTCTACCTATGCCGCCATCTTGGTTCTCCCTAAGGTTATTTTTTATTTTTTAATTTTAAGTGTATTTTTATTATGTTATTACAGTTTTCCCAATTTTTCCCCTTTTATACCCCATCCACCCAGCACCCCCCAGCCCTCCAGCATTCCCTCCCTTAATTCATATCTATGGGTTGTACATATAAGTTCTTTCTGCTTCCTACACCATTCTTTGCCTCTCCCCATCTATTTTCTGCCTACCAACTATGCTTCTTATTCCCTGTATCCCCCCCCCCATTCTGACTGGTTTTTGTTTATGACTTCTATTTCTTTAAAATATATTTTATTGATTATGCTATTATAATTGTCCCATTTTACTCCCCTTATTCCACCACCCTGCACAACCCCTCCCATCTGCATTACACCCCCACCCCAGTTCATGTCCATGGGTAGTACATATAATTTCTTTGACTTCTCCATTTATTATACTATTCTTAACTTCACTCTCTCTGTTTTGTACTTACCATTTATGCTTCTTATTCCCTCTACCTTTTCACCCATTCTCTACCCACCCCATCCATACTGATAACCCTCCATGTGATCTCCAATTCTGTGATTCTGGTCCTGGTCTAGTTGTTTGCTTAGTTTGTTTTTGTTTTTGTATTTTTAGGTTAGATTGTTGATAGTTGTGAGTTTGATTTCTTTTTACTGTTCATAGTTTTCTATCTTCTTCTATTTCTTAGATAAATCCCTTTAACATTTCATATAATAAGTGTTTGGGGATGATGAAGTCCTTTAACTTGACCTTATCTTGTAAGCATTTTATCTGCCCTTCCATTCTAAATGATAGCTTTCCTTGATAGAGTAATCTTGGATGTAGGTCCTTGCCTTTCAAGACTTTGAATACCTCTTTCCAGCCCCTTCTTGCCTGCAAGGTTTCTTTTGAGAAGTTATCTGATAGTCTTGTGGGAACTCCTTTGTAAGTAAGTTAAGTGTCTCCTTTTCTCTTGCTGCTTTTAAGAATCTCTCCTTATCTTTAATCCTGGGAAATTTAATTACGATGTGTCTTGGTATGTTTCTTCTTGAATCCAACTTCTTTGGGACTCTCTGAGCTTCCTGGACCTCCTGGAAGTCTATTTCCTTTGCCAGATTAGGGAAATTCTCTTTCATATGTTTTCAAATAAGTTTTCAATTTCTTCATCTTTCTCTTCTCCTGCTGGTACCCCTATGATTCTGATGTTGGAACATTTAAAGTTGTCCTGGAGGTTCCTAAGCCTCTTCTCATTTTTTTAATTCTTGTTTCTTCATTTTGTTCCAGTAGAATGTTTATTTCTTCCTTCTGCTCCAAACCATTGTTTTGAGTCCCAGTTTCTTTCCCGTCACTGCTGGTTCCCTATACATTTTACTGTATTTCACTTTTCATAGCCTTCCTTTTCCCCTCTATTTTTGTGATCCTACTCAACTGTTTCTGTGAGCATCCTGATTACCAGTGTTTTGAACTCTGCATCCGATAGGTTGGCTATCCCTTCATTGCTTAGTTGCATTTTTTCTGAAGCTTTGATCTGTTGTTTCATTGGGGCCTTTTGTCTCAGTGCACCTGTTATGCAGTAAAGGATGGAGCCTTAGGTGTTCTCTGGGGTGGAACAACTCATGTTGCTGCTGCATTGTGGTGCTGTATGTGGGGGAGGGGTTCAGGAGGGAACAATGCACTTGCTCGGCTCTCGGCTGACTTTAAGTCACTTCCTCTGCTACCCACAAACAAATTGGGCCCTTCTAATGCTGATATCCAGGTGGGTGGCCTTGTGTACATTTTAGGATGCTGTGCGTCTCTTCAAACTCCATTGTGAGGCTGGGAGTTTCTCCTGCTGCTGCAACACCCACAGGTATTTTCAGCCAGATGTTTTGAGGCTTTATTTCCCCACTCTGGAACCCTTGGTTGTGTGGTCTGTCTCGATCCCCATTTGTTCCTCCTAGTTTATCCATACACAAATGTGGGTCTTCCCCTCTGCCAGCTGTCACCTGCCCTGGTCCTCCAGCTGCCATATTACCATAAATCCTCTCCACCCCAGCAGCGGGTCTCTGACCCTCCTAGTGGTCTTGATGAATGTTTCCTCTTTAACTCCTTGGTTGTTGGACTTCCATACAGTTCTATTTTCTGGCAGTTCTGGTTTTTGGTTTTTTTCCCCTTAAATTTGATGTCCTTCTTTTGGTTGTGCAAGGAGGCACAATATATCTACCTACACCCCCATATTGGCCAGAAGTCTGTTAATGACTTCTATTTTTGAATTTAGTATCTCTTTAAGTTCTCACTGAGATCATCCATTCTTCTCCTGAGGTCCATGAGCATGTTTATAACCAGTATTTTAAACTCTGCCTCTGGTAGGTTGCTTTCATTTCATCTATTTCTTTTAATTCTTCTGGGGGATTTCTGTTTTTTTTTTCTTTCTTTCTTGGGATTTTTTTGTTGTTGTTGCCCCATTTTTCTCTCTGTGTTAGGCAGATGTGCTATATTTCCCAAATTTATTTTGATTGTTTTATGATGAATGTGTCTTGTTGGTGTCAGTGGCACAATATTCCAGAACACTTGAGCTCTGTGGTCCTGGAGTGTTTCCTGTGGGTTATGTATCCCATCTGTTATAGTTGAATTTTGAATTCTGTTGGCTCTTTAATGGGTAGAGTTAACCCTTCAGCTGGGTGGCTGTAAGGGAAACCCTTGACCACCATGTGTTGGGTGATGTGCAGGGGTTGACTCTTGAAGTGGTGGTGTTCCCTACAGTGTCTGGAGCCTGCAGGAGTCTCCTTTTGGGTGTACCAATTGTGTGGCTTGTTTGCTTGATTTCTGGTGTGTTATGAAGACCACCATGATTTTGTTGGTTCTTTGTCCACTTGGGTGGAGTTACAGACTTTGTTTATAACTGGCCTTGGGCTACCTGTCTGTAGCTACTGTGCTGTTTACTGCTTGTGTCTGTGTCTAATGGAACTATGTGTGTGTGTGAGGGGCAAATCTGTGTAAAAGAGTCCGCTTCTTTCTGCTTAGAACTGGAGGAAGCTCTGTCAAAGGCCAAGGCCCCTTGTGGCCTGCCTCCACCTTCCATCTACTCTGCCTCTCCCTGAGGTTGCCTGGTCTTCCTCCTACCCCATTTGTTGAGAAATTGTAGGATGAACCCAGGACAATAGGTTAGTGGGTCCCCTATTTGCAAGTCATGCAGTCTGTAGGGCACTTAGTGAGGGGAAAGTAGCCCCTGTTCAAAGCAAACCCTTTAGTTTTGCCAGAGTCTTCAGCTCTCGTTTTTTCAGGGGGGCTCACTGTTGATTCAGGATGCGTACAGATAGCTCTCCTCTTTGCAGGAGTAAGCTCAGCAGCCTTGGACTTCAGGGGAAAGATATAAAATGTCTCCCATTGAGGTCGATGCCAGCCTAGCCCACAGGGTGAGGCTAAGCTCTTTGTATCATTCCCAGACCTTGGGAGGAGACAATATCTCTGTCTTATTTCCAGCAATAGCTTCCAAGGGTCTCACACTTTGAAGGTACCTTTTCTGAGCTGGTCTTCTTCCCCCCGTGGAAATGCACCCAGTAGGGGAATCTGGCTAGGCAGGGCTGATATAAACAGTTTTCCATTGGAGGTGGTGCCCACAAACCTGTAGAAAGGATTCTTTTCTTTTCTGGGCATGTGCTGAGACTGTATTTGCCTCTCTGCAAAATATCCAAGCAGTTCAGCCCTCACCATCTAACTCTCAGACAGTAGCCTCCCCAGAAGGCACAGTTCAAAACTTTTGGCTCCATGTGGCACCTAGCTCACTGCCAAACCAACCTAGGTAGGGTCCAAAGTCCCCACTTTGTGTAGCAACCCAATCTCTCCATGGGGAAGGTCTCATCAGGCGAGGCCCAAAACTCTTAGGTAAGCATGGTGCAACTGCAAAAACTTCAGGATTGGCTAAAAATTCCCAGCTCTGCATTGCTCAACTGCATCTTCAAACTCAGCAGAAGTGACCTATAGGTAGGGATCAGGGTGCTGCCTGTATGCTCAAGGAGTAAGAGACCAGTCCTCTTTTCTGATCAGTTAGTTAAGTCACTGTCTGGGTCTTCATCCAAAGTCTACCCAGATAATAGAGGGCCCTTTAAAGTAGTGCTGACTGTAACCTGCAGGGCCCTTCATGGAACCCACGTGCAGTCGCATGACCTCTCTAGCAGCCTGAGCCTGCATCATGAACTCTCCAGGCTGGTGTTGCAACAATAGGAGTGCTCCACACTGAAAGGTAGAACACAGGCATGGTGTATCTGGCTGGTTCCTACTGCCAGATGCTATACTGTCTCCTCTTTCTATCTCTATTGCTGTATATATTTTTTAGAATAAGCATAATTTAAGGAATAATTTTCTGTCATGAGTTATCACTTCTTTGCAATAAAACATTTCTCTGTGTGCATGCATGGAAAAAGTTTCTGTAAAAGAATCCAAAACTTGTAAGAAACAGAAGATAAAGTATTACCCCCCAAAAACTTCTAACTTCTTAGAGGGTTTCATATAATATTTGATAATATATTGAATGTCTATTTGTGAAACATTTAATAGCAGAGATTGCAGGAGACATCTTATTTATTAACCATTAACTCTACTTTTAAAAATAAACAGCAATAAATCATTAGGTTGGTGTTGTTCACTGATATATCCAAAACACCATAACATTGTGTGTAATAGTTCAATAAATAATTGTTGAAATAGCCATATGATTAGACTCTGTACACAAAGGCTGAGGTGAATTAAGGTAATTTAAAATGGAAACCACTAGATAATAAAGCACATAGTGTGGCCTTAATTATGTAGTTGTTCCAGAATTGAAAATGGATGAAAGAACTGAAATAGTTCGATGGTCTGGCCACTGGGCTACTTGGGTGGCCATGGGCTTTTTTCTTACTCCACTGTGAATTTTGGAGCAAACACAGGCTAATTAGACATGGAGCAGATGCTACAAAATATTGCTATGGTGAATGAAAACATTTTATATAGCAATAATGTTTCATAGCAATTAACAGTGATTTTCAAATACTATGACAATAAAAGTTAAAGTTGCATGATTTCATTGGCCTGTCCAATGAAGGCATAAATAATTCATTCATATTTATTTATCTAGATGATTCTTATTGAACACAATGAGCATGTCTATCAGTTATTTCTCATATATAGTGTGTCAACTCAGGAAGATTCTACATATTAAAAGTGTAGCCACTCTGAAACGATTTCATTTAAACAAAAATCTTGTGTAAAAAATGTTTTGTAAGCAGCCTTTCCCTATGAGGTTTAGGTTATCTTTCAGGAATTAGAAATGGATAGATAAGAAATATAATAACACTTTGACTTTACAAATTATTATTTATTATTTATTATTATTTTTCATTGAATTTAGTGGTGTGACATTGGTTAATAAAATTACATAGGTTTCAGGTATGCAATAATACATTACATCACCTATATATTGTGTTGTGTGTTCAACACCCCATGTCAAGTCTCCTTCCATCACCATTTATACCCTTTTTAATATCTTCTACCTGCCCCCCACCCCTACTTCTTTGTGGCAATCACCATACAGTTATCTCTACCCATGAGTCTTTCTTCTTTTTCCTTGTTTAATCCCTTCACCCAGCTCCAAACACCCTTCTGACAACTGTCAGTGTGGTCTCTAACAATGCATCTGTCTCCACTTTCTCAGCTTATTTTGTTCATGAAATTTCACATATAAGAAAAATCATATGGCACTAGTCTTTCTCTGACTGGCTTATTTCACTTAGCAAAATAGTCTCCAGGTCCATCATGCCATCACAAAAGGTAAGATTTCCTTCTTTTTTATGGCTGAGTAGTATTCTATTGTATAAATGTACCACTACTTTTTAATCCACTCATCTATGTGATAGCCATTTGGGCTAGTTAAAAATCTTGGCTATTGTAAATAACACTGCAAAGAAATAGGGGTGCATATATTCTTCAAATTATTATTTTGGGTTTCTTTGGATATATTTCCAGAAATGGAATCACTTGGGTCATAAGGCAGTGTCATTTTAAATTTTATTTAGATAACTCCATACTGCTTTCCTCAATGACTACACCAGTCTGCATTCCCACCAACAGTGCATGAGAGTTGCCTTCTCTCCACATCCTAGCCAACACTTGTAGCTTGTTTATTTATTGATGATAACCATTCTGAAAAGTGTGAGGTAATATCTCATTGTAGTTTTAATTTCCATGTCTCTGATGATTAGTGATGTTGATCATCATTTCATGTCTACTGCTATCTGTGTCTTTGGAGAAGCATCTATTCAGATCCTTTGCCCATTTCTTTTTTTTTAAATTATTATATTGTCATTCAAGTACAGCTGTCTGAATTTACCCTCCACCACTCCCCCCAACCCCAGCCATCCCCACCTCCCTCTGCCCATTTCTTAATTGGATTATTAATTTTTGGTTTTGAATTTTATAAGTTTCTTATGAATTTCAAATATTAACCACTTATCAAATGTACCCACTGAGATATTCCTCCATTCAGTGGGTACCATTTTCATTTTGTTGATGGTTTCCTTTGCTGTGCAAAAACTTTTTAGTTTGGCATAATCCCATATGTTTATTTTGTTTGTTTGTTTCTCTTGCTATGAGAAATACCAAAGATTATAATGCCTATATTTTCTCCTATGATTTTTATGGTGTTGAGTCAAACATTGAAGTCTTTCATCTATTTTGAGTTTATTCTTGAGTATGGTGTAAAAAAGAGGTGTAGTTTAATATTTTTTGCATGTATGCTGTTTTTTCAACATCATTTATTTAATAGACTATCTTTGCCTCCTTTGTTGTATATTAATTGACTATAAAGCCATAGATTTATTTCTGGGCTCTCTATTCTTTTTCTAAAGATTTTATTTATCTGTTTTTCACTTGTACACCAAAAATGAAATAGCAGAAACAGAAATCAGGAAAAAATTCCTATTAACTATAGCAACAAGAAAAATAAGTACTTAAGAATAAACTTAACCAATGAAGTAAAAGACTTGTATTTGGAAAACTACAGAATACTGAAGAAATAAATTAAGGAAGACACAAATAAATGGAAGCAGATACTATGTTCATGAATGGGAAGAATTTACATCATCCAAAAGTCCATACTACCCAAAGCAATTTGCAGATTCAACACAGTCCCTATCAAAATACCAATGACATACTTCACATAGAACAAACATTTTGAAAATGTGTATGAACCATAAATGACCCTGAATAGCTGCAGCTATTTTGAGGAAGAAGGCAAAGTAGGAGGGATCACAGTACCTGGCATCAAACTATATTACAAGACCACTGTAATCAAAATAGTCTGGTACTGGCATGAGAACAGACACAGATCAATGGAACACAATAGAGAGCCCAGAAATAAACCCATGTCAATGTGGTCAGTTAACATTTGACAAAAGGGGCAGGAAAATAAAATAGAGTAAAAATAGCCTGTTCAATATTTGGTGTTGGGAGCTCTGGGCAAGTACATGCAAAGAAACATTAAACTAGACCACCAACTTACACCATACACAAAAATAAATTCAAGATGGATAAAAGACTTAAATATAAGTTGTGACACCATAAAAGTCTTACAGGAAAACATAGGCAGGAAAATTTCAGATACCCCATGCAGCAATATTTTCACTGATACTTCCCCTAAGGCAAGGGATATAAAGAAAAGAGTAAACAAATGGGACTACATCAAACTAAAAAGCTTCTGCATGGTTAAACAAAACATCAACAGAATGGAAATGGAACCAACCTTAGTGGAAAACATATTTGCCAAAGATACTTCAAACAAGATTTTAGTTTCCAAAATATATGAAGAACTCACATGACTCCACACCAGGAAGACAAACAGTCCAGTTAAAAAATGGACAAAGGACTTGAACATATACTTCTCCAAGGAGGACATACAGAGGGTCCATAGACACATTAAAAAATATTCAACATCACTAGCCATCAGAGAAATGAAAATTAAAACCACAATGAGACACCATTTCACACCCATCAGAATAGCTAGCATCAATATCAACAAACAAGAAGTGCTGGCAAGGTTGTGGAGAAAAGATAACTCTAGTGCACTGTTGGCGGGAATGCAGGCTGGTGTAGCCACTGTGGAAAACAATATGGAATTTGCTCAAAAACCTAAAAATGGAACTACTTTTTGATCCAGTGATTCCACTGCTGGGACCATACCCTCAGAATTCTGAAATTCTGATTCAAAAGAACCTATGCATCCCAATATTCATAGCAGCACAATTTACAATACCCAAGTACTGTAAACAGCCTAAGTGCCCATCAGTAAATGGGTGGGTCAAAAAACTGTGGTACATTTACATGATTGAATACTACGCAGCAGAAAGAAAGAAGGAACTCCTACCCTTGGCAACAGTGTGGATGGAACTGGAGAGCATTATGTTAAGAGAAATAAGCCAGGTGATGAAAGACAAATAGCATATGATCTCAAGTATAAGTGGAACCTAATCAATATAATAAACAAATGAACAAGATAAACTAGAAACTTGGAAATAATGAACAAAAGGACAGTAACCAGAGGGGAGGAGGAGGGGAATAAAGAGGGAAAGAGGGGCATGGGCAAGCCAAGGAAGATAAAGTGGACTCAAAGGCAGGGACAATGGGGGGTATTGAGTGTAGGAGTTGGGTGAATGGGTAGGGGAGAGCAATGGTGGAAAAGGTGGGATAACTGTAACTGAACAATAAATAAATAAATAAATAAATATTTGTTTATTTACATTTAGAGAGAGGGGAAGGGAGGTAGTAAGAGAGGAAGAAAAACATTAATGGTCAAGAGATACATGGATCACTTGCTTCTCTCCAGTTTCAGACCTGACCCACAACCCAGGCATGTGCCCTGACTGGGAATGAAACCGGTGAGCTTTTGGTTCACAGGCCAGTGCTCAATCCACTGAGCTACCCCAGTCAGGGCTCAGCTCTCTATTCTATTCCATTGATTTCTACATCTGTTTTTATGTCAGTACCATGCTGTTTTGATTACTTTGGAACTTGTAGACATCAGGCAGCATGATTCCTCCAACTTTGTTCTTTTTTTTCTCTCTCTCAAAATTGCTGTGGTTATTTGGGGTCTTTTGTGGTTCCATATAATTTTTTTGGAATGTTTGCTGTATTCCTGTGAAATACTTTATTGGTGTCTTGATAGGAATTGTGTTGAATCTATAGATTGCTTTGGGTAATATGGACATTTTAATGATGTTAATTTTTCCTATGCATAAACATGGTATTTGCTTCTACTTATTAGTATCTTCAATTTCTGCCTTCAGTGTCTTATAATTTTTTAGTACAGGTCTTTCACATCCTTGGTTAAATTTATTCCTAGGTAATTTTTTGAAGCAATTGTAAGTGAGATTGTTTTCTTAGTCTCCCTTTCTGAGAGTTCATTATTGGTGTATAAAAATGCAACTGTTTTTTGGCTACTTATTTTGAACCTGCTACTATACTGAATTCATTTGTCAGATCTCATAGTTCTTTTGTGGATTTTTTTTTTTTTTTAGATTTCTCTACATGCAGTGTTATGTCATCTGCAAATAATGACAGTTTTAATTCTCCAAATTAGGTGCCTCTTACATCTTCTTTTTGTCTCATTGCTGTGGCTAGTATTTCCAGTACTACGTTGAATAAGAGTGGTGAAAGCAGACATCCTTGTCTTTTTCCCAATCTTAAAAGAAACACTTGTATTTTTTGCCCATTGAGCATGATGTTGGCTGCGGGTTTGTCTTAAATAGACTTTATTGCATTCAGTTGTGTTTCCTCTATTCCTACTTTGACAAGCGTTTTTAGCCTAAATAGGTGCTAAATTTTATTGAATGCTTTTCTGCATCTATTAATATGTAATGTGATTTTTATCTTTGATTTTATTTACATTTATTGATTTGTGGATTTTGTACTCACCTCGTGTCCTGATCATAAATGCTACTTGATCATGACATGTGATCTTTTTAATATATTGCTCTATCTGGTTTGCTAACATTTTGTTGAAGATTTTAAGATCTATGTTTGTCAGGGATATCAGTCTATGATTTTCTTTCTTTGTGGTGTCTATAACTAGTTTGGAATTAGAATAGCTTGCTCCATAAAATGATCTTGGGAGTTTTGCCTCCTCTTGAATTTTTTGGAATAATTTGAAAGGTATAGGTGTTAGGTTTTTTTGATTGTTTGGTAAAATTCACATGTGAAGCCATCTGGTTTAGGACTTTTATTTGTTGGGAGTTTATTTTATTACTGCTTCAATCTCACTAGGGGTAATCAATCCATTAAGATTCTTTAATTCTTCCTGATTTAGTTTTGGAAGATTTTTCTAGGACTTTATCCATATTTTTCTAAATTGTCCAATTTATTGGCATATAGTTGTTCATAACATTTTCTTAAAATCTATTGTATTTTTTGTGTCAGTTGTAACTTTTCTTCCATTTCTGATTTCATTTATTTGGGCGCTCATGCATGTGTTCTCTCTCTTTCTTTCTCTCTCTCTCTGTTGATGACTCTTATAGGAGTGCCAATCTTGTTTGTTTTTCTAAAGAACAAGCTCTTGGTATCACTGATGAAAAACACGTCTGAACACAATTCAATGTGTTCAAAGACACATTGTGTTTTTAAAAAATAATTCTTAGATTGTTCTTCACTTCAATGTCTCTGGTTATATTTTGTTTGCTTTTTTCTTCTGTTGATTATGTTCCAGTTAAAGGTGAGACATATGGTATTAAGAAAACTTTCAAATTACATTAAAACAATATAAAAATGCAAAAAAAATAATTCTTAAAAAATAATTCTCACTGGAGAATATGATGTCTTATTGACTTTTTTTAGTGAGAGAGGACAAAGGAAAGAGAGAGAGAGAGAGAAATAGAGATACATCAGTGTGAGAGAGAAACATTTATTGGTTGCCTCCCATACATGTCTGACCTGGTATTTAACCTGAAACCTAGGTGTGTGCCCTGATCAGGGATTAAGCCCTCAACCTTTTTTTGGTGTATGGGATGATGCTCCAACAAACAGAGCTACCCAGCCAGGGTGATCTTTTGTATCATTTTTTAGACTATATTTTGTTTATTTTGCTGAAATCTTTATTATCTCCTTCATTCTACGTACTTTGGGCTTTTTTGTTGTTGTTGTTGTTGTTTTTTCAGTTTCTTGAAGTATAAAGTTACATTGTTAATTTGAGTTATTTCTTGTTTCCAAGGTAGGTCTGTAATGCTGTGACTACTTTTGTTGTGTCTCTTTGATTTTGAGTTGTGTTTTTGTTTTTATTTATTTCAGTGTAACTTTTTCTTTTTTGCAGTTTAGCACCTTATTTTATTTTCTATTGTTTATGCTATTCAAGTTGTTCTTTCTTTTTCCTCCTTTGCCCCCTCTACCTAGCCCTACCCTCTCCCTTCCCTCAGTCAATCCCATATATTTGTCAGTGTCCATGGATCATACATTTAATCTCTTCACTTTCTTGCATCCAGTCCTTCCCCTCCCCTCTGGCAGATGTCAGTCTGTTCCATGTATGTATGCTTTGGTTTCTAGTTTGTTCATTAGTTTATTGTGTTCATGAGATTCCACTTATAAGTAAGATCTTGCAGTATTTGTCTTTCACAGACTGTTTTATTTCACTTAGCCTAATACTCTCAAGGTAATGTTTTATAACTTCTTTGATATGGTTGTTAACCCATTCGTTATTTAGTAACATGTTATTTAGCCTCCATGACTGTGTGTTTTTCACCTTTTTTTCTTGTGGCCGATTTCTAAATTCATACCATTATGTTCAGAGAAGATGCTTGATATGATTTCAATCTTTTAAAATTTATTGAGACTTGTTTTGTGTCCTAACATGTGGTGTATCCTAGAAAATGTGCCATGTACATCTGCAAGGAATGTATATTCTGCTGACTTGGGATGAAATACTCTGAATATATTAATTAAATTCGTCTCACCTAGTGTGTCATTAAAGGCAACCATTTCCACTTGATCCTTCTCTGAAAGATCCATACATTGATGTCAATAAGGTGTCAAAATCTCCTATAATGACTGTATTACTGTCAGTCTCCCTTTATGTCCATCAAGATTTACTTTATATATTTAAGTGCTCCTATGTTGGGAACATTAATGTTTACCAAAGTTATATTCTCTTATTGCATAGCTCCTTTTATCATTATGTAGTGTCCTTCTTTGTCTCTTATTATAGCCTTTGTTTTAAAGTCTGTATTGTCGCAAATTGTAAGTATTCCTCCCCTAGCTTTTTTTTTTCCATCTCCATTATCTTTTTCCCATCACTTTACTTTTAGTCTCTGTGTATTTTTTTTTCTGAGGTGGGTCTCTTATAAACAGCATTTATATGGGTCATGCTTTCCTATCTATTCAGCCATGCTATGTCTTTTGATTGGAGCATTTAAAACATTTATATTTAAAGTGATTGGTGATAGGTACATAGTTATTTTCATTTTATTTTTTTATTTCTTTTTTTAGTTTTATCCTTATTCTACTTCTTAAAGCAGGCCTCTTAACATTTCTTATAATGCTGGTTTGGTGCTAACAAATGCCATTAGATATTTTTCAGGAGGGAAGCTCTTTATTTCTTCTTCAATTTATTTATTTTTTACATATTTCAAAAAGTTTAATATAAAATTATTCTTTTTATTTTCTCAATATGATTTTTATATTTATTTTTTACTTTTATTCTTTTATCATTTTTTATTGTTGTTCAAATAGAGTTGTCTCCATTTTCCTACCACCACTTTTACCAGCCTAACCCCCCCACCACCTCCCACCCTCAATCCTTCTCCCCTTTAGCTTCATCCATGGGTCCTTTATACATGTTCCTTGAACCTTCCTTTCTTTCACCCATTATCTCCCTCACCCCTCCCCTCTGGTTACTGTCAGTTTGTTCTTCATTTCAATATCTCTGGTTATATTTTACTTGCTTGTTTGTGTTGTTGATTAGGTTCCATTTATAGATGAGATCATATGGTGTTTGTCTTTCCCCACCTGCGTTATTTCACATAACATAATGCTTTCCAGTTCCATCCATGCTTTTGCGAAGGCTAGGACCTTCTTTCTTTCTGCTTCGTAGTATTCAATCATGTAAATGTACCACCATTTTTTGACCCACCCATTTACTGATGGGCACTTAGGCTGTTTACAGTACTTGGGTATTGTAAATTGTGCTGCTATGAATATTGGGATGCATAGGTTCTTTTGAATTGGTGTTTCAGGATTCTTAGGGTATAGTTCTGGCTGTGGGATCACTGGATCAAAAGACAGTTCCACTGTTAGTTTTCTGAGGAAATTCCATACTGTTTTCCACAATGGCTGCACCAGCCTGCATTCCCGCCAACAGTGCACTAGGGTTCCCTTTTCTCCACAATATCGCCAGCACTTATCGCTTATTGATTTGTTTATGATGGCCATTCTCACCAGTGTGAAGTGGTATCTCATTGTGGGTTCAATTTTCATCTCTCTGATGGCTAGTGATGCTGAGCATCCTTTCATATGTCTCTGGTCCGCTGCATGTCCTCCTTGGAGAAGTGTCTGTTCTGGTCCTTCTCCCATTTTTTTTACAGTTGTCCCATTTCCCCCACTTTATTCCCCCCCTCCTGTGTACTCCCTTCCACCTGCATCCCCCCCCCCCTTTAGTTCATGTCCATGGGTCACATATATTAAGTTATTTGGCCTCTACATTTCCGATACTATTCTTAACCTCCCCCTGTCTATCTTCTACCTACAATTTATGCTACTTATTCTCAATACCTTTTCCCCCTCTCTCCCCACCCGCTCCCCCACTGATAACCCTCTATGTGATCTCCATTTCTGTGATTCTGTTCCTGTTCTAGTTGTTTGCTTAGTCTGGTTTTGTTTTAATTTCAGTTATTAATAACTGTGAGTTTGTTGTAATTTTACTGTTCATATTTTTTATCTTCTTTTTCTTAGATAAGTCCCTTTAACATTTCATATAAGTGCTTGGGAATGATGAACTCCTTTGTCTTATCTGGGAAGCACTTTATCTGCCCTTCCATTGTAAGTTATAGCTTTGCTGGATAGAGTAATCTTGGATGTAGGTCCTTGCCTTTTGGGACTTGGAATACTTCTTTCCAGCCTCTTCTTGCCTTTAAGTTTTCTTTTGAGAAATCAGCTCAATGGGAACAGTCTTATGGGAACTCCTTTGTAGGTAACTGTCTCTTTTTCTCTTCCTGCTTTTAAGATTCTCTCCTTACTTTTAATCTTGGCTAATGTAATTATGATGTACCTTGGTGTGGTCTTCCTTGGGTCCAACTTCTTTGTACTCTCATCTTCCTGGCCTTCCTGGAAGTCTATTTTCTTTGCCAGATTGGGGAAGTTCAAATAAGTTTTCAATTTCTTGCTCTTCCTCTTCTCCTTCTGGTACCCCTATGATTCAGATGTTAAAATGTTTAAAGGTGTCCTGGAGGTTCCTAAGCCTCTTCTCATTTTTTTGAATTCTTGTTTCTTCATCCTGTTCTGGTTGAATGCTTATTTCTTCCTTCTGGTCCACACCGTTGATTTGAGTCCTGGTTTCCTTCCCTTTACTATTGGTTCCCTCTACATTTTCCTTTATTTCACATAGCATAGCCTTCATTTTTTCATCTAATTTGTGACCATATTCAACCAATTCTGTGAGCATCCTGATTACCTGTGTTTTGAACTGTGCATCTGATAGGTGGCTATCTCTTCATTGCCTAGTTGTATTTTTTCTAGAGCTTAGATCTGATCTTTCATTTGGGCCGTTTTTTTTTGTCTCGACATGACTGTTACGTAGTAAGGGGCAGAGCCTTAGGTATTCACCAGGGTGGGGCAACCCACATTGCTGCGTTGTGATGCTGTATGTGGGAGAGGGGTTCAAGAGGGAACAATGCTGCTTGCTCCACTCTTTGCTGGTTTTCAGTCACTTCCTCAGCTATACACAATCAAATTGGGCCCTTCTGGTGCTGATTCCCAGGTGAGTGGGCTTGTGTACGTTCTAGGACCTTGTTAATTTCTCCAATGAACTCTTCTGTGAGGCTGTGAGTTTCTCCTGCTGCCACCTCAACCCCCACAGGTGTTTTTAATCAGAGGTTTGAGGATTTTTTTTCCCCTTGATGTGGATCCCAGCCAGCAGGATTGTGGCAGCAATAGACAAATACACACGGACTACAAAAATCCTGTGCAGAAAAAGGGACGGTATGGCCACTCTCTAAGTGAGAGAGAGAAAGAGGGCTAGAGAGAGCCCAAGAGAGAGAGCCGACCCCTGCCTGGACAGGCTTTTATTGCTTTTCTGGGCACATTACATTGAGATGGTCCTCATTTACTATGCACAGGTTCACTGTAGGTGATTACCTTTTACAGACAACAAAGGACAGAATTCTGGTAATTACTTCAAAGAGAAGAATGTTAGAGCTCAAGAGGGAAAGTCATTGAACTGGTTACACTCCATACTTGGGAGGTTTAGCACAGACTTTAGGAAGTTAAAGATGCTCAGCAAACATTTGCTACCTCAATTCAGGGTGAGTTTTAGCAAAAGCAAGTCTCATAGCAGCCTAGGTACAATGCAGGCCTGATTCCCCATGGGGGAACCTGTCTATGGGTGTGGGTCCTGCCTGCCGAACCTTGTTCCCACTGGCTTTTCCAAGTGGGAGCTGGGCTACATTTCCCACGTGTGGAACAGTTCCCTATATCCCCTCACTGGAACCCTGGGTTGCACGGTCTGTCTCGCTCCCCATTTATTCCTTCTGGTTTATCTGCATGTGAATGCGGGAGCACCCAGTACACAATCCACCTCCTCCTGGGGTCCATCAACTGCCACCTTGCCATAGTCCTCTACTCCCAGCTGCTTGGCTCTGCCTCCCCTACTAGTCTGGATGAGTGTTTCTTCTTTAACTCCTTGATTGTCAGACTTACATACAGTTTGACTTTCTTTCAGTTCTGGTTGTTTTTTGTTTTTAAATTATTTGTTGTCCTTCTTTTGGTTGTGCAAAGAGGCACAGTGTGTCTACCTATGCCTCCATCTTGGCCAGACCTTCTCCCATTTTTTAATTGGTTTGTCTTCCTGGAATGGAGTCTTGTGAGTTCTTTATGTATTTTGGAGATCAAACCCTTGTCCGAAGTATGATTTGCCAATTTGTTTGCCCATACATTTGGCTCTCTTTTCATTTTGCTCATGTTTTCTTTAGCTGTGAAGAAGCTTTTTGTTTTGATGAGGTCCCATTTGTTTATTCTTTCCTTTATTTCCTTGCTCTAGGGAACATATTGGTGAAAATATTGCTACATGCAATATCTGAGATTTTCCTCCCTATGTTCTCCTCTAGGATTTTTATAGTGTCATGACTCATGTCTACATCTTTTATCCATCTTGAATTTATTTTTATGTATGGTGTAAGTTGGTGATTGAGTTTCATTTTTTTTTGCATGTAGCTGTCCAGCTCTCCCAACACTATTTGTTAAAGCAGCTAGTTTTATTCCATTTTATGCTTCTGCCCCCTTTGTAAAATATTAATTGAGCATTGAGACTTGGGTTTATTTCTGGGCTCTCTATTCTGTTCCATTGGTCTGTGTGTCTGTTCTTATACCAGTACCATACTATTTTGATTACCATGGCCAAGTAACATGTTAGATGTTAAGTATGGTCACCCCTCCTACTTTGTCTTCTTTCTCAAAATTGCCATTGCTATTCATGGTCGTTTATGGTTCCATACAAATTTTTGAAATGTTTGTTCTATGTCTGTGAAATATGCCATTGGTATTTTGATAGGGACTGCATTGAATTTATACATTGTTTTGGGTAGTATAGACATTTTGATGATGTTAATTCTTCCAATCCATGAAATAGTATATGCTTCCATTTATTTGTGTCTTCCTTAATATCTCTTTTCAGTGTTATGTAGTTTTCTAAGTACTGGTCTTTTACCTCCTTGGTTAGCTTTACTCCTAGGTACTTTATTTTTCTTGTTGCTATATCAAATGGGGATTTTTTTCCTGATTTCTGTTTCTGATATTTCATTGTTGATGTATAAAAATGCCTTTGATTTCTGAATATTGACTTTGTATCCAGCCATTTTGCCAAATTTATTTATTAGATCAAGCAGTTTTTTGGTGGAGATATAGGATTTTCCATGTACACTATCATGTCATCTGCAAACAATGACAATTTTGTTTCCTCTTTTCCAATTTGGATGCCTTTTATTTCTTTTTCTTGTCTGATTGCTGTGGCTAGGACTTCCAATGCTATATTGAATAGAATTGGTGAAAGTGGACATCCTTGTCTTGTTCCTGACCTTAGTGGAAAACTTTTAGTTTTTGTCCATTGAGTATAACGTTGGCTGCAGGTCTGTTATACATGGCCTTTATTATGTAGAGGAATGCTCCCTCTTTCCCACTTTGGTAAGTGTTTTTATCATAAATGGGTGCTGTACCTTATCAAATGCTTGTTCCTCATCTATTGATATGTTCATGGGATTTTTCTTTCCTTTTGTTTTTGTGATGTATTAGGTTTATTGATTCACAAATGTTGTACCATTCTTGCATCCCTGGTATGAATCCCACTTGATTGTGGTGTATGGTCTCTTCAGTGTGTTGCTGGATGCAGTTTGCCAATATTTGGTTGAGGATTTTAGGATCTGTGTTCATCAGCAATTAGCCTGAAATATTTCTGTGAGTAATCAGATCACAGTCTACTTGCTGCTCCCTTGTATGTAACTACTTGCTCTTCTCTATCAGCTTTTAGGATTCTCTTGTTGTCTTTAGCCTTGTCGTTTTAATTAGGATGTGTCTCAGTGTAGGCCTCTTTGTCTCTAACATGTTTGGGATTTTCCACACTTCCCTGACTTGTGTCTTTTCCTTCACTAGATTAGGGATATTTTCTGTCATTATTTCTTCAAATACGTCCTCAAAACCTTCCTCGTTCTCTTCTCCTTCTAGTATTTCCATGATGTGGATGTTGTTATGTTCATGTTGCCTAAAATATTTCTTAAGCCCTCCTCATTTTTTAAATTATTTTTTCTTTTTCTACTCTACCTGGGTGGTTTTCTTTACTTTGCCTTACAAATCAGTGTTTTGATCCTCTGCTGCATCTAAGCTACTGTTTGTTTCTGACAGTGTATTATTTATTTCAGATATTGCATTTTTTATTTCTGACTAGTCCTTTTTTAAAGTTTCTATGTCTTTTTTTCATGCTGTTAACTATCCTTATAATCATTACTCTAAACTTTCTATCTGATAAATTGCTTGCCTACATAACCTCTAGTCTTTCTTCTGGAGAATTTTCTTATTTTTTCATTTGGGGTCTGTTTCTTTGTCTTCCCATTTTGGCTGTTTTTTCATATTTTCTGACTTATTTGTTAAACTAATCTGTGATACAGGCTTAAGTTTTAATCAGTTGCCTCACTTAAGCACCACAGGGTAGGGCACAGTAATTCCTGAGGACAGGACTATTGCTTCCCCTCAGGATGATGCCACTTGGGGAGGAGTGCTCTGTCTGACAAAGATGGCTCCTGCATATGGGGAAGGACTCAGCACTGGGATCCTGGAAGCTGTTCCTTCAGTTCTCTCACAAGAGCCACCTATCCCATACTTTCCTCAATTGTCTCTAGTCCACTCTCCCTCTCTTTTCCTGAGTCCAGGGTAAGTGTCTGCAGACAGAATTTTGTATGTGGGCCTTTTAAGAGGCTCTCTGTGTCTCCAGCCATCTATCTCTCCCTGGAAGACAGAAGCTCTGCTTTATTTTCACAGCTGGATGTTACCTGGGTTCATTTCTTCCTCTTGTGGTGTAGGCTGTGGAGCCCAGCTTGGAGTTTAGACCACACACTTCTTAGGAGTTAACCCAGGCCACTGAAGTATCCCTCTAGAACTTTAGCCACCACCCATGGTAGCCCAGCCATCCCTCTTGTGCCTCCTCCACTCTCTATACCAGTCTCATTGTGGTGAAGTCATTTCTTCTGTCTGTCCTTAGTTATAAGGCTTCTTTCCAACTAGTGTTCAGTTGGTTAAGGATGCTTTCTCTCTAATTTAGTTGTAATTGCAAATTGGTCCTGGGAGGAGGTTAGTATCACTTCCACTTACTCCCTCACCAACTTGGATCACAAATGTATCTCCTGTGAGTGTTATGTGCCAATCAGGCTTCAGGGAAGGTGGTGAGTGTGGTCCCCAACCCAGAGCCACAGTATTAAATCTGTCCTGGATTTTTTTTTTACCCTGCCAGGGTGGAGCCACTAAGAGTCATGTGGGTTGTGCCTCTGGAACCTGGAGATTTGGTCTGCTAGAAGCTGGAAGGGTGGTTTTATCATATCTCCTGTGAGGCGGAAGTACCAGCCATTTTCATGGGAATGTGGGGTAATGGTCCCTGCCCCCAAAACCTGAAAACTCAGTCACTGACACTCACTTAGTGTGCTCAGATGTCTACACCCTGGCCAAGGCAGCTGACTCCTCAGCAGAGCATAAAGCTAGCTATATATGGTGGGGCAAGAGGGAGTCTAGAGACTAGGGAAATTGCTTTCTTTCAGGCTGATGCTACATAGATTGGAGTGCTCCACTTAGGAAAGATGGCATCTTCAGTAAGGAAGAATAACTGCACAAGGATCCTGTCAGCTTTCTCCTCAGTTCCCTCCCCAGAGCCACAAACCCTTGACTCCCACCTGACTCTAGTTTGCCCTACCCTGTCTCTGCCAGAGCACAGGGTGAGTGTCTGCCAATAAAATTTTGTACATTGGCCCTTATAGAGAATTCCTGTGTCACAGCTTGTCTCTTGGAGACAGACACCCAGCTGCTTTTTGCAGCTGGATGCTCTGTGGTTGCCTCATCCTGGCTCTGCTGTTCTGGGCTGAGGCACCTGGTCTGATGTTTAGGCCCCATACTTCTCAGGGGGAATTCCTTGTAGCTGATACATTCTTCTGGATCCTTAGCCACTGCCCATGAGAGCAGAACCAGTAATTTTTGTATCTCTGCCCTTCCTATCAGTTTCTATGTGGCTTCTTCTGTAAATCCTTGGTTATTCAGAATGATTAGTTTATAAATTTAGTTGTAATTCCAGCTTGATTCTTGGGAAGAAGTGAGTGTAGCTCCCCTCTACTCCACCTCAGTCTCATAATCTCCAAATTTTTTTTATTGTTGTTCAGTTTCAGCTGACCCACCATTTTCCCCCATTACTCTCCCCTACCCCACCACCCACCACATCCACAGTTAATCCTCCCATTTTCTGTGCCCATGAGTCCTCTATTCATGTTGCATGGCTTGCCCATTCCTTCTTTCCCCCGTTACACCGTCCCACTTCCCCTCTGGTCACTGTCAGTCTGTTCCTTGTTTCCATGCCCCTGGTTATATTTTGCTTGCTTGTTTGTGTTTTGTTGATTAGATTCCACTTAAAGGTGAGATCATATGATATTTGTCTTTCACCATATGGCATATTTCACTTAGCATAATGTTCTCCAGTTCAATCCATGCTGTCAAAAAGTGTAGGAGTTCTTTCTTTCTGCTGCATAGTATTCCATTGTATAAATGTACCACTGCTTTTTGATCCACTCATTTACTGATGGGCTATTTCCAGCACTTGGCTATTGTAAATAACACTGCTATGAACATTGGAGAGCATAGGTTCTTCCGAATTGGTGTTTCAGGATTCTTAGGGTATAATCCCAGCAGTGAGATTGCTATATCAAAAGGCAGTTCCATGTTTAGTCTTCTGAGGAAATTCCATACTGTTTTCCACAGTGGCTGCAGCAGTCCACATTCCCACCAACAGTGCACTAGGGTTCCCTTTTCTCCACAACCTCTCCAGCACTTCTTGTTTCTTGATTTATTAATGATAGCCATTTTGACAGGTGTGAGGTGGTATCTCATTGTGGTTCCAAATAATTTTTTAAATCACTTCTAATTGTAATAGTGGCTGGTTAGTCTGTTGGGAAACCTGTAAGAAAGGTAGCAGGATGTTTTTACAAGGGGCCTCACTGGCTCCATGAAATCAACCTTTGTTGCTTAAAACTGTCTGGTTGCATCTGATTCTATTCATATCTTTCTCAAATATGGCATTTCAGTCAAAGCCTTGGTTAAATAACCAATGTTTTCAATTATGGTTTTTTGTATATATTAGATCTGGAAGAACTGAGGAACTCTTGTTTTTTCCTACTGTATTTTGTTAATTTTCCCTCTTACCTCTATTATTTTCTTTCTTCTATGACACAGATCCTGTCCTGCAGGATCCTGTGTTGTGGCAGCAATAGACAAATACACATGGACTAACGAGTCCTGTGGAGGAAAAAGGATGGTGCAGCCACTCTCTCAAGAGTAGAGCACCTCTGAGTGCCTCGGCCACTCTCTCAAGAGGAGACTGCCCTGACCCTTGCCTTGACAGGCTTTTATTGCTTTTCTGGGCACATTACATTGAGGATGATCCTCATTTACTATTCACAGGTTCACTTTAGACAGTTATAGAAAACAAAGGAGAGGGTGTTGCTAATTACTTAAAAGAGGAAGGATATTTGCAAATGTAAACGGAAAAGTGGTTAAGCTGGTTACATTGGTCCTTGGAAGGTTCAGCATAGATTTTAGGAAGTTACTTTAAAGATATGCAGTAAATGTTTGCTGCCTCAATTCATGGTGAGGGAGTTTCAGCAAGAAGCAAGTCTTAAAGCGGCCTAGGTACAATGAGGGCCTGATTCCCCATGGGAGAACCTATCCGTGGGCATGGGTCCGGCCTGCCGAACCTTGCTCCCCACTGGCTTTTCCAAGTCGGGGCTGTGCCACATTTCCCATGCTTGGAACTGTTTCCCATACTTCTACTCACTTTGGCTTTATTTATTGTTCTTTTACTAGTTTCTTTAGGTTTAAGGTTAGATTCTTTATTTGAGATTTGTCATGCTTTGTGAGGTAGTTTTGTACTGCTATGGATTTCCTTCATAGAACTGCTTTGCCTTCTTTGGCTATATTGTGGGTTGTTTTGTTCTTTATTAATTTTCTCAATATATCTTTCTATTTCTCCTTGATTTCATGGTTTAACTCATTAATTCTTTAGTAGCATGTTCTTTTGTCACCCCACAATTGTGTGTTTTCCAGTTTTTTCTTGTAATTTTATACCATTGTGATCAGAGAATATCTTGATATGATTTCAGTCTTCCTAAGTTTGTTGAGACATGTTTTATGGCCTAACCATTTGGTATTTCATAGAAAATCATCCATGTACCTTTGGAAAGAATATATATTCTGCTACTTCCATGGAAATATTTTTAAAATATCAGTGAAATCCTTATGATCTAATATGTCATTTAAGGCCATTGTTTCTTTGCTGGTTTTCTCTCTGGAAGATTTATCCATTGATGTCAATAGGGTATTAAAGTTCCCTACAGTGACTGTGTTACTGTTGATCTGTCTCTTTATTCCCATCAATTTTTACTTTATATTTTTAGGTGCTCTTATTTTGGGCGTGTAAATGTTTACAAGGGTTATATCCTCTTGCTGGATTGATTTTTTTATTATTATATGACATCTTTTTTTGTCTTTTATTATAGTCTTTGCCTGAATTTGATTTTGTATAATATAAGTCACCCCAGCTATTTTTAGGTTCCATTTGCAAGATAAATATCTTTTTCCATCTTTTTACTTTCAGTCTATATATGTCTTTTGATTATAAGTAGGTCTCATTAGGGATATGTTTTTGTGCATGTTTGTAAACTTGTTTACTGGAGAAAATGTTTTTAAAATAGCCCTGGCTGGTATGGCTCAGTGGATTGAGAGCCAGCCTGCTAACCAAAGGGTCACCAGTTCAACTTCTAGTCAGGGCACATGCCTGGGTTGCAGGCCAGGTCCCCAGTAGGGTGTATGTGAGAGGCAACCATACATTGATGTTTCTCTCCCTCTCTTTATCCCTCCCTCCCCTTCTCTCTAAAAATAAATAAATAAAATCTTTAAGAAAACTTCTTAAAATAATTAGAAGGAATGGTAAGACCTATTATATCTATGTATCAGGAATTAAACATCATTTTCTATACAATGTTTAATGGGGAATGATAATACTTTCAAAAAATGCTGTTAGGGTACAGTAAGATAATATTTAAGAACTCCTTTTGTATATTGTGAAGCATGATGTGATTGCTAGTTTCCATCATCATTTAGCTTTCTTCTAGTTATTTACATAAGCCATGTGAAAAACAGTGGTGACTCTTACGTCACATAGGCCAAAAATGTATAATGGCCACACACAATAAAACCTTATATACTCAAGTAAATGATCCCAGGAAGTTCAGGTCATTTTTTGTATTAGGGATCATGTTTTACAAAGTCATTCATATATCCAGGCATATGGAGGCTTTACGATGTGGGGAACCATTCCAAGCGTGGGAAATGTGGCTCAGCCCCCACTTGGAAAACCAGTGGGGAGCGAAGTTGGAAGGCAGGACCCACGTCCATGGATAAGTTCTCCAGTGGGAAATCAGGCCTGCATTGTACTTAGACTGCTATGAGACTTGCTCTTGCTAAAAATCTCCCTCACCCTGAATTGAGGAAGCAAATGTTTACTGAGTATCTTTATCTTTACAGAATCTGGGCTAGACCCCCAGGTATGGGACATAGCCTTTTCACCATTTCTCCATTTACATTGCAAATGTCCTCCTTTGATGTACTCAGTGACTTCCTCTCCTGTGTCTGCAAAGATAACCACCCAAAACAAACCTTTGTATAGTAAAGAGGACCTTTGATGTTAAGGGCCTCAAAAACCTATAAAGGCGGGTCACCCCAAGGCTCGGGGCCCTCCCCCCTTGAGGGAGTGGCCGAGGCACTGAGAGGTGCTCTCCTCTTGAGAGAGTGGCCGCACCGTCCCTTTTCCCCCACAGGACATCTAGTCCTTGTGTATGTGTATTGGAATACTGAAACCTCAACAGCAGATCTTGCGGGCCGAGATCCGAGTCACTTTACTATTACATTTGTCTTCTGGGCCATGATGAGTATTGACATTTAGCCCCTGAAAAAGAACGTGGAAAGTCAAACATCAGTCATTTTCATTGACTGGGCTGGAAGTGGTGCACATTATTTTCTTTCATGTTTCATTTACCACATTTAACTGAAGAAGGGACTTAGAAATGTAGACTAGTGATGTGACTAAGAAGAAAATAAAATTAGTTTGGTGAAGCTCTAGGAATCTTTGCCACAGGTGGATAAGGATATAACCAGCTAATCTCTATATAAAATAAACTGACTTAGGTAAAATTCAGACCTGGGATAAAATCTAGAATCAACAGTTATGCTATAAGGAAATATCTATCTTTCTAAGAGGTCAATTATTTAAGAAATCATACTCTTTTAAAAAATTTTATATTTGTTTCAGGTGTAGAGCATGCTGGTAAGACAATTATAATTAAAATCACACTCTTTAGGTCACTGGTTTTCTGATATTTGTTACCACAAACCAATTAATCATATTTTGAGCATGCATTCTCAACACATTTTAAAATCTTATACATTAAGAGTACTACCATATTAAGACAAACAACCCAATTAAAAAATGGGAAAAGGTCTTGAACAAACACTTCTCCAAGGAGGACATACAGAGGGCCCAGAGACATATGAAAGATGCTCAGCATCCCTAACCATCAGAGAGATGCAAATTAAAACCACAATGAGATACCAATGAGATACACTGGTCAGAATGGCCATCATAAACAAATCAACAAACAGCAGGTATTGGAGAGGATGTGGAGAAAAGGGAACCCTAGTGCACTGTTTTTGGGAATGCAGACTGGTGCAGCCACTGTGGAAAACAGTATAGAATTTCCTCAGAAAACTAAACATGGAACTGCCTTTTGACCCAGCAATTCCACTGCTGAGATTATACCCTATGAACCCTGAAACACCAATCCAAGAGAACTTGTCCACCCCAATGTTCATAGCAGCACAATTTACAACAGCCAAGTGCTCGAAGCAACCTAAGTGCTCATCAGTAAATGAGTGGATCAAAAAGCAGTGGTACATTTACACAATGGAATACTATGCAGCAGAAACAAAGAAGGCGCTCCTACCCTTTGTGACAGCTTGGATGGATCTGGAGAGCATTATGCTGAGTGAAATAAGCCAGGTGGTATAAGACAAATACCATATGATCTCACCTATAACTGGAACCTAATCAAAGAAACAAATAAGCAAACAAAATATAACCAGAGAGATTGAAATTAAGAACAAACTGACAGTAACCAGAGGGGAGGGGGGAGCAGATAATGGAAAGAATAATGGTGAAGGGTTTTCAGGAACAACTGTAAAGGACACATGGACAAAACCAGCAGGGGGTGGAATCAGGGAAGGGAGGTGGGGATGGCTGAGGTGTGGGGGGAGTGGTGGTAGAAAAGCAGACAACTGTACTTGAACAACAATAAAAAAATTAAAAATTTTAAAAATGGGCATATTAAAAATAAAAAATTAAAAAGTTATAAAAATAAATAGTTCAAAATATTCTTCCCAAAAAATAAAAATAAAAAATAATAATAAAATTAAAATGTTTGTAAATACTCTTACCAGTCAAAAAAAAATATTACTTGATTCCTCCAGCTATTTTACCTATAATGGATGTTTTTCTAACTGTTATGTGGCTGTAGTTAATAAACTCCTGAGGAGAAAAAAAAGAGAGTACTACCATATTGGTGTGCTATTGGCATTTGAAGTATAAATACTTCAAAAGAATATTAAAATATTAAATAATTATGTAATAGATGTTTAAAATAATTTTTATTTACTATTGTACAAAACTCTCTTTGCTCTCATTTAGAAATATAATATTGGTAGTAGTTCCCATTTATAATGTCTCTTCTAATGCTACATATGATTTTTTTTTTTAGCTTTTGACACTTTTTATTTCTGGTAAAATGTTTTATTTAATTAAAGGTTTAAATACATTGTACATTAAAACTGAAGGGAAGAAATCCCAAAAATGAGTTTGTTACTTCACGTGGCTCTGGGCAGCTGTTACTAGTAAGTTGCAAACTCTACAGCTAGCTACATGACGTACACATCAGTTTGAAATTTGTTCCCTTGTTAAAAGTTTAATTCTGTTAGAAGCTTGGCTTCACATTCTGGTGTTTGGACATCAATTAGCTAGGTTATATTTTGTCAAAAAGACCTTGGTGGCAAGCCACTTGTCCTTATCACCTCACTAGAAAGAAGGTGGCAATGCTAAGCTCCACCCACCTGGTCAGGTTTGAGATCTTTGACTACTGAAGGCTCCTTCTAGTGGTACAGATGCCATTGCTGTCTTATCCATCCCCTCCTCTTAACTTCACTGAAGGCTGCTCAGGTGGTGACATTCTCTGAGGACAGGGAACTCTGGCTAGGGAGAAGCTTCTAGCCAGACATAGCTGCATGTGATCTTGGATTTCTGGGTTTGGTTGTTACCACTTTATTGCTTTGTTTCAGGCTGGACACTGCCTGGGGCCTATTGCTTTACCTCTATTTAAATGAGGGACTTCAACGTTAGACAGCATGGTTCTTTTCAATTTACTGAAGAAGTTACAGCATGAAGAAGTTACACTAGTCTAAGTTAAAAGCAGACCCCAAATGATTACATTATACAATACAAGCTGCGAGGTTTTTAAACTTGTGATAAGGAACAGAGGGGAAATTCTACTCATTGCAAGGAAGCCTTGACTTAAGCTTCATTGACAGAAAGAGCACTTAAAATCCATGAACCTTCAGCTGGTCATCCTTAGCTAGTCCAGTCTCTACAGCCCAGTCTCTACAGAGGTATATCTTGCACTGGTCACTGTGTTGGTGAATTATTTCTCCATATTCTGGATACTCAATTACAGTACCATTGCAAGCAAATTTCTTCTTAAACTCCTTCACTAGTTTCTTTTTTATAGTAATCATCAGCAATCCCTGGGGCAGTAGTAAGGGTCTTCTGGACCATTTATTTGTTAAATTCTTATATAGACATAATCCTTAGTGCCAGCTGAAAGAGTATCACCCCTACTTGCATCAGGAAAGGGGTCTAAATAGTGGATGTTCTGAATAGTGGACATTTGATACATTCCTTTTCCTCAGTGGGAAACGGGGGCCTATGGAAGGCTGTGGTGCAAGACAGCTTGGAGCAAGGATGGGGTGAGGAGGAAGGAGGATCTCAAGGCAGAGGTTGCTGAGTCCTGGCAGTGGCTTACTAAGTGACCAGTTTTTGACACCTTAATCTTAAAAGTTAACATATTTTAAAAACTGCTTTGAATGGTATTTTAAAAAATGATTTAACACATTATGTGCATATTTGCTGTATTTGAATTTAGTATTATCTTCATCACAGATCTCAGTTGTCCACAGTGGAAGCCCAATTGAAGACAGGTAAAACATTTAATTAATTAATTAATTAATTACATTTTTTTATTGTTGTTCAAGTACAGTTGTCTCCATTTCCCCCCACACACTCCTCCCCACCTCAGCCATCCCCACCTCCCACCGGCAATCCTACCTCCCTTTGGTTTTGTCCATGTGTCCTTTATAGATGTTCCTGAAAACCCCTCCCCGTTTCCCCCTTTATCCCTTCCCACCTCCCCTCTGGTTACTGTCAGTTTGTTCTTAATTTCAATCTCTCTGGTTATAAATTGCTTGCTTGTTTTGTTGATTAGGTTCCAGTTATAGGTGAGATCATATGGTATTTGTCTTATACCACCTGGCTTATTTCACTTAACATAATGCTCTCCAGTTCCATCCATGCTGTCACAAAGGGTAGGAGCTCCTTCTCTCTTTCTGCTGCATAGTATTTCATTGTGTAAATGTACCACTGCTTTTTGATCCACTCATTTACTGATGGGCACTTAGGTTGCTTCGAGCACTTGGCTGTTGTAAATTGTGTTGCTATGAACATTGGGGTGGACAAGTTCTCTTGGATTAGTGTTTCAGGGTTCATAGGGTATAATCTCAGCAGTGGAATTGCTGGGTCAAAAGGCAGTTCCATGTTTAGTTTTCTGAGGAAATTCTATACTGTTTTCCACAGTGGCTGCACCAGTCTGCATTCCCAAAAACAGTGCACTAGGGTTCCCTTTTCTCCACATCCTCTCCAATACCTGCTGTTTGTTGATTTGTTTATGATGGCCATTCTGACCAGTGTATCTCGTTGGTATCTCATTGTGGTTTTAATTTGCATCTCTCTGATGGTTAGGGATGCTGAGCATCTTTCATATGTCTCTGGGCCCTCTGTATGTCCTCCTTGGAGAAGTGTCTGTTCAAGTCCTTTGCCCATTTATTAGTTGGGTTGTTTGTCTTCCTGGAGTGGATTTGTGTGTGTTCTTTATATATTTTGGAGATCAAACCCCTGTCCAAGGCATCATTTTCAAATTTACAAAAATTTTTAATGCTTATAATTGAACTGATTCATCCACCTGAATCCTTTTTTAGAAAGTCCATTTTATTCTTTTTTTGAACAATTATTGGTATTATATTATGTTTGTTTTCCTAAAGTGAATCTGATTGATTAACATATTATTGATTCACAGACCTATTCTGGAACAGCAAATTCTGTCAGTAAGAGTTAAGTTACTCTCCAATGAGAATAACCTGTGTCAGTGTTTCATTTTTATATATTGTCTTGAATTATGGAGAATTCAAATTCAATGTACATGAGGCACTTATTCCTTAACTATATACAGCTTAATATGTAAAATTTTGGCTTTGATTGCCACACAGAACAGAGGAAAGAATTAATTAGAAGTATACATTTCTCTGCTTCATTACTATTTTTAATATTTCTGGATTATAGACTCAGATGAATTAGTAAGAATTAGGTGATAAATACAATGATTAACGGCCAGCAGTTTTTAAAAGGTCAATTTTTAATATCTGTTGTGAATATTATATTTTAAAAGTATATTTTTAATATCTCCAGAGAAAATTAGTTATTGTCTTAATTATTTGTTGCTTTGAAAACTTATATGTGTATTTCTTGTCATTAATTTCTTTACATTATAAATATATATGGTCAGTATTGTGAATATTTGATGTTCTATTCAATGTTAGTGGGACTCTTAGCTAACTTATGAATTGAATCAAAATTGAAATGAATGAAGCCTAATAAGCATATATTCATGTTAAGATTATGGTAGAGCACCTTATACTACTATAGTTTTTCTGTGAAACATAGGGATGTACAGGCTTTGAAAATGCTAGGAAAGCTAATAACTTTATTATCTTAAAGAATGTGAACTAATAAATCTTGATATAAGTTGTTTTAATATTGAACATTCAGTTGCTGGTAATAAATTTGATAGACTCCATATATTTGGCGAATCTTAGAAAGAAACACTTAAAATTATTTTTATTTTATTTTATTTTATTTTTTTAATTGTTGTTCAATCACAGTTGTCTGCATTTTCTCCCCAGCCCTCCACCCCACCCCAGCCAAACCCACCTCCCTCCTCCCCCTTGATTTTGTCCATGTGTCTTTTATACTAATTCCTGAAAACTCCTCTCCCCACTACACCCTCCCCAGTGTGGAATTTCCTCAGAAAACTCAAAATGGAACTGCCCTTTGACCCAGCAACTCTGCTGCTGGGATTATACCCTAAGAATCCCTAAACACCAATCCAATGGAACCTATGCACCCCAAAGTTCATAGTAGCACAATTTACAATAGCCAAATACTGGAAGCAACCTAAGTGCCCATCAGCAAATGAGTGGATCAAAAAACTATGGTACATTTACACAATGGAATTCTAAAATTATTTTTAAAGGGAATCTTTAGTCTCTATGAAGACATAGTAAAGCCATCTCGGTTACTTTGCATCAACTTTTGGAAAAATCTTGAAAAGTGATTCTGGTAGTGTTAGTGTGAGTTGCTGCTTTTGCCAGTCTCCACTCTACTTGGCTGAGAAGCTACAGTTAAGAGTGATAATGGGAAGTGCACCAGTCGAGGGAGGTTGTATGACAAACAGCAGACTGAGAACAGCGGGGAATATAAGGCATCAGTAGAAAAGGATTGTTGAATGGATAAAAATAATTCCTCTTTAAATGACTTTTTTTCTAGAAATGTTTATAGATCTAATGCTCCCTGACTCCAAGAAGAAGATTATTTAAATAATCTTCTTCAACTCAATTGAGTTCAAATAGGGAAATATGGACTGAGTGTCCATTCTTTGCAAGGTACTGTGCTAGATAATATGGGGAGTATAAAGATGACAACTATACGGTTCTTGCCCTCAATGCTTTAACATTCTAGTAAGGAAGACAAGACATGCAAAAAAAAATAAGTAAAGTATAATGCAGAAGATGCATTCTCTACAAAGCTACCAAGAAGCTGCACCAAAATGGAGAAGTTGTTAGCTGAATTGAGAATAGCATGGCATTTAAGAAAGACAGTTTAGTTGGATTTTAACTGGGGAATATAAATAAAAGGTGTTACCAGTGGACCAAACAGTTGAAGCAAAGACAAGGGTGTTTAGAATCTACACAGTGTGCCAGGGAAAAAAATCCAGTAATTTTTCTTTTGGAGTTTAGACTGAGGAGAATAATAGAGGATATGAGATGAAATAGGTTGTTTCAGCTTGACATAATAGGTTGTATATAATTGCCCTTAACAACTTTAGCTTGAATATTGCTAAATATAATAGAAATTCAAACTATTAAGCATATGGCACAATATTTTTCATAAAACTTCATCTTGGGTTACTTCTTAGATCTGAATGGAACTTCTGAAATACATTGGAAAGGTCTCCTGAACCTTCAGAGAGTAGATGGGAGTGAAGCAAGAAGATCCCGCCTGAACAGACACGTGGTGCTGCTTACAATAAAGTACATTTTTCTGCACTTTACAAAATTGGTGATTTATTTTGACTTAGGAAATGAGTTAGTGGCAAAATTTAATCAAACACAATCGATATTAGTAATTTAGTGTTACATATCATATGCATCATTAGCTTTTCTTAAATGATTAACAACATTGAAATTTACACCTTTTAGAACTGAAAATGTAAACTATTTCGTGATTTTAAGAGTTAAACATTCAGCCTGCTTCTTTCTAAATTCCCCTTTTAAACCTAATACTAATTAAGTTTGTTGTAAAGCAAACAGTCTATACAAAAGAGGAAGTGTATTAATACATGTTCATTTTTTCTCCATAGATAAGATGATTAGCTATTAAATTTACTCATTCATATATTCACTAAAATTATTCATTCAACAAATGTTTTTGTCACATTCATATCCCAGGTACACTTCTGGGCATTGTGTTTTACCTATAAATAACACAAATGAGATCTCTTTTCTTGTGATGTTTATATTATAGTGGGAAAGATGGGAAATAACCAAGTAAAATATATGAACAAGATAATTTTTGAAATTAATCAATGAAGACAACATAACTCCCTTTATAATAGCAAATCACAGGAAAGGAGAATTTAGATTGGATGTTCAAGGAAGGTATTATTATCTATCATGAAATGGAATCATGAAATAAAAACTATTAAAATTATGAAATAAAAAACTATTAAAATATTTTGTCTCTTTCTAGTTTTTACCAGAATAAACTACAGATGGAAATTTACCTTACTAAAAACTCGAGAGGAGATTTTATAATTTTCTCACTTAACTGTTGTACAAAGAACATATTTCTAGTGACCCAAATTGTAGGCATAATGTAGATTTTATAGAGGAAATCTTACAAACTAAGGCATAGTAGTGGGTACAATATCCCCTGAGCTATCATTATTCCATAGAAAGATGTGCTTAGACTGAGCATAGCTGAATTCACCAGGACAAAGTGCTCAGAAGGACTTTCTCCTCATATAACACTTCATAAAATTACAGGGGCAGTGGAAGGGGATAGAGAATACCTTGTCAACCACGTTAACAGAGATTCCTGGATGGGGCAATGGCCTTGTTAGAAAAAGGGAGCATCTGGAGGAGGAGGCACTTTGTATACTAACATAACTGGTGTCAGTGAGAGGTGTTTTTCCACTGAACTGTCCTGGTGAGACTGCTTTGCCAAACATCCAAAATGGGGAGGAGGGAGGGTCATCAGAGCCATCCATAGACAAAGATTTCTCTCTCCTCTGTCCACCTTTGGTTTTGGAGTCTCATTAATATAAGTCTCTCAATTAGCTCCGGCTAACACCTGATCCTGATCATAAGAATTCCACAGTATTCCCTGGGAGAAGGATGTCAGTAAGGTCCCCAGCTGAGTTAATAAATTGACATTGTTAGCTCTACTTCCTGGACAGCAACAAAGACTTTTGGAATTTCTGTCCAATATCTGCAATAAGAAAGAAATTTGTCATCTCTCTTGAATTTGTCATTTCCCCTCCATTCATCTCCCAGGGCCAGATATTCTATGCTTGATAAAATGAGATCTGTTATTCTTCCCTGGAGGTGAGCCAGAACTCATTTTTCTAGAGTGATAATTTCAGCAAGAACCCCAAAGTTACCATTTTGCCTCATAAGTTACCTGCAGGATCAAGAGAGGATGCCTACTGAACTATATGATACAAAGACTATGCCCATCTTTTAAATAAGCAATATGTTGATCTTCCCATGAACTGAGGTTGAAAGAGGGGGTGTAAAAAGAAGGCAAATATATTGTTGCTCTTAAAATAATCTTTCCCCATACTCACTAATTCCAAGGTGCTTTGGAGTTCAACCAAAGCACAGTGGCCCTTGGCAGGTATGGAGGCCTATAACTGATAAACAACCAGAGAAAGCTGGACCAAAAAGCATTGTGGAAGTTGTTTTATTTATTTATTTATTTTTATTTTCTTAGTTCTTATTTATTAATTGTTTTATTATTGTTCAAGTACAGGCATTGTCTGCATTTATGCCCCACCATTCCATACCACCCCAGCCATCCCTCCCTCCCTACCCTGAATCCAGCCCCTCTTGGTTTTGTACATGAGTCCTTTATAGTTGTTCCTGAAAACTCTCCCTGCTTTTCCTCCCATTATTCTCTTACACCTCCCCTCTGGTTACTGTCAGTATGTTCTTAATTTCAGTGTCTCTGGTTATATTTGGCTTGCTTGTTTGTTTTGTTGATTAGGTTCCACTTATAGGTGAGATCATACGGTATTTGTCTTGCACCGCCTGGCTTATTTCACTCAGCATAAAGCTCTACGGTTCCATCGATGCTGACACAAAGGGTAGGAGCTCCTTCTCTCTTTCTGCTGCATAGTAGTCCATAGTATAAATGTATCATAGTTTTTTGATCCATTCATTTACTGATGGGCACTTAGGTTGCTTCCTGCACTTGGCTATTGTAAATTGTGCTGCTGTGAACATTGGGGTGGATAGGTACTTTTGGATTGGTGTTTCAGGGTTCATAGGGTATAATCTCAGTAGTGGAATTGCTGGGTCAAAAGGCAGTTCCATGTTTAGTTTTCTGAGGAAATTCCATAGTGTTTTCCACAGTGGCTGCACCAGTCTGCATTCCCAAAAACAGTGCACTAGGGTTCTGTTTTCTCCACAACTTCTCCAACACTTGCTGTTTGTTGATTAGTTTATGATAGCCATGCTCACCAGTGTGAAGTCATATCTATCTCATTGTGGTTTTAGTTTGCATCTCTTGATGCCTTGTCATGGTGAGCATCCTTTCATATGTCTCCAAGCCCTCTGTATGCCCTCCTTGGAGAAGTGTCTGTTTAGGTCTTTTTCCCATTTTTTAATTTGATTGTTTGTCTTCCTGGAGTGGAGTTGTGTGAGCTCCTTATAATTTTGGAGATCCAATCATTGTCCAAGTTATCATTGGCAAATATGGTTTCCCATACAGTTGGTTCTCTTTTCATTTTAATGCTGTTTTCTTTAGCTATGCAGAAGCCTTTCAATTTGTTGATTTATTTTGTTTAATCAACAAATTGCTTATTCTTTCCTTTATGTCCCTTATATGCTTTAGGAGACATATCAGTGAAGATGTTACTGAGTGGAATATCTGAGCTTTTACTTCTTATGTTCTCCTCTAAGACTTTTATGGTGTTACAACTTATATTTAAGTCTTTTATCCATCTTGAATTTCTTTTTGTGTATAGTGTAACTTGGTGATAGAGTTTTGGGGTTTTTTTTTGCATGTAGCTGTCCAGCTCTCCCAACACCATTTGTTGAAAAGGCTATTTTCATTCCATTTTATGCTTCTTCCCCCTTTGTCAAATATTAATTGACTGTAGAGACTTGGGTTTATTTTTGGCCTCTCTTCTCTGCTCCATTGGTTGATGTGTCTGTTCTTATGCCAGTACCAGGCTGTTTTGATCACAGTGGCCTTGTAATACAGTTTGATGTCAGGCATTGTGATCCCTCCTGCTTTGGTCTTCCTTCTCAAAATGAATGCGGCTATTCAGGGTCATTTGTGGTTCCATATGAATTTCTGAAATGTTTGTTCTATATCTGTGAAATATGTCATGGTATATTAGTAGGGATTGCACTGAATCTATAAATTGTTTGGGTAGTATGGCCATTTTGATGATGTTAATTCTTCCAATCCATGAACATGGTACCTGCTTCTATTTGTTTGTGTCTTCTTTAATTTCTTTCTTCAGTGTTGTGTAGTTTTCTGATAACAGGTCTTTTACCTCCTTGGTTAGGTTTATTCCTAGGTATTTTATTTGTCTTGTTGCTATATCAAATGGGATTTTCCCCCCTGATTTCTGTTTTTGATATTTCCTTGTTGGTGTACAAAAATGCCTTTGATTTCTGAATATTGAATTTATATCCCACTGTTTTGCCAAATTCACTTATTAGGTCAAGTAGTTTTTTGGTGGAGTCTATATGATTTTCTATGTACACTACATGTCATCTGCAAACAATGACAGTTTTCCTCCTGTCCAATTTGCATGCCTCTTATTTCCTTTTCTTGTCGGATTGCTGTGTCTAGGACTACCAATACTACATTGAATAGGAGTGGTGAAAGCAGACATCCTTGTCTTGTCCCTGATCTTAGTAGGAAAGCTTTCAGTTTTTGTCCATTGAGTATGATGTTGGCTGTAGGTCTCTCATATATGGCCTTTATTATGTTGAGGAATACTCCCTCTATTCCCACTTTGCTGAGTGTTTTTATCAGAAATGGGTGCTGTACCTTATCAAATGCTTTTTCTGTATCTGTTGATATGATCATGCGATTTTTGTTTTTGGTATTGTTTATGTGATATATTATGTTTATTGATTTGTGAACATTGTACCATCCTTGCATCCCTGGGATGAATCCCAGTTCATCATGGTGTATGATCTTTTTAATATTATGCCGGATGCAGTTTGCCAATATTTTCTTCAGGATATTCACTTCTATGTTCATCAGTGATATTCGCCTATAGTTTTCTTTCTCTGTTGTGTCTTAACCTAGATTTGGGATTAGGATGCTGCTGGCTTCATAAAATGATTTTGAGAGTCTTCCCAACTTCTTGGATATTTTGGAACAGTCTGTAAAGGATAGAGGTTAGTTCTTCTTTAAAGGTTTTGTAAAATTCTCCTGTGAAATCGCCTGGTGCGTAGCTTTTGTGTGCTGGTAGTTTTTTGATTACTGCTTCAATTTCATTAGCTGTTATTGGTCTGTTCAGCCTCTCTGCTGCTTCTTCATTCAGTTTTGGGAGATTATATTTCTTGTAGAAATTTTTCCATTTCACTGAGGTTTTCTAATTTCTTGGCATATACTGCTTCATAGTAATTTTTTACAATCCTTTTTATTTCTGTGGTATCAGTTGTAATCTCTCCTCTTTCATTTCTGATTGTGTTTACTTGGGTCCTCTCTCTTTTTTTCTTGATGAGTCTGCTTAAAGGCTTGTCAATTTTATCTTTTCAAAGCATTAGCCCCTAGATTTAATGATTCTTAGAATTGTTCTTTTAGTCTCTATGTTGTTTAATGCTGCTGTTATCTTGGTTATTTCATTCCTTATACTTGCTCTGGGCTGTCTTTCTTGTTGTTCTTTGAGTTCTTGTAGGTGTTGGGTTAGTTTGTTTATATGAAATGTTTCTCTCTTTTTTGGGTATGCCTGTATCACTATGAACTTCCCTCTCAGGACTGCCTTCACTGTGTGCCATAAGTTTTGGACTGTTGTGAGGTCATTTTCATTTGTTTTCAGAAACTTTTTGATTTCTTCCTTGATCTTCTTGTCCCATTCATTGTTTAATAGCATGCTACTCAGTCTCCATGAGTTGAGTGTTTTGGGGTTTTTTCCTTGAGGTTTGTTTCTAGTTTCAGTCCTTTATGGTTAGAGAAAATGCTTGATATTATTTTAATTTTCTTGAATTTGTTGAGGCTTGTTTGGTGTCCTATCACATGGTCTTTCTTTGAAAATGTTGCATGTGCATTTGAAAAGAATGTGTATTTTGCCTCTTTGGGATGAAAGGCTCTATATATATCAGCTAAGTCCATTTGTTCTTGGATATTGTTCAATGCCAGAATATCTTTGTTGATACATTTTTGGATAATCTATCCATTTTTGACAATGTGGTGTTAAAATCCCCTAGTATAATTGTATTGCTCTCAATATATTTCTTGAAGTCGTCCAAGGGTGCTCCAATGTTGGCTGCATATATATTTACAATGTTTATGTCTTCTTGATGGATTTTCCCTTGAGTATTATGAAGTGTCCTTCTGGTTCTCTTTATGGCTCTTATTTTCAACTCTATTATGTCTCCTATAAGTACTGCTACTTCAGCTTATTTTATGCTGTCCTTTTGCTTGGAATATTTGTTTCTAGCACTTCACTTTCTGTCTGTGTAGGTCTTTTGTTTTGAGTTGGATCTCTTGTAGGCAGCATATGTGGGGGTCATGTTTTCTTATGCACTCAGCTACCCTGTGTCTTTTGATTGGAGAATTTAATCCATTAACATTTAAGGTTATTAACGATAGGTATTTATTCACTTTTTCCCCTTTGTACTTGTGTTCCTTTCTTTCTCACTCTCTTTCTTCCTCTTCTTATGGTAGTTCCTTTACCATATCTTGCAGTGCTGGTTTGATGGAGATGTATTTTTTCAGTCTTCTTTTGTCTGGGAAACTCCTTATTTCACCTTCAATTTTTAACTGAAAGCCTCACTGGGTAGAGTAGTCTTTGTTGTAGCCCCCTGGCTTTCATTACTTGGAATATTTCTTGCCATTCTGTCCCAGATTGGAGTGTTTCTGTTGAGAAATCAGCTGCTAGCCTTATAGGAGCCCCTTTATATGTTACCTCTTGTGTTTCTCCCTTGTTGCTTTTAAGATTCTCTTGTTGTCTTTAAAACTTGGCATTTTAATTATGATGTGTCTTGGAGTGGGCCTCTTTGTACTCATCTTATTTGGGACTCTCTGTGCCTCCTGTGCTTGTTGGTTTTTTCCCTCTCCAGGTTCAGAAAGTTTTCTGTCATTTTTTCAAACAGTGTTTCTATCCCTTGTTCCTTTTCTTCTCCTTCTGGTATTCCTATGATTTGAATGTTGTTGTGTTTCATGTTATCCTGGAGTTCCCTTAAGCTATCTTCATATTTTTTGAGTCTTTTTTCATGCAGCTGCTCTACCTGGCTATTTCTTTCCACCTTATCTTCCAGCTCAGTAATTCAGTCCTGTGCTTTGTCTACCCTTTTTGTAATTCCTTCTAGTGTGTTTTTTATTTCCGAAATTGTATTCTTTATTTCTTCATTATTTTGTTTATAATTTCTATTTCCTTTTTCATACTGTTGTAGTTCTCACTCAGTTCCTTGTAGTGGTCTGTGAGCTCCTTGAGCATCTTTATACCCATTATTTTGAATTCTGTATCTGATAGTTTTCTTACTTCCATTTCATTTAGCTCTTTTAGTGGGGAGTGTTCCATTCCTTTTGATTGCAGGTTCTTTTTTTGTCTCCCCATTTTAGGTGACTCGTTTTTTTTTTCTTTCCGAGCTTCCTGATGTTTTGCTCTGCGAACTATATTTATAGGGTGAACTTCTATGGTAGGAATTCTGTGGGGTTCAGTCATATGGTCTCTTTGATATCCTTGTCTGGGTGCTTAGGAGTTGCCCTTCCTTTTGTTTCTGTGGACTCTCTTATTGTACTTTGGTTTTTACCTGTTGGTGTTTCCTTTGTTGGTGGGTTCTCTCTTGCTACAGGTATATTAATGTTCACAGCTCCCTCCTACTCTTGTATGTGACCAGTTGCAGTGGGGAGGCAAAATGGGTTAAGACAGTGGAGAGTATTCTATGGGATTTCATGTACCAACAAGTAGAGAAATGATAGGAGATCCTTTGCATAAGTATAGCGATAACCATGATATTTCACCCACCTAGCCACTTTTTATAAAAGGTGAAAAAGAGATAAGATTCTTGTTAGAGGAGGGAAGGGTTGTGAGCTGAATCCAGAAAACAGAGCATTTTTGGGAGGTCAGATGATGAAATACAGTGAGAGTAAAGGATAGAAAGTAGGCGTAGCATGCGAGAGAATAGAGTTAACCACAACAGTAATAAAGCTCAAGATGATAGTGAAATAGGCTAAGATCAGGGAGGGGTGCTGTGTAGTATTTATAATTATATGGAACAAGAATTATTTAGAATAATACTGGAACAACAGTAATATAACAAGAAATATATGACCTGAATGACAAGAATAGAAAGCACATGACCAAGAGTAGTGTGCTATTGGAACACGAGTAAAGTAAAAAAAGGAAAATTAAAATAAATATGAAAGAGAGAATAAGGAAGAATCAGTCAAACAATCCAAATGAAGAAACAAATAAAACAAAGAAAACTAAACAGAAAGAGGAGAAATAAAAAAATTACTAATATGTAAAAATAATGAAAAAGTAATAATACAAATAAACAATAACATACATATTCTCTATAATAGCAAAATGAATTTTGCCTCAGTTTCTCAGTTGCTGGTGTTAGCCGTGTTTTCCCTTTCTGGGTCTGTCTCTGGACCTTTCACAGTTCCAGGCCTTATTGTCTTACTTTGGTGGGGTGAGGGGAAGCCTCCTGCTGACCTTAAACTTTCCAAGCAAGTTCTGCTGGTCTTTTTGGATGCCTAGGCAGAGGGGTGCTGGGCTTCCTTTCTACCTTTCCTATGTTTTTTCGAGGATGGGGGCCAGCTCTGCACTCTTCAGAGTTGCCCAGCCTCAAGCCCAGGTCCTTTGTGCACTGCAGGTTCCCCACTGTCCATCTGTGCCAGGCCAGTGCCTTTAATCCACCAGCTGTGCGGTCCTTGAGGTGCACTAATTAGGGGCAACTCACATACCACCTTCTCCCTCTTCACTGACCTAGGTGCTATACACCCTCAAAGTCTCTTCAGTGTAGTTCAGCTCCCCCACTGAGTTGTCTTTCCAGCAACTGCTAACTCATTGAGCCCTGCTGCCCAATTCTGAACAGTCCCTGTGGGGTGCCTCCTTAGTGAGCCAGCTGTGCCAAAGCTGGGGTGGCCAAGGCAGTGGTGAGGGGTGGCCATGGGGAGAGTCAGCCACTCTGCGAGAGTTCCTTAAGTAGGGACTGAGAGCCATTTTTTTTCTTTTTTTAAAATCCTCTTGTTTAAACCTGCTGTTCTTAACAAGCGCCTGGCTTTGCACACAATCCAACTTTCTAACCAGACTGGATACTGCCTGGGTCGGGGTCTGTAATGGCCAAACTCTTCTCCCTTCTCCAGGTGTCATCCAGTTCCCCAGTTTCTCTGGTAATGACCTAACCTAGTCCCAGCATGTGAACATCGCCTCTGTGTGCCTCCCAATTCATCTTTATTCCCCCCAGTGACTTCAAGCATCCAGGCCCGTCCTGGTGCAGCTTTGTCCTCCCTGTTTGGTAGGGGAGGGAGCTGTTGATTTGGCTCTCCTCCAAGGATCCTGTGCAGGTGCCAGGCTGGGGGCCACAGCTTAATCCCTGAGCTGGTCCCAGGGACCTTACTGTCCCAATGCAATATCCTTACCATCTGTTTTTCAATGTTCTCTACAATTTTGGCCTCCAAACTTCATATAAGCTGTATTCCATTGGCTGTTCCCTCTGTTCCTCAGAAGATCGGCTAGGTGTTCCAAGCTGTGTGCAGAGGGAAGTAGGTTCCATTCCCACCTACCTCGCCACCATCTTCTATATTCCCCATTTTATTAAGCTCAATGGCTAGTTCCCTTTGCTCCCCTCTTCTAGCTAAATACTGATGCTAACAAGTAGAGTCAAAGATTATTTTCTAACAGATCTCTAAAGTCACAATTTTTCCTCATTGGATATCCTTTATTTTTATTACTTTATTTTCCAATTACTGTTGATGGTTTTATTACTTTCAGCTGTACAACATTGTAATTAGACATTTATATAACCCACAAAGTTAACTCTTTGATAAGTCTAGTACCCATCTGGCACCATACATAGTAATTACAATATTATTGACTATATTCCCTATGCTGTACTTTACATCCTTGTGACTATTTTATAACTGCCAATTATACTTCTTAATCCCTTCACCTTTTCACCCAACCCTCATCCCATCTTGCAACCATTAGTTTGTTCTCTGTTTTTCCATGTTCTCCATGAGTTTGGGGTTTTTTTAAATTTTTTTGTTTATTTTGATTTTTTATTACAGATATAAATGACATCATATGATATTTTTCTTTCTCTGCCTGACTTATTTCACTTAGCATAATACCCTCTAGGTCAATCTATTATCACAAATGGTAAAATTTTATCCTTTCTTATTATGGATGAATAATATTTTTATTATGGTCTGGATGTTTTATTTTGTTAAAAGTTTATTGTGAATTCTTAATCAGCAGTTGAGCTGAATTTTATCAGTTGGCTAAAAATATTTACATTGTGGTAAACTATACATACTGTAAAATTTACCATTGTAATAATCTTTATCTATACAATTCAGCAGCATTATTTACATTCACAATGTTGTTCAACCATCACTTCATCTAGTTACAAAACTTTTCAGCACCCCAAAAAGAAACTCACTACACATATATCTTCCCTTTCTACCTCCATCCAGCTGCGGTTAATGTCTTACTTGTTTTTGGTTTTAATGAGCATATCTATTACTTTCATATAAGTGGAATCATATAATTTTTGTTCTTTTGTGTCTGGACAATTTACTTAAAATAGTGTTTTCAAGGTTTGTCTGTGTTGTAGCATATGTCAGAATCACATTTTTATGTTAAATATTATTTCATTGTATGTATATTCCACATTTTGTTTATTCGTTCATCTGCTGATAAACATTGGGTTGTTTTTACCCCTTAGGTATTGCAAAAAATGCTGCTGTGAACATATTGTATAGTATCTGTTTAAATCTCTGTTTTTAATTGTTTTGGGTAGAAGCGTAATTGGTGGATCATATGCCAATTATTAGTTTAGCTTTTTGAGAAAGTTCCAACTATTCTTCACAGTGACTGTACCATTTTATATACCCACCAGCAATGTATAAGGATGTGTATCCTTTGTCAACACTTGCTTTCCTTTTTCTTTACAGTCATTTAGTAGATTTGCAGTGTATCTTATTATGATTTTGACTTGCCTTTTCCTAATTACTAAAGGTGTTAAGTATCTTTTTGTGTGCTTACTGGACATTTGTGCACCTTCTTTGGAAAATATCTATTCAGCTCCTTCACCCATTTTAAACTGGGTTGTTTGTCTTTTTGTTACTGAGTGGTAGAGGTTTTTTATATACTTTGGATGATAAACCTTTGTCAGATATATGATTTACAAATATTTTCTTTCATTCTGAATGCTATCTTTTCACTTTCTTGATAATGTCTCTTTATGCATGGGCATTTTTAATATATGAAGAATCCAAATTTATTTATTATGATGTTGCTTATGCTTTTGATATCATATCTGAGAGTCCATTGCCAACTCTAAAGTAATATTCATTATTATGTTTTCTTCTAAGAACTTTATGGCTTTAACTCTTTTTTAGTATATTTTATTGATCATGCTATTACAATTGCCCCAATTTCCCCCCTTTGCTCCCCTCCACTTGGTACTCCTCTTCCCTGCAGCAATGCCCCCAGTTCATGTCCACAGGTCATGTGAGTAAGTTCTTTGGCTACTCCATTTCCTATACTATTCTGAATATGCTTCTGTCTATTTTGTTCTATGCTTCTTGATCCCTACACCATTTCCTCCTTCCCCCTCCTACCCTCTTCCAGCTGATAACCCTCCAAATAATCTCCATATCTATGATTATGTTCATGTTCTGGTTGGTTGTTTTGTTTGTTTTCTTTAGATTCAGTTTTTGATAGTTGTGAATTTATTGCCTTTTTAATGTTCATGGTTTTGATCTACTTCTTTTTCTTAAATAAGCCCCTTTAACATTTCATGTAATAATGTCTTGGTGATGATGAACTCCTTTATCTTTACCTTGGATGGGAAGTACTTTATCTGCCCTTCCATTCTAAATGATAGCTTTGCTGGAGAGAGTAATCTTGGATTTAGGTCCTTGCCTTTCATGATTTTGAATACTTGCCAGTCCTTTCTAGCCTGCAAAGTTTCTTTTCAAAAATCAGCTAATAGTCTTATGGGAACTTCTTTGTAGGTAACTCTCTGTTTTTCTCTTCCTGCTTTTAAGATTCTCTCTTTATCTTTAAACATTGGCATTTTAATTATGATGTGTCTTGGTGTGTTCCTCTTTTGGTCCAACTTGTTTGGGACTCTCTGTGCTTTCTGGACTTGCATGTCTATATCCTTTGCCAAATTAGGGAAGTTTTCTTTCATTATTTTTCAAATAAGTTTTCAATTTCTTGCTCTTCCTTTTCTCCTTCTGAAACCCCCATGATTTGGATATTGGTATGTTTAAAGTTGTCCCAGAGGTTCCTAAGTCTATCCTCAGTTTTTTGAATTCTTCTTTCTTCCTGCTCTTCTGGCTGAGTAGTTTTTCTTCCTTGTGTTCCAAATCATTGATTTGATTTTTGGCTTCATTCTCTCCACTGTTGGTTCCCTGTAGATTTCTCTTTGTTTCACTTAGTGTAGCTCTCACTTCTTCTTTTATTTTTTTGCCATATTCAATGATTTCTTTGAGCATACTGACCACCAGTGTTTTGAACTCTGCATCTGATAGGTTGGCTATCTCCATTTTGTTTAGTTCTTTTTCTGGGGTTTTGTTCTGTTCTTTTATTTGGACCATATTTCTTTGTCTCCTCAATTTGGCAGAATCCTTGTGTTTGTTTCTGTGTATTAGGTACAGCTGCTTTGATTCCCTGTCTTAGAAGTGTGGCTCATTGTAGAAAAGGCACTGGTAAATTGTGTGAGGTGGAGTCTTAGGTAATTGCCAGGGTGGGGTAACCTGCTTCACTACTTTGTGTCTCCATGTGTGGGGGAAGGCTCAGAGAAGGGACAGTCCCACTGCTTGATTTCTGGAGGTTTTCCTGGCACTCACTCTATTTCCAGTCACTTTTTCCAGTATATGACTGGTGCTCTTCAGCTGCTGCCCTAGTTGTGAATTTATTGGGTGAGTTTGTGTATGTTCTAAGTCTGTGTGGGCCCTTTAAGCAGCAAAAATCTGGTCATTGGTCAACTGTGAGTTAATTTTTGTATGTGCTGAGAGGTACAACGGATTCTTCTGCCTGTGGAAATTGAGTTCTCCCAAATCATTTGTTGAAGAGCCTCTTATTTCCCCACTATATTGAATTGGAACCCTGCTTTAAAATCAGTTGGCCATATGCATAGGTTTATTTCTGTGGCCTTAATTATGTTCTATTGCTGTATATCTCAATCCATATGCCACAGGTTTGATTTACTGCAACTTTGTACATAGTATGGTTTGAAATGGAAAAGTTTGAGTTCTTCTCAAAGTTTGTTCTTTTCAACAGTGCTTTCGCTATTTAGGACCCTTCATTTTACATGAATTTTAGGATTAACTTTCTTTTTCCTTTTTTATAATTTTTTTATTATTGTTCAAGTACAGTTGTCTCCATTCACCGCCCCCACTCCGCCCCCACCCCAGCCATTCCCATTTCCCAACCTTGATCCTACCCAGCTTTGGTTTTGTCCATGTGTCCTTTACACATGTTCCTGAAAACCCTTCCCCATTCCCCCCCACCACCAACTATCCCCTCCCACCTCTCTTCTGGTTACTGTCAGTTTGTTTTTAATTTCTTTGTCTCTGGTTCTCTTTGATTGCTTGTTAGTTTTGTTGATTAGGTTGTACTTATAGGTGAGATCATATGGGGTTCATCTTTTACCACCTGGCTTATTTCACTTAGCATAATGCTCCACAGTCCAATCTATGCTGTCATAAAGGGTAGGAGATCCTTCTCTCTTTCTGCTGTGTAGTATTCCATTGTGTAAATGTGCCATGGCTTTTTGATCCACTCATTTACTGATGGGCACTTAGGTTGCTTCCAGCACTTGACTGTTCTAAATTGTGCTGCTATGAACATTGGGGTGCATAGGTTCTTTTGGATTGTTGTTTCAGGGTTCTTAAGGTATAATCCCAGCAGTGGAATCGCAGGGTCAAAAGGCAGTTTCATTTTTAATAGGTCTTTGAATTTGATAGGTAATGAACTGGATCTGGGTGCCAGAAGGAAAAGAGGAATAACAATAAACTGAAAACTTATTTGAAAAAAATAACGAAGGAAAAATTCCCCAACCTGGTAAAGGAAATAGACTTCCAGGAACTCCAGGAAGCTCAGAGAGTCCCCAAAAAGTTGGACCCAAGGAAACACACATCAAGGGCACATCATAATTACATTACCACGATTGAAGGTAAGGAGAGAATCTTAAAAGCAGCAAGAGAAAAGGAGACAGTTACCTACAAAGGAGTGCCCATAAGACTATCTACTGATTTCTCAAAAGAAACCTTACAGGCGAGAAGGGGCTGGAAAGAAGTATTCAAAGTTATGAAAGGCAAGGACCTACATCCAAGATTACTCTCTCCAGCAAAGCTATCATTTAGAATGGAAGGGCAGATAAAGTGCTTCCCAGATAAGATAAAGGACTTCATCATCCCCAAGCACTTATTATATGAAATGTTAAAAGGACTTATCTAAGAAAAAGATGATCAGAAATGTGAACAGTAAAATGACAACAAACTCATAACTATCAACAACTGAACCTAAAAAGCAAAAGCAAAAACTAAACAAACAACTAGAACAGGAACAGATTCAAAGAAATGGTGATTGCGTAGAGGATTATTAGTGGGGATGGAGAAGGGGAGAGTTGGGGGAGAAGGTAGAGGGAATAAAAATCATAATAGGTAGGCACAAAATAGACAGGGGGTGGTTAATAATGGTATAGGAAATGGAGAAGCTAAAGAACTTATATGTAGGACCCATAGAAATGAACTAAGGGGAAGAGGGAATACTGGAAGGTAGGGCGTGCAGCCTGGAGGGGGATAAAGGGGAGAAAAAAACTGGGACAACTGTAATAGCATAATCAATGAAATATACTTTAAAAATGGTATTACTGATATCCATTCTTCCCCTGAGGTCCTTGAGAATCCTTAAATCCATTGTTCTAAACTGCATCTGGCACCTTGGTTTCTTCCATTTCAGTTGCTTTTCTCTGGAGATTTCTTTTGTTCTTTCATTTGAACCACATTTCTTTGTCTCTATGTATTAAGTAGATCTGCTATGACTCCCAAATTTGTTTTGATAGCTTTATGATGTAAGTGTCTTGTTGGAATCAATGGCATACTCTTTCAGATCACCTGAGGTCTGTGTTCCAGGAATGTTTTTTGTGATTTATGTGTATCTTCATCTTGTTGAGTTTTGAATGCTGTTGACCCTTATGTGGGTGGAGTTAACCCATCAACCTGGGTGACTATAAGGATAAACCTAGTCCTAGACCATCATGTATGAGATGCTGTGTAGGGACTGCCTTTGGAGGAACAGTTGTTCTCAGCATGGTCTAATTCCCCCTTCTGGTGTGCCACTTGTGTAGCTAGTTGGGTTAAGCTCTGGTGTGGTTTGTAGCCCACCACTGGGTTGTGTTTGTTCTGGGTACAGGTTAATGTCAGACATTGTGTGTGACTGCTTTGGGGCTACCCATCTGGATCTACCATGCTATTCACCATTTGTGGATGCATCTACTGGGGTTGGATGTGTGTGAGAGGGGCCAATCTGTGTACAAGTATGGGCTTCCTCCAGCTTAAAGCTGGGGGAAGATCTACAAAAGGTTTGAGGCTTCCTGAAGTCCACCTCCACCTGTCAGCTACTTTGCTTCTCCTTCATGTTGCCTAGTCTTTTTCCAGAGCCTTTCAAAGAAAGATTAGAGTGGGCTCAGGGTGGCCACAATTCATAGACCCTTCCACAGATTGCCATCTTGGTAGGGTGGGTGACTGGTGTTGGGAGGATGGGTGCTCCTCCTTGGTGGCTACCCAGTCAGGCACTCAGGTAAAAGTGGTCCTAATCTAGAGCCAAACCACTCAGTCTCTGCCAGTCTCCAACTTTAGCTTTTCAAGGAGGATGAGCCACAGCTTTAGATTGGAAACAGCCTTCCCCTCTGCAAGAGAAAACTCAGCAGGGTGGAGCCACTGGGTCTGGGAAAACAGATCAATAGAGTCTCTTGTTGGGGGCGGTTCTGGCCAAGTCTGCAGGAGGGGGTCAAGCACTTTGTTCCAGTCCCAGACAATGGCCTTTGAGGGAGGCACACTCCAAATGTCTGTGCTCCAAGCAGACCTTTGTTTACCTCGCAGAACTGAGCTCAGCAGGGCAGGGGCACAGGGCCTTGGGAAGGCAGATCCAAACAGTGTGTAGGAGTAGTTGTGGGTACTCCTCCCCCTTCCTGGGATAGTGTGGGTTGAGCTTGCAGGATAGACAGGAGCGGTCCCCTTGTAATGTAGCCACACGGCCCAGCACATGTCCATCTGATTCCTGGATAAAAGCCTCCACAGGAGACGGTGCTTTGAAATTTCCAACTTTGCATGGCACTCTGATTCCCCTGCATAACTGAACTCAGCAGGATGGGACCCACAGACTGGTAGGGCAGGCTGAGTGATTGAACATGTGGGAAGGGCACTGGCTGTGGGCTGGAGGTGGGGAAGAATGGTCCCCTTTCCAAAGCTACACAGTTCAATCACTGAGTCTCTGCCAAGAGCTTCTCCAGAAAAAGAGCACCCCAAACGTTGCTGCTGAGTGTAGCCAGCATATCCCTCTGCAGGACCCGAGCACAACAGAATTGTGTCACCCATAGTTGGAGGACCAGGCAGTGTATTCCTCAGGCTGGTGTGCTTGGACCTGGGAACCTGGAAAGGTGGCATCTTGGTCTCAAGTAGATGCCTTTCCCTCCCCACCACAGTACTGAATCCCCACTGATTTTCACCACTGGATGAGGTGTTAGCTCCTTTTTCTGTCTCTGTTGTTCTGGGTTTGGGTCCTTCCATGTGGTTGAGACTGCATGGTCCTGTTTGGGGAGAGGGTGGCTTTTGTAGTCAAGATATCCCTCTGGCTTCTCAGCCCTTCTTATACCTGTCTCTATATGGCTTCTTCTTTCCTGTCTCTATTTGGTTTCTTCTGTAAATCCTTGGTTATAATATTCAGTTCAGCTAGTTTTCACTTGGTTATTCAGGTTGATTGCTCTATGATTTACCTGTAAATACAGTTTGGTGCTGGGAGCACATGAGTGTAGCTTAACCGACTGTGCAGCCATGTTGGAATCCCCTTGTGTATGCTTGTTCTAAATGTGAGACCTACATATTTCACAATAGATTTGTTTTTCTATTTAGACTAAATGCATCTTCTTTAGGTAGCTCATGATAAAGTACCAGATGAAAACCTTATGCTTGAGAATTAAACTGTCAGAACAACTCATGCAAATGGTGCAACAAAAAAACATCTAGAATGAACAGATGCAATGGTAAGTAGTAATTATAGATATGTTTAAATTACCTTAAGTTCACCAAAATATTTTGGGGGGTTTATGAATATTTGCTTAAGCCCATATTTTGTAGAAATTTTACATTTTGATGTAAGTGTGTATAACCTAAGATAACTAGAGAACTAAAGTGAAAGAAAGCTTTGATACCTTTTGCTTGGTATTTGCATGTTCAACAACAAATATGCATTCATACACACTCATGAAAACTATTCACTCAAATTTCTCACTTCATTTTCATGGTCTATTTAAATAAATACTTCATCTCTGTAGCTTTGCAGACTTATTTTAATTTTGCACAAATGAGAAGAAGTTTTGCTGACGAATTGGCACATCCAGAAATTCTATAAGATTTTTTTTTCTATTTAGCATTTTTCTGTAACTCGGGAAAAGGATATGGTATCTAATGAAAATAAATTGCCTGAGGACATGGATTTATCTTTACAAAATCCATCTCAAACCAAGACAACTATTTTGTTTATATTTCTAGGTATTTATTGATGATTTATCTCTTTCTTTTATAATTCCTGTATTTGATTCTTAAATTTCCTGCTATGATTATTGATTTCTTGATTTCTTGTTATATCATTTTGTTTTACAGCTTGGTACTTTATTCATAAAATACATACAAATTTAAATTAATAATTTTTCTAGAAGACAAGGTTTTTTGCCCTAGTTAAAGGACCCACTTTATTATTTTCATAATTTTTGTTTGCCTTAAAAACTACCATGCCTGTTGTTAATTGTAGCTCCATGAACTTCTGATTGGCATTTGCATGATACACATTTTTCTGTCTTGTTGTTTTAATATTTCTATACCTTATAATTTTTCCGTATGTCTTGTATGAAGCTTATAGTTGTGTTTTCTTCAAATACCCTCTGATATCTTCACCTTTTAAAATTGTATCTCATTGTTCATGCTATTACAGTCATTCCCACCTTTGCTGCTTTGTCCACTTCCATCCACTGTGCCCCCATTCAGGCAATACTCATACCATTGTCCATGTCCATGAATCACACATATATGTTCTTTGTCTAATTCCTTCACCTTCTTTCACACTTGTCAGAATGGCTATTATCAATAAATCAGCAAACAACAAGTGCAGGTGAAGATGTTAAGAAAAGGGAAAAGTAGTGCACCGTTTGTGGGAATACACTGGTGCAACCACTGGGGAAAATAGTATGGAGTGAACTAAAAAAATTAAAATGGAACTCCCTTTCCTTTTTAATTTATTTTTATTTTAATTTTTTAATATATTTTATTGATCATGCTATTATAGTTGTCCCAATTTCTTCTCCACTTTATTCCGCTCCACCTTGTAATCCCCCTCCCATCAGCATTCTCCCACCTTAGTTCATGTCCATGGGTCCTACATATAAGTTCTTTGGTTTCTCCATTTCCCATACTATTCTTAACTTCCCCCTGCCTATTTTGTACCTACCATTTATGCTTCTTATTCTCTGTACATTTCCCCCTCACCCCCCACACTCCATCCCTGCTGATAACCCTCCATGTGATCTACATTTCTGTGAATCCGTTCCTGTTCTGCTTGCTCACTTAGTTTGTTTTTTTTGTTTTAGGTTGTTGATAGTTGTGAGTTTGTTGTCATTTTACTGTTCACATTTTTGATCATCTTCTTTTTCTTAGATAAGTCCTTTTAACATTTCATATAATAAGTGCTTGGGGATGATGAAGTCCTTTATCTTATCTGGGAAGCACTTTATCTTCCCTTCCATTCTAAATGATAGCTTTGCTGGAGAGAGTAATCTTGGATGTAGGTCCTTGCCTTTCATAACTTTGAATACTTCTTTCCAGCCCCTTCTCGCCTGTAAGGTTTCTTTTGAGAAATCAGTAGATAGTCTTATGGGCACTCCTTTGTAGGTAACTGTCTCCTTTTCTCTTGCTGCTTTTAAGATTCTCTCCTTACCTTCAATCGTGGTAATGTAATTATGATGTGCCCTTGATGTGTGTTTCCTTGGGTCCAACTTTTTGGGGACTCTCTGAGCTTCCTGGAGTTCCTGGAAGTCTATTTCCTTTACCAGGTTGGGGAATTTTTCCTTCGTTATTTTTTTCAAATAAGTTTTCAGTTTCTTGTTATTCCTCTGCTACCTCTGGCACCCCTATGATTTGGATGTTGGAGTGTTTTAAGTTGTCCCAGGGGTTCCTAAGGCTCTCCTCATTTTTTTGAATTCTTACTTCTTCATTCTGTTCTGGTTTAATGTTTATTTCTTCCTTCTGCTCCAAACCATTGATTTGAGTCCCGGTTTCCTTCCCATCGCTATTGGTTCCCTGTACATATTTCTTTATTTCACTTAGCATAGCCTTCACTTCTTCTTCTATTTTGTGACCATATCCAACCATTTTTTTGAGCATCCTGATTACCAGTGTTTTGAACTGTGCTTCTGATAAGTTGGCTATCTCTTCATTGCTTAGTTGTATTTTTTCTGGAGCTTTGATCTGTTCTTTCATTTGGGCCATATTTTTTTTTGTCTCAGCACTCCTACTACATACTAAGGGGCAGAGCCTTAGGTATTTGCCAGGGGGGTGCAACCCATGTCACTGCGTTGTGGTGCTGTATGTGGGGGAGGGGGTCCAAAAGGGAACAATGGCACTTTTTTGGCTCTCAGCCAGCTTTCAGTCACTACCCCCCCTACCCACAAGCAAATTGGGACCTTCTGGTGCTTATTCCCAAGTGGGTGGGTGTGTGTACATTCTAGAACCCTGTGGGTCTCTCCAACAAAATCTCCTGTGTGGCAAAGAGTTCTCCTGACACCACAGCCCCCACAGGTTTTTACAGCCAGAGATTTTATTTAATTTTTAAAATTATTTTATTTATTTATTGTTAGAGAGAGGGGAAGGGAAGAAGAGAGAGAGAGAGAGAGAAACACCAATGTGTGGTTGCCTCTAGTGTGCCCCATACTGAGGACCTGGCCTGAAACCCAGGCATGTGCCCTGACTGGGAATCAAACCGACAACCCTTTGGTTCACAATTTGGCACTAAATCCACTGAGCCACACCAGCCACAGCACAACCAGAGGTTTTGAGGCTTTCTTTTCCCACACTGGAACCCTGTGTTGCAAGGTTTGTCTCACTCACCAGTTGTTCCTTCTGATTTGTCTATATGCAAATGGAACTGCCAGCTGCCTACAGCAGAATTATTTACAATACCTAACAGGGGTGTCCAACCTTCTGGCATCTCTGGGCCACAGTGGAAGAAGATTTATCCTGAGCCGCACATTAAATACACAAACACTAACAAAATTTAAAAAAAAAGTCTCATAATGGTTTAAGTAAATTTACAATTTTGTGTTGGGTCACATTCTTAACCCTCCTTCACTGCATGTGTCCTAAGGGCCACGTGTTGAACATCCCTGTTAGAGCATATTCTGTAGAATTTGTAATGGCACAAGTACAAGTGCTAAGAAATTTAAAGACATAATTCTTGTCAATCAATATTAATAACATAAAATATTATTTTTAACTATATTTTTACTGTACCCTAGATAGCATAAATATTATTGGATGAGATTGTCTTAAATACAATCTGGATTATCACTGACATAGATATTTAAATTTATATAATCTTTTTGTACACTGAATGTTAGTATACTTCTCCAGCAAGGATTAGATCAATGAACAGTAATATTAATCTAAGTATTTTAGACATCTAATTTATGTACAAAAATAAGAAAATTGGGTTTCTAAAGAAACAATATAAGTAAAATAAAATTAATGTAATAATGGCTATTATAGGAGACTGTTCTGCGTGGTGTGGGCCCAGCTCCCACTCAGAAAGGCCAATGGGGAGTGAAGTTCAACACACAGGAACCACACCCACAGATAGATTCTCCCGTGGGGAATCAGGCCTGCATTGTATGTAGGCCACTAAGAGGCTTGCTTTTGCTAAAACTCCCCCACCCTGAATTGAGGCAGCAAATGTTTACTGCGTATCTTTTTTTTTAATTTTAATTTTTTATTTTTATTCAATTACAGTTGTGTGCCTTAAAGTAACTTCCTAAAATCTATGCTAAACCTTCCAAGGATGAGTGTAACCAGTTTAACCACTTTTCCCTTTACATTTGCAAATATCCTTCCTTTTTTATGTAATTAGCAACACACTCTCCTTTGTTTTCTGTAACCTCCTAAAGCAAACCTGTGCATAGTAAATGAAGACCATCCTCAATGTAATGTGCCCAGAAAAGCAATAAAAGCCTGTCAAGGCAAGGGTTGAGGTTCTCTCCTCTTGAGAGAGTGGCGGTGCTATCCTTTTTCTTCCACAGGACCACAGGACTCGGTAGTCTGTGTGAATTTGTCTTGTCTCAGCCCAACACACAGATCCCGTGGGCCAGGATCCACATCAGGCTATGCTCTATAATCTCTCATTGTAAAGCTATAATTTATATTTTATATAGTAGTAAAAAATGTACAATTTATAAAAGTAAGAAATCAAGAGTTGTGGATTAATAAAGTATCAATCAAAAGAAAATAGAGTAATTCTTTACTAATGATTGATTATCTGTTCTTTGAAACTGTGAAGGATCCCAAATGTAATATAAAGATAAAATGTCAGAATAACTCTTTTTAGGGCTTTGAGGGTACATATGCAGAAATGAATAAGAAAATTGTTATTGCAATTTGCCCATAATTGAGTTGTAAGCAAGGTAAATTTTATGTTTTCCTCTAGACTTATTTTCAAGGTTTAGCTCAGTACAGCAGTCTGCCCCCATGAATAGTGATTGCTGGGGTTATCTAAACTGGATCCAATCCAGCTTTTCTGTTTGTTCCCATGAACCACCCTGATAACAGTGCTACTTCTATATTAATCATGGGATCTTTTGATTAAATGAGCTAATACATGTGCTAAATCAGTGCTTCTCAAGCCTGTGTACAGGATTCATTTGAGGTGCTTTTAAAAAGCACTAATTCTCTGCCTCCATATCCAGATCAATTAAACCAAATTCTCTGTAGAAGTGCAGCCAGAGTTGGGAACTATGGTGCTTATTATTTGAGGATATAGGAGAAACCAACTAATATCCAAGCCCACATACGAATTGTTGCAACTGATTTTTTAATCTGGATCTTCTTTTTTTGTAGAATGCTTTTTAAAAAAATGTAATGGGGGTTCTTTATGGTTAAAATGAAATGGTTGGGGTGAGGAAAATATATTTTAAAATAATAGGCAGTTTAATACTGTATGAATGGATAGTGAGAAAAATGCAGTGAAGAGAATAAAACTCAAAGAGGAAAAAGTATTATTTTTTGTTTCTGCTGCTCTGATTGGTTGTTTTCTACTACCTTGTCTACCAAATCATTGATCAGTCCTCTGCTTCATCTAATCTGCTGTTGATTCCTTCCATTGTCGTCTTTATTTCTGTTATTCTACTTTTCTGACTGGTTCTTTTTTGTGGTTTCTGTACCTTTTTTTATGTTTCCTATCTCTTTGTTGAAGTTCTCACTGAGTTCATCTATTCTTCCCCTAAGTTCCTTGAGCATCCTTATAACATTGTTTTGAACTCTGTGTCTGGTAGTTTGCTTGCCTTCATTTCATTTACCTGTACTTTCTTTGGTGGTGGTGATGGGGGGTTCTCCTGTTCTTTCACTTGAAACATTTCTTGGTCTCTCCATTTTGGCTGCCTCTCTGTGTTTGTTCTATATGTTAGGTAGATCTGCTATGTCTCCCAGTCTTGATAAGGTAATCTTTGGGGTCCAGTGGTAGTCTCCCTGATCCCCTGAGCCGGGTGCTGCGGAAATGACCCTTGTGTGGCTTATGTGGGCCCTACTGTTGTAATTGAGCCTTGATTGTTGTTGGCATGTCTGTCGGTGGGGCTGACCCTCAGGCTGGCTGGGTGTGAGGATTGGTCATGACCAAAGTATATACACAGCTATAGAAGGGTGACCCCGCAAAGTGGAATTCACCCCATCAGGGTCTTGTACCTACTGAGATCTCCCTTTGGGTGTGCAGCTTGTGAAGCTAATCAGGTCATGCTCTGAAGCCATGACCTGAAGCTTGTGATCTGAAGCCAGCCATGAGTTATATTGGTTTGGGGGCTTCTTAGGAGGAACTCCAGTGTAGGTCAGTGTTGGACACTGCCTGTTAGGAACTATAAAGAGATCCATGGTTGGTAGTTGCCTATGCTGGGCCTGGGTTTACATGGGAGAGGCCAAGCTGCATAGCCATGGAGGCTTGCTGCCACCAATAACAGGTCTGGGTCAGGTCAGCAAAAGGCCCAAGGTACCCTGAAACCCACTGTTGACTGCCAGTTTCCTGTTAGACTGAGCCACTGAAAGAGCCTCTAGTGGTACGTGAGTTGCATGAGGCAGGTTCTCAGGGAGTCATGAGGAGGGGGAGTGGTGTTTACAAGGTTAATACACATTCAAACTCAGTGTTAGTGCTGGGTCTCAGGCTACTCAAGAAAAGTTTCAGGGTACACCTAGGCCAGCTGCCAGCTGCCTGGGGTTTGTGGACCTTTGCAGTGGGGTAGATTTTCAGAGAGTCTAGTTCTCAGGGAGCTAGTAAAGCTCAACATGTGTACCTAGAGCATTAACTCTAGGAATTTCCATTCAATGGCAAGTTCATTAATTCCTATATTTTCTATAGCAAAGAATATTAAAAGAAAAGGCAGAAGTGTTTCCATACTCACTTAAGGAAAAAAGAATCATCATAGCTCATTCAGCAATAAAGCCATAGCAAAGAAAAAGGCAATGTTCATACCTAGGTCAAAGTATTTTTGTAGTTTCTAATACAAACAAAGTGAAGGTTAAAAGGAACAACGGCATGAGGAAGGAGGTGGCCTATATAGCAGCCCATGTCAGAGAACTAAAAAGTCTGACCTTGCTGGAATGTATCAAAAAAGTCCTTACTGCATGTCAATGAAGCCTTAAGAGGATACCAGTATGTGTCCTAATGAAGCATCATCCTGACAGAGAAACAAAGAAGGTACCACAATTGTTATGTGCCCACTGTATGTCAGGTCCTGTGCTTGCTGGTTTACATATATGTGATCTCCCTTAATATTCACAAGATACTATGTAGATGAGAAAATGTAAGTTCAAATAGGTGAAATATCTTGCCCAATTCCGCCACCTATTATCTATGTACACATCATTAAACTTCCGACCCAACTATATTAACTCAGCCATACTTCTTTAACCACAATTAAGAAAACTATTGAACACTTAAAGTTGAAGATGGCTAGAAGACCTTCCTTGAACTCTGATTATAATCTTACTCTTGTGATTCATGAAACTTCTGGTGCATTATCAGAAAAGTCCTCTATATTCACAGCTTCTCTGAATGTTTCTTTTATTTATCACCTCTGAAACTTGGCATTTTCCTGAAAAGATTATTTTCTTTTTTCTGCTGTCATCATAAATGGCCACTGCTTTGTTTTCCTTTCATAACTCAAAAAGTGCTGAAATTGGTATCCTCCTTGCTGCCCAATGTTGCTTACAGATTTTACTCCCCCTTTCTCATGCTAAAAACCCTGTTTCTGTTAGATCACATAGTCATTGTAGTTCTCATTTTTTTAATACCAGCATTAACCAGGAAAGAGTCAAATCAAGATGATCAATCTCTTGCCCAGCAGAAAAGCATCAAGCAACCACATAGATTGGTATATATAACCCTATATGCATGATCATGTAAATCAAATGAACCAGCTATTTTTAATCCTCACCTGAAGATGATTTTTACTGCTTTTTTTTATAGGGAGATGAAGGGGGTAGAGAAAGTGAGAAAGAGATGAGAGAAAAACACTGATTGATTGCCTTCTGTACAGTCCCCAACCAGGAATCAAACCCACAACCTTTTGGTATATAGGACAATACTTCATCCAACTGAGCCACCCAACCAGGGCCAAATCCCAACAGTTTTTACAAATGTCTAAATTTTGCTTTCTTACTCTCTGAAATCACTTTTTAATACCTTATTTATTCTTCCTAAATATTGAAGCTATCCATCATTGCCCTATAAAAATAATAGAACCTATTAGATGGGAATTGCCACATCATCAAGACAGAAAATACATAGCGGTATATTCTTCTACCTTTGCCTTTTCTCTCATATAACGAAGAAGAAATTCCAGTAAATACATTACCCTCAAACCAGTTTCCATAGGACAATGAGTCAAATATAATCCACAGATCAGAGGGAAGGCTTAACACAGCAAAGGTGGCACCTGTTGGGAATGTGGGAAGACATCCCTTAACCTAAAGCCACACAACTCAGTTTCCTCCTGTGTATCTCTGCCTCTTGCCCTACCCCCAGCTTGCGGGGAATCTCCTGAAACTTTTTAAACAGACTGCAGTGTGGGCCCAGGAGGGTTGCTGTTGGCAGAGCTTCCAGCTATGAGCAAGATGGGTAGGTGGGGCCTCTGGGAGTCATCAGGGTGGGGCTAGTATAGGTCTCCAGCTAATGCCCTGAGGGGGCAGTTCTTGACCCAGAAAAGATGGTGTCTGGGCAATACAGAAGAGGGACTGACACAAGAACACTTGTGTCTGTCCCACCAACCCTATTCTCAAAGCCACAATAACGATTTCTCCCTGTATGACTCTGGTACCTTCCAAGCCACCATCCCTCCCCCAAGCCCTGGCTGAGTGCCTGCAAGTTTGTGCATTGGCCCTTTAAGAGGACACCTGAGTTTCTAGTAGCCTTCTCTCTCACCTGGGCTCTGGGCCGGGGAGCCTGGGGTGGGCTTGAGACCCCACGTTCCTCAGGAAGAGTGTTTCCAGCTGAGATACCCTTCTGGATTCTCAACCACCACACATAGGCATGAGGGCAGCCTGTTGCCTGTCTCTGCCTTCCCCACCAGTCTCAACATAGTTCTTTAGTATGTCCTTAGTTATGACTCTATTCTGCTAGTCCCCAAGTGGTTCTCCAGGTTGATTGTTCTATATTTAGTTGTAAGTTTGTTGTGATCATGGAAAGAGGTGAATACAGCTTCTATCTTCTCAGCAATTTTGTATCCTATCCTTTACTGGCAGAAGGGGCCCAATGAACAGACTCAATCTGTCTTGGCTTCATTTGAATGTTCCTCCTCTTTGACCATCTCTCTCACAGCACTCACTCCCTGGTATAATTTCCTGTAATAATGAGAATGTTCTATATCTGTGCCCTCCAATATGGGAGCTATGACCCACATGTGGCTATGGAGCTCCTGAACTGTGGCTAGTGTGATTGAAAAAATTTAGATATTTAATTTTAATTAGTTTAAATCTAAATAGCTACATATGGTTTGTGGCTCCTATACTGGTCAGCACAACTCAGGAATTATCAATGATTGAACAGTCAGAGAGTACCTGGGAAGATAATGAGCTGTTCAGAGGGATATATATGAAAGCTTTCTGCTGATTAATAACTGGTACAACTGAAAACAGCTGGAGATGTTGGAGCAGGAACAGTACTTCAACAAACGGTTGGGTAAGATGTAATGCTTCTTAGGATATAATGGCCTTGCTATTGAGCAGATGATGTCAGTTTCAATCCAGATTTCTCACTAGTTCAAATTAGGCCAAAGTGACTGGGATCTATGGCTTTTGGAAGGCTTTGACTACTGCCTAAGATAAGACAAATGCTGTACCTTCCTGAAGAGATCAGATAATGAGATAGGCCATATATATAAGAATATATAGCTAATAGATCCTGAAAATTCAAAGATTTCTTTGACTCTGTTGTGAGTTGCTCAAAGGCTAAAATCTTGCTGGATATCCTAGGAAAGCTTTAAGTAAACTAAAAAAGGCCCAGAGAGCATTTCTCTCATCTTTTGAATACATTTTTACTATGGTTGTTCGAAAGATGGTACTACTAAAAGATGTGGACTATCTAAGCCAAAGTTTTATATGAAGTCTGCTTTGGTGTGTAAATTAAGATATCATCTTCATAACCAAGCTCTGTCCTGGAAGAATAATTTTTTGTTCATAAAAAGTATGGAATCATTCATGCTGCGGAGGCTTATTCAGTTGGCTAGAGTGCCTCTAACATTCTGTTTTCTATTTGTCACTGTTTCCAAATTGAAATCAAATTGGAGGTGTCCTGAAAAACCAGTTCCAAAGTGTGTCATAGGAAATTAGAGGTCAACAGGTAATCATGTGATACCTTACAGGGGTGTTCAACCTGAGGACCACAGGCCTCATGTGGCCCAGGATGGCTACGAATGCAGCCCAACACAAAATTGTAAATTTACTTAAGACCTTTTTCTTTGCTCATCAGTTTTCACTAGTGTTTGTGTATTTAATGTGTAGCCCAAGACAACTCTTCTTATTCCAGTGTGGCCCAGAGATGCCAAAAGGTTGGACACCCCTGCAAGGCTTAGTACTTTGTGAGAGACCAAAAAAACCCTTAATTTTCTTCTTCAAGAAGAACATGTGATTATTTGGGAAGGGGTTTTAAAGGAACTTATTTCCTCCCTCTAAATACTAGTGGGTAACATTTTGCACAGGGCTCATGGTTTCATTTGCAGAGAGAGAATAGATTCACTTGGAGCTTCCTAGGTACCAGTTGATTACACAGTTGCATTCATGATGCAGGGGCAATATGCAATTGTTTTTGGATTTAGTTAATAATTCTCAGTATCTTGTGCTCTTATATATATCAATGAGCACTGGGGTGGCAAGTAAAATGAAAATTTTAATAGGCTGTGAGCCATAATTGTTACTTACAGGATATGAATTTTCAACAGAAATGTCTGAGTCATGGGTCAAGAAATAGGGGTATTGGTCACTGGAATATGGGGTATTAATGTCTTCTAATTGCATGAAATCCTGGTCCATGCAGTTACCTAACACATTAAGTCTATTATTATTTTAATATAATGACAGAAACACACACTCAGTTTCACCAAGACATAATCTGCAGTTTCTGAATCCACAGACTGGGAAGAGTAAAAATATTGTAATTGTTCCCTCTCTTGTACTTTTTCTACCCTTCTGTCATCTGCTTGGCCAGCAGGTCAGGTGCTCGAGTTGCAGATGGTAAGCCTACAGTCTGGGTTCGCATGGTCAATATGTCTCAACGCCCCAAATATAAGCATAATTCCTAACCTAGAAATACAGAATTCCCAGACCCTTCTAGTGTGTAAAAGCAATTAAATAAAATTTGTGCTCTGCATGTTTGGATCTAATGCAATAATTTTGGATTCTGAAAAAGTCTAATACATAAGAGCATTATCTCATTTAATTTTATTTCATTTGGGTTTTCAAGTAGATAAGGAACCAAAATATTACTTAAATATTTATAAATATTAGAAGTTGATAAAATATTCTAAAAATAAATTTTGAGATCTTCACATAAAAAGAGGCATATAACTTGATGATGATAATAATGAGAAGCCATCAGTCTTAGGGCCAAAAGAGAAACAATACAACATGAAAATACTAGACTGCTAACTCATTCAGTATTTACAAGATTTTTTGCTCTTTATCTTTGCAATGTCCCTTTTAATACTAGTATTAATTAAACTTGATATTTATTAATAACATTCCCATACAGAATTAGTTGAGTTTATAAATATTTTTCATAATTCAGTTAGCACTAGTACTGAGATTTACTCACTAGGTTTATTAAATATTATATAAATAAGAAAGACTATTCTGATATCTTCAATGAATTTTCAGTTTTAATATGAAAAAACTGAAGGATGATATTTTCTTTCCTAAATTCAATTTCTTTACATGGGATTGGAAAAAATGTACGGAGGCTTACATTAATAGAGTACTGCTTTAGTGGAAAAAAATCAAAAGGTATTTAAATTTCTACATTTAATAATTTAATCTTTCACATATAGCTTAGCATATGTGAGCTCAACATATAACATACAGCCATTGTGGATCCCAGAGACAAACTAGATTCTTTGATACACCCTTGGTACCTCTCAGTTATACACAAATTTTTTTTTATACACAAATTTTAAATTGAAGTACATACATACTCTATCAGCATAGTAATTTGTTTTGAAAAATGTAAGAGTAGGTGAAAGATAACATTTTATCCCACTTTATCTATCTTCATTCTATAGAATATTTAAACAATGCTAGAGTTTACAGCATGAGTTGTAACAAGTCATAGAATGTTTAATTCTACTTTATGTAGAATTCCTTTTACTTGCTACTTAAAAGATGATCATTTGGTCTCTACTGAAGTACATCCCCTTCTAGTAATCTTACTCTCTCAACCGTACAAAGTCTGTCACTGTCAGAGATGGTTATTTCTACAGCTGAAGCTAGAATGAAATTGAAAAATATTTTAAAGGAGATTAAATACGATGATAAAAGTAGAGTTCTGGGACAGTGCCTAGCACCAAAATTTTTACCTAATTTTTATTCAGGAGCCTTGGAAATGCTTTGTGAGAATTATTTCTATGGATGTAATTAAATAAGATGATATATTTAATATATGTGAAAATGACATTACTCAGTGGATTAGAGCAAGTTTTACTTAGAATCAAGAGACAGAATTCAATATATCTATGATACTACATAACACTCTTGTTAATTAAGAATAATTCTTAAATGTTTTAAGAATATAGTATTGATTTAAAAAATTGAATCACACTGGAAACTGAGATTCGAGACAAAAATAATGTATATGGACACTGAACTCTAGTCAATAAATTTGTTTCTTACAGAAGTACAGGCTTATTATTCTGAATATACTTTATATGCATAGTGGGATTGAACAAATAAATACAGTTATGATGGAGAGTGGGAGTTAGGAGCTAGAGATAAGCAAGATGGGAATCCCAGAATGAACTCCATAATGGGTTTATGAAATCTTTAATTTTTGTAACTTTTCTATAAGTCTAAAATTACTTTAAAATAAACATTTTATGGAGGTGGAAAAAAGTATAGGGGGATAAATGGTAATGGAAAAAAGACAACAAAAATATTTTAAGTAACCACCCAGATGGCATTTATATAATCAAATAAGAGGATGAACAAGAAATCATCAATTTAAAAATTTGGACAACACTGGTTTTGTTTTGATAATATATGTTTGGCTTTCATAATTTAACCATTATACTGCAAGGTTATGTTTCCTATTTCCAAAGTGTGTGGAGCACATCATATTTGCATCAGAGGGGAAGAATAAAGTGATTAGCCTTAAAGAATCAAATAGGGGATTTCACAAGATGGAGGCAAAATAGGTGGGAGCGGAGTCCACTTCCCCTCAACGCCAGTGAAATACCTAGCTGATCTGAGGAGCACAGCGAACAGCCAACAGTATTCCAGCATATATGAATATCAGAGACCAAAGACAGAGGACATTGAAAGATCTGACGTAAGAAGAGTGCTTAAGGACAATACGGTCCCCAGGGTGGCTGAAGCCCTGGCCCGGGCGCAGGGTCTGCTGCAGGGTCTGCTGCAGGATTCTTGGGAGAGAGACAGGCTGAGCTGTGAGCAGCCAGGTGCTTGTTTAGACCAAGGGGGCTTGAATAGGAAGAATTTCTCAAAAAGAAAAAGAAAATAGAGGCACTCAGGGGCTAGCTAGAGAAGTCTCCACAGCAGCCTTGGCCTCTGGCTCCCCTCCCCCCTCAGACCCTGGACGATGAATGCGGGATAAGCAGCCCTGGCGCTCACCTGAAGTCCGGTTGCACGCACGCAGATTAGCGGACTGGGGGCCCACACCTGAAACCTCAGGTGGGTGCGCATCGGGAGCAGAGGCTAGCTGCCCCACCCACAGGACCAAAACAGCGGACCCGAACGCTGCTCGACTCAGCCCCAAAGCGGCTGGATCGGCCAGCCACGCGTGACCGAGGCCCAAAGCAGCAGATCCGCTGATCAAACACCTGGCTGCCTGCGAGGGACCACACCTACAACTCCTACCAAACGCCTGCGCACAGAGCCCTGCAGGGCCTACTGGCTCTCTAGGACACAGGCAGAATGCCCAGCAGAGGGGAGCTGCAGGGCTAGAGGAGACTGCATTCCCCGGAAAGACTCAACCCAGCAGGGGGCTGAACTACCCCATAGCAGCACCCAGAGCCCCTAGCATCTAAGACAGCAAAGAGCAAGAAGGTAGAGTGTGAGTTGCCCCTAACTGGTGCAACTCAAGGACAGCACAACTGGTGAACTAAAGGCCTAGTGAGGAGAAGAAGGACCGTGAGGAACTGGACTGCAGGCTGAACAACAGCGAAGAGTGTGGCTCAGGAAGGGAGAAAAGTGAAACCAATCCTTCCAACCATCCCCTCCCGTTCCACAGACAGGACGACCAGCAGAACTAACCTGACTGGTTTAAAGCCAGCAGAAGACTTTTTTTTTTTCTTTCCTCCTTTCCCCCTCAATACCTTCTTCCTTTCTGTCCTTCTTTCTTTTTTTTATTCCTTCTTCCTTCCATCCTTTACCTTTTTTATGCCTTCTTCCTGCCTTCTTTTATTTATTCCTTTGTTTTAATTTTTCTTAAAATTCCTTCTTATCTTGCCTCCGATCTTTCTTTATTCCCTCTTCCTTCCTTTCTTTTCTATTCCCTTTTTCCCTCCTTCCCTTCTTTTTTTTTCTTCTTCCCCGCTTTCTCTTTTTCCCACAGGTGAGACAACAAAACCTGGAGAGCTGAAAAGACAAGAGTTAGACCATGCTAGACCCATAAACGTCAGGTCAAGACCAGTGAGCACAGGAGATTAAGGAGACAGCACCACTGAATCCCACTGGCATTCTGCCATAGAAGTTCATACCATAAACCCAGAGAGTCAGAACAGATCAATTTAAGAAGCAAAGGCAAACAAGAAGAGTCTCACAATGGGAAGACAAAGAAACAATCCCCAAATGAAAGGAAAGGAGGAAGCCTCAGAAAGAATGCTAACTAAAAATGAGGCAAGTCAACTATCAGATACTGAGTTCAAAGCAACGGTTATCAGGAAGCTCACTGAGCTCACAGAGAACTACCAGAAACTACAGGGAAACTACAATGAATTCAAAGCAAACTATATCTACATGAAAAAGGAAAAAGAAACTATCAACAAGGGCCAAGAGGAAATGAAGAATACAGTTTCTGAACGGAAGAACACAGTAGAAGGAATCAAAAGCAGACTTGATGAAGCAGAGGATTGGATCAGCAAGCTGGAGGACAAAGTAGAAAAAAACACCCAAAAAGAGCAAGAAAAGGAAAAGAGGCTCAGAAAGAATGAAGAGGTAATAAGGGAAATGCAGGACAACATGAAACGTAACAATATCCATATAATAGGAATACCAGAAGGAGAAGAAGAAGAGCAAGGGATAGAAAACCTGTTTCAAAAAGTAATGATGGAAAATTTCCCTAGTCTGAGGAGAGAAAAAGTCACCCAAATCCAGGAAACACAGAGAGTCCCAAGCAAGAGGAATCCAAAGAGGCCCACTGCAAGACATATCGTAATTAAAATGGCAAATTTCCAAGAGAAAGAGAGGATCTTAAAGGCAGCAAGGGAGAAACAGGAAGTAACATACAAGGGAGCCCCAATAAGGTTAGCTAGCAACTGACTTCTCAATGGAAACTCTCCAAGCCAGAAGAGAATGGCAAAAACTATTCCCAGTAATGAGAACCAGAGGCCTGCAACCAAGACTACTTTACCCAGCAAGGCACTCAATCAAGATAGAAGGCCAAATAAAGAGTTTCCCAGACAAAAGAAGTCTAAAAGAATACACTTCCACCAAACCAGCTGTGCAAGAGATACTAAAGAGACTGCTTCAAGGAAAGGAAGGAAAAGAGAAAGAGAGAGGAACACAGGCAGGAAAAAATGGCAATGAATAACTATCTTGATAATAACCTTAAACGTAAATGGATTAAATGCTCCAATCAAAAGACATAGAATAGCTGAATGGATAAGAAAACATGACCCACACATATGCTGCCTGCAAGAGACCCATGTCAGGACAAAAGACCTACACAGACTGAAAGTGAAGGGCTAGAAACAAATTTTCCAAGCAAACGGACAGGAAAAAAAAGCAGGGGTAGCAATACTCATATCAGACAAAATAGACTTCCAAAGAAGGGTCATAAAGAGAGACCCAGAAGGTCACTTCATAATACTCAAAGGAAGAATCCACCAAGAAGACATAAACATTGGAAATATATATGCACCCAACATAGGAGCACCCAAATACATAAAGAAAATCTGGGAGGATGTCAAGAAAGATATTGACAGGAAAACAATTATAGTAGGGGACTTTAACACCCCACTGTCAAAAATGGACAGGTCTTCCAAACAAAATATCAACAAGGATATTGTGTCACTTAACAATACCCTAGAGGAAATGCAATTAACTGATATGTATAGAGATTTTAATCCCAAAGAAGCAAACTACACATTCTTTTCAAGTGTACATGGAACTTTTTCAAAGATAGACCACATGATAGGACACAAAGCAAGCCTCAACAAATTCAACAAAATTGAAATCATATCCAGCATTTTCTCTGACCACAAGGGACTGAAACTAGAAACCAACCCCAAAGGAAAAAAACCAAAACACTCAAAATCATGGAGACTGAATAGCATGCTATTAAACAATGAATGGGTCAAGAATGACATTAGGGAAGAAATCAGTTTCTGGAAACAAATGAAAATGAACTCACAACAATCCAAAACTTATGGGACACAGCAAAGGCAGTCCTGAGAGGGAAGTTCATAGCAATACAGGCCTACCTTAAAAAGATAGAAACATTTCAAATAAACAACCTAACACTATGCCTACAAGAACTCCAGGAACAACAACAAAGACAACCCAGAGCAAGTAGAAAGAAGGAAATAACAAAGATCAGAGCAAAATTAAATGACATAGAGACTAAAAGCCCAATTCTAAGGATTAATGAATCCAGGAGCTGTTCTTTCAAAAGATAAAATTGACGAGCCTTTAAGCAGGCTCATCAAGAAAAAAAGAGGACCCAAATAAACACAATTAGAAATGAAAGAGGAGAGATTACAACTGATTTCACAGAAATACAAAGGATTGTAAGAAATTACTATGAAGAACTATATGCCAAGAAATTTGAAAACCTAGGTGAAATGGACACATTTCTAGAAAAATATAATCTTCCAAAACTGAATGAAAAAGCAAAAAGCCTAAACAGACCAATAACAGCTGATTAAATTGAAACAGTAATCAAAAAGCTCCCAACACACAAAAGCCCTGGACCAGATGACTTCACAGGAGAATTTTACAAAGTATTTAAGGGAGAAATAACCCTCATCCTCCACAGATTATTTCAAAAAAATCAAAAAGATGGAAGACTCCCAAAGACTTTTTTTAAAACCAGCATCATCCTAATCCCAAAACCAGATAAAGACACAATGAAGAAAGAAAACTTCAGGTCAATATCACTGATGAACATAGATGCTAAAATCCTAAACAAAATACTGGCAAAGCACATCCATCAATATGTCAAAAAGATCATATACCATGATCAAGTGGGACTCATCCCAGGTATGCAAGGATAGTACAATGTTAGCAAATCAATAAACATAATAAAAACATAAAACAAAAGACAAAAATCACATGACCATATCAATAGATGCAGAAAAAGCACTTGATAAGGTCCAGCACCCATCTATGATAAAAACACTCAGGAAAGTGGCAATAGAGGGAGCATTCCTCAACATAATAAAGGCCATATATGAGAGACCTACAGCCAACATCATACTCAATGGACAAAAACTTAGAGCTTTCCCACTAAGATCAGGTACAAGACAAGGTTGTCCACTTTTACCACTTCTATTCACCATAGTATTGGAAGCCCTAGCCACAGCAATCAGACAAGAAAAAGAAATAAAAGGCATCCAAATTGGAAAAGAGGGGGAAAAAACTGTCATTGTTTGCAGATGACATGATAGTATACATAGAAAATCCTATAGACTCCACCAAAAAACTACTTGACCTAATAAATGATTTTGGTGAAACAGGTGGATACAAAGTCAATACTCAGAAATCAAAGGCATTCCTATATACCAACAAAGAAACATCAGAAACAGAAATTAGGAATAAAATCCCATTTGATATAGCAACAAGAAAAATAAAGTACCTAGGAATAAACCTAACCAAGGAGGTAGAGACCTGTACTCAGAAAACTATAAAACACTGAAGAAAGAAATTAAGGAAGACAAAACAAATGGAAGCATGTACCATGCTCAGGGATGGGAAGAATTAACATTATCAGAATGGCCATACTACCCAAAGTTATTTGTAGATTCAGTGCAATCCCTATTAGAGTACCCATGGCATATTTCACAGATACAGAAGAAACATTTCAGAAATTTATATGGACCCATAAATGATCCCAAATAGCTGCAGCAATTTTGAGAAAAAAAAAAAACAAAGCAGAGGGATCACAATACTGGATATCTAAGTGTATTACAAGGCCACTGTAATCAAAACAGCCTGGTACTGGCATAAAAACAGGCACATAGACCAATGGAACAGAATAGAGAGCCCAGGAATAAACCCAAGTCTCTACAGTCAATTAATATTCGACAAAGGGGGAAGAAGCATAAAATGGAGTAAACATAGCCTCTTCAACAAATGGTGTTAGTTACATGCAAAAAAATGATACTCAATCACCAACTTACACCATACACAAAAAGAAATTCAAGGTGGATGAAAGACTGAAATATAAGTCATAACAGCATAAAATTCCGAGAGGAGAACATTGGCAGGAAAATCTGACATTCCACGCAGCAACATCTTCACAGATATGTCCCCTAAAGCAAGGGACATAAAGGAAAGATAAATAAATGAGACCTCATCAAATTAAAAAGCTTCTGCATGGCTAAAGAAAACAGTATTCAAATAAAAAGAGAACCAACTATATGGGAAAACATATTTGCCAATGATATCTCGGACAAGGGTTTGATCTCCAAAACATATAAAGAACTCACACATCTCCACTCCAGGAAGACAATCCACCCAATTAAAAAATGGGCAAAGGATAAATAGCAACCATCTGCAAATTGCTTTGTAGCTTATGCCAGTTGGCTCCAAGCAGAGCACAGATGGCAGGTAACCTTGGCCTGCACTACCCAAAGGACCCAAGAGCCAGCATACCTGGTAGATAGCTTCAGATCACACCTAAGCACCACTCAACCACCTACACAAGGAACATACTCAAGGTTCAGACTCACCAGGAAATGAGCTCCATTTAAGTAAGTTTTGCTCTGTGGGTTGAGCCTCTGCAGAGTGGATCCTCCAAAGTAAGTAGTCATGGCCAGTCCTTACAGCCGATCAACCCCGGGGGGTAAATCCCTCCCATTGACTTGCCAAGAACAATCAAGGCTCAACTACAACAGGAGGGTGCACACAGCCCACAGGAAGGGGTTGGGGACAGGGAAGAGCACCGGAAGCACCCAGCTCAGGTGACCTGAAAGGCTGCACTACTGGGCCCCACAGAAAACCTACTCTTGGTTTGGCCAAAAAGTCTGTATGGTTTTTCTGTAAAATAAAAGACACATTTTAGTTTCACCAGTAACTTCATTGATTTAGATATTTTGAATATGTCGGCTCCCTCCTGCTATTGGCTTATGGTGGGTAGAGGCCAGGGATGCTGCTAAACATCTTCCAATGCATAAGACAGCTTCACAGAAAAGAATCATTTTGCCAAAATGTCAATAATACCAAGAAACTTCGCAAACCACTTTTGACACATTTGATCAGTCACAGCACTTTCTCCATACACAGCAGAAGTCATTTTTTGCATTTCAGTTACATTTTTACTTTTCTTGAAATAATATAGTATAATATGCCAAAAATATTGCTTATTTTCTTCCATTTTCAATATTAAAATGGCTGCACAAAATTCACCCATTTTGATGTTTTTTTTAAAATGCACACTGATATGAAAGCTGTCACAATACAACCTAACAAAATTGTTTTGAAGGAAGTTAAACTTTTTGTCCAACCCAATACATAAATCCATTCTACCAAGACTGGGAGACACGGCAGTTCTAACTAATACACGGAAACAAACAAGGAGGCAAATGAGGAGTCAAAGACTCATATCCAAAATGAAAGAACAGAAAAAACTCGAGAAAAAGAACTAAACAGATGGAGACAAGCAATATAGCAGATGAAGTGTTCAAAACACTGGTTATAAGGATGCTCAATGAACAGGGGAAGAGTAAAGGAACTTAGTGAAAACTTCAACAAAGGGATAGGAAACATAAAACTAGAGATATAAAACATAAAAGTGAACCAGTCAGAAATAAAAACTGCATTTCAGGGAATCAAAAGTAGAACTAATTAAGCCAGGAATTAAGTGAGCAACTGGGAAGAAAAGGAAGAAGAAAGCATCCAATCAGCACAGAAAACAAACAAACAAAAGAATCCAAAAATAGAGGGCAATGAAAGGAGCCTCTGGCTGAACTTCAAGCATACCAACATTTGCTGGAAAGACAAGAGGGAGCAAGAAATTGAAAATTTACTTGAAAAAATAATGATTGAAAACTTCCCTAACCTGGTGATAGAAATAGACATACAAGACCTGAAAACACAGACTCCCAAAAAAGATGAACCCAAATATCCCACACCAAGATACATACAATTAAAATGCCAAAGATTAAAAACAAACAGAATCTTTTTTAAAAATTTAATCTTTACTGAATTCCTTAAAATTACCATTTAGTCTGCTTAAACCCACCTCCCTCTAGAATCACCACACTGTTATCCATGTCCAATAGTCCTTTTTCCTTTTTACTCAGTCCCTCCTTCCCCCAAGCTGCCCCCTAAAATAGCTGTCATCCTGCAACCCTACTATGACTCTCCCCATTTTCCTTGTTCAGTTTGTTCATTAGATTCCACATATGCATGAAATCATGTTATTTGTCTTTCTCTGACTGGCTTATTTCACTTAACATAATGTTCTCCGGGTCCATCCACACTGCCACAAAGGATAGAATTTTCTTTTTTATGGACTTGTAGTATTCCATTGTATAAATGTCCCATTGTGGTTTTTTCCACTCATTTACTGATAAACACTTGGGCTGCTTCCATATATTGGTGATTGTAAATAACGCTGCAATGAACATAGTGGTGCTTATGTTCTTTTGAATGTAGTGTTTTTGGTTCCTCTGGATATATTCTCAGAAGTGGAATTGCTGCGTCAACAGAAAGATCCATTTCTAATTTTTTGAGGTATCTCCATCCTACTTTCCACAGTGGCTGCATCACTCTGGACACCCACCAACAGTGGAAAAGGGTTCCCCTTTATCCACATCCTCACCCGCACTTGTTGATTTATTGATGACACCCATTCTGGCAGGTGTGAGATGGTATCTCATTGTGGTTTTAATTTGCATTTCTATGATAATTAGTGGCATTGATCAACTTTAATATGTCTACTGGCCAACTGTATGTCCTCTTTGGAGAAGTGTCTATTCAGGTCCTATGCCCATTTTTTAAATTGGGTTGTTTTTTTGGTGTTGAGTTTTGTAAGGACTTTATACATTTTGGATATTAATCCCTTATCAGATGTGTTGGCCAATATGTTCTCCCATTCTGTGGGTTGTCCCTTAATTTTGTTGAATTCCTTTGCTGTGCAATAGCATTTTAGATTGATGTAGTCCCATTTGTTTATTTTTTCTTTTGTTTCCCTTACCTGGGGAAGATATATCCAATGAAAAGTTACTATGAACAATGTCTGAGATTTTGCTGTTTTCTTCTAGGATTTTTATGGTTTGGGGTCTAACATATAAGTCTTTGATCCATTTTGAATTAATTCTTGTGTGTTGTGTAAGAACATAGTCTAGTTTCATTTTTTTAACAGATCTGTTCAATTTTCCCAACACCATTTATTGAAGAAACTATCTTTAGCCCATTATATGTGCTTGCTTCCTCTACCAAATATTGACTATAAAGTTGTAGATTTATTTCTGGGCTCTCTATTCTGTTCCATTGATCTATGTGTCTGTTTTTATGCCAGTACCATGCTTTTTGGATTACTATAGCCTTGCAGTATAGATTGATGTTAGGTAGTGTGATTCCTCTTTTTCTTTCTCAGGATTGCTGTTGCTATGCAAGGCTTTATGTAGTTCCATACAAACTTTTGAAGTATTTGATCTAGTTCTGTGAAATACATCATTGGAATCTTGATGTGAATTGCACTGAATCTATAGATTACTTTGGGTAGTATGGACATTTTAATAATGTTAATTTTTCCTATCCATGAGTACAACATGAGTTTACACTTATTTGTATCTTCTTCACTTTCTTCAGTGTCTTATAACTTTCTGAATAGAGGTCTTTTATATCCTTGGTTAACCGGGTTTATTCCTAGGTATTTTATTCTTTTTGAAACAATTGTGAATGGGATTGTTTTTTTTTTTTATTTCCCTTTCTGTTAGTTCATTATTGGCATATAAAAATGCAACTGATTTCTGGATATTAATTTTGTATCCTGATATTTTGTTGAATTCATTTATCAGTTCTAGTAGTTTCTTGGTGGAATCTTTGGGAATATCTATGTATAGTATCAAGTCATCTGCAAATAAAGACAGTTTTCCTACATCCTTTATAATTTCGAAGCATTTTATTTCCTCTTCTTGTCTGATTGCTGTGGCTAGGACTTCCAGTACTATGTTGAAAAACAGAGGTGAAAATAGAAAACACTTTTAGTTTTTGCTCCTTGACTATGATGCTGGCAGTGGGTTTGTCATATGTGGCCTTTATTTTGTTTAGGTATGTCCCCTCTATTCCCACTTTCCTGAGTTTTTTTCATAAATGGGTGCTGGATTTTATCAAATTCTTTTTCTCCATCTATTGATATGATCATGTGTTTTTTATGCTTTATTTTGTTTATGTGGTGAATCACACATCTTGAATTCCGAGCATTGTACCAACCTTTCCTTCCCAGAATAAATCCCATTTGATCATCCTGTATGGTCTTTTTGATGTATTGCTGTATTTGGCTTGCTAATATTTTCTTGAGGATTTTAGCATCTATGTTTACCAGAGCTATTGGTCTATAATTTTCTTTGTAGTGTCCATCTGGTTTTGGAATTAGGATAATGCTGTGCTTGTAAAATGAGTTGGGAAGTCTTGCCTCCTATTGAAGTTTATGAAATAGTTTGAGAATATGTGTTATGTCTCGGAATGTTTGGTAAAATTCACCTGTGAAGGTACCCAGTCCAGGGCTTTTGTTTGTTGGGAGTTTTTTGATTACTGCTTCAATTTCGCTAGATGTAATCTACTAACACTCTCTGATTCTTCTTAGTTTTGGAATAATGTATGTTTCTAGGAATTTATCCACTTCATTCAGTTTGTCCAGTTCGTTGGCATTTAGTTATAAGAAAATATTAATTTTCTTAACAATCCCTTGTATTTCTTTGGTGTCAGTTAACTTCTCTTTCATTTCTGATTTTATTTGTGGCCTTTCTTTTCTTTTCTTGATGAGACTAGTTATAAGCTTTGTTCATCTTGTTTATCTTATCCAAGAACCAGCTCTTGGATTCATTGATCCTTTGTATCATTTTTTAAGACTCTATTTCATTTACTTCTGATCTTTATTTTCTTTCTTCTACTTGCTTTTGGATTTGTTTTTCAAGTTCCTGTAAGAGTGAAGTTATATTGGGTTTTGAGCTTTTTCTTGTTTTTGAGATAGGCCTGTTGTTGAATTTCCCTTTTAGGGTTGCTTTCCTGGTGTCCCACCATATTTTGTATTGTTCTGTCCTCAGATTCATTTGTTTCAAGGTATCTTTTGATTTCTTCCTTGATCTTGTTGTTGACCCATTCATTGTTAAATAACGTTTTTTTAGCTCATGTCTGTGTTTTTCAGGTTTCTTCTTGTGATTTCTAGTTACATCACATTGTGGTCAGAGAAGATGTTTGATATGACTTCAGTCTTCTTAAATTAATTGAGTCCTATCATGTGGTCTATACTAAAAAACTTCCATGTGCACTTGAAAAGTATATATACTGCTCTGGGGTGAAGATATCAATTAAATCCATTTGATCTAGTTTGTCATTTAAGGCCACTGTCTCTTTGTTATCTCCCTGGAAGATCTATCCATTGAGGAAAATGGGGTGTTAAAATCTCCAGCAAAGAATCTATTTCTGTTGATTTCTCCCTTTATGTCCATCAAGATGTGCTTTACATAATAGGTGCTCCTATGTTGGATGAGTAAATGTTTACTAAGGTTACAGCCGCTTGTTGGATTGTTCCCTTTATCATTATGTAATGTCCTTCTTTGTGTCTTACTATAGTTTTGGTTTAAAAGTCTATTTGGTCAGCTGTAAGTACTGCCACCCATTTTTTTTTTCTTTTCCATTTGTGTGATATATCTTTTTGCATCCCTTTAATCTTAGTTTGTATGTACCTTTTGATCTGAGAAAGGTCTCTTGAAGGCAGCATATATATGTGTTTTTATCCACTCAACTATTCTATCTTTTGCTTAGAGCATTTAACGTGATTATTGATAGATATCTATGTAGTGTATTTTATTGTTAGACTAAATTACTGCGGGTTTTTTCCCCCTTTTTTTCTTCTCTTCTTAGAGCAAGGCCTTTAATATTTGTTGGAGTACTGTTGTTAAGAAACTCCTTTAGATTTTATTTTTTTAAATCTGGGAAGCTCCTCATTTCTCCTTCAATTTTAAATGATAGCCTTCTTGGGTAAAGCAGTCTTCCTTGAAGGTCCTTGCTTTTCATCATCTTGACTATTTCCCGCCACTCCTTTATGGCCTGAAATGCTTCTGTTAGTTCATCAGAAGGCAGTCTAATTAGTGCTCCCTTTTATCTAATTACCTGTTTTTTCTCTTGCAGTTTACAATTGTTTGTCTTTAAGCTTTGTCATTTTATTATTTTTTGTTTTAATTATTTAAATATATTTTATTGATTATGCTATTACAGTTGTCCTATTTTTTCTTTTCCTTTATTCTCCTCTGCCCTACACCCCACCTCCCACCAGCATTTCACACCCTAGTTCATATCCTGGGGTCATGCATATAAGTTCTTTGGCTTCTCCATTTGCTATACAATTAACCTCCCTGTCTATATTGTATCTACCATTTATGCTTCTAATTCCCTGTACCTTTTCCCCTGCTCTCCCCACTCCTCTCCAATGATAACCCTCCACGTGATCTCCATTTCTGTGACTCTGTTCCTTTTCTAGTTGTTTAATTTGTTTTTGTTTTCGATAGTTGTGTTTGTTGTCATTTTATTCTTCTTATTTTTGATCTTCTTTTATTAGATAAGTCTCTTTAACACTTCATATATTTAAGTGGTGATGATGAAATCTTTAACTTGACCTTATCTAAGAAGCACTTTATCTGTCCTTCCACCCTAAATGATAGCTTTGCTGGATAGAGTACTCTTGTATGTAGGTCCTTGCCTTTCATGAGATCCTTGAATACTTTCCAGCCCCTTCTTGCCTGCAAGGTTTCTTTTGAAACATCAGCTGACAGTCTTATGGGCACTCCTTTGTAGGTAACTGTCTCCTTTTCTCTTCTGCTTTTAAGATTCTCTCCTTATTTCAATCTTGTAATATCTCATCTTCAATAATGTAATTATGATGTGCCTTGGTACACACTTGGGTACAACTTCCTTATGTCCAAGGAAGTTGTACCCAAGTACAGACTCTGAGCTTCCTGGACTTCCTGGAAGTCTATTTCCTTTGCCAGATTGGGGAAGTTCTCTCTGATTATTTGTTCCAGTAAGTTTTCAATTTCTTCTTTCTCTTCTTCTGGCACCCTTATGATTCAGATGTTGGAATATTTCAAGTTGTCCCAAAGGTTCCTAACCCTCTCCTCATTGTTTTGAATTCTTGTGTCTTTATTCTGTTCTGGTTGAATGTTTACTTCTTCTGTCTGCTCCAAATCATTAACTTGAGTCCTGGTTTCCTTCCCATCACTGTTGGTTCCCTTTGTATTTCTGTATTTCACTTTGCAGAGCCTTCACATTTTCCTCTATTTTGCAACCATACTCAACCATTTATTTGAAAATCCTGATTACCAGTGTTTTGAACTGTGCTTCTGGTAGGTTGGCTATGTCTTCACTGCTAAGTTCGATTTTTGGAGCTTTGATCTGTTCTTTCATTTGGGCCATATTTCTTTATTTTGGGGCACCTGTTATGTTGTAATGAGTGGGACCTTAGGTATTCGCTAGGGCGGGGCAACCCATGCCCTTGGGCAGTGGTGTTGTATGTGGAGGAGGGTTTAGAGAGGGAACAATGCCTATTGCTTGGCTCTCTGCCGGCTTTCAGTCACTTCCCCCACTACCCACAAGCAGATCAGTTCTTCTGATACTGATTTCCAGATGGGTGGTCTTGTGTACCTTCTAGGACTGTGTGGGCCTGTCCAATGAACTCTCCTGTGAGGCTAGGAATTTTTTCCAATGCCGCAACCTCCACAGATTTTTACAGTCAGAGGTTTGGAGACTATATCCCCGTGCTGGAACCCTGGGTTGCAATGTCTGTCTCACCCTCCAGTTGTTCCTCCCAATTTATCCGCAAGCAAATGTGGGACCACCTGCTCTGCCAGCCACCACCTTGCCCACCTGATCCTCTAGCTGCTGTCTTGCTTGGAGTCCTCTCTGCCCCTCCTACCAGTCTGGATGTTTCTTCTTTAATCCTTGGTTGTCAGACCTCCATACCTTTCAATTTTCTGGCAGTTCTGGTTGTTTTTTGTTTTTAAGTTTGTTATCCTCCTTTCGGTTGTGCGAGGTGGCAAAAATCTATCTACCTACACCTCCATCTAGGCTGGAAGAGGGATTATAAACCTTGTCATTTTAATCATGTGTGTCCACGTAGGCCTCATTGGGTCCAGCTTGTTGGGGACTCTTCTGAGCTTCCTGGACTTGTGTTTCCTTTTCATTCACTAGTTTAGGGAAGTTTTTGGTCATTATTTCTTCAAATAGATTCTTGATCCCTTGCTCACTATTCTCCTGATATTTCCATGATGCATATATTGTTATGCTTCATGTTGTCCATGTTTCTTAAACTCTCCTTAGCTTTTTAAATTTTTTCTTTTTGCTGCTCTGCCTGGGTCTTTTTTTCTACCTTGTCTGCCAAATCACTCATCTGGTCCTGTACCTCATCTAATCTAGTTTATTCCTTCCAGTGTATTGTTTATTTCAGATATTGCATTCTTTATTTCTGACTGGACCTTTTGTACAGTTTCTATGTCTTTTTTCATGCTGTTGAGTATCTTTATAATCATTACTCTAAACTCTCTATTTGGTAAATTGCTTGCCTCTATTTCATCTGTCTTCTAAAGAATTTTCTTGTTCTTTAATTTGGTACCCATTCCTTTGTCTTCCCATTTCAGCTCCTTATTTGTATTTTCCTCTTTAATTGCTAAACTAATCAGTTGTTGATCTAATCTATCTGTAATCAGCAACCTGGCATAACACTGGGTGGGGCATGTAATTCTTGTGGGTGGGGCTAATGCTTCCCCTCAGGCTGATGCCATTTGCAGGGTGTGGTCTGCCTGAGAAAGATGACTTCTGCAGGGTGGAGAACAACTCAGCACAGCAATCCTGGTGGCTGTTCCTTTAGTTGTCTCCTCAGAGTCACCAAAGTCTCCTCAAGTGTCTCTTCTATTCTTCAAATGAAATTTTCTGCATTGGCCCTTTAGGAGGCTTTTTGTGGGTCCAGTTGTCTCTCCCTAGCAGACAGAAACCCTGCTGTTTTTCATAGCTAGATATCATCTGGGTTCCTTTCTGGCTCTGGTGTGTAGGCTGGGGAACCCAGCTTGTAGTTTAGACCTCACTCTTCTCAGCGGGAACCCCCCAGCTGTTGAAATATCCCTCTGGAATTCAGCTGCTGCCTGTGGGAGCTGAGGCAGCCCTCTCGCACCTCTTCCACCCTCTCTATCAGTCTTGTGGTGGTGAAATGGTTTCTTCTGTCTGTCTGTGGTTATAAGGCTTCTCTCAGCTAGTATTCGTTGGTTAGTTGGGATGATTTCAGAGAGAATCTTAAAAGCAGCAAGAGAAAGTTACCTGCAAGGGAGTTCCAGTAAGACTGTTAGCTAATTTCTCAACAGAAACTATTCAGGCCAAAAGGGACTGGCATGAAATATTACAAAAAAAGAAAATCAAAGACCTACTACTAAGACAGTTAAAAGTGAACGTGACATGAGAGTTTCCCAGACACGAAAAAGTAATGGAGTTCATCACCACCAAACCAGTTTTATAAGAAATCTTAAAGGGTCTTTAAAACGAAGAATAAAATATAGATAATATGAATAACAGAAAGGTAATAAATGCATATCCATCAACAATTACTTCAAAGAAATTAAATGCTCCAATCAATAGATAAATGGTGGCTGAATGGATAATGACCATTACATGTGTCACTGTGAGAAACGCACTTCATATTGAAAGACACCCACAGAATGAAAGGGATTGAAAAAGATACTTCATAAAAATGGTAATAAGAAACTGCTGGTGTAGCAATACTTACACCAGACAAAATAGACTTTAAAACAAAGGGTATAACAAGAAACAGAAGGACTCAGCAATTTCATACCTGGGTATTTATCTGAAGAAACCCAAAACACTAAAAAGACATATATATACATATCTCCATGTGTTTACCCACAGCATTATTTACAATTGCCAAGATATGAAAGCAACCTAAGTCTCTATCAGCAGATGAATGGATAAAGAAAAAATGATGCATATATACAATCAAATATGATTTAGCCATAAAAATGAAATTATACAATCTGTAACAACATGGATGGACCTAGAGCGTCATGGATTGAGTGAAATAAGTGAGACAAATAAAGACAAATGGCAGATGATTTCACTTACATGTGGAATCTAAAGAACACACACACACACATGCACAAAATGAACAAGCAGAATAGAAAAAGACTCAGACTCATAGATACCAAGAGCATTTGAGGGAGGGGGTGTAGAGAAGTTGGTTGAAAAGGTAAAGGGATTATAAAAAGTACAAACTAGTAGTTACAGAATAGTCACAGGGATGTGAAGTACAGCATAGGAAATATAGTCAATAATTTTGTAAAAACTATATATGGTGTCAGATGGGTACTACATTTCTTGAGGTGATCGCTTTGTAAGTTATATGTCTAATCACGTGGTTGTACACCCGAAAGTAATGTAATATTGTACATCAATTTTAATGGAAAAAATTAAAAATATTTTTTACAAAAAGGAAAAACCAGAAAAAAAAGATAATTCTGCTTAATATAGGGATGAAACCTATCTCCTAGTGTAGTGCAGATGGGGGAGGAGGAAGAGATAAAGATTTACCCAATATCATTTAGAGAGCTCAAAGATAGTCTGAAAATGTACTTTACCATATTACTCATGTCCACAGTACACCTTTTTTTTGATATATTTATTGATTATGCTATTACAGTTGTCCCATTTCCGCTCCTTCACTCAACTCCATCCTGCCCACCCCCTCCCTCCCACATTCCTCCCCTATAGTTTGTGTCCATGGGTCATACTTATAAGTTCTTTGGCTTCTACATTTCCTACACTATTCTTACCCTCCCCCGTCTATTTTCCACCTATCATCTATTCTACTTATTCTCTGTACCTTTCCACCCTCTCTCCCCCTCCCACTCCCCTGTTGATAACTCTCCATGTGAGCTCCATTTCTGTGGTTCTGTTTCTGTTCTAGTTGTTTGCTTTTGTTTTTGTTTTAGGTGTGGTTGTTAATAACGGTGAGTTTGCTGTCATTTTTACTGTTAACATTTTTTATCTTCTTTTTCTTAGATAAGTCCCTTTAACATTTCATATAAGGGCTTGGTGATGATGAACTCCTTTAACTTATCCTTTAACTTGACCTTATCTGAGAAGCACTTTATCTGCCCTTCCATTCTAAATGATAGCTTTGCTGGATACAGTAATCTTGGATGTAGGCCCTTGCCTTTCATAACCTGGAATACTTCTTGCCAGCCCCTTCTTGCCTGTAAGGTCTCTTTGGAGAAATCAGCTGACATTCTTATGGGAACCCCTTTGTAGGTAACTGTCGCCTTTTCTCTTGCTGCTTCTAAGATTCTCTCCTTCTGCTTAATCTTAGGTAATGCAATTATGATGTGCCTTGGTGTGGTCCTCCTTGGGTCCAGCTTCTTTGGGACTCTCTGAGCTTCCTGGACTTCCTGGAAGTCTATTTCCTTTGCCAGATGAGGGAAGTTCTCCTTCATTATTTGTTCAAATAAGTTTTCAATTTTTTGTTCTTCCTCTTCTCCTTCTGGCACCCCTATAATTTGGATGTTGGAACATTTCAAGATGTCCTGGAGGTTCCTAAGCCTCTCTTCATTTTTCCAAGTTCTTGTTTCTTCATTCTTTTCTGGTTGGATGTTTCTTTCTTCCTTCTGGTCCACACTGTTGATTTGAGTCCCAGTTTCCTTCGCATCACTATTGGTTCCCTGTACATTTTCCTTTGTTTCTCTTAGCATAGGCTTCATTTTTTCATCTAGTTTTCGAACAAATTCAACCAATTCTGTGAGCGCCTTAATAAGCAGTGTTTTGAACTGTGCATCTGATAGGTTGACTATCTCTTCCTCGCTTAGTTGTATTTTTTCTGGAGCTTTGAAGTGTTCTATCATTTGGGCCATTATTATTTTATTTTTTATTTTTTGTCTTGGCACATGTTACTTAAAGGGGCAGAGCCTTAGGTGTTCACTGGGGCAAGGTAATGCTGGTAGCTGCGCTGTGACCCTGTACCTGGGGGAGGGGCCGAGAGGGAGCAATGGCGCCCGCTCCACTCTCCACCGGATTTCAGGCACTGCCTCCGCTACCCACAATCAAATTGGGCCCTGCTAGTGCTGGTTCCCGAGTGGGTGGGCTTGTGCACGCCTTAGGCCCCTGTGGGTCTCTCCAATGACCTCTCCTGTGAGGCTGGGAGTCTCTCCCGCTGCTGCCCCAACCCCCACGGGCACTTTCAATCAGAGGTTTGAGGCTTTATTTTCCCGCACTGGAGCGCTGGGTTACGCGGTCTGCTTCGCTCCCCGCCGTTCGTCCTGGTTTATCTGTGTGTGAGTGTGGGGCTGCAGGGTGCTACCCACTGCTCTGCCTGCCCCGTTCTCTGCCACTCTGAGTCAGGCCCTCTTGGTTTATCTGTGAGCGAATGTGGGGCCGCAGGGTCTGCTAGTGGTCAGACTACCTGTCCTGTTCGTCCCACACCCCGCCAGTCTCAGTCCCGCCATGGGCACGCGAGTCCTCTCCACCCCGGTGCCCGTCTCTGCCCCTCCTACCAGTCTGGATGTATGTTTCTTTTTTATCTACTTGGTGTTGGACTTCCTTGCCGTTGGATTTTCTGTCAGTTCTGGTTGTGTGAGGAGGCGCAGTGTGTCTACCTATGCCGCCATCTTGGTTCTCCCCAGTACATCTTTTTTTAAAGAACTATGTTTTTAGCTTCTTAAGTGAAATACCCACTCACCAGTAGTGTTTTATACCGAAACTCTTTAAGCTATAAAATTTTCATGCAAACACACTGACAAAATATACCAATATAGAATGAAAATATCCAATTTGTTATTTTAGGTCTTTTTATTTAATAAATAAATTCAGTAAACAGCATTGTAAAAAGTGAACTATTAAAATTAAAAGGCACTTAAAATAAGAATATGATTGATATGAAACAAAATGGGTAACTCAAACTGTGAGGAATAAGTACACAGTGGTCTGTTACATAGCACTGACTGAAAGTAAGGCTGGCATAGTGATAGTAATTGCATAAGTCCCAGTACAACTTCACATATTCATTAGGCAAATTTACAGCTAAAACATCAAAGAAAAAGTACTAATTAAAGAAAAGCCTTACCCCCAAATTATAGATACATTAAATGATTAGAAGTGGTGATGAAAAGCACCAGGCTTTAAACAAAACACAATAAAATAAACTCACCCAAAGGTCCCAATTCAGAATATACTATGTAAATTAAGACCTTTATGTATATAATGCTAAATTAATGATTTTTGCCTAAAATTTCCCAATATTTTTATCCAAGGTTTGACTTTATAAAGAGAAGGCAATAAAAGTTGCAAGATTAAGTAACTCTTAAAATGGCACACAGGTTTTTATTTAAAGCTGTTTCCCCTTCCTAACTGACATTTTCCCATCGCTTCTATAGATCAAATATTTCAAAACTATTTTACACAACTAACTCCTAAAACACTCATCTTTCAGATATGTCATCAGTCATGTCTAACAGTCAAGTAGCAAAAAAAATTTAAAACAATTCTAAGCTGGCTAGCAATACATTTACCTTTGACTTTCTTATAACTGAGAAGTAACATATCTGTAAAGCTAAAAATAAGTTTGAATACTTCATACTGAGAAACGCTCATCATTCTCACTACTTTAAACTATTGCCCTTTCAATCATCCTAAAAACATCATTTAATCCAATAAGCACTTGATTCAAATAGTCCAGGAGGAAAAGGATAAAAAGGCACAACATGACTTTAGCTGACAAGAATAAGTATCCTGTCTCAAGTCTTGTGTCAGTCCCTGGCATTGATTATAACATTATTTTCAAAATAATAGAAAAAATTTAAGATTATACATATTGTACATCTTTAAAACCTGCACATGAGTAAAACCCATGGTGACATTGCCCTAAAGCTACCTTATTCTGTGACTATGAAAATCATCACTACTTTGCATTCAGTGTTGTGTAATCTGTACAGGTAGTGCTCATTTTCCCTCATACTTCGGATTGACAACAGTTGTCACAGCACTCTTATAAATAGGATTTTCACCCTAAAAAAAAAAGTGAGAAAAATTATCAGTTACTCTACTAAAATCATGTAATATTATTTTATAAAACAATATTAAAAGCTACAGTCATTTTTGGAAGTTATTTATATCTAATTGGTCTAGATATCACACTCCATTTTTCAAAAACATATTAAAAGTTTACATTAATATGAAAAAGGGAAGTTTTACTCAATAGGTCTAAAGCTACCCTGTAATCTGGCATTATTCATTCATGAGTCCTTCCTCCACTGCAGAGTTCATTCAAGAACATCCTCCATGGCAGAGTGTTTCTGCTCTGGTTTCTCTCTTTTAATTAGCTTTGAATGCCTGTCTTAAGAAAGAATTAACTCTTTTGCCATCAACTGCCTAATTCTTAAGCCTTTACTGTGCACAGAGGATGCCTGCTAATTAAAGGGAACCCTTGGCTTTCATTTCTGTGAGGGAGGGAGGTGTTCTGAGGTTCTTCCACAAAAGTTGCTAATTTAGAGAGTTCTGGGGTAAGGTTTTCAGTGTCACTGAGGGCACTGAGACTCCACCAAGTCACTACATAACTAAATTTGCTTATAATGTTAACAAACATAATTACCACTCTTCATAAAATAATATTTATTATTCAATATGGTATCAGTAATATGTTTTAATTTTATTGTAACACTGTATTTTAATAAACAGTACTGAAATTAGGTCCAGTAAATGACTCAAGCCATAAACACAAGAATTCTTTCAAGATCCAGAAGTATACTGAGTAATATTTTAGGCAGAAAAATAACTAAAAGAAATATTTTTAAAAAATAAGAAAAAGAAAATGGAAAAAGGAAAAATTCACGATAGGCGGCTCAGGTAAAGAAAAATTTTAAAAAATTAAAAAGGGGAAAATAACATACAACCTCATACTTCCACTTTCTGAAAAAAGTCTCATGCTAATTGATACATTCAAATATCTGCTATAGCATTCTCTTTCCTCCTGGTCTTACAGACTGAAAGTAGGCTTGAAAGCCAAGTGAGAAATACAGCCCAATAATTCTCCATCAGTGAGAATTATTAAATTACAGTGAGTACAAATCAAATATTAAATAAAAACTTAAAACATTGAGGTTTTAGACAAAAATTATGATTTTAAAATGTTTCATTATATTTCACTATATTACTATTTGCAGTTAGTTTTTAAAAATATTTATAGAAAGCATATAAACTAATTTTTGCTGTTAAATTTTATTCACACTTCACTACAGAGTATATTTGGATCTGGCTTTCACTGCCACAATTTCTGCACTCTAGAAGGACACAGTCTGGTGGATGACAAACATGAACATAAGTCACTTTAATGTAGTACAATACAAAGTAGAATTATGTACACAATAGAAAATAGTGTAAGAAAAAAGGAATTGACTTTGAGATCAGAAACACTGTCATAGTGAAATTGAGTACAGATAAAAATATTGAAAGGTAAATAGAAATGTACGCAAATCAAAGTTCAAGGTGGAGGAAAAGGAATAGCACATTTATGCACAAATATCTATGGCTCAGAAGTTCTTAAGGGTGCACGTGGGAGTGTATGTTTTGAGGAGTGGGGAATGGAGAAAAGACAAGAAAGATGACAGTGCCAAATCAGGCAGGGTCCTCTATGCCATGCTAAACAGATGGGATTTTATCCTGTAGACAGGAAATCACTAAGGGGACATATAGCATATAAGGGCTAGGTCCTGAGAGACACCAAATAAACCACTATGATTTCAGCAGTTAATCTGAATACCAATTAAAACATGATGACATGCCTTAGCCCCAATCCCATGTCCCCCCATAGTGTAAAATACAGCTTGATTGGTCATTTTTTTTCAGAAATATGGAGGAACTAAGGATCACTCAAAAAAATAATATGGATGATAAAAATCATATATCAAATTCTGAGCTCTAATCCCAGCTGAAGACAATACATTATCACAAACATATTATAGCAGACATTTCACAATGGAGACAGTAAACTGGACCCTAGCAACTACATTCATAACAAGTTATAGAGTACAAATAAGTTATACTTGTTATTTCCAGCTATAGTACTGCCCATTCTTTCACATATGCTAGGAAAATAAATTATCACTTACTTAAGTTTATTTAAAATAATGCTTTAGGTAAATCTAATATTTAATCCTTAAGAATTATAAAGGAGGTAAAAAAAAAAAAAACAAAAAACCAGAAAACAAAAACCAAAAGAAGAAAAAAAAAAACACTTGTTATTGACAAGCCCACAGTACAATTTATACGGCAGAACTTACCTTTGGAGGAAAGTTTCCCTTTCATATATACAAACATTTACATTTATTATTTCAAAGTCCATTCAAAAAAAATTCAACATGCAAGGTTAGAGGTAAAATGAAACTATCTACATTAAGCATCATTTTGATAAACAAATATAATTCAGATTAGTTTTCAACATTCAGAATGCAACCCACCTCTATTCCCAACAAAAAGCAAAGCCTATTTAAATCAAGAGAATAGGATTATACTGAGAAATTTACTCAATAAAATTTCATCTTTGTGCTCACTCTGGAATAGCTAACAGGGGTAACTACAGAATCACCTCTACAAAATACATTACATATACAATGCATGACTGTGGGAGATTAGGAATCCATTTATTTTTACATAACAGCAGGGGAGAACATACTAAAGAATTTTTTAATCCACTTGAACAATTACAAAGTTGATAATCTGATTTTTCTAATGTCCCTACATGAGAGTCTTATGAGCTGAAATAATTACAGTGGTTGCTCATTATCCAAAATATGTTAATAATATAACTGATTGGCCCTGGCTGGTATAGCTTAGTGGATTGAGCGCAGGCTGTGAACCAAAGTCACTGGTTCGATTCCCAGTCAGGGCACATGCCTGGGTTGTAGGCCAGGTCCCCAGTGGGGGGTGCACAAGAAGCAACCACACACTGATGTTTCTCTCCCTCTCTTTCTCCTTCTGTTCCCCTCTGTCTAAAAATAAAATAAATAAAATCTTTAAAAATAAATAAATAAAAGATGACAAAACTCAAAATATATATATTTTATTATACATATATAGTTTATATATATGTGTGTGTGTGTATATATATAAATATATATAAATAATTTATATATATAATCAATCGACAAATTTTGGTCCCATATCAGAAAATGCTTCATAAGCCATGATTTATTTTAATTTCTTGATATTCATTCATTAAATTCTATTTTTCATTTACAGTTTAATTTTTCTTGACAAACCAACTCAGAATAATCTGTAGCAACTAGTTTGTCTGGATTTCACTAACGAATAGACATTTTTACATTTGCTGCTTTAATTATCCAAAATGCTTATTTTGGCTGAAAAAGTAACATTTCAGCCAAAAATTAAAAATTAAGTTAGCAATACAAACACTGAGTTTCCTTCAAAGTATAATTCAATACATGGTAAAGGTAAAGATTTTACCTTTTGGACATACAGAGTTTTTTCTTCTATGAGAAATAATCCTATGAAATTGTCAGTATTTGACTGCTTTGACATACCACAAAAAAAGAAAGAAAGAGTGAGGGAAAGTTCTGAGGAAGGAAGGGAGGAACAAAGAAGTGAAGAAAGAAACTCCAAGCAAATCAGTTTCCTTCTAAAAATCACTTTCTGGAAAGTACTATGTAAGAAAAAGAATGTGGCAAGTCTTAGACTAATATGAAAATGGAGCAACCTGCCTATATTTGAATCTATGTTTTTCTGCCGTGAATTTAACTTTGCCATTTCAAGCCTCAAAATCTGCTTAGAAATAAAAGGAAAATGGGACCAGTAATGGATTCTAATATTAATAATATTCCCTATACATCTAAAATTACTAACATTCTTGTATTAAGATCTTAGTTGCTATTATTTTAGAAGCAAAACTACAGTTTTGGTTTCTATGTAATAAAGTGATTTCCCTTTTACAATGTTTGTCCAATATAAGTTACAATAAATGTCAAAAGCTATAATGCTCCATAAAGACTGATCTATCTTTTCTTAATCAGGTAACAGAGTCTCCTGAAGAATATGTGATTGCTACCAGTGTAAGGTAGTGGATAACATGGAAATGGAGCCCAACTGCCTGGGTTTGAATCTCAGCTCTTCCACTGACAAGTTGTGAACTTGGACCAAGTTACCTAATCCTTCTTGTGCCCCAGTTTTCTCATGTGTGAAATCAGTAGTTGGGAAAGGAAAGAAGAATTCTATATGACCAGGAAGGAGAAATTGTTCTAATCACAATCTTTTTATCACAGAGTTTTAGGGGCTTATACTAAAATATTCTAGAAGCACTTCATGAAAATTCAGATATAAGGAAGAATCCTGTCCACTACTGGGAAGACAATGATAAATTTATCATCCAGATAAAACATAGGCCCACCAAAATAACTTGTCCTAGCTTACAGAAGAGGATAAGTGAGCCTTATTACAACTATGAAATTTTCAACTAAGTTTTTATTTAAAACTATAAACTTTTCTCTTTAAAGTCTTGGTTAGTTTTTTTCTAAAAAGTTCAATATTAGATTTGAATATTATACTCATTCAATGATTAACAAGAATTATATTTATATATACAAATAAAAGGTCTTCTGGTTTTTAATAGAATTTCAAATTGCAATCAAGATAAAGAATCTCAAAATAGTTCTGGAATCAACAAATGTTATGCCAGGTTACATCTATTTTGTCCTATTTTGCAATTTAGATTTATATTCATTTTTCACTATTTCACCCTAAAAATTACACATGGAAATTTTTTCTCTAAGGATAATACCATCTAAAGCACTGGTCTATAGTGAGGGTTATGACTGACATGCTGATATCATGTCAGTAAAAAACAACACCACGCATTAGACATTCTGAGTGACTCATTGTTAAAGATATGAAAAACTAAAGCTCTGGAAACTGAGTGGCTCAATGCTATTCTACTTAGTGGAAGAGCTGGGATTTCACCCTAGTCTGTCGGACCACAAAGCACATTCTCTTTGTACTACAACACAGCTGCTGCTTCTAGGCCATTATTTTAAAGCCCTCCTAAACACTAACTCTAAATTAACACACAAAAAAGAAAGGCCATAATATAATCATATAAATAAAGCCAGATTAAAAAAAATAGCAATAGTGATAAAGGACACACAGTGCAGTCAAAAAGGATGACAGTTCACATGCAAAGATAGAAAATGAAAGAAAATACGAACGGCACTTAGAGACCAGCTTTACGTCCATAGTTTGGATTCTTGAAATTATTAATAGGACTCCTGTAAATCGGATTCTCTTGCTAAAGTAAAAGAAATAATTTCTAATGATTTCATCAAGAAAAATGGACATGTATAGTGTTTAAACACTATAAAAAAGAATTTTTACTATTTCACTAATTTTACTGTTTCTATAATTCTAAAATTCATTATTTAAAAAAAAACCAAGCAAACTGTACTAAAATGCAAATGACTAAAATTCATTTATAATTTAAAAACACTAAAAATTGTCACAGCCTTCCTGTATTACAAGATGACTACATGAGGGCCAACACCTGGCCACCCCACCTGACTGCAAATTTCAAAGCCCTGAACACCAGCACAAAGTTTCAGCCACTAACATTTAAAAACATTTTTTTATATAAAGCAAGGTTATTTGCTTTATATATAGTTTATATATCCTTTTTAAGTACAGTTCCATGAATTCTCAAATTTATAAACATATCCACAATCCAGGTCATCCCTAAAAGATGCCTCATAACCCTTACCCCCACTCCAGCCCCTGAAAACCACAAATCTGATTGCTGTCCCTCTGGTTCTGCCTTTTCCAGAATGTCGTATAAAAGAAATCATACAGTATGTAGCCTTTTGAGTCTGGGTGCTTTCCACTTAAGGTTCTTTGTTAGAGAGAGAGAGAGAGAGACAGAGAGAGAGAGAGAGAATCTTTCCATTGAATAGGACTCCACTTTACATGAGATGAAAAGGCAGAAAAGCTGATTTAAGATCAAAATTATTAAGGAAATAAAAATAGTGACCACAGTAACCAGAAGTTACATTCTTACAGCATTTCAATAAATATATTTAAGATGTTTTGTTTTTTACAAAATGCAACACTTAATGAGGACATTAATAATCAGTTTTAGAGTTAATATAAACAAGTCTCAGAAGCATTACATTTACTTTATGACCCACCTTACTTCTTAGATGTTTTGCAACTTACCGTGTCCCATTTGGCATTCATTTTTTCCTTTTCAAATTTGGCAAATTCCCTTCGGTCATGAATTATCATCAAAAGCTTCCAAATCAGCAGCAATGCAAGGCCAATCAGAACAATTCCAGCCACCACACCAGCTACAATTGGAATGATGTCTGGACCAGTGGGGCACTCTGTAAAGTATGAAAAAAAAACTGAGCACACAAGGGATTAATGTGCACACAGTACAGCTAAAACTACAAAGAACTGGACAGTCTCTTATAAAAAGATAAGTGAATATAAACTATCCCCAAGAATCTATAAAAGACACTAGAAGTAACAAGTGACTTACAAGGCCACAGGTTACATGATTAATAAATAAAAAACTATTATGTATTTATATGTTTATACAAAAATTTATTTTTACACATTGGGAACTGAATTTTAGAATAGTATCCTCTGCAATAGCTTCAAGAGTCATGAAATAGTTATGTATAAATCCAACAAAATATGTGCAACATTTGCATGCTAGGAGTTACTAAACATTGCTGAAAGAAATCATTCCATGTTCACGAATTAGAAGACACAGTATTTTAAAATGTCAATTCTCCTCTAATTTGATCAATGCAATCCCAAATCAAAATCCTGGCAGGATTTTTAGAGTTATCAGCAAGTTAACTCTAAAATTTACAAGGAAAGCAGAAAACTTGGGAAGTGTTTGAAAAATACTTTTGGAAAAGAACAAAGTTGAACAACTCACATTATCAGACTTCAAAAATAGTATAAAGTGGCAGTAATTGAAACAGTGTAATATCAGCTAAGATAGTTGCAGAGATTAACAGAATAGAATATAGACTCAGAAATAGGCCCACACATATGTTATCTCATTTCAACAAAGGTTAAGTAAGGTCAGTCTTTTATACAAATGATGCTAGAACTACTGGACATTCATATGCAAAAAACCAGGAAGTCACTCCATATGCTAAGATTAACTCAGATGGGGTAAAGACCTAAATGAAAAACCAAAACTATAAAATTTCTAGAAGAAAAACACAAGAGAAAAATCTTTATGAACTCGAGTTAGACAAAGAGCTCTCAGATGAAATAACAAAAGCAAGATACATAAAAGAAAAACTTGGTAAACTGTAGTTCAATTAAAATTAAAGCTTCTGGTCTTCAAAATATCTTGGTAACAAAATGAAAAGACAAGGAAGAAAACACTGGGAGGCACTATTACAAAACACAAATCTGAATAGGCAAAACAGTACAGAGACTTTAGAAACCAGTTTGGCTCTTCCCTGTAAACATATGCATCCCTTATGGCACCAAATCCTTTTTTTTTTTTTACTTTTTTTTCTTGATTTAATTTTCATTGTATTTTTTTTCCATTACCAAATTCATTCCTACTATTTATCCAAGAGAAATGAAAACTTACATTCCCACAAAAAACCAAATATACAAAAAAGCACATAGAAACACCAAGCTCCAAGATAAATATCATCAATAACGATATATAACTCTTACTAAGTGTCAGGCATTGTGTGAACTACTTTGTGTGGACTACCGCACTTAATCTTCAAACTCTCCACTCATAAAACTTCATCTCTTATACTGTTCTGTTCTTTCTCTTCCTCATTTCTTATACCGTTACTCTTCCTCATTTCTTATACTGTTACTCTTCCTCATTTCTTATAACATTACTTAACTACTATTTTAAACTTTGAGACTAAAAATTGTCCCAACCTTAAACTAAAATAATCAAGCTGGAGGCCATCCCTGGACACCAGAGAAACACCTAAGGAGCAGAAACAAGACATAACAGAAAATGAAAGGCATTTTGAAACTATCAGATTTATACCTGGGGTCTCTACAACGTGTACAATGGCCTCATTGTTCCCATTCACTGAATATGTGAAATAGAACCAGCAATCATCAACATCCTTCTCCTTGCAGTGGGACAGGGGATCGACCTGCCCTGGTTGGGGTAATTTGTCCCGACTTTCAACTTTGGTAATGTTAAAATGGGAACATTCCTGTGCACATATGTCTTTCTTTTCTCCTTTATTGAAGGCTCTGCACTGAACACATTCTCTGTTAAAACACAAATTATTACATTTAAAATTTATTATTTATAATTGCTTAAAGGTTATTTTGTGGGCTAGACTCAAAATTTGACCACATTAAACCAAAAGCAATGAAATATTTGAATAGAGAGGTATACAATATTTACCAATGAGAAACTAAATATAAAGATGCTAGTTTCCCAAGTGATGTTATAATTTATTACAGTTCAAATTAAAATCCTGAAACAGAAATAAGACTAGTAAAATAAAACTAGCCCTATCATATATTAATTATATAACATAAAACCAAAGTAATTTAAACAATGTGTCGCTGATATAATAACAGTTCAAGAGGCAAAACCATCAATTGTGCTTGGTCAAAAGGTAGTAATTCAGCAATTGGTAATGCTAATTTAACAAAGGTTACTATACAGATTTAATTATATAACAAATTCAGATTAAAGTAATAGTACCACTCTCATATGACATGTTTCAATACCATGAGGTATTGAGAAAGATTATTTTAAGATTTAAAGATTGGGCTTCTGTGTTGCATATAATTTACAGTGGTACTTTTTACAGTGGTAATTATTGTAGGTACTCTTGTAGATTTAGTGATAATACATAGGGCAACAGACAGTAAGTATCAACTATTCTGAACTTACTTATGTTCAGCACAGACACCGAGGCAGGTCTGACACATCTCACAAGTTGGCCCCTGAAACTTGGGATCTGTGCACTTGCAGGCGCCGCACTCACATACGCCTCGGCCATTGCAGATCTGTCCGTTTGTGGCCATGCATGACGTTGTGTCCAGAGAGCAGTCACACGCACTGCCTGTGTAGTTGGGGTTACATTCACACACACGGCATTTGCAAACACCATTTCCTATAATTAAAAATATCATTTCTTGTAACAATGGTTAAACATATAAAAAACAAAGCATTAACTTAAAAGTAAAAATAAGCAATAATGAGGAAGAAAGTATATCTAGAAGATGAATGGACCCTCAATGCCATCCTCTCTCTATCACCAAGCAAACTCCAAAATCTTTATTGTATTAAATGACAATCACATTTTATAACCATTTTCCGACCACTTTCTCACCTCCACAAATTAAGCCGTTGGATCTATCACAGTTGAAATTATCACACTCGCAGAATTTGCCAGAATAAATTTCATTTGTATTATCCCTCTTCCTACAAACACACTGCCCACAGACACACTCTCCATTGTTGCTGCAGATCTCGGAGCTGTTTTCTTTCCTGCAGTACGCATCCATGTCTTCGCTGTTCACTTCATCTGTGCTGCATTCACAGTGTCTGCCAACGCGCCCCTCATTGCACCTAACGAGAGAGTCCAATATTTCAATCCAATAAAATAACAACAAAATAACTAGTTATGATCCTGCAAAGAATGGGAGAGGAGATAAGACTGAACAATGTCTACACTACGATTACATTACATGGAGTGTTCGTGTACACAAAAGTATATATATGCACACAAGACCAGCCATTCCAGTTCATACAGAATGTATAGATGCAAGGGCCTAGGGAAAAAAATCTTTCCTAAGGAGAGTAACCTTTTAATTACGATGAAAAACTGTAATCTAGTAATTAACAGGTAAATAAAACATTTACAAACAGAATAAATTTATTTTTAAAGAGTATGTTTGCAAATGATACCTGTTGGGAACCGCCCTGCCTGGTTTCAGAGGCTGTAACCCCTCATGGTTAAGGCTGAGTCAGACTTGGGACCATAAGCCACTAAGGAGACAAAGCTTGTCTCCCTGGCAGGTGTGCCACTTCTGCCCACTTCACCCTGCTTGGCCCTGAGCTTGGACAGTTAGTCAATGACAGGTAAGAATCCTCAAGGGAGGATCAACCTAAGACAAGCATGGTCACGGAAGAGGCCTGTAGGGAAGGACTCGGGGGGGCTGTGGAAAAAGGGGGTGATGGACCCTCGCCCCTCGGCTTTGAAATAGCCTGAGTCCTCATTCTGTCTGCAAGAAGTCTCCTAATCTCTTGGCTGCCTTACTTCCCTTGCCTGACTTAAGCCTGAAGCAATAACAGAGGGCAGTGCAGTCCTGTGCTGGGAGGGGCGGATTCCCTGGGGAATCAGGCCTAAGAAAAACACATACATTCCTGTGAAACCTACTTAATTTGTACCCTCAGTTTAAGAGATAAGGGTCCAGACCTGAGATGAGTCTGGCGCCTAAAGTTTTATGGCCCTCTAACTAATTGGCTGTAACTCAGAATAAGCCCTCAGAGTTCTCTGTAAATCTTGTATTGTTTAACCCTTACTGACTGACAATGATTGATGAGCTTTATCTGTATTCCTATGTAAATGAACCTAATAAAAGCCCCTGGAGAGAGAGGCTCGGGGCCCTTCTCCCCTTGAGAGAAGCGGCCACCTTTCCTCCCCAAGCAGATCATGTCTTGGTAGTAGTCTTTTTCTTCATCCGTGGCGGAACCTGGGCAGCTGCATTAAAGCCCCCCGACAGATACCCTATTACATTTGCTATTATAGGTGAAGTACCTGTAAATTTAATGCAGTGGTCCAACTGTTAATCAAAAAAAGCACAATAAACACACTCCTAAAGTGCATGGAAGCTGAAGAAAAACACTGAGCATTATCACTTGAAAACAGAAGTAACATACTGTTTAAAAACACATGTATCCCATCCTGACTGGTGTGGCTCACTGGGTTGGGTGTCCTCCCACAAACCAAAAAGTTGATGGTTCAATTTCCAGTCAGGACACATGCCTGTGTTGCAAGTTCAGTCCCTGCCAAGAGGTGACCGATTGATGTTTCTCACATTGCTGTTTCTCTCCCCCACTTCCCCTTTCTCTAAAAATGAATAAATGAAATTTTGGGGGAAAAAATGTATCCTATGGGCCCAGACTTTTCAGACTCCTTGTATACTTTTAAAACACCTGATGCGAGAGAACCAAGATGGCGGCGTAGGTAGACACACTGCGCCTCCTCGCACAACCAGAACTGACAGAGAATCGAACAGCAAGGGGGACCAACACCAAGAAAATAGAAAATAACCATTCATCCAGACTGGTAGGAGGGGCGGAGACGGGCACCGGGGTGGAGAGGACTCGCGTGGCTGTGGCGGGACTGAGACTGGCGGAGTGTGGGACAAATGGCGCAGGCAGTCCGAGCACTAGCAGACCCTGCGGCCCCACATTTGCACAGATAAACCCAGAGGGCCGGACTCAGAGTGGCGGAGAACAGGGCAGGCAGAGCAGCGGGTAGCACATTGCGGCACCACGTTCACCCACAGATAAACCGGACAAACGGCAGGGAGTGAAGCAGACCGCGTAACCCAATAAAGCTTCAAACCTCTGATTGAAAACGCCCGTGGGGGTTGGGGCGGCAGCAGGAGAGACTCCCAGCCTCACAGGAGAGGTCGTTGGAGAGACCCACAGGGGCCTAGAGTGCGCACAGGCCCACTTACTCGGGAACCAGCACCAGAGTGGCCCAGTCTGATTGTGGGTAGCGGAGTGAAAGATTGAAAGCCGAAGGAGAGTGAGGCGGGCGCCATTGCTCCCACTCGGCCCCTCCCCGAGGTACAGCGTCACAGCTCTGCGACCAGCATTACCCCGCCCTGGTGAACTCCTAAGGCTCCGCCCCTTAAAGTAACAGACGCGCCAAGACAAAAAAAAAAAAAAAAAAAAAAATGGCCCAAATGACAGAACACTTCAAAGCTCCAGAAAAAATACAACTGAGCGAGGAAGAGATAGCCAACCTATCGGATGCACAGTTCAAAGCACTGGTTATCAATATGCTCACAGACCTGGTTGAATCTATTCGGAAAACAGATGAAAAAATGAAGCCTATGCTAAGAGAAACAAAGGAAGATGTACAGGGAACCAATAGTGATGAGAAGGAAACTGGGACTCAAATCAATGGTGTGGACCAGAAGGAAGAAACAAACATCCAACCAGAAAAGAATGAAGAAACAAGAACTTGGAAAAATGAGGAGAGGCTTAGGAACCTCCCGGACGCCTTGAAACGTTCCAACATCCGAATTATAGGGGTGCCAGAAGGAGAAGAGGAAGAACAAAAAATTGAAAACTTATTTGAGCAAATAATGAAGGAGAACTTCCCTAATCTGGCAAAGGAAATAGATTTCCGGGAAGTCCAGGAAGCTCAGAGAGTCCCAAAGAAGCTGGACCCAAGGAGGAACACACCAAGGCACATCATAATTACATTACCCAAGATTAAACGCAAGGACCTACATCCAAGATTACTGTATCCAGCAAAGCTATCACTTAGAATGGAAGGGAAGATAAAGTGCTTCTCAGATAAGGTCAAGTTAAAGAAGTTCATCATCACCAAGCCCTTATTATATGAAATGTTAAAGGGAGTTACCTAAGAAAAAGAAGATCAAAAATAGGAACAGTAAAAATGACAGCAAACTCAGTTATTAACGGCCACACATAAAACAAAAACAAGAGCAAACTAGGCAAACAACTAGAACATGAGGGTTGTCATTAAGGGAGTGGGAGGGGGAGAGAGGGGAAAAGGTACAGAGAATAAGTAGCATAGATGATAGATGGAAAATAGACAGGGGGAGGGTAAAAATAGTGTAGGAAATGTAGAAGCCAAAGAACTTATAAGTATGACCTATGGACATGAACTAAAGGGGGGGAATGTGGGAGGGAGGGGGGTGGGCAGGATGGAGTGGAGTGGAGGGGGAAATGGGACAACTGTAATAGCATAATCAATAAAAATATAAAAAAAAGAAAAAAAAATTAAAAAAATAAAAAATTTAAAAAAATTAAAAAAAAAAAAAAAAAACACCTGATGCTTGCTTATACACACTGAATACACTAATTCTGTAGTATCTGCTAAATATGTAAAGGGAAGGAAGGCAAAACATATTCAAGATAACCTGTTTAGTTAAATGATATTTTACTAAAAATGCATCTATATGACTCAGGATATGTACATGAAAAATAAACACCTTAATTGCTCTTTAGAACAGACAGTTAATAACTGATGGTGAAATACAGTCATTTCTTTTTCTCATGATTAAAACCCTTAAGAAGCTAGTCCTTTAGGACTGACATTTAATTAAAATACTCTCCCTCCTATTACAATTTTAAGGGGAAAGCTGTATTCAGTGTATTTTTAATTGTAATTTTTTAAAGATTTTTTTAAAGTTTATTTTAATTTTAGATAGTGGGGGAGGGAGGGAGAAAGAGAGGGAGAGAAACATCAATGTGTAGCCACCTCTCATGCACCCCCAACTGGGGACCCGGCCCGCAACCCAGGCATGTGCCCTGACTGGGAATTGAACCAGCAACCGTTTGGTTCGCTGGCTGGCATTCAATCCACTGAGCCACATCAGCCAGGGCATCAACTGTAATCTGTAATTAAAAAGTAACCACAGTGTAGAAATGCAACTTAAAATAATTTGATTCTAAGTTCTGAAATACTGTTTTCTTAATTTTGCAAAATATATTCATTTAAAAGAATTATTTCAACAATGTAGAAGTATATACAGTATAAGGTGAACATCCTTCATTGCTTCCTAATTTCATTTCCCAGATAAAATCACCATTATAAGTTTGATATATTTTTACAAAAAAGTATTAATAAACATATTAGTATAAGCATACTTAGCTCTAGAAAACTTGGATCACTATTAAATGAGAGAAAAAAACCAAATGCTACCTTAATAGTTTGTTAAATGAAAATAAAAACTTTATTTTAAAGAGCAGTCTTAAGAAAAAAAGGCAAGGAAGAACTTTCTGTAAATATCACACACAAGATCATACTGGTTATAGAGATCCATATAGAGATTTTTCACTGGATGTCCCAAAACATAGCCTGCCTATAACTTTCCAAACCAATCAATGCCTCTCTGTGTCCTTCTCCAACAACCTCCAGCGTACCTGCACGCGCCACACTCAAACGTTCCATTCCCTTCGTGACACTTTGGACTGCCAGGGATGCCTTCACTTTGGCACTCACACTCACAGATGAACTGAAGAATAATCTCTACTTCTTCAGTGAAGCCCAGAGGCTTAATTTTAATGGTTTCAGAATTCTTATTTGGACATTTATTTGAAGTTATGCTAATTTCAAATTGAACCTTAAAGAAAAAGAACAAGATTAAATTTTAAGTTAACAACTAGGCAATTTAAATCTACTAAAAATATTTCAAAAAGCTACTCATTTCCTTTATTTTCACATTACAAACTAGATTGCTTATATAAAGAAACAACTTTTTCTTTTCTTCAGAAAATGTTTCCTTGTTCAGATAACCTACCTCATCTCCAATGGAAATATTGGAGCATTTTCTTCCATTTTCCCCTGTTCCATTCACCCCATTCTTACAGTAAGATTTATAATTTATTGTTACTCCTTCTGGCAATTTGCTGTTTTCCAAAATTACTTCTGAGGAAAGGGACTAAAATAAAGACTAATTATACACAGGAAAGGCAAACAAAATGCTACTATAAAATAAGTTGAATGCATAAAACCAGTTAAGTACACTAAACTGTTAAGAGAACAGTATCATTTAAATAAAATAACCGAAACCAAATCCCGAGTGCCTAGAAAACACAGAACCTAGAGAAGCAGACTCTAATTAATTAGGATCAACCAGTGTCACCCCCATAAATTCAAGATCAATTCTTCAAAATAAGGTACATGATTGAAAAGAGTATTGTTTTAATTACTGAGTTAAAATAATGATAATCGTATGGCATAGAAGCTAGATATTAATTTTGAGGAGTCCTAAGAACTTAGAACCAACATCATCTTTCCCCATTGGCAATGCGGCCCTATGATCTCAACTAACCTGGGACAACTTGGCTGAGAAACTAGGTTAGCCCTGGCAAAAACAAAAACAAAAACAAAAACAAAAACAAGTGAAAAGGTTCCAGCCAGTGCTTTTTAAGAATCTCAGACCACTCAGGACAAATACAAAAGGCTGCCGCATAAAAGGCATCCCTGTAGGATGGTAACTTATGCTGTTAAGATGGGGAACGACTATGGGGAACACATGGAACTACTGGAATCTTGAAAATTGTTGTAAAAATCTCTTTTTTTGATTAGAGTCATCCTAAAACATTTTGGGAACCCCTGAATTATGTTATGAAGGGAGTTTTACTTTCTTTGAGCAAAGCATTCACAACAGGGTATTGTCCAAATAGGTATTATTTAAAGTGTACTCACATTGTATGCATCAATGATCAATTGAATTACATTGCTAGAATTTGCAGATAATGTTCCTACTGCTGACTTAGGGATCAAATTTTTCAGTTCCTGCAATTAAAAGATAAACATACAAAATACAAATATATTAATTTGACCATAAGCACCTACTGAGCATCTATTACTTCTTTTTAAATACCAGTTCCCTATACATTTTCTAAATAATATATAAGTCAGAACTGAAAAAAAAACACCTACTTTTATAAAATGTATTAAAAATATAACATACTTTTGTAAAATCTAGTCTGTCTGATATTTTTCCACACTTAATCTGAGACATATGATTTTGCTTCTAAGGACTAAAGAAAAAGAGTCTAGAAGTTTTGTTCTTTTTATCTTGCACATATATAGTTACCTTGTAAACGGGCTGAAATTCTTCAGTAACTGCAAAAATCGTCTGAATGTTATTTTCACTTAGTTTCTGGACAAGGTGAGCAATAGAAGGATAATCCTAAAAAAATAAGTAGTAAAATTTTAGTATATAATTACATCCAATCAATACATTTTGCAGTTTTTTAAGAAAATCATAATAATTTGCATATATAAGTGGATTACTTACACAAGAAGACACTGAAGTAACACAAATAATTGCTGAAGTGGGTGGTGTTACATGTGGGTTTCTAATCCTCTTCTCGCTTTATATATATATATATACATATATATATATATAAATTCCCATAATAAAAAGGGTTTATAAAGCAAGGTTCTCTTTGTATATTAAATGTCAGAACAATGAAATTAAATTATTGCCAGTAATTAAAGGTTGTATTATCTATCACTTAAGAAAAATACCAAGACTCACCAAGGTTTAAGTTTCTTCCAGAACCTAAATACTTTGCCAGTCTTTATTTTTAGTAGAGGAAGGGTGTTTATTTTAAAACTGCATAAATTACTTGTTTAGAAATAATACCAAACTTGCTAACGAATGATCCATGCAAGTGAAAGGAGAGGCAACTATGGCCAAGGCATGCAATAACTGTCTAAGTAGCTCCTTTCATCCTACTGAGGCCCTTTGTCTAAGTGAAGGAAGCAAGCACAAAGCCACATCTTTAGAAACAGCAATACCAGCTTTCCTGCACATTAGGTCAGGACCTGAACTTACCAAAATAACAAAACCTCAAACCCTGAAACACCCACAAGCCTGTCAGCCACAATACTCAGTATGAAACACTAAAATTCAACAAGAATCCATTCAATGTGTAAAAATTAAGCACTTACATAATAATGGCTCATTGTGTATACATTATTTTCCAGGTGACACTGTCCATCATTTGGTAAAACAATGCCACCAAGTTTCCCATCTCCAGCAAAGTGAAACCCCGCGTCTGTAGAAAACACCAGCAGCCGTGTAACATTCCTCCAGCCAATCAATGACTTAAAAAGAAAAGGATTGTAATTTTAAAATACTACTTATAATAATTCATACAGACTACCACAATACTTTTAACTTTATTCTGTATCTTCTCTTTTCACAATGCTAATCCTGTTACTGCTGATAAACACACAGAGCCCGCTGAATAAAGCTCCTCCACCCCACTGTAAACTGCATCTTGCCTGGCTGTCCATTTCTCTCAGCTCCTTTTTAGAAACTGTATCTTTTAAAATCAATGTCTGTCTCCCGACTAGAAAGTAAGCTAACTCACTCTATGTGTGGCAGGGACCACATCTCACATCTCGTGCTGCTCACCTTTTTATCGGTAACGGCTCACACAGTGCCCAGCATACAGTAGGTACTTTACATGTAAATAAAAATGTCTCAGCTCCTACCTTTACTTTACCGTCCTGCTGCTGTCTGTCCCCTTGCATCCCTGCTGTCTTCTACAGCAAGAACTCCCTTATTGACCCTCATAGTAGGCCTTCCTTCCTTAATTACAGAACAAATGATCTTCTCCAAAGACTTGCCCTGCTTAATTACACCATTCTAACACATCAATAATACTTATGTTTTCATTTATTTTATTCTCTCCCTTATTCAACAAAGAATTTAATGTAGCAATAAAATCCTCTTTTATTTTGGTAATTTTGTAATTATATCTGTCTAGAGTTAGTCAATACATCTGTTTATATCCTCACGAGACTGTAAATTTCTTGAAGCAGAAATTAAGGTTATTTATGCTGGCATCTCAGTGGATCTAGAGAAGTAGGTGGAACAGTTGATCTCAATCAGCCCAACATTCAAAAAGACAGCAGTGGCCATGGGTGCTATAGACTGTTTCAATCCCACAGGTGGAGGCACAGTTACAGGGAGCCTAGAATGTCCTCTTGATGGTGAGCTACTAACAGGATCACAAACGAATGGCTGGAAAGAAAAAGGGTGTCGGGAGGCACTACCTAGAATATTAATCTTTCTTCCTCTTTAAAAGCCGACTATCCTCAAATTGCAACTACCCAGAGAGAAGTTAAAAGTAGCAATAATATAGTAGTTAATATCTGCTGAGTGCTTAGTAGCACTTTATAAGGATTACTAAATATAAACTTCATAATAGCCCCATGACATATAGCTACTATTATCACTTCCTAAGGAGAAGGAAACAGCCCTCTTGAGTGGCAAAGTAAATTGCCTAAGATCAGTGGTGATGAGAAAATTTAAAGCCATGTTCTAATAGTAAAAAGACTGTTCTCTTAACTACTAAAGTGTAATACAATATTATTATCTTGGGTATCAGTTAGCACCTTAGCAAAAATTGGTTGAAAAGTAACCATTTCAAAACATCTGTAATCAAGGAGGAATTTTGAGGGAATAGGGGTACTACAAGGAAAAAAAGAAGGAAAATGATATAGTAGCAGGTACTCAAACTTTACCCAAGTGCCCATGAATAGACAAATAGATAAAAAAGCCGTGGTACATATATACAATGAAATACTTAGTTGGCCATCAAAAAGAATGAAATCTTACCGTTTGCAACAGTATGAATGGACCCAGAGGGTATTATTATGCTACATGAAATAAGTCACACAGAGAAAGGGCAGGTACCATATGATTTCACTTACATGTGGAATCTAATGAACAAGATACGCAAACAAACAAAATAAAAACAGACTTGGAGAAACAGAGAGCATACTGGTGGTGGCCAGAGGAGAGGGGAGTTGAGGAGCTGGGTGAAAAGGTGAAGGGACTAAGAAATACAAATGGTTAGTCACAGAAGAGTCACAGAGATGTAAACTGCAGCACAGGGAATATAGTCAATAATATCATAATAATTGTGTGTGGGGCCAGGTGGGTACTGAAGTATCAGGGGACCACTCTGCAAAGTGCATGACTGCCCCTATGCTGTGCACCTGAAACTAATACAGAATAATACTGAATGTCAACTGTAATCGGAAAAGACAAACTGTATCTACCTCACAATGTTTTCTGGTTTCTGCTACAGCATTACAAGGTCAGGTGGTAAGTGGATCCTAAATTCTAACCATTGGTCCAATGGACACGAGCTTGCTACTACTGAAAATCTGGTAATTAAAATTACAAATATTGTATGTCTTCTCAAAATACATGTTCTCAGCTTATAAATTAGGACTTAAAAAAGTTCTTTCTTCCTGAATTACAAAAACACAGGGAAAACCATGCTTAAAGATGATGAGCAGAAGAAAAGTGACCAGAGGAAATGACGCCTGAAGCCACTCTATTTGAGTTCCTGCAGTACCTCAGACAACCTCAGTTCCACCTCCACACAAAGCCAGAACATCAGAACACCTGGGCCTCTCTAAAAAGCTGGAACAACAGCTCAAGTACCGCCAGTGTACCCCACTGTTTCAAATAGTAAGCATTCTGAATTTTTAAAACTCAGTATAAATGAACTAAGTGCCTGGTTCAAATAGAGACAAAATGATTACATATGCTTTTATAAAGTACTTGTGGTCAGATGGAATTTAAGGGACTAAATTCTGCATCTCTCTGGCATAATTGAGTGTAATATGGTAACAAAGGTAATTTTTTTCTACTAACTGAGAGTAGAATCACACTTAAAATTCATACAAATAACATCCCTTTGTAGAAAATGAATGTACTCACCCCACAAACTGCAACTTGCATAATTGCATCAAAGCCACCTTCTGGAGAATCCAAATTTCCAGATATGCGTTGTTTTCCAACAAGTTCGTTAAATACCTCCCCTTTATCAGTAAGACTGAGAACATTTTTGTAGCTAAATGGGCTGGTGCAGTTCTGATCACCTGTGCAAGGGTTCCTGAGCTTGGCAGGTGTTGTACTAATATAAGGCATTACAGTCTTCTCCACAAATGAGCCAAACCCTGTGCAGGAAAAAGGGCACAGAGACAGGTGGATGGATGAATGAATAAACTTGCATTAGAAATAAATCAAGAATCTTACCACATGTGAGTCAACTTTATTCCTTAATGAGAAACAATAAGGTTTGGAAAGGAGATCATTAAAACATGAAAAATTCAGATCTGAAGTCGGATTGGGCTGTACTGACCGATGCAGTCATATTAATTAGTAACGAAATAGAATCTGAATACTCAACATGTTTATAAAATCCTATGAACATAAGCATTTCGTTACCTATTTGGTAGACTATCAAGCCCTCCATATCCATGGGTTTTGCACCCTGAGATTCAACCAAATGCAGACCAAAAATATTTTTGAGAAATCTCAGAACATTCCAAAACGCAAAATCTGAATTTGCCATGCACCAAGCACTATGATGAATCCATGTGAATAAAGTGATGTGTAGGCAGACCCTGCTGTTGCCTAAATGCACATATTCTATAAAAGGGACTTGAGTATCTGTGGATTTTGGTATCTGCAGAGGGTGTGGAACTAATCCCCTGTGGATACAAGGGACAACAGTAATCTGTATCAAGTAACATGGTAGCACACACAACAGAGAAACAAGGACATGGAGAGATTATTAGATATGTGACAAGACTTATCAGTCCTCTTTGAAAGAAAAAGCTAAAACTTCACCTCTTTATCTCACAAGTATATAGTGAAAAATAAAACTGTCAAGGTTTATACAAATGAAAATTATTAATTTTCTCAATATTCCCACCTATCCTGAAGTCTGAAGTAATCCTCTTCATTTCATTCATCAGATCCGTTCCAAGACTTTTTACATTCTCCAAATCATCTTTCATAGAGTAGGAGAGGTCCATTAAGTAGTAGAGATCAATGGGATAGTCTTCAGCTCTCTTGAATTTTAATGCAAATGTCTGTGGCTCCCCTAATTAAACAGATATTAGAAAATGAAATCAGCTTGTCAGCAATAAAAAGCAATGAAAAAAAAAACTGTATTTACCAAGTAAACACCTTAAAATGAAATGTATTATTGCTCTGTAGTATTTTGCCGTGCAATATGCACCTACGTCTTTGTACCGTTATTATGCCCACAGTATGTAATGACTATACCATGTATAATGCGCATCCTTATTTTTCCCTCAAATATCTTTTTGGGCAAAAATGTGTGCATTATACACATAAAATACGGGTAACTTTTACAAAACCTATTGGAATTCCATAAGTAATGCAGAGGTTGTGTATTCACTTTCATTCACAAATGTGCAAAACGTCAGGCACTGGGAATGCAAGATGAAAAAGACAACATCCACAGTGGATAAAACAGTCAAAAATGGTCGACTCAGAACTAGCACAGAAGAAAAACAAGTAGATGGAACAACATAAATGAGACTGGGGTGTGTGAGGAGGGCTTTTTATAGGGTACACCTGACTTTTTAAAGTTCTAAGTCAAGACTGTTCTCTGTTTCTTTTCTTTCCCCTGGAAAATATTTTTTATTGATTAGAAATAGCCTATGTTCTCTGTTTAATAGGATTCTACTACATGCAAATAACAAATTCTGGTTTTTACTTTAAAAAACCTGGTAAAAAGTTTTAAAAATGACTTATAGAGCCAAAGAGACGTGTTAAGAAACTATAGCAAAAATCTAAGAGATTGATGAAGATCTGAATAAAACAATGAGGAAGAAGATGAGAGATGTGTAAGAGGTGTTTCGTGTAATTCACTTAGGAAATACATGAGAAATAGAAGGTTTGGGTGAAAAATCATTAAATTCTTGACTTGTAGATTATTTCTATATAGATTTCTAGTAGGCAGGTCACTAAATGGATGTAAAAGTTAAAAGAGAAAACTGTGTGTGACAATATACAAATGGTTTTAAATCTACAAGAGGAAAGTCAACAATTAAGTGGACTGCAAAGAGAAAGAAAAAGACACAAAAAAAAGACTAGACAGCAATGTCAAAGTGATCAGAAGAAAAACTAGGAGCAGATACCACAGAAACCAAGAGAAAGAGCATTTCAAAAGGCTCAAAGGCACGACTTGGTACCAAAAGGCAAAAAGAAAAAAGGGTCTCCAACAAGGATCCACTAGGTTCAGTGGTTCATGTGATGGTAGAGCTTTGCCAGGTCAGGTGTGAAGCAGAAGCCTGACAGCACCAGGGTGAAGAGTGAATGGGAATGTAAGTCACACACAAGGAATGTGCACTACACTTTTGAGAGAAAAGGGATGGAAACTGGAAGGAGCAGGAAGAGGGCTTGTTTTCTTTTTTTTGTTGTTTTTTAACTATGAGATTGCCACAGATTCTTACAAAAACCTTAATATTTTCACAATACTAAACAAATGCAAGGGAAAATATAAGTTAAAATATTGTCTTTATATTGTGTAATTATGCCAGGGGATGGACACTTTTATTTTTAAAACCCATTAAATATAATATTTTCTTAATCTTTAACAGAATTTACCTTGAACATTAGGTAATATTTTTATTTCAAGTACGTATGTCTTACAAATCTGAAAAAAAGTCTAAAATTTAATGTATTCCATGTTTTTACCTGAGAGCCAGTGCATGCATGAAATAAATCCTCAACAGAAACTGGTGAGAGACTTGCATAAAGTTGTCAGAAAGCTCAAATAGAAACAAAGGTATTCACAGAGTAAGATTTCTGTACCTGATCGTAACTGCAAAACCAACTGCTGTGGTTGGATCTGTGTGATATCTTCTGGCTGGAGCTTCTCTACTGTTCCTTTGCTACGGTTGGTTACATTTTTATTTTTCTTTATATCTTTGGAACCTCTTGGATTTTCTATGTCATCTGGATGACACCCCTTCTTTTTTAAGGCTTCTAAATCATCACATCGTGCAGAAGTAGGCATTCCTTCTTGTAAAAATGTCTAAACAACACATAAAATATAGGTGTAAATAAAAATAATGGTCACATCTTTTACCTAATTGTAAATACACAATTAAATTGCAAAAATCAAGGGACAAATCTAATGTTCTTAATTTCTAGTTTTTAAACAAAATGTTTCCTTCATGCAAAACACAGTAATTGCTCTTATATATAAATAAAAGACTTTCTTGAAAGAAATACCTTTTTTACTAATACATTATTAGTAATTTATTATTTTAATAATACTTAGGACTAATCCAAGTGCACACATTTTAACTGGCCTGCCTTCAAGTTCAGACAAAGAAATTTCTTTGTCTGAAAAGAAATCAAAGAAATTTCTTCAGTGAAATCACTTATTCAGCATGGTTAACAGCCACTAATCATGTATAATATACCCAATTAGCAATACTTTTCCCAAAAATTTCCCTTAGAAAAATGCTTAAAAATCTCTCATATTATGTAGCATTCTCAATCACAATATCTTGTACAACTCAATGTTTACAGAAAAGATATTATGCTAAAAGCATCTCGATTAATGATGTTATTTTTAGAAAGAAGATCAAGAAATTTAGCACAAATTTAGTATTCCTGGGGATTTGGAAAAAATTTCAACTATTGGCTATTACTGTAAACAAGACTTTTAAAATTTATTTTAAAAACAATACAGTAAGTGATTACATTACATATCTGTATGTAGTAAATTTCCATAGGGTGAATTTAAAAAATAAAAAAGGTCTTAATGGTATGTAGTACCTGTGGCTTAGGGTAAAATTTCCAGTAGGGACATGATTTCAAAATGTGTTATACTTCAAACAACGTTGATGGAAATTGAAGATTTTATCAGATGAACAAAGAAATACCTTACTAAAAACAAAAATACTGCTTTTAAGATGTATATAAAGATTTTGAATAAAAGTTTTTCATTAAATGTGACTGGGAGCAAAAAAAAAAAGATTACATATATATATACAGATAATATGGCATATATATGTGTATATCATTTTAAAATGTGTACATAATAACTAAATCAGTTATTATAACAGACATTTGACATATATCCCTCAAAATATTGTATTTAGTCGGCCAAAAAATTTTTAACTTCAACATCATTTAGGGTCACTTATGTTCACTTTTATATGGTATTCCATTACCTACGAATTTCATAGTGCTGTATAAGTGAGAATATTTCAAAAATACACAGTGGTTTTGAGCAGTTATTTTTAAAGGGAAACATAACCCTAAATTTCTGTCATTAGAGAAACAACTGGAAAGCAACACCATGGACCAGATGGTTCAAAGCTGCACTGTCGTTATATATTATCAAACCTAAAATACTAAAGCACAGAAAAAAACTGCCCAGAACATTATTTCTTTCCAAGTATTAGCCAATATAAGAAACTTCACAATCATAACATGCAAGTAAAATTTCACTGAACATGAGGTATATCCAGAAGGTATCTAGCCAATAATATGAAAAAAAGAGACATATATTGATAAAAATACAAGATACAAAAAACATTGTATATAGGACAATGACACCTCAGTCCCCTTCAAAGTAGGCACCTTGGGACCTCACACAGTTCTCCCAGTCCCCATCAGCGGCCCCATCGTATTTTCCAGAACTTCACCGAAGGTCTAAAATCTCTTCCCTTTCAAAGGTGATTTTAGTTTTAGGAAAAGCCAGAAGTTGCAGGGCACCAAATCAGGCTACAGGGTATCTGAGTCACCTGGGTAATTCAATGCTTTGCCAAAAAACTCTGCATGAGACATGATGCATGAGTAGGCATATTGCAGTGATGAAGCTGCCAAATGCTAGTTGTCCATAGCTGCAGCCTTCTGAATCATCCAAATAATTTCCATGGAGTAATGTTCAAGCTTAACACAAAATTTGACGCAGATTCATTGTTTTACTCAGTCATTTTGAATGTGATGGCCACACAGTAAAAATGCTCACTCAATGGCGTCTACCAACCCCACTGACTAGCACAGTGAAATTGTTATTGTTCACATGTGCGCATTCCAGTCCACCACTCTCCTTGACTGCCAGATTACAACGTTATGCAAACTGTCCTGGTATTAACAATAGCTGGACTTTTTCTGGACAAACCTCATATTCAAAATTAACCTTTAATAACTTAAGAATTATGCCAGAAAGATCAAAAGGCTAAGCTATTTAAATAGTTGTCTCCAATTTAATTCCAGAATAACATTTTAATTTTTTATTTAATCTGTATTATATTTTTTCCATTACCATTTATTTCCCTTATACCCCCTATGCCCCAGATATTACGAACTGTTGTCCACGTCCATTGAGTCCTTTTTCCTTTTTGCTCAACCCCTCCACTCCCTAACCTCTGTCCCAACTAGCTGTCATCCCTCTATGAGTCTTCCCCTATATTGCTTGTAAGTTCAGTTTGTTCATTAGATTCCACATGAGTGAACTCATATGGCATTTGTCTTTCTCTGACTGGCTTATTTCACTTAACATAATGTTCTCCAGGTCCATCCACACTGTCACAGAGTAAAATCTTCTTTTTTATGGCCGGGTAGAATTCCATCGTATAAATGTCCCATAGTTGTTTTATCTACTCACCTATTGATAGACAACTGGGCTGCTTCCATATCTTGGTGATTGTAAATAACACTGCAATGAACATAGGCATGCTTATGTCCTTTTGAATTCGTGTTTTGGGTTCCTTTGGATATTTTCCCAGAAGTGGGATCACTGAGTCAAAAGGCAGATCCATTTTTAACTTTTTGAGGTATCTCCATACTGCACATTGCACAGTGGCTGCACCAGTCTACATTCCCACCAACAGTGTACTAGGGTTCTCCTTTCTTTACATCCTCGCTAGCACTTACTGCTTGTTGATTTATTGATGATAGCCATTCTGACAGGTATGAGATGGTATCTCATGGTGGTTTTAATTTGCATTTCTCTGATGACTGGAGATATTGAGCACCTTTACATATGTCTATTGGCCATATGTATGTCCTCCTTGGAGAAGTGTCCTTTGCCCATTTTGTTTTTTTGGTGCTGGGTTTTGTAAGTACTTTATAAATTTTAGATATTAACCCCTTCTCAGATATATCAGTGAATATGTTCTCCCACTCTGTGGGTTGTTTTTTTATTTTGTTGATGGCATTCCTTTACTATGTGAAAACATTTTAGTTTAACAAAGTCCCATTTGTTTACTCTTTCGTTTCCCTTGTCTCGAGAGATATATCACGTAAGACAATGCTACCAGAAATGTCTAAGATTTTACTGCCTATGTTTTCTTCTACCATTTTTATGGTTTGGGATTCAATATTTAAGTCTTTAATCCATTTTGAATTTATTCTTGTGTGTGGTATAAGAAGATGGTCTAGTTTCATTTTTCTGCATACATCTGTCCAGTTTTCCCAACACCATTTATTGAATAAACTATCTTTAGCCCATTTATGTGCTTTGCTTCCTCTGTTGAATATTAATTAGCTATGAAGGCGTGGATTAATTTCTGGGCTCTCTATTCTGTTTCTTTGATCAATGTGTCTGTTTTTATGCTGGTACCATGCTGTTTTGATTACTGTGGCCCTAGAGTATAATTTGATATTAGGTAGCATGATTCCTCCAACTTTGTTCTTCTTTCTCAGGATCACTGTTACTATATGCAGGGCCTTTTGTGGTCCCATATAAATTCAGAATACCATTTTTAGGAGAACAGAAATTACCATTAGAAAAACTTTTAAATAACAATAGAATAATCTCTCATTTTGTCTTTCACATGGTCAAACCACATTTAACCAGTTATGTCAAGCAAGTACTTTGCTGGGGGAGGGAGGTATCAAATGCCTGAGTAAAAACAAATAATAAGCTTTTAACCTTCTGGTATTATTCACGCTGTGGATAAATTATATATCTTCAAAATGACTGCCTTCACCTCCTGTTCTAACTTGTTCATTCATTCAATATTCAGTAACCTTTGTAGAAGGTACCATGTTACACAATGCACAGAGATGACAAAAATAAATAAAATTTAAACCCTAGCTTAAATGGGTTTTTATTAGGATGCAAATAAATTTATTAGTTTAACTCAAATATAATTAAGAAGGTTAATTTGTATGTCTCCCATCAAAAAAGGGGAAAATCTAAGACAGTGAAAATTAAATGGCTAGAGTTTAGGGGAAACCTGTATAATAGAAATATTCCACAAAGGTGAGCTATGTATATGTATTTGTATATGTATTTGTGTGTATGTATTTTTTAACTATCTAGTAATTACATTAAAAGAAAAAACGTGAAATTAATTTTAGTAACATATAATACTAGCATTTCAACATTATTAATAATTTTGAATCATTAAGCCTTCAAGCTTTGGTATTTATTTGAGGCTTACCACAATTCTCCATTTAGACCATCTACACTTTCAGTGCTCAAGCCACATGTGCCCAGAGGCTACTGTTCAACAGCACAACTCCAGACCAGGACACACTGTACACAGAGCTAACACTTACTCAATAAACAATGATTTAAGTGGAAATTCATATCTAACTCATCCCCAGGATGCAGTTTTGTGTAACACTAAATGACTTACTGAATTTGTACACCATCCACAATTTGGCCCTGCTTGTATACATTCTCCACATGATTTGGCATTTGCTTTTAGACATCTATTTTCATCTGTCAGGAGAGAAAAGAATAGACCACTTTACTCAACATTTCAAGACAGAAAATAATAAAAAATCAGGATCATGATGATAAATAATATAATATATATGAATGGTAAATATGAATACTATGATCAAGCCCTGCCCCAAAGAGGGCTCTAAGAGAGGTGATTCTAGATTACCTTGACACACAGCCATACTTTCTTTTTTACTATAGCAGAGACTAGGTACCATTAATCTATATACACATTTACCCTTTTTGTCAAAGGCATAATTTCAGGATCCATCATGATGGATGGTCATAATTGTTGGGAGTTTTCTAACAACTGGGCAAAGTATTATTTCTTTTCATTTAACTCATACTACCACAACCACAGCCCATAAGTATCTCAAGCAATTTTCCCTTCATTTTTATGTTAAATACTTGAAAAGTCCATATTCAACCAATCCGCAATCCCATGATTTTTTTTGACTATGTGTTCAATGTATGTCTCATTGGAATATACCTAAGCATCAGCATGCCTCTAATGTGGAAAGCACTGACATGGACTGTTTCCATTGTTTTTTTTCTGATTATGCTCACTATAGAAAATTTGAAGAATACATAAAAACATGAAGAGAAAAACTAAAAATCACCTGTTATCTGCCTATAAGAAATAACTACCATTAACAATTTATGTATTTAAGTCCTTTTTTACACAGATCAAAATATTAGCAAGGAAACATAAATATACTGACATTATTTAAATGAAATTGGGGATATACATCTTGCATACTACTTTTTTTAAACAGAAATTATCACTTTGTTTATTTCTACCATAAATCAATGATTTTTAAAAATCCACAATTAAACAAAGAGATATAATTTTAAGAGAACAGTGAATTGAGACAACTCATACTGTTTTCAAAAATTACTTCCTAAAGATTCAGAATAAGTTAGGTCCCAGATAGGTCTTCCTGTCATTTATTTTTATGTATTTATTTATTAATGACTTTTTTAAATTGTTTTTCAAGTACAGTTGTCTCTATTTTCCCCCATACCCCCCCCCACCTCCCACCCTCAATCCTATCCCCCTTTGGCTTTGTCCTTGTGTCCTCCTTATATGTTCCTTGACGACCTTTCCCCTAGTTATCCCCCCCCTACCTCCTCTCTGGTTACCATCAGTCTGTTCTTTATTTCAATGCCTATGTTTATATCTTGCTTGCTTGTTTGTTTTATAGATTAAATTCCACTTATAGGTGAGATTATGTGGTATTTGTCTTTCAACCGCTAGCTTATTTCTCTTAGCATAATGCTCTCCAGTTCTGTCCATGCTGTTGCAAAAGCTCCTTCTTTCTTTCTGCTGGGTGGTATTCCATTGTGTCAATGTACCACAGTTCTTTAATCACTCATTTACTGATGGGCCATTTAGGTGGCTTCCAACACTTGGCTGCTGTAAATTGTGCTGCTACTTCTTATACTTTACCTTAAGTGTTTCATTATAAATTCTTCAAAAATATGGCTTTTAATTATTGTGTATTTCCTTATACTATACCCTATTTAGTATTTCATCACACCTTCAACAGTGCAAAGTAATTTTTTAATATAAATTTTTTTACTCATTTAACAGGTATAAATTAGAATATCAACTCAATTGTAAGTTATTTAAGGTTTCATTTTTTTCATATTTTTACTGATGATATCTTTTGTAAATTTTCTGCTTTGTCTTTTGCAAATTTTTCTATTATGTTCATCTGTTTTTACTAGGCCTCTACACATGATAATGAAATCAAACCTTTAGTTTCTTATTGTTGATGGTGCTTTGACATATAGATATTTGGGGTTTTATGTTGTTGGTTTTATACAATTGAAATTTATCAATATTTTCTTTATAGTTTTTTCTTCATTTTTCTGTGTTGTAAGTCCTCATCCTGAAATCAAGTAATTGTTTTATGCAGTTTATTTTTTAAGATTTAGAGAGTAGAACTGTATATTCCATTACTTCAAATGCGGATGCACTATGGTTTATAAGAGGATTAAATACATTTTGGCTTGATTTTTCATTTCTCTTATAACAATGTAAACATTTTGCAAGACTTTGTGCAAGAGTAGGAACATCTTCTAGAACAGGGTGTCAAACTCATTTTCACCGGGGGCCACATCAGCCTCACGGTTGCCTTCAAAGGGCCGAAATAATTTTAGGACTGTATAAATGTAAGTACTCCTTAACTGTTAAGGAGTTGAAATTACATTCGGCCCTTTGATGGCAACTGGGAGGCCGATGCGGACCCCGGTGAAAATGAGTTTGACACCCTTGTTCTAGAAAGTCAATTGTTTCTGGTTTCATTCTTTTAGATTGTAATGGATAATTCATAATCCACAACTGTATACTTTTTACTTTCTTTTCTTCTAAATATATTATATCCCTTTGCTTTCTTAATGCTCACTCTATTACATTCTCGAAAGCTCTTTCTGTATAGCACTTTATCCTATCATTTTAGCACGTCACTGGCCAATGAAGTATCATCATTCAGAGTGGCAGAGGCCAGGCACCTGCTGAAGAACCCTGAAAGCCAGCCACTGTAAGGACCTTGCCCTTTATTCTGAGTGAGATAATTGCAGGGATTTCAGAAGGATCAGCACGACTGGATGTAGGTTTTCCTGGAATCGAACTGGTCAAAAAGCAATACAAGAAAATGAAATGAAAAGACAAACACGATATTTTTTTTCTTACCTGCTTGGCCAAACACATAGCAAATTGAACTGACCAGTTTAATCCAGAAAATCAGTTGTAAATTCATCTGAAATATAAAATGTATAACACTGTATTAAAAAAAATAAAACAACAAAATACTTAAAACATTCCCACACACCTTATCTTCTGTTGATTTTACAAGCATAGTACCCCTCAAACCACTTTTTCTCCAACCTTTCTACACCCCTATCATCCGCCTTTCCTCCTAAAGTACATCTTTCACCAACATTAACTTTCATACCAGATCTCCAGAATCTGTTGTTTTCCAAATCGAATGTATTTTAACATTTAATTAACAATGCTTCAAAAAAGAATAACAGTGTCAAGTATTCACTAACACCATAAAAGCTAGTTTAGTTAACAGTCTTTGTTCCATGAAATCTGTTATCTCCCGTGGCTGCTGGGGGACCAACACATTGCATCAGTACAGGTCTTTAGAGTGAACTCGACAAAATCCTGACTGTGCTATCCCCTTCCTTACAATTCTTCAAGTGTTTATTTCTCCTCAGGCTGAGACCAATATCCTGTACAAGACCCTGACTCAATTTTTGAGTGTGATCTTTTGTAATTTTTCTCTTTTTAAAGAAAATCAACTCTTATGCATGGAATTAGTAAAATATTCTGTTTAATTTCCTACAATTTCTAGATCTACAAACTAGACCAAAAAAAGGTGGGGGTGGGGGACATAAGAAGATCTAAAAAAGGCTTCCATGTCTTCCAGAATCTCTAAAGAAAAATTAAGTAATATTCTTTATATTAAGAATACCCCAAACCATTAGATATACACAGCTATCTTCTGTCAATCAAAGTTTTCACTACATTACTCTATAACTTTCCAGAGTAGGTCAAAGGTGGCCACAGCCACATGTCATTGACTCTATCCCTTAACTACTTACTGCTTTTGGACTAGCAGTCAGTGGAATGTTATGAAAAAGGAGAGCTTTACTAGTTATCAAATAAATACAAATTAAAGCAACATAAGTAAATTAACAACCAAAAAAAAATTTTTTTAACCTAGCACAACTTACTGCAGAATGCTAAGAGGAACTAGATATGGCTCTGTAAATTAGTATAATTTGGGGGGAAATAATTTAACTTACATCAAAAACCATTTAAAAAATGTTTCTACCTTCTGACTTAGTAATCTAGCTACTGGCAACTCATCCTGAGGAAATAATTAAAAATATAAGAGGTTATACACACTCCCATACACATTCAGTACAGAACTCAGGGGTGGGCAAAAGTAGGTTTACAACTGTTCATATGGAAAATAATAAAATGATCAATAAATAACAATACAAGAGTAAACTCTGTTTTGCATTCTCACAACTGTAAACCTACTTTTGCCCACTGCTGCATATTTATAATAGGTAAAAGTACAAACATCCTTTATCCAAAAATAAGGAATGGCTAACTACATTAACTTAATGAACCCATTAGAGTTGTAACAATAATAAAATGAAGAAACATCAAAAAGTTTGTAGAGTAATTTTGGATGCAAGGTACACATGAAGATGACAAGTATGTTAATAACAGTACACAAAGTAACTATAAAGATCTGGAGATGACAAAGAATTATAGGCAGACAATGGGTTTTAAAAACAATCATGGCAGGGTAACTGTGTGGAATTATTCACTTGATAAATTTCCTTCATTTAGCTAAAGTATGTCTTTTAAAAATCTCTGTCTTCAAAGCTTCCATTCAAGAATGCCATTCCCACAGCTCCCAGACAGTAATTCCAGTATCTCAGAGCACCTGGATACTTCATTTCCTCTGTGTCAAAGGCTATGCTCACCTTTTCTCTTGTGGCTTCCAGAGAAAAGCGGTAACAATGTGCACAGTCAACCACTTTGCAACTGTGCTCAGACCAGCCAAGTTCTGTTATGCCAGGAGCTTACAGTTTTTTATGTATCACTGTGACTGCATCCAAAAAGACCAAAAAAGCTGTCATGGAAGTGTGAGAGCTTGAACAATTCACCTTTTAAGGCCTATCTAAAAGGTGTAATGTGTAATAAATCCACGTAGACCATAATTCTAAGCAACCCAAATAATGTTATCAATTCCAGAGCTGTGACGAAAAGGACCTGGAACATTAAGACTCCAGAGGAAATGTAAGACTGTGACTAATGGAGCTCAAGGGCTGTTTCTGCACAGAGGCCATATATGGACTGATACGCGTTTCATAGGGAAACGTCTCAGGCTATTTCAAGGACTTCTAGATTACCTTGAGAAACATCTTAAAATATTACACAATTCAGAAAATCACCACGAAGATAAAGTTATTAGGTAACAGAAAATGTTTTCTAACACTCTTAGGTTATGTAGTTTTAAAATATTACTTGCATTGCCACTGTCTTTTATAAACCTTAACAAGTCAAACATCAGCCTTCTGAAACCCTCAGATCTCTGGAAGAGCTCCAAACCCAGAATCAGGCTAATCAAGGCTTTAGTGTTGAAGGACAGCTGACAGAGCCAGGGCAACAGCAGGAACAGCTCAAGGAAGATGTCAGCTCTCCCAGGACTGGTCAGCACACTGGTGAGAACAGAGGCACAGGCATTGGCTGATGATGTTGGAAAAGGCTAGGATTTCTGTTAGGGAAACAGAGGCCACAGAAGATGATAGAAGATAGCATAAGGAATAAGAAAGAGCTGCCCTGGCTGGTGTGGCTCAGCTGATTGAGTGTCAGCTTGTGAACCAAAAGGTCGCTGGTTCGATTCCCAGTCAGGACACGTGCCTGGGTTGCAGGCCGGGTCCCTAGTTGGGGGCACGTGAAAGGCAACCATTTGGTGTTTCTCTCCCTCTCTTTCTCCCTCTTTTCCCCTCTCTCTAAAAATAAAATAAATAAAATCTTAAAAAAAAAAAAAGAATAAGGAAGAGCTATGAGAACAAAGTTTCAAAGACAGTACGGTTAGAAGTAGCCACCAGAAGTCAGAAGAGAGGCGAGTAGGGAAGTGGAAAGGGCAGAGAAGACTAGAGAGCTGCCCTACCCAATCCTGAGTCTTTACAGGTACCACTTCTTTCTGCATGTGTGTGGGGAAGAAGGGCACACACACCAAGAGCTTCCTATATTTCAAACCTTCAAAGGCAGCACTTCTCCAAGTGTGATAGGGAACAGCTGCATCAGATTAACCTGGGTGTCCACCCTAAGCCTAAAACCACCATCTCGGGAGCTAAGGCCTGTACTGTACTCCCAGGGATATGCTGAGAAAAGGTGCCCTAAGGAGTTTTCTACCAATAACATTCCACATAGAACAGTTTACATAAGGGGCCAACAGGGAGAGATGCCTTCAGGTATTGTCCTAATGCTACCTTTTGTCTCCTCTTCATAATCAAAGGTCTTCTAGTTGTCTGTGCTGGTCTCCATTTCATAGCCTCCTACTCCCTCCTCAAACTGCTGACACTGGTGTCCACATGTTATGCATGTAAAACTGCTCTTCAAAAAGAACACTTTCCCGGCCTTACCTTACTCTCTGCACTCATTCATTCAAACATTTCTTGACTGACTACAATATGCATTTGGGGAGATACAGCACCTCGCCCCCCCCCAAATTTACACAAAGCAACATTTTAACACATTTCACCATTCTTTCTTCAAATACTTCATTCCCCTGTACTACTGGTTTCTCTACAAGTTCTTCCTCAGACAACTATGTTAGGTTTTGTGCCCTATCTGGAGATACAAAGTCACTATCTCAAAGAATTTTCAGTTCAAAGGCAAAAATTCAAATAATTACAACATGATATGACGGTTTCTGTAATAAAGATAAGAACAAAGTGCACTGAGGACCCAAAATTTGCTTCACGGGGACAGCAATGTTTCATCAAGAATTGCAGACATACCAGGAAGTGGGTTAGCAAATGGAGAAAGATATTCCAGGCAAAAGGTTTCAAATGCAAAGCCATAGAATCCTGAGAAGAATTACAATTACTTCCTTTCGATCTTGTTTCTAAACATACATGTTTGATGACTACCCACCCACCCCCCAAATGGAACTGTCTCACTCTTTCTATCTTTAGAGGAAAAGGAGTAGAAAAAATACATTTATATGTTATTTATAGTTGAATCTGGTTGGTGAGATGAATGACTGTTTTACCCCTATAATTTTCTACAGTATCAATTATATTAAAATCTTAAAATACAGGAAGGCCAAATAAATCCTTAAAGTACTTAACTGTTTCTGAGGCTTAAATATAAGTGGGAAATAACAGAAACTGACAGTAACAAACAGGGAGGGGCTGGGTGACAGAGAGCCTTCAGAACCTCTACAAGAGGCTACAAGAGTTTAGATACTATTCCACACATAGCAAGGAAACTGAAAAAGTTGGGGCAGGGTAGTGACAATATATACATGGCGGAAAATTAGTCAGGTAAAGGATGAGGTAGAGGATGAATGTCACGAGAGCCACAAGACAAGTACAAAATTTACTGCCAAGGTTCAAGCAAGAGGGGATAAACATCTGAATTCCGACAGTAGCAATGGACAAGAAAATAAATGAACAACTAGAAGGTAGCAACAGTAGGATCTATGGTTGTTAGATAAGGGTGAGAGAAAAAAGCAGTCATCACTTTCAAATGAAGAAGACAAAGAAGAATGAAGTCAAGGAACAAAATGGTAACTTGGTTTCAGAAATGTGCACTGTGAAGTGCAAGACCAAAACCATGTTAACTGTGATTTTTGATAGGGAAGGTGTTGTCTATCACTAATACACCCCTCCAGGCCAGACAATTAATAGGAAGTACTGACTCAATGTTCTTCATTGGTTGAGAGATGCTATATGAGGAAAATGGCTGCAGCTACAGGCAATTGGTGACTGGCAGCTTCATCACGGCAGCACACCCACTCATGCATCACATTTGGTGCAGAGTTTTTTGGTGAAACATCGTATCACCCAGGTGACTCAGCCCCCCTACAGACCTGATTTGGTGCCCTGCGACTTCTGGCTTTTCCCCAAACTAAAATCACCTTTGAAAAGGAAGATATTTCAGACCATCAATGAACTTCAGGAAAATACAACGGGACAGCTAATGGCAACTGGGAGAACTGTGTGAGGTCCCAAGGTGACCAAGGGGACCAAGGTGTCATTTTCCTATGTACAATGTATCTTGTATGTTCTTCAATAAATGTCTCTATTTTTCATATATATGGCTGAATACTTTCTCGAAGAACCTCATACACTATGAACTACAATTAATTTACACAGACAAGTGAATACAAATATAGGCACTGAAATAATTAGTATAATCCACATGTTGATTGCTATTACAAATTATTAGCACAAAGGAACAAAATTATTTTTAAAAATTTTGTAGAAATGCTCAAGTCACAGAGACTACTTCCCATGGGTTCTCATATGCCCATCTGAAATCAGTGAATTAACCCACTGGTTTACAAAGCAGGCGCAGAGGGGTGGAGATGCACCAGGAAGTGGAGCTGACAAAAGTTAACGACAAACAGGACAAAGTGAAAGGACTAGAAGACCACACAGGGTAGTTAGGGGAGAGAAAGGGGCTCATGTGCTGACAGAGGGGGAAACAGCAGGAAAGTAAGCCAGAAAGTGTAAAACGTTACAGACAAGCCATTTTGGCAAGGTCTAAGTGAGGCAGGAGTTAAGGGTACTTGTTTAAGCCGAGGTTTTAAGCAATGTATTCAGAAGATGACCCCAAGGAAACCGGTAGTGAAGAGACTAAACAAAGAAAAGAGAAAAAGCGAACTCTAGGATACCTGATTTACTGTAGTGGGTGCCTGGGGACTCGATCTTGCTGGGAAGTTTTGAGAAGTGTATAAAAAGTCTTTCCACAGGAGGGTCAATGTGCATTTTATCAATTCTAGTCCCCACTGGTAAATCTGTGCCAAGGGAGGTTAACTCCAAGAACTGTACTTCCAAGAACTACAGTGCATTTGACCAGAAGGCTGCTACAGAAGGCCACAGGCAAGAGAATTTGCTAGAGAAGCCCCAGGGGCTGAAAGAATGGAGGCACATGAGGCAAGATGCAGTCTACCAGCAGTGAGTCACAGAACTGTTCCAGCAGCAGTGGCTGGAATCAGAGGGGAGGCCAAGAGGATGTGAGGACAGCAGTGTTTTCTACTACAGGACTCAGAGGCCACTAGAGTCGATTGGGCCAAGAAAATGGCTAGACAAGAGTATGAGAAGTTATCACCTGCATAAACTCTTTAAGTCCCCCTAATGATAAGAACTGGAGAGCTGACTTAAACCCGGTGACTCACATAAGCATATATACATATGTTAAATAGAAACAATCTTTGTTTAAAAGAGTTGGTTTTTAAGACATATGTAGCTCTTACCCATCTACAGATGTGTACAGTTGACTTGCCTTGTGAATTGTCATCTAGAAGCCATTTCTTCATGTCCCCTTTATTTAGAACCAGTAGCTTAATATTTAATAAATGAAGAAACTATAGATAAAGCTAACTGGAGATCTTCTGAGGTCTCAAAACAAACAAACAAACAAGGGCATGCGATGTATTGTGCCCACCACTGTATGACAATTCATGGCACAGAATTAAGACTGTAGACCAAAGATTTTCAACCGGTGTGCCGTAAGAATTTTTAAAACATGCAATAACTGACTAAATAACTTTTTTCCCTCAAATTGACAAATTAAAAAAGTGACAATGGCAACGTAACAATAGCCGTCTGGTACGAATGAATCAATATTATGCCTATTTTTTGGACATATCTGCAAAAGATATATTTCTTTGGTGTGCCATAGAATTATAGTAATTAGTCTATGTGTGCCATGAGATAAAGAATGTTGAAAATCGCTGGTGTGTACTGCGGAGCCAGATGCCTGAATTCAAATCTCTGATCAACTACTAACTAGGTAGGTGATACTGGCAAGATATTTCATCTGCGCCTCAGTTTTCTCTGCAGACAACAGTCCTTATGTTATAGGGGTTATATGAAGTTTAAGTTGATAAAATGAAAACAACTTCTGGCAGATTGTAAGCACTAAGTATTACTTGTTATCACTATTGATACACATTATAGCAGGAGCTCAACAAAAACTGAATAAAGAAGTAATTATGTTTGAATGTTTGGTGCCTTTTTTAAAGTTATAATTATAACCAGAAAACTTTGGATTGATCTATTTTAAGGGATACGCAAGATATGGAAGACAGAATAAGTATATGGGTTAGAAATAACACAACTGCAAACAATAATGTTGATTATTATTGCCACTCATATAGTACTTATTGTGATACAACATCACCTTATTATAGTGCATAATAGGGTTTAAGCAGATGCTAATTATTATATTAATTAGATACTAATTATTATATTAACAAGTATAATCAGATACCTATTTTAGGTTTCACACCTAGATAGGATTATTCTACTTAGCGTGCTTTCCTGACAATTAAGATTCCTAACAATTTGTAAGTAAAATAAATAACAGCAGCAAAGCCTGGGTGTTTTGTGTGACTGAATTGGGACAAAATACAGGTATTTCTGAATGTTAATATCACAGACCACCTTAAAAAAAAAGATCAGGGTGGCAATAACATACCTAATGAAAAAAATAAAATTAAAAAGGAATGATTTGAGTCTTCTTCTTTCATGAGGAAGCAAACATAGAAGAGGCTAAAAATAATAAAACTGCCCTCGAAAAGGACATCTAACTAGTAGAAATTTGAATCAGAATGCTGTGCACTATTTGATTTCATCCAGGGACTGCTGACTGCTAAGGATTACTAGAACAGGAAGATCTATTTGTTCCCTAGAGGGCCAGACTAGGCATACACCAGGCACAGACAGGAATATGCTGAGTTTTGTACCAGAAAGTAACATCCCTTTTACTTCAGCACCTTCAAATGACTATAACACTAACAATAACACTAAAAATAATAACAGCTAAAAATTTCCTCCAAGTGAGATCGCAATGATATTATCTTTGTTTTACAGATGTGGAGCCAAACCAAAGAAAGGTTAAATAATTTCTCCAAAGTTACACAGGTGAAATTGAAACCAGACCATCTGAATCTAGAAGTTGTGACCTGACCTTATGCTTCATTGAACTACAATTTTTTGAAGGCCTACTTGGTCACTATTTTAAAAGAACATCCTTCTAATGTTAAAACTGACTCAGAGCACAGAAATGAAAGGACCTATGTTTTATGAATTTATCTGTTAGGCTTTCAGACTGAATGGAGGCCAAGAAAAGTCATTTTAATTATTAAATCTCATGAGTATGCTCACAGGTTTTATGTCTCATTCATACAAAAGCATTTTTACCCTAATATCATATTTTCCCATTTTCAATTTTACCTAAGGGGTCAGAATGCATTCCTTTAACAATAAATAATCTTAAACACCTCCCCCAAGTGATCTCATTTCAGGGGTTAACAGCCACCAATATGTGCACTTGTTCCCACTGTCAAAAATCGTAACTGTTTTAATTTCCATTGTAAACTCATCTCTATAAATCAAGGTTACATATGTCCTGTTCAAACTTTAAAATACACACTTATTAATGTGTTTTATAATGTCACTAGTAATTCATTTGGCATTTTCTTTAACATTTACAGATAAAATTTTTAAAAACTTTATATGCACTACATTTGTGGAAATTAAACAATTACACTTCAGGGAAAATTACTTTAGAAAAATGTGGTGTTATATTTGTTTCCAGTTTTAAAATAAGATGCCCAAACGCCAACTAGTACAAAAAGGAGTCATCCATTAAAGATTTCTGCCTTTAAAAATCTTTGCACAAGGGCACATTTTAATTCAATACAACTAATTAAATTCAAATCAATAAATATTTATTATGTGTCTACCATGTATCAGACATACAGGCGTGGCCAGAAGTAGGTTTACAGTTGTTCGTATGGAAAAAAAATAACAAAAATAAATAATAATAATACAAGAATAAACTCTTGCGTTTTGCTCACAACTATAAACCTACTTTTGTCCACCATGCATTAACAAAGCTGGGATGTGAACCCAGTCCTAATTCAAATGCCCAAGCTTTCAATGTAAGTAGGTTTCTAATGAGAAAAGTTGTTTGGGAACCTCTGTTGCTACTCACCCTTCCAAATCCTATTCTCTGAGCTGGAGTATAACAGAAACTCCCTTAGCCAGGGCACAGGTAGCGAGGGGCACTCCTGGCACTAATCTGTGACTCAACTATCATTTTCAGGTGCAACTGTTAATTTCCCTTATTTTGTGGAAAATGCCTCTGTTCTATTTATCTGCTGTTACATACAAACTGCTCCAGAATTAAGCAGCTTAACACAATATGTGTTATATCCTGTAGTTCCTGAGAGTCAGGAGTCTAGGAACATCTTAGCTGGATGGTTCTGCCCCAGGGTCTGTTCCAGATTTCAGTTACCTGAGGCCTGATGGATCTGCTTTCATCCCACTTTACCACACAGGAAATAATTGGATGGGAGAGCGAAAGTGGAAGGATCTCTGTGAATTCTCCCCATCAAATGTGAGGGTGAGAGCTGGGGGTGAATTCATCCAGGGCAAGAGCAGGTTTCCAAGAGCAGGAAGAACAATTAAAACTCAAGCTTGTTTTTCCCCTTTGTCTGGCAGGAAATACTATGTGGTGTGTGTTTATAGCCCAAACAATAAGTTAGAATTAATAATTAATAAAAACTTATCAGAAAGGATAAAGAAGGAAGGGAAAAAATAGAGAACGGGAAAGAGAAGAGGCTACATATTCCAAGGCAAAGATGCAACTAACATCTCATCTGAAGTACTTTTCCACCCACTGTATATCAACAGAACAGTGCCCTGAACTAGAAAACTTACTAAAATTCACTATTACCACCCACAAGAAAAAAGGCTTTTTATGAACAGACCCCTTCGTACCCAGTGGTAACGTCAGCCTGAGACTAATGAGCTACAACAACAATGGTTTGAGCATATGGAAGATCAATCATCCTCACCCACCACCCAGTCCACAAGTGCCAGGGAAAGATAAAGAATGGATATACTGCATATTGGCAAATAAAAAGCCTCCAAGACAAGTAAACTGAAAGTGGGGGGAGGGAAAGGCATGAAACTTAACTAGGAAGAACTTCAACAGGACAAAAAGTGAAAGAAAGTGAAGAATCTTCTCTGAAAATAGGAGAAAATGTAGATGAATTCATATGCTCGTTGAAGAATTTTAGAAAATCTCAAATAGGTCTTACAGTGATCAAAAACAGAAAGACCACAAAAGTAGGGGAAAAGTTGTACAGAGAAGGAAACTTCCTTTGAAATCCTGTTAGAACTTATAAACACAAGGAACACAACATTACAGGAAGAGCAGACTTAAGAAGAGCTGTACAGAATTCAAAGTAATACAAAAACAATTAGATACATTTTGATACTATCGATGGTGATCTAATAAACAGACAAGTGGAATAACCACAACCAGTCCCAGAAAAAGGAGTGTTATCTTAAAAAACAAAACATTAAACAAAATTGGTGGAGGGGCACAAAATAAACTCCAAGACTGCAGAAGGACAGACTGCAGAAATACAAGCAGAAAAATAAAGACTTGAAACAAAGCTATGAGCCATTTTATTAAGGGCTGATCCCAAATGAGCATGAAAAGTTGTCTGAAGGTAATTCTTCCCAGCTCCTCCTTCCACTCAAACCAGCCTAGTGAGCTGTTCCTTCTTCACATTTGCTATGTCTGTAAGTGTTGCCTTTTCCTTGAGGGGAAAAGTAAAGGTTAGTAACCATTTTGGTTGGAAAATTTTACTCTGAGGCAAGTTTACAAAAATAACTGTGAATGGAGCTAGCAAAAAAAAAAAAAAAAAAAAAATCCATCCTGATTAGTGGGATCAGGAAGCACTTGAAAGCAAGATTTCTTTCACATAATTTCAGTTAAGGAGAATTGTAAGCTATGTTCCCAAACTGTGTAATTTTATCCATCCTTTAGGCAGATCCCTCCAAAATTCTTACTTGATCAGAATTTTAGTAAGTGTTGACTATATCGTTTGTCGTATCTCTTTGCCCTGCAGGGGAGTAAAACAAGCAGTGCTGGCTACCAATTAAATGTATAACAAATGTTTTAAAATCTAACAAAACACAGGGAGAAATCACTTTCTCATTTTACTCAGCACTAAGCTGGGAATAATATCTACCTCAAAATTGTTTTAAGGGTAAAATATGACCATGAATGTGAAATCTCTTAGCAACGAATATCTGTATAGTGATATACACATCACAGTTTACCTGATTATTGAATTTTCTTCTTAGTTTCCAACTCGTTCACTGATCATAGACTTCTAAAAGTAAGAACCTCAGTGACTACTTAATAAATGGTTCTTAATCTTTTAAAACCCATGTTCCTTTATTAAGTACAAAGCCATATGCTAGTGTTTTTTGTTGTGTTTTCCTAATACAACATTAAATGTACTTTCTCAAACTACAACCTCCTCCTTCAATAACCATTAGATGACCCACCACCACCCCTTTTAAGAAGCACTAAAATCATAATTTGAAATAAATCATACATAAACTATGAAATATTGGAGGTAATAAATTACTATTCCTAATTACATAGAATATCAAAGCTAAATTATTAACATATTCATTCCATAAATGTAGACACTGACATGTGAGATGCATACTTCAATTAGTACGTTCTCAACAACTTCGTGCAAATACTTTCCTCATCACCCCATTGAAACTACATTCCCTACAATAAAATTAAATACTAATTTTTCTTCTACCTTTCTGGCTTTGTTTGTTTGTTTGTTTGTTTTGGCCTTCATCAGCTCTTCATCAACCACAATAAAGCAGAATTAACTTCTCCTTTCTTTGTGGTCTCAAAACATCTTCTTTGTAGTGCCCAGCACAGTAAATGACAAACTTTTAGTGATGGATGCTCCATAATAAAGTGTTGTTTTTAATTCTATTATAAAAATTTCTATTGTAACTAATTGTGTTTATGTCTGTGGACCTCACCAGACTAAAGCTGGAGAGCAAGAATCCAGGTCTTCAATTTTAAAAGTAGTCAAACAATATTTGCTAAATAAGACTGGATTCTGCCTTATAACTAAACTGTCTTTTGAATATGTGACCCATCTGCTATCCATACCTTTGCTTATAGCATTTCAAGCTCCTCTACAAAGCCTTCTGAAAGCACTGACTTCAGTGCTGATCTTTTTCTCAAAGTCTATTACAGAATATTACTTGGATGGTATATGGTGTAAAATATTCTTTGGTACTTGCTGTTTCCCTAGATTGGACACAATTTGTCCCAACTCCACAATATATTCAACAGCAAGGTAGATGTCAATTTCTTCCTCTACACCCACTCAAGCACAACATTTTTCAGATAACTGGCATTCAACAAACAGGTAGATTAAAACATAATCCTGACAAAGAGCTAACAGTAATAGATTTGGCTGGTTAGCATTGACAGATTTTCCCCACTCTCTGGTAATGATACACGAAAATGGTTGTTCCTGGGCGAAGAGAAGAGCTGCACTCCGCAGTGTTCAGGCCAAGCAGCAGCCACCCTTCAACTCACAGAATGAGGGAAAAGTGGAGACCAGTACTTTCTAGTGTAGATGCAGAAAGCAAAACCTTAGAAGGGTGCACTAAAACCCAGGTTTCCCACCTCCCAATCAAGAAATCTTTACTGCATCAAACTGCTTTTCTAATTGTCTCAAAAAAGACTATTAAGTCTGTCTTTACCTCATACATGCCAAGCGAAGGCAAAACCCACAAATACCCAAGTCACTCACTAAACTGTGACACAAAGGAATTAGAAACTGGGAAAGGGAAATGCTTTTTTAGACTCCTTTGCATCTACTCAGACCTTGACTGCTAAGTGTTCCCAGGTTCTCCTTGGCCCCTTTTCACTCTACACTCTTCTTTGGTATTTTCATCTGCAGCTTATTGCTTCGTCTATCACTTACAGATTAAGAATTCCCAAATCTACATATCTCATCCAGACTTCTTTTTCTTTTTCTTTTTTTTTTTTTGAGCGCTCACTCCGCACTAGCTATCTCTACCTATCTACGCCCCATACTCACCTTAAAAAAAAAATCCCATTAGTGTTATACATTCATCATTTCCCCTTCCTCCATCAACCAGCACCACCTCCTTGTGGTCAAATTGCCTACCCTGGCAAATGGCAACGTCTAACCAGAAACCTGTGTCACTTGGATTTTTCTCACCTCTCTCAACTCAGACACCAAGTTTTATCAAATCTCCCTCCTAAATACAGTAGTTCTTGTACTCCCAACTAAATCACTCCTATACATACACCAATGGTTTCCAAAGCTTTTTGATCACTCACCTTTATTATTCAAAAAATTTTGAGCATATATGCACCCAAAATATATGCATATTAACTTAATTAAAATACATGCATGTCTACAGCAATATAGTAAGATATCATAAATCATAACAAAAATTGTCTTCCTACACTCCAGTGAGTCACTTTACACATCCCTGAGGCTCAGGGATCTACACTTTGGAAACTGTATAATGAATGGCATTGGTTCTACAGTAAGAAATAAATGAATGTGTCTGTATGGTTATTTGAAGCAGTTTCCTTTTACTCACACACAGATATTTCACGATGAGATGATAAACCCATGCTTTGTCATATTGCTAAATATAGTTAACCTTATCTCCTATCGCCACAAAAAGTAAATTTTAAAGGTAGTAGACTTCTAAAAACCCACACTGTGTTATTTTATTAATAAAACTTAACTATGTAAAAGTCTTAGAATTAGCCATCTTAAAAAAGATGACAAATTTACCAAGTATAGTGTGACCCCTTTTGCACATAGCTCCTGAAAAAGAGGTATCACTTTTTTTTCACTTACCTACTGAAATATTTTAAGGCTGCTAATGTTCTGGGTTTTATGGACCGCACCTCCTTAACTGAGGTACGTACTGTAATATTTTTTTCAGTTTTCTACATCTATAGATACTGCTACTATTTCAGGACCCTTTACACTAAGGTACTCTTCCCTACCTTTATCCCTGTCGACACACCTTCCTTATCCTAAGCCTCCCACCTCTGCAACACCACCAAAGAAACAAAAATTCCACAATACATAACTAAAGTCAGACTTGAGCTACTAATACAAGAGATGTTTACATATTTGCACATTATAACAATGCTCTAGGATTTTACCCATACCCTGACAGATCCTCATTTTCCAACAGTCCATGTGAATCTTCTCAGATAAGTTCAGCTTGTTTCACATTCAGAAATTTAAATTCTCAGATCTCAATGAAGTGCTGAAATTTTTAGCAGTTAGATGTTTCATCTCATTACTTTGGCCGTGAAGAGTAAATAGTAAAGAAAACTTTTCCTCTGATAGAATATCATACTACTCTCCCATTTTGTGACCCACAATTTATTTGGCAAGAAGCCAAACAATAAAGATATTAAGCATTCCATGGCAAGGAGTCCATGAAAACCAGCCATGTTTAAACTTTTGATTAATTTTAATTTTATACAGTGACCAGATGTCCATACCGAGTCACTCCTACAGTTAGGAATTTATTGACAACAACATAGAACTACATATCCATTCAGTGATGGTAAATTGGGGCAGATTTTAATTAGTGACCAAAAAGTTGAGAAGAAAGCTTGTTAAAATTACTTAATTCTGTGACTTTCATTATTATTGATTCTATACTTTTCATGTGAAGACAGCTGAGGGAGAATAGAAAACAATCTTAGTATAGAACTTAATATTCTTTTTAAAAGAACATTAAAAAAATCAACATTATAAAAACATAAAACCTTAGGTCTGTGAAGTCAACATATATGACTTAAATTAGAGTTTACTGCTTTTTATTTACAGAAGTATTAACCATATCCCATCTTTTAAACTAGCATTCTAATAACATCTTCCATTTTATACTGAACTTTAGGGTAAGGAAAATGGCTTTCTCCTCAAATGCCTGTAACCAAAATGCTGCTGTTTCATGTTTCCTCTTTAATAACTCATCATCTTCAGTCACTCATTTAATATTGATGAACCAAAATTATTTGAAAATATCAACATTACAGTGGGATTCTTAGATGAGTCTTGTCCCCTTTAGTCCACAAATGTAGACTAGGTAACTTCCAACTCAAATTCATTAATCATTCCTAAAAGCGATCAATTGTACAAAATAATAATACCAACAACAACAATAATAAAGGTTGTATGTAGTTTAAGAAAGATGACTAGTCAAAATTCATTTAGCATGTATTTCTCTGCCATCAAAACTGTCAAAAACAACTCAGCAATTCTATGCGCCTAAATATTTAAGCAGAATGCAGACCCAAAGAAAACGTACCAGTGAGTTTATCAATTACATTCTGAGAGTTTTAAAAATCTTTTTGATATACCAAGAAGGAATAAAAAGAAGTAAATTTTTGAGCATCGACTCCAAGTGTTTAACATTTGATTTTCCTAACTACACTGTAGTTATTGAAGGTAACCTGTGATTCAAACATGGGCTCTGGAGCTAGACCCCATGGTTTCTCCACTTACTAGCGGGATGACCACATGCAAATTACTTATGTTCCCTGTGCCTCCGTTTCTTCATTTGTAAAATCGGGATAAACAGCACCTACCTCATTAGATAGGTCCCGGGATTAAGTGGTATACTACATATAAAGTGCACAGAGCTAAGACGTGTTATATATGTTTACTATGTTATTATAGTAATTGTTGCTTTTTATTGTTAGTGTAGGTATTCGTCTTCCCATTTTAGAGATGAGAGAACAGCAGCCAAAGGAGTGTCATCATTCAACCCGTCATCACACCAACTACTACTAGGTTTTGGCTCAAAAGGAAAAGTTTTATATAATAAAAACTGCTTAGTCATTAAATACTGACACTGTTTGAAAACACCCTTTGTACACTATGAAACCTAAGAAGGCACACGTATAAAGGGGATCAGGGCCTTGTCCGGCATTAAACCTCCATGAGACCGAGAGGGGCGCCTACCGCCGGCCACTGGCCGCGGTAGCACCCAGCGCTGCAGTGCGGCTTTGGTACACAATTCTGGACACGGAAAGCCTTGCGCCTACGCTGCGCACTCTCCGGACGCGCAACGCCGGCCCGGCCCAGCCCACACTCCCCGTCGACAGCGAAGGCCTGCCACGACTCGGCACTTTGGGAGGATGAACAATTCCCTTCTCGTGGAAGTTAAGCCCCGAGCTCAACACTGCCTAAGGAAGAGCAGCGGGCCGCACATCAGAGCAAAAGACGCGGTCGGGACCGGTCAAAGTCCCAGCGAGGGGGTCGCTAAGTGGCCTCCACTCTCTTCTCACCTGCCCGCGCCCAGTGGGTCGGAGGAACTCGCTCGGCCCGAGGACCCTCGTTCACTGGAGCCCGGGTCGCGCGTCGGGCGACGATCACTTTGAGTGGCGCGTGTTTGAGCGGCCGGGGTGGCTCCCTGGTACTTCGCTAGCAACCCCAAACCCCAAAGTAACAGCGCCCAGGCCGGCAATCCTCCTATCCCCTCCAGCCGCGGCGGGGCGGGTTCTGCGCCCTCGGGCAGCAGGGGCCGACGAAGCGGGGGCGGCGGGGAAGCTCCGGGAGGACGCTGGCGGCCCGCACTTCCGCTCCCGCCCGTGCAACCACTGGATCCTCTGTCCCGCACAAACGTCCCGCCGAGCTGCGGCGCACGGGAGCCCGAGGCGGCCGTTCCCCTTCTCCTCAAGCCCCTACCTTCACTGGACACAGTCCCACTTCGCGCGGTCGGCTCAGGCCCGTTGCTCCGCGGCTCCCGCCTGGCCTCTCCCGCTGGCTGGTGCGGCCTCCCAGTGTCGGGCGCGGCTGGGGGTGGCTCCTCCTTCACAGGGGCGGAAGGCGGGGACTCGCGACCTGTGGCCGCCTCCCAGTAAGAATCAACCCCCGCGGCCCTGCCTGGTCCGCGTGCCCCACCAGCTCCACCCGCTTTGCAGCCGCCCGCTGCGTCCGGAAACGCATTCCTCCTCCGTAGCGTCAGCCGCGCCCCTTGCAGGCAGGGGCGGGAGAGGAACAGGCAGGAAACCCGAGGCCGGGACAAAGGAGACGGCCTGGTCAGGAGCGGCCCGGGGCCTGGGGAGGGGCCGGGACTCAGCAGAGATCAGCGTGGTGCCTCAGTTTCCTCTTCTGCTAGGGGCAGGCAGAGGTGTTGGGTGTGCACCGAGGCTCCGGCGAGCCTTAGTGCCCTTCCAAGAGAGGAGATTGAACTCTGCTTTCCCGCCGGTCTTAGGTTCTGTCTCCCCAGGGCCACTGTTCTGTCTGAACAACCGTCTCTTTTGCCCAAGACTGTCCCGTGAGCCCCTTTAGTCCCGGGCACATCGAGATAGTCCCCTACCCTGCAGTGCTCCGTGGGCCCCCAAACGTTTTCCTTTTGGAAGGGAATTAGCTAAAACCAATATTGTGTCGCCAGAGTGATAGTTCTCTTTACTTGCGTCTATGAGAAAGGTGAAGACTTGGGAAGGGGATCGGTCCGAAGTAAGATAGAAATGAGGAAGGTTTTAGAGAATGCTGAGCTGGGGAGCTGCTCTTGTTAGCCTGGCGGTCCACTTGGGGAAAACGGATGAGAAGGGAAAATTTCATCCTTACAGTATACAGTTTCCATTTATCCTCACTTTTGTTAGTAGGTGGAGATGGAACATTTAAAAGAGAAGGGTAACATTCATTATGAGAATGCTGGGCACATTTTGATAAGAGGAGTGAAACCTATAGCAACCAATGTCATACTGAAACCCAGTAATTCAGAAAATGATCCGGACCAGCTGAAAGTGTGAGCTGCCACCTGGTGAGCTGCAGCACCCTCTGGGAGCAGAGCTCACATTATGAAATCTGTGACACCGAAAAGTAGTGGTTCACTTGCGGGAGTTTAGAAGCTGGGATGCTCATTTGGCTGCCACTCTTCGGTAAGAGAAAATAAAGTAATCCCACCTGTGGAACATTTGCACATTGATCATTAGTAAAGTCAAATCTGTCGGTTAGATAATCTCTAAAGATCTCTGAGAAATGAGCATGATTTTTGCTGCTTCCTTCATGGTCGACTAAGCTTAAGAGTAAGAGACTCAATAAATGTTTCTGTATTAGTATCCCAAAGGTAAAGTCGCCACGAGACCTCGGCATTCTTGAATTTAAAGGTATTGGCTATACCACTCTTCAAAATTAATCAGGATGACCTGGTGTCAGCATAAGAAACCAGTTCAAAAAATAAAGCATAAGTGATCCATGGTTGATTTGCACTGTATTTCCCAGAATTTTCTTCCCTGTATGTGATTCGAGGAGGCAATCTTTGCCAGAAGAACATTATGACGTTTACATTCGCACAACCCTAAGCAAAATTAGTTCAAGGACAGTTTTATCATCTTTTTAATCCCAGAGTCTGACTCCATTCCAGGACACATAATATGGTCTCAGCCAATATTTGATAAATGAATAAATGGGTCCTTTTGCTCTTCTGGGACCAGGCCAGAACATTTGGCTAAACTGAAGTGTAAGTAGCAATTTATGTACAGAAGTCATGACCTTTTGGGGAAAGACAAATTAAAGAAATACATTCTCTAAGAAAAGCAGTGATTGGTCAGGAATATGACTCTACTTGTGATTTCATAGAAATGTTAATGATGGACAGTTAGCTAACTATAAAATTTATGAACAGTCTGAGAAAGGATTAGTCAGACTTACCAGGCTAAAGAAGAAATCCTAGTAAGAATGAAAAGTGCAAGTCTCATGGCTAGATCATAATAGAATATTTGTTAATACCTTAATTTAAGACAAATCATATTTTACCTATACTGTGTCCCAATTATTATAGTTTCTTCTGCTACTTCATAAATCATTATGCCAGATATTTAAAAGTTGGCCTTTCCATTAGATTAGGCACCATACCACTATGTGCTCTTCAAAATCTATCTTTATTCACCTACCATTTTCCAAGGTAAAATTTCAAAGTTGCTCACCAGTAAAGACTTTGTTGGATGCCCAGTTTCATTTCAATGAGTATTTAATTCCTACTTCTATTTATAAGTAAAATATATGCTTATATAAATGAAAGGAGCTACTAATATTTACTCAGGTACAAAACAACTGAAGTCTTCTCTGGAAACCTGATTTTCTCTTTTAAACAGTGGAGTCACATTTTGATCACTGACCTTTAGAATCTAGCAGGTTGTATTTAATCTCATGACTATAGGATACAGGATTGGGAGTGAAAGTGAGTCGGTGTTGGTTTCAGGTTTGGATAGCTGTCTTTCTCCTGTGAGGGGTTTTACTCCTCTTGGCACTTAGCCTTTCAAATATTACTTCATTCAATTAGCCACATATCATCCCATGATAACTTGAAGGCTTTTCAGTTTTTGAGAATGGAAACAACCCTAACCAGTATAAACTTGTATGGGCAAATATTTTAGTATGTATGGATTTTTAAATCATTTTAAGCACAATAATTGCCAGAGGCAAGACCCCATGGCATTAGAACAAAGGATTGTGGGGGTCTCCCCCCGCAGGGCCCCACCTGCAGGGCCTCCCTGTCTGCCAGGGATGAGAATAAGTCTATAAAGACATAATCTGCCTGGGGAGGAAAGGTGGCCGATCTCTCAAAGGAGAAGGGCCAGGAGCCTTTTCCTCAATGGGCGTTTATTGGGTTCAATTTGCACAGGAATACAGGTAAAGCTCATTAATCACTGTCAGGCAGTAAGGATCAAATAATAGATAACATACAAAGAACTCTGAAGGCTTATTCTGAGTCAGGGTCAGTTAGCTAAAGGGCTATAAAACTTTGGGGAACAAACTCATTTCATGCTTGGCCCCTTATCAGAAAACTGGAAGCAGCCTAAGCGCCCATCAGCAAATGAGTGGATCCAAAAACTATGGTACATTTACACAATGGAATTCTACGCAGCAGAGAGAAAGAAGGAGCTTATACCCTTTGCAACGGCATGGATGGAACTGGAGAGCATTATGCTAAGTGAAATAAGCCAGATGGTGAGGGACAAATACCATATGATCTCACCTTTAACTGGAACATAATCAACAAAAGAAAAAAAGCAAAGAAAATATAACCAGAGACATTGAAATTAAGAACAGTGTAACCATAGCCAGAGGGGAGTGGGGAGGGTATAGTGGGGAGAGGGGCCTATATATAGGAGCTACTATAAAGGACACATGGACAAAATCAAGGGCGAGGGTAGAGGTGGGGGAGGGAGGTGGGACTGGCTGTGGTGGGGTGGAGGGATGGGGAGAAAATGCAGACAATTGTAACTGAATAAAATTAAAATTTAAAAATAAAATAAATAAATAAATTGAGGGGAAAAAAGAAAATTGAGGGCATTCTTAGCAAAGCAGGTTTCACAGGGTTTTATGTATTCTTTCTTAGGCCTGATCGCCCAGGGAATCCACACTTTCCAGCACAAGGCTGTACCACCCTCTGTCATTGTTTCAGGCTTAAATCAGGCAGGGGAAGTAAGGCAGCCAAGAGATTAGACTTCTTGCAGACAGAATGAGGAGTTAGGCTATGTCAAAGCCGAGGGGCCAGGGTCCATCACCCCTTTTTCTATAGCCCCCCAAGTCCTTCCCTGAGAGCCCCTTTGTGGCCATGCCTGTCTTAGGTCATCCCTCCCTTAAGGAATCTTACCCGTCATTGGCTAACTGGTCAGGCTTGGGACCAAGCAGGGTGAAGTAAAGTGGGCAGAGGCAGCGCCCCTGCCAGGGAGAAAAGCTTTGTCTCCTTAGTGACTTAGGGTCCCAAAGTCTGTCACTCAGCCTTAGCCATGGGGATTTACAGCTTCTGAAACCAGGCAGGGCAGTTCCCAACAAAGGATGAATGCCTGCATTGTGAGAATAGAAGTGTATTCTCAAGACCAAATTTTTCTTGATGTTGGCCATTGACTGGCACAACCCATACCAGATCATTTTTAAATAAACACAGTGACTTTGTGTCACACTTTCCCCAAGATAGCCCCAGTTTTGTCTGCTGTCCAAGCATAATTATTAATAGCACTTCTTTTCATTCTCAAAAGTACATCCTGATACTGGATGATAGATTATATGGTCATCCTATAAATAAGAGGCTACAGATAATGAGGAATAAGGAGAGTGGTTTTAGAAATTCAAAAGGGATACATAGGAACACACTGCAAATCAAGTTCCAGGTTTGCAGTTAAAGACCAATTCCAACATTGATAAGGAAAAAAAATGTGTGAAGATTGATGTGCTGAATTGGGCAGTTCCTGTATGATAAAAATTCCTTACTAGGAGATTTAATTAGGGAAAATCCTTGAAAATAGCCTGGCTGACTAATAAGACTTAGTTTTTATATACCATTGGAAATGTATGTGGTGGCTTCCAGAGCAAACTGACTGACAATGGCTACATAAGTCTTTAGCTATTTTTCTAAGAACTGTTTCTACAGAGTGACTAGAAGTATTTTTCTCAACTGCTACCTCCAGCTACTTAGAACACAACTCCTTTAAACATTAAAAAAAAGAAAAAGGTGAGTGGCTGGCGATGGAAGGAATAGAAGTCTCTGGTAATGTCTTCTACTGATATGGAAGTGCCTCTGGATCATAAATAATCCCATTCCTTTTTTTTTTAAAGAAACTAAAATCACTCTGTTAAATGTGAATCTGTGTGCCTTTGTAGGAAAAAAAAAAAAAAGCAGCCCTGGGAATCATTGACATTTTTGAAGAACATGAAAGGGTGAGATGATCAATCCTTCCAGTTCCTCCTCCTTCTGTCTCCAAATATACAAATAACATGCACATAATCATAATGCAGAGAAACTGGAAGTTTGTTTATTTTGCAACGTTCAGTTTTTGGCTTGGGAGCTCTGATTTAGTGAACACTTTTCAATACTCTGTTATAATCACCAGAGGACCCATGAAAAATTCAGTTTGCTACAGGGCAATGGGAAGTCTCAGGGAATTTGACTACCCTGTCCTGAGGCTTCAGACAGTACTTTATTCCTTTGCTTTTTTAAAGTAAAGTGGAAAATGTCAGAACAGTCTGGACTGATTTGCCATGTATCCCTTATGGCTTAGTCTAACCATCAAGTCTTTTCCTTTTCTAGATAGTTGGTAGTTGCTGGATTATGACTTTGAATATGGGTGATATGAGTAAGGCTTCCTGAACTGATTCTGCTTTCTGTTCTCCATATATAGCGGCTCCCTTCCCTCCTGTCCAGTCCATGGGAGTGTGAGGACTCTCTGCCAGCATTCAGATGCTGTACATTCTTTAGAGCCCAGAGGAAAAGTGTTTTTAGGCAGCTCTTTTCAGACACTGAGTTTCTTCAGCTGGAGAAGGGAATGTGCCTTCCTAAATAAGAATGAAGAATATGCCAAATATAAGCAGTTGGATAGCACTGGAATTATTTTTAGAAACCAGGGTCATTCAGTACAGGAAACGATGGTGCTACCACTGGCTTGTGGCTAGTGACTATAAAACAACATTATTTCTTTACTCATTTAACTACTTCTGAGTATGTTGAGAAAATTTAGCAGTTTGAATTAGAAGATTGATTTTAAGACAGATTCATTAGGGAGAGGGAAAGCTAGGTTAGTTAAGAGGTATGTTTGTAAAATTAATCCCTACAACATATCCTCTAAGACAGAGTTTTTGATGTGAACCTATGCATGGGAAACCCTAAGTCCATAGATACCCTAAAATTGTAGACAAAGTTTCATTTATACATATAGATTTGCGTTTTGGCAGCTATTTCTGGTTTTAATGGGATCTTAACTCCAAAACATTAAGAATCACTATTTTATTTTTTTGATTAAATGTATTGGGCTGACAATGGTTAACAAAATTACATAGTTTCAAGTGTACAATTCTATGATACACAATCTGCATATTCCATTGTGTGCCCATCACCCCAAGTCAAGTCGCCTTCTATCACCATATACTTTTATTTATAGACCAAGAGCCTACACAAATTCTTGTTATTGTTGCTCTGGAATTTTGAGGTATATATTAATTAGTTTTATCCAGAACAATTTTTAAACATCAGATAAACTTCCAAATATTTTGTTATAGTGAGATTTTCACTGCAGTGTTATTTAACTGTAGGAGGTAGAACAGAAAAAGTAAATCTTTTGTGATCAAACCACACAATTGAAGAGTGTGCTATTTGTGTTTGCTTTTTAAGGTAAAATAAACTTCAGAGGGAAACTAGAGCTTTTTATTTCAAATTTCCAATTTACATACCAGGACATAAATGCCTTCAAATCACATCTAAAAATCACCCTGTTTAAAGTAAAATTTTAATTAGATTGAGGGCAATTGTGAATATATTTTAATCGTATTTCCTAAGAATATTTTCCATGTAGCATTGAGAAGAACAAGGCCTGTGGCTCTGCTAATTTAGGATTTCTGCATTGTTGTTGGCTGATGTCATAGGCTTTTTACTCTGTGATCACAAGAATTCCCTATTTAAGACTGTTAAAGGGTGTCACATGCCTAAAATATCAACTAAACTGTTTTCTCTTACAGTCAGAACATTGCCTATGACAAATGAAGCACTTCAATTATAACTTCTCCAGTAGGGAGAAAATATTTGCAAGATATATCTGATAAAGGACTATTATCCAAAATACACAAAGAACTCTTAAAACTTAACAATGAGAAAACAAACAACCTGATTAAAAAATGGACCAAAGACCTTAACAGATACTTCACCAAAGAGGATATACAGAAGGCAAATAAGCATATGAAAAGATGCTCCACATCATATGTTATTAGGGGATTTCAAATGAAAACAACAGTGAGATATTACTACACACCTTAAGAATGGCCAAAATCCAGAACACTGACAACAACAAATGATGGTGAGGATGTGGAGCAGTAGAAACTCTCATAAACTGTTGGTGGGAATGCAAACTGGTCCATCCTCTTTGGTAAACAGTTTGGCAGTTGCTTATAAAAGTAAATATACTTTTAGCATATGATCTAGTAATTACCCTCCTTGGTATCTACTCAAAGGAAACATATGTCCACAGAAAAACCTGCACACAGATGTTTATAGTAGCTTTATATATAATAGCCAAAACCTAGAAATGCCCAAAATTTCCTTCAGCAGGTGAATGGATAAACTCTGATACATCCAAACAGTGGAATATTATTTAGTGATAAATAGAAATAAGCTATCAAGCCATGAAAAGGAGTGGAAAAAACTTAGATGTATATTACTAAGTGAAAGAAGCCAGTCAAAAAGGTTACATTTTGTATGATCCCCACCAGATAATATTCAGGAAAGAGCAAAATTGATGAAATAAATACATCCATGCAATAGAATAACCAACTTTTTTTAAACTGAGTTATTAAACTGATGGGACTTTGTGTGTTTTAATGTTGACATTGTGGCACAGGCCCTTCATAAAGCTAGTATGTGCCTTTGGTGTATTTTTTAAAAAAAGAAAAGAATGTGTTAGACCTGAATGCAGTGGCATGGAAAGACATTTGATATACAAGATCCAGTCATTGTTTATAAAGCGAGAACCATTTGTGTGATATCAATGTAACCTGGCAGCCAAGAAGGGTGGACTGGAATGCACATGTGTGAACAATAGTGACTTCACTGTACTAGTCAGTGAGGGCAGTAGATGCACTGAGTGTACTGTGTGGCTGTCACATTCAAAATGACTGAGTGAGTAGAGCAATGAATCTGAATCAAATGTTGCATTAAGTTTGAACTTCCTCTGTGGAAACTATTCAAGTGATTCAGAAGTCCACAGCTATGGACAACTGGTGATTGGCAGCTTCATCACAACAACATGCCTGCTCATGCATCTCATCTCATGCAGAGTCAGTTGGTGAAACATCAAATCACTCAGGTGACTCAGCTCCCCTAGAGCCCAGATTTGGTGCCCTGCAACTTCTGGATTTTCCCAAAACTAAAATTACCTTTGAAAGGGAAGAGATTTCAGACCATTGATGAGATTCAGGATGACAGGGCAGCTGATGGCAATTGGGAGAACTGTGAGAGGTCCCAAGGTGCCTACTTTGAAGGGGACTGAGGCATCATTGTCTTATACACAATGTTTCTTGTATCTTTTTCAATAAATGTCTCTATTTTTCATATTACATGGCTAGATACCTTCTGGACAGACTTTGTATATTATGTGTGTGTGGAGGACAAGTTATAGAACACATTATGGTATACTCCCTTGTATGGAGTAGTATTACTGTGATCAACACTTTATAGGTAAGGAAACTGAGATCAGAGGTTACACGAACAGAACCAAGATTTGAACCTAAGCAGTCTGGCTCCAGAGTCCAGATGTTTACTTATTAAACTTTATTGCCTCTGACCCCTTTGAAATTTTACAGAGACATTTTCTGCCTTTTTCCACTTCCACTGTGACTAGACAGATAAGTCTGATATTCAAGAATAAGAAATCAATCTGTCTGCAAACTTGTCATATTCTCCAATACCAGCATTTTCAATAATAATAAGGTGACATTTTCACCTCCATCTGTGTTACTCCTATCTCTTAATTAATGTATCTATCCTCTATCTATGTATCAAAAGGAAAGGATGACATGTGATTATAATTGTTACATTATCAGTGTGAACAACCATATAGGCATGGTTGTGATTATTGAGTCAAATCATTCCAAAGTTGGTCAGTTTAAGTTTCTTTCTTAAGGATAGTGATCATATCATATGTGTCTGTATATCCAACGTGCTTTACATATGTGGATGGAAAAAGAGCCACATACTAAACCTGACAAGCTCAAGGGAGGCCTGCATGGCAGCCTTACAAACTCAGAGATGTAAAATAACCACAAAGGGTGGTCTGAAATTAAAACATTAACCAAAAGCAGTTCATGGCAGGTAGTCATGTTCTAAGCTTAAATCTTGCCTGGCACAAGTCAATTTTTACCTTAATTAAGCCTGTATATTGTCTTTTTCCATATATGATAACATGCCTTTGGAATGTCAAAGTAATTTCTTTTTTCTGGACCCCTCAAAGCACAAATACCTCACCAGAGCACCAAAGTGGAGACCACAAATTCTCACTGTTTTTGAGTTAATTGTTGACTGTTGACTCTCCTGTACCCACCTATGTAAAAGAAGTATGTGTCTATTATTTTACTTTTTACCCAATCCCAGAAGTTTCCCCACTTTGCTTTCTCCTGCTTTCCTAATCTATCACCAATGGATTTCATGTAACCCACTTATGTCTTCTCTTTTGACTGTAATATGTAAAATAAGGTGCAAACTGCCAGTTTGTGGAGCATTTTCTCAATCTGTGGAGGTTTTGCTTCTTAGCAATTGTTAGGTTGGCTCAAATCCACTCAGAAAAAGTCTTACGAGTTTGGATGTTTCTATGTTGACACACATATATAATTATATTGCTTCTCAACACTTAAAACAAAATCATCACCCCTTTTCTTCGACCTCATCTTAAATCATCTTCCCCTGGCCCACTATACTTCAGCTTCATTGACCTTCTCTATATTCCATTACTTTATCAAATTTGTTCCTAACTTGGGGGTTTTGTCCTTTTCATTCCCACTGCCTGAAATCTTCACATGTCTACCTCCTTCTTGCCAATCAGATCTCTCTTTAATTATCAACTCTTCAGGAAGTCTTGCGTACTCCCAACCTATAATATTCCCTCAGACAGTCTGTATCACATTGCCATATTTTAATTCGCTGCACGACACCAGTCACTATCTGATATTTTTCTCTATGTTTTTCCTTTGATTATTTACCAACTTCCCCCACTAAAAGGCAAATTCCATGAGAGCAGCTGCTTTGTTTACCTAGCTCAGCGCCTAAAGGTGCCTGGCACATGTAAAGAGCAGAGAAATAGTTATTGAATGAATTAATAATTACTTGTTCACTATTTAATAACAGTTATGATGGTTATTTCAATATATTGTGAAGATTACAAAGGAACACTAAAATAAGATCTTAGAGGAGGGATCTGGTCAAGATGGTTGAGTAAATGGGTACTGCATTCACCTCCTCCCATGACTACATCAAACTTACAACTAAATTATAGAACAATCAATCTGGATAACCATCTGAAGACTAGATGAACAGAAGTCCTATAACTAAGGATATAAAGAAGAAGCCATATTGAGACTAGTAAGAGGGTTGAAGATATGAAACAAGGTAGTCCCACATCCATGTGTATGGTTGAGAATCCAGAGAGAAATCTCAGTTCAGAGGTCCCCCCTTAACGTAAAGGGTCTCAGCCCCATGCCAAGCTCTCCAGTTAGCAATAACAGTGTTGGGAAGATGTACCCACATAGCACCTGGCTATGAAAATTAGGGGAATTCCATAACTCACCATCCAGGTGAGACTGAAGGCTGCTGGAAGCCCAGGCATCCTCTTAAAGGGCCATCATACAAACACTTGTTTATAGACACTCACCTGGTGAGTCTATAGGCTCTGGTTCAGGGACAGACAGTGGCTCAAGGACACCAGAAATATACAGGGAAAAACTGAGTCATATAGCTTCAGGGCAAGGACTAGAAGGATGGCCACCATTGTTCCTGTGTTGAGCTGTCCTCCAACGTGGTCAATACATGGCAACTTTCATGGGTTGAGGCCTATCCCAAAAGGGCCCAATCTGAATCTATATTAGCCAGGTGAGCTCCACTAGCTCCACCCTGACAACTACCTGAGACCCACGGTGTACAACTCATGCACAACCCAAGGCTCCCTCAACACCAAAACGTCCAGGCCTGCATTGCAGTCTTTCTTGAAAAACTCTCCAGGAATTTTAGTCAAGCTCAAGGTGGTGCCAGAGACATACAGAGAGAAACTAAATTGTGTGACTTCGGGGTGAAGGCTGGAAGAATGGCCACCATTGTCACAATGTTCAGTCCTCCATCCCCATGGGCAAATTTGGATCTGACCTAGCCTGATGAATCCACTAGCTCCACCTTGATATCTCCCTGAGACCCCACCCTGGCACATAGTGGCTGGTTTGGGGAGCCATGGATCATTTAATGACCTGCCCCAGGTTCATTAATGGTAGCAGCTAGAGTCGGTATCCAGATTGTCCCCCATCAAACAAAAACCCAGCAAAATCAGCTACTGACTGTGGATTACGATGTAACTCCTAACAGGAAGCCCCAGGTTGGACACAGGCAATGTCTGATAAGAATTTGCACCAGAGTCCATTTCAAGAGGTCCCTGAACCAGTACACCTGGTGGCCAGCTTCAGACCACAACAGAGTACCACCCGATTAGCTCCATAACCGGCATATCCAAAGGGAGGTTTTGGCTGGCACCAGAACCTGCAGGAGCAAATCCCACTCTGTGAGATCAGACCCCACAGAACAGCTTGTATGCTGTGGTTGTGGCCAATCCTCACAGCAATACAACCTGAGGGTCACTGCCACCCACTGATGTGCCAACAGCAATCAAGCAAGAAGTTACTATAGGAGGGCACAAATAAATAACACATGGGACACTCTTGGAGCACACAGCTAAGTAAATCAGGGAGATGGTGACACTGAGCCCCACTGGACACTTACTACATAAGGCCATCCTTCTAACACTGGGAGAAGTAGCAGATCTAATATGGAAACAGAAGCATCCAAAATGGAGAAACAAAGAAACATGTCCCAAATGAAACAACAGGAGAAATCTCCAGAAATAGAGCTAAATGAAATGGAAGCAAGCAATCTACCAGACATAGGATTTAAAACACTGGTTATAAGGAACTTAGGAGGAGAATGAATGAACTCAGTGAGAAATTCGAAAGAGATATTAAGTATAAGTTCTTTATACATTTTGTATATCAAACCCTTGTCAAATGTGTGACTCAACACCAGGAAGGCAAACAATCCAAGTAAAAAATGGGCAAAGGATCTGAATAGACACTCTCCAAGGAGGGCATACAGAGGGCCCAGAGATATATGAAAAGATCTCAACATCACTAGCCATCAGAGAGATGCTAATTAAAACCACAATGAGATATCACCTCATGCCTGTCACAATGGCCATCATTAATTTATCAACAAACAACAAGTGCTGGTGAGGATGCGAAGAAAAGGGAACCCTAGTGCACTGTTGGTGGGAAGGCAGCCACTGTGGAAACAGTATGGAATTTCCTCAAAAAACTGAAAATGGAACTGCCTTTTGACCCAGAAACTCCACTGCTGGGAATATAACCTAAGAATCCTGAATCACCAAATCAAAAGAACCTATGCACCCCAATGTTCATAGAAGCATTATTTACAATAGACGAGTGCTGGGAACAGCTTAAGTGCTCATCAGTAAAGGAGTGGATCAAAAAACTGATACATTTACACAATTAAATACTATGCAGCAGAAAGAAAGAAGGAGCTCCATGTCTTTATAAAAAAAAGTAAATTATAGGCCAATATTTCTGATTAACATGGATGCAAAAATCCTCAACAAAATATTAGCAAACTGAAGTCAGCAGTACATTACGAAGATCATATACCATGATCAAATGGGATTTATTATTGAGATGCAATATTGGTTCAATATCCACAAATCATTTAACATGTTCCATTACATAAACATAATGAAGGATAAACATACAATCAATAGATGCAGAAAAACATTAGCCAAAATCCAGTACCCATTTACAACAAAAACTCTCAACAAAGTGGCAATAAAGGGAACATACCTCATCATAACAAAGGCCACATATGACAACATCATACTCAATGGAGAAAAGCTAACAGTGTTTTCTGTAAAATGAGAAACAAGATAAGATTGTCCACTTTCACCACTTTTACTATTTTTTAAGAGATTTTATTTTTATTCTATTTTTTGAAGAGAGGGGAAGAGAGGGAGACAGAAAGGGAGAGCAATATCAATGCATGGTTGCCTTTTGAGCACCCCCTACTGGGGACCTGGCCCAAAACCCAGGAATGTGCCCTGACTGGGGATTGAACCAGCAAACCCTTTGGTTCACAGGCCAGCACTCAATCTACTGAGCCACACCAGCCAGGGCCACTTGCACCACTTTTGTTCAAGATAGTTTTAACAATCACACTAGAAGAAGAAATAAAAGGAATCCAGAGTGGAAAGGGAGAAACAAAACTGTCATTATTTGCAGATGGCATGATACTATACATAGAGAACCCTAATGATTCCACCAATAAACTACTAGAACTGGTGAATGAACTCAGTAAAGTAGCAAGACACAAAAGAAATATTCAGAAATTAGTTACATAGTTATAAATTTAACCCGGTAAGTGAAAGACCTGAACTTGGAAAATTATAAGACACTGAAAAAAGAAATTGAAGAAGATACAAATAAATGAAAATATAAGAAGTATTAACTTCGTTAAAATGTCTATACTACCCAAAGCAATCTATAGATTCAATGCAATCTTTTTCAATGCCAATGACATTTTTCACAGACATAGAACAAAGAATCCTAAAATTTATATAGACACTCAAAAGACCCCAAATATCCACATTAATCTTGAGAAAGAAGAACATAGGTGGAAGTATCATACTACCTGATATCAAATTATACTACAAGGCTATAGTAATCAAAACATCATGGTACTGGCATAAAAACAGACACATGGATCAATGGAACAGGATACAAAGCTGAAAACAAAACAACAACTCATGCCTATATAGTTAAGTAATATGTGACAAAGGAGGCAAGAACATACATGGCATAAAGATAGTTTATTCAATGAATGGTGTTGGAAAAATTGTACAGATAAATGTATAAAAATGAAACAGACCACTAACTTACACCATACACAAGAATAAAGATGAAATGGATTAAAGATTTAAATAAGTCACAAAAAAATAAAAATCATAGAAAAGAAACATAAACAATAAGCTGTCTGCCATTTTTCTTCCTTATATTTGTTCTGATATAGTTCTGCATGCAAGGGTAACCAAAGAAAAAATAAACAAACAGGACTGCATTCAACTAAAAAGTTTTTGGATGGCAAAGAAAACCATTAACAAAATGATAAAATGACTACTCTATAGGAGAAGACATTCATCAGTGGTATATTCCAATGTGGGCTTAATATCCAAAATTTGTAAGAACTAATGTAACTTACCACCAAATAAACAAATAATCTAATTAAAAACGGGCAGAAGACCTGAATGGACATTTGTTTGAAGAGGACATACAGATGACCAATAGACATATGAAAAGATGCTCAACATCACTAATTGTCAGAGCAATAAATATTAAAACCACAAGGAGATATCACCTCGAATCTGTCAGAATGTATTTCTTAAGTAAATCAACAAACAAGTGTGGCAATAATGTGGAGGAAAGGAAACCCTTGTGCACTGTTGGTGGGATTGCAAATGGACTGCATCATTGCAGCCATTATGGTAAATAGTATGGAGGACCCTTAAACAATTAAAAGTGGAACTACTTTACAACACAGCAATTCTGCTTCTGGACATATACCCAAATAAATCCAAAACATTAATTCAAAAACAATACAACCATGCCTATGTTCATTGCAGCATTATTTACAATAACCAATACATGAAAGTAACCCAGGTGTCCATCAACAGATAATTCAATAAAGACGATATGGCGTGTATGTAGAATGGAATATTAATTTGTTATAAAAGGGAATGGAATCTTACCATTTTTGAAAACATGTGCACACCTAAAGGGTATTATGCTAAGTGAAATAAGTTAGTCAGAGACAGACAATTACCATATGATTTCACCTGAAGGTGGAATCTAAAGATCAAAATAAAGAAACAAACAAAAAAACAGAAACAGACTCATAAATAGAGAACAAACTGAAGGTGGACAGATAGGAGGGGTGGGGGGATTGGTGAAAAAGATAAAAGGATTAAGAAGTAAAAATTGGCAGTTACAAAATAGTCATAAGGATGTATAGTAGAGCATAGGGATTATAGTCGATAATATTGTAACACTATGTATGGTGTCAGGGTAATAGAATTATCAAGGGGATCACTTCATATATTATATAATCATCTAACCACTGTGCTGTACTTCTGAAGCTGATATAAAATAATATTGAATGTCACTGTAATTTAAAAAATAAAAATAGAACATTTTAGAAAGCAATTTTCCAGTGCAGCTTTTATTCTTAATCTTGCTCTTAAAATATTCCACTTAATTTATTATAAAGCATTCAATTAAATCAGGTATAGAATGAAACTACCTCAAAATGATAAAGGCTATATGTGAAAAACCCACAACTAACTTCATGCTCAAGAGTAAAAAACTGATCTCATTTCCTCAAAGATCACAAATAAGAGAAGGATGCCCATTTTTACCACTACTATTCAACATAGTACTTCAAGTCTTAGGGCAATTAATCAAGAAAAAGAAACCAAAGACATTCAAATTGGAAAGGAAAACTTAAATTATGTCTGTTTGTAGAGGACATGATCTTGTTTGTAGAAAACCCTAGATTTCACACACACACACACACACACACACACACATACACACACTGTTAGGACTAATAAACAAATTCAGCCATTTGTAGGACACAAAAGAATACACAAAAATTTGTTGTGTTTCTATACACTAGTAATGAACAATTCAAAAAGGAAATTAAGAAACTCAATTTTATTTGTAGTAGCATCATAAAGAATAAAATATTTAGGAATAAATTTAACCAAGGAGGTGAAAGGCTTGCACACTGAAAAGTACAAACATTGCCAAAAGAAATTTTTTCCCTAAAGAAATTAAAGAACACACAAAGAAATGGAAAACAATCACATGTTGGTGAATTTTAAAACTTTATATTGTAAGACTTGTATTGTGAAGACTTAAAATATTACCCAAAGTTTTCTACTGATGAATGCAATCCATATCTAAATCTTAACATCATTTTTTTGCAGATATAGAAAAGTTTACCCTAAAATTTATATTGAATCTCAAGAGACTCTGAATAGAAAAAAACAAACGTGAAACAAGAAAAATAAAATTAGAGATCTCACTCTTTGTGATTTTAAAATGTATTACAAAGCTACGATCACTAAAACAGACATATAGAACAATGAAATAGATTAGAGAGCCCATAAATCCTTACATATATGGTCAAAGGATTTTTGACAGTGGTGACAAGACTATTCAATAGCAAAAGCACAATCTCTTTAACATATAGTATTAGGAAACTGGATTATTTACAAGCAAAAGAATAACGTTGAATTTTTACCTTATACTATATAAAAAAATTAACTCAAAATGGATTAAGGACTTAACCATAATACCCCAAACTATAAAACTCTTGGAACAAAACATAGAGAATAGTTTTCACAGCATTGGAGATGCAAGGATTTTAAGGATATGACAAAAAATCACAGGCAACAAAAGTAAAAACAGACAAATTGGACTTGATCAAAATTTAAACTTGAGTGCTTCAAAGGACACAATCAACAGAGTAGAAAACTAAAATATGGCAAGGAAGACAATATTTGCAAATCATATACTGATAAAGAGGTAATATCCAGATTGTATAAAAAATTCTACAACTCAGCAACAAAAGAACAACTCAATTTTAGAAAATAAGTGAAGACTTGAAAGGAAATTTTTCCAACAAGATAATATACAAATAGCCAACAAGCACGTGAAAAAATGCTCAACCTTACTAATCATTAGGGAAATGCAAATCAAACTCAGAGTGGGGTACCACCTTATATCCACAAGTATTGAAGAAGGTGTATAAAAATTGGAAACTTTAGCTATTTATAGAATTGTAAAGTGGCACAGTCATTTACATGGAAAAACTATGGTGGTTCCTCAAAAAAATTGATAATAGAATTACCACATAATACATATTTCTATTTCTGGGTATATTGAAAATTGAGTCTCCAAAAGATATTTGTATAACCATGCACGTAGCAGTATTATTTACAAAAAACAAATAATGGAAAATTCCAGTGTCCATTGGTGGATGATTGGATAAAGAAAATATGATATATACATACAGTGGGAATATTACTTCATCTTAAAAATAAAATTCTGACATGTTTACAATATGGATGAACCTGAGGACATTTTGCTAAGTGAAATAAGCCTGTCACAAAAAAGACAAATATTATATGATTTCACTTATGTGGGGTACAAAGAATGGTCAAATTCATAGACAGAAAGTGGAAGTGTGGCTCCCAGAAGCTAGGGGGCTGGGAGAGTGGGGAATTGTGACAATAAATGGGCATAGAATTTCAGTTTTGCATTGTGAAGACTGTTCTATAGATTGGTGGTACAACAATGTGAATATAGTTAATACTACTGAACTGTATATTTAAAAATGGCTAAGATGGTGCCCTGGCTGGGTAACTCAGTTGGTTAGAGTGTCATCCTATGCACCAAAAGGTTGTGGGTTCAATTGCCAGTTAAGGCACATACCTAGGTTGCAGGTTCCATCTCTCACTGGGGCATGTGTTCGAGGCAACTTATTCAATCTCTCTGTCTTTCTCTCTCTCTCTCTCTCTTCCTCTTTTTTGAAAATCAATAAAAAACATATCCTTAGGTGAGGATTAAAAAAATGGCTAAGATGGTAAATGTTATGTGTATTTTACCAACATTTAAAAAAAATGCATAGTTCCTATTTCTACACAATAAAAAACCTTAAAAATAATAAAAACCTAGAGGCAATAAGCACCCCTACTGTTCACCCCAGGTTTTGTGCATGCTACTAGAAACCTCCCCTAATTATGTGCTTGAAAAGTTATTGACCCCAAACCTGGAATAGAAAATGTAAAAATGGATTAGGATTGTGTGTGTGTATATGCCAGAAACCAAGGAAACTCCAAAAAACTAATTGGATTATATCAAAAAGACAGAGGGTCCATCTTGAAAAACCTGTCCAAGTTGGAACAATTTGAACATCAACAGGAAAGATGACTACAATTGATTCAAACACATTAGATTTATAAATTTTTTTTATCATTTTTGTTATTGTTGTTCGAATACAGTTTTCTCCCACCACCACTTTCCTCCACCCCACCCACCCCCACCTCCCACCCTCAATCCTACCCTCCTTTGGTTTTGTCCATGGGTCCTTTTTACATGTTCTTTGATAATCCTTTCCCTTCTTTCCCTCATTATCTCCCTCCCTCACCCCTCTGGTTACTGTCAGTTTGTTCTTAATTTCAATGTCTCTGGTTATATTTTGCTTGTTTTTTGTTTTGTTGATTAGATACCACTTATTTGAAATTATTTGAATTATTTGAATTTTTTATTTTATCAAAAATATCCAAATTATTTGAAATGTTTCCATATTTTTTAGATATGCCTGTACTGCTATGACCTTCCCTCTCATGGTTGCCTTTGCTGTGTCCCATAAGTTTTGGACTGTTGTGTGTTCATTTTCATTTGTTTCCAGAAACCTTTTGATTTCTTCCTTGATCTCATTATTAACCACATTCATTGTTTAATGGCATGCTATTCAATCTCCATGAATTTGAGTCTTTTTGAGTTCTTTCCTTGAGGTTGGTTCCTAGTTTCAGTCTTTTGTGGTCAGAGAAAATGCTTGATATGATTTTGATTTCCTTGAATTTGTTGAGGCTTGCTTTGTGTCCTATCATGTGGTTTATCTTTGAAAATGTTCCATGTACACTTGAAAAGACTGTGTATTTTGCTTCTTTGGGGTGAAAGGCTCTCTATATATCTGTTAAGTCCATTTGATCTAATGAGTCATTCAGTTCCACAATATCCTTGTTGATATTTTGTTTGGAAGATCTATCCATTTTTACAGTGGGGTGTTAAAATCTCCCACTATAATTGTGTTCTGTCTACATCTTTCTTGAAGTCCTCTAAGAATTTTGTTATATATTTGGGTGCTTGTATGTTGGGTGCCTGTATATATATACAATGTTTATGTCTTCTTGATGGATTCTTCCCTTGAGTATTATGAAGTGTCCTTCTGTGTCTCTTTTTATGGCCTTTGTTTTGAAGTCTACTTTGTCAGATATAAGTATTGCTACCCCAGATTTATAAAAATTGTATGAGCTCATCAATTTTAAGAAGGGAAAAAACAAATGTTTTTAAAAAGTGAGCAAACTATTTTTTTAATAAAAGAAAGAAAATCCTTTTTGGTAATCATTGGAGGTGGCCAGGGCTCTAAATTTCTTATTCTTGAAATAGTAATTAAAGGGAAAAAAAATTTCCTCTCTTTTTTGTACAAATTGTTTGGCAAAGTATCTAACTAGATGTATTTGATTAAGTAAAACTCTTCTTTACAGAAGAATTGTAGAAAAATGATAAAAGTAGAAAATTATTATTTAGCAATCTCTGTTGAAATAATTGATTATTCTATAAACTTTTAGGATAAAGTTTAATGGAGAGCTACACAATAGGGGATTGGACTGCTCCCTTCTGAACTTACAATCTATCTTAGCATCACTGATAGTCTTTCAACTAGACATGCACTTCTTGCCATGATGCATTGTGAAGTACAAAACATCATCAGTAAAATATTTATGCAAAAATTAAAGCAGAATATAATCAAGCATTTAACTCTTACATTAAGTTAATAAAAAATACACAGGATAGAGGAACAATTTAAATAATGCCCCAAAAAGGCACCAAAAAAAACCAGAATGTGGGTTATTCTGCAGGCCCACTGAAATGATTTTTACAAATAAAAATCTTGAAAAGAAAACCTGAAGAGAAGAAAGAATTTAAGAGATATAACTATCAATTACAATGAGTGGAACTTAATTGGATTCTGACTTGAATAAACCATATATAAAAAGACATTTATGGGACAATTGGGAGAGCTTTTGATATGGACAAATATCTAGATTACATTAAAAAAGTATTACTTTTTAATTTTATTTTATTTTATTACTATTGGTATTGTGATTATGTAAGAAAACATTCTTATCTTTTGAGGAATGTGTAAGGGTGATGTGGCATAAAAAATGGTGACATTAAAAATTTTGAAATTCAGGGATTCGCTTTAAAATACTACAAGAAAAAAAGGATAAAGTAAGCATGTGAAAAATATTAATAACTGCTGAATATAATTAATAGACATACCATGGTTCATTATATTGTCCCTACTTTCATATGTGTTTATAAGTTTTTATGAAATAGAGTTAAAATTATGTATTGCAAATGCTACATTGTAAAATGTGTACAAACTAAAACATACTCTACAATTCCACCATTTCAACAAATAAATTCCCTTCATATTTCAGAATTTTCCTCTACTCTAGCTCTAAATTTATGCCTTGAGTAGATTTGTCTACTAAACTTAATCTTTTCTATTATTTTTTAATGGATGGATATACTAAATAAATGCTATAATTGAACCATAATCAGAGTAAATAAATATTAATGAAAGTAATAAGGAAGGCAATTTAGATGCTTTTAAATTTAGTTGTTACAATTACACATTTATAAAAATATTAAATGGAGAGTGACATCACCAATACAGTGATATAGATTGTTCCTGACTTTGTTCCCCTTCGCAACTAAAAACTATTCAAGAACTAAACACCACTGAGAATATTCCAGAAAGTGGAGGTGGGGCTGAAGCAATACCTCCCCCCACCCACCCGAACACTACAGTAACCAAGACCTTCTGCATTAGAAGGGTAAGAGAAGTTGCTACACATTTATCACATTGTTTCTCCTCCAGGCCAGTGTGACACCACATAGAAAGATTCCCCCTGAGTCTACAGCTTCTCCAGCGGAAAAAGAAAACCCAAGGGAGACAATCACCACCTCCCCCCAGTATTGTGGGTCACTTTGTGGGAGCCCACAGGGATAGCAAGGGAATCTTCAGAGCTCAACTGCTAGGAATCTGACTGTGATAGAAAACAGGGTAAGGGCTTGCAACAACCAGCACAGAGATCTTGACAGACAGAGTTCATATCTGCAGTGCCCAAGTAGTAATCCTAACCAGAAGCTTCATTAATCTGCAGAAACAAGTTGGCACACTCTGGCCAGAGAGCTCAGCAGGGTATAGATCTGCCTTATTTGGATCCTCAAACAAGGGGTTTTACAGCCTCTACAGCTTGGGTTGCCCATGCCCAAGCAAGTCACAGTCTTACCTACTGCAGAGAGTGTCTCCCTGTGACATCTGACCAGACAGGCTGGCAGGAACCCCTGTAATCTCTATAGCTCAGCAATGCTTGATCCCAAGAGGTGAGCAGGCAGAACTGATCGCCCCTGGAGGAAAGTCAGTACAAGGCACAGAGAGTTCTGCTACACATAGGCAGAGGGAATTAATTAGTAGCCAAAGCTGAGAGTAGCTGCCAGCCCTTCCCAAACAAAGAGCCTGTTGGAAAATGGAGAGTTTTTTTGAGTCATCCCTTACCTTCCTGCTGAGGCAAAGGAACTGAGACATAGGTCCACCCACTGTGGCTCCTGACCCCATCTGATCAGAAGCACTGACCAAAATGCCTGAAAGCTGTGGCAGTCTAGCTGAGCAAAGGGCAGGCAGAGCCAATAGTTTGTGGAGAAAAGCCAGTAGATTTCTTTGGCCAGGGAAACTTGAGTTAAGGCAACAAAGTGCTTCATCAGTTTTAGAGCCGTGTCCAGGCAGAGACACTAATTCTTAGCCCCCTTATTTCTGGATACAATATCAAGCCTGTCCAACATCCAATAGTCATGCTTACAGTGGCAGTTTAACAAAGAGCACAACCTGCAGCTTTTACCATCTGCAGAGAAAAATTGGTGCCTTCACCTGACTAGGGTATTCACTGTGCACTCTCGTCTGATTCACGTTACCAAAGTGAGCCATACAGGCCCTTGACCTGTCCTGCTGCCCTCAAATGAAGAAATAGATGTCTATTGTCAGACAAAGAATTCAGAATAATTCTCTTTAAAAAGTTTAATGAACCACAAAAACACACGGACAACAATGCACGAACAAAGTGAGAAGTTTGACCAAGCAGTGGAAAAAAAAAATAAAAATTCAGAAATCCTAGAGTTGAAAAATACAACAATTGAACTTATAAGTTCAATGGAGGTTTTCAAAAGTAGACTTTATCATGCAGCAGAAAAAATATCTGCAACGTGGAGGATAGAACATTAGAAATTATTTAGTGAGAGGAGTGAACAAGAAAAAGAGTAACAAAAATTTATGAGACTTATGACACACAATGAAAAAAGAAAAGAATATTTTCATATAGGAATTCCAGAAGAAGAGAAAGGGACAGAAAGTATAGTAAAAGCAATAATCATTGAAAATTTTCCAACCCAAGGGAGGGAAATGAACATCCATTCCTTGAGGTCTAAAAGGCCTCAAAGGCCACAAATAGGTTGAACCCAAAAAGGACCACATTGAGAAATATTACAATTAAATTGTCAAAACTCAAAGACAAAGAAAGAATTTGGAAAGAAATGAGAGAAAAAAGAGAGGTTACATACAAGAGAATTCCCATAAAACTATAGACAGATTTCTCAACATACACATTTCAGACGAGGAGAAAATGGGATAAAATATTTAAAGTATTGAAAGAAAAAGATGTGTCAACCAAGAATAATATATCCAACAAATATGTTCTTCAGCAATGAATGTGGGATAAAACCAAACAAAAGCTGAGGGAATTAATCGCCACTTCACTTGCTTAACCAGAAATTTGACAGGATATTCCTTGAGTGGGGGTAAAAAATGCTAATTAACAGCATAAAAACATTAAAAGTTAGTGTAAAAATCACTAAGAGTACATGTATAAAAATTTAGATCCTGTAATTTAGTAATGGCAGTGGATAATTCATTTACAACTCAGCTTAAATGTTAAAAAATAAATGTAGTATAATAATTATAACTATAATAATGTCATTAGTTATGCAGTATAAAAATTATATAAATTGTAACAGCAATAACCTTAAATGTGAAGGGGAGGAGAAATAAAAGTGTAAAGTTTATGAATTCTATTGAAGTTGAATTGTTACCAGCTTAAAACAGGATGTTATCATTTTAAGATGTTTCACGTAAGCCTCATGGTAACTGCAAGGGAAAAAACAGTATCATTACACAAAAGAACATGAGAAAGGAGTCAAATTATACCAAAACCAAAAGACATCAACACAAAAATAAAGATAGCAGGATAACCCTTGTTGGGTGGCTCAGTTGGTTGGGGTGTCATCCCGTACACCAAAAAGGTTGCAGTTTCAATTCCAGGTCAGGGTATGCACTAAGGCTGTGGGTTCAAATCTGGGTCAGGGTGCATATGGGAGGCAGCTGATTGGTATTTTTCTTTCACATAGATATTTTGCTCTCTCTCCCTCTCTCTCTCTTTCTCTCTCTTTCTCTCCTTCCCTCTACTCTCTTTAAAATCAATAAACATATCCTTGGGTGAGGATTTTAAAAAAAGAGAGAGCAGGATAAGAAACAAGGAACAAAACAACCAAACACAAGTAACAAATGATAATAGTAAGTCCTTACCTATCAATAATTACTTTAAACAGAAACAGATTAACTTCTCCAATCAAAAGATATAGAATGGCAGAATGGATTTGTTTTTTGAGTTTTTTTTTAAATTTCTATTGTTATTCAATTACACTTGTATGCCTTTTCTCCCCATCCCTCCACTCCACCCCAGCTGAACCCACCTCCCTTTCCCACCTCCACCCTCCCCCTTGATTTTGTCCATGTGTCCTTTATAGTAGTTACTGTAATCCCCTCTCTTTACCGTCCCCTCCCCACTCCCCCCTGTGTATTGCTAGATTGTTCTTAACTTCAATGTCTCTGGTTCTATTTTGTTTCCTTTTTTCTTCTCTTGATTATGTTCCAGTTAAAGGTGAAATCATACGGTATTGGTCCCTCACTGCCTGGCTTATTTCACTTAGCATAATGCTCTCTAGTTCCATCCATGCTGTTGCAAAGGGTATAAGCTCCTTCTTTCTCTCTGCTGTGTAGAATTCCATTGTGTAAATGTACCACAGTTTTTGGATCCACTCATTTGCTGATGGGCACTTAGATTGCTTCCAGTACCTGGCTAATGTGAATTGTGCTGCTATGAACATTGGGGTGCACAGGTTCTTTTGGATTGGTGTTTCAGGATTCTTAGGGTATAATCCCAGCAGTGGAATTGCTGGGTCAAAGGGCAGTTCCATTTTTAGTTTTCTGAGGATATTCCATACTGTTTTCCACAGTGGCCTCACCAGTCTGCATTCCCACCAACAGTGTACTAGGGTTCCCTTTTCTCTGCATCCTCTCCAACATTTGTTTGTTGACTTGTTTATGTTGGCCACTCTGACTGTTGTGAGATGGTACCTCATTGTGGTTTTAATTTGCATCTCTCTGATGGCTAGTGATGCTGAGCATCTTTTCATATGTCTCTGGGCCCTCTGTATGTCTTCCTTGGAGAAGTGTCTGTTCAAGTTCTTTGCCCATTTTTTAATTGGGTTGTTTGTCTTCCTGGAGTGCAGTCGTGTGAGTTCTTTATATATTTTGGAGATCAGGCCCTTGTCTGAGGTATCATTGGCAAGTATGTTTTCCCATATGGTTGGTTCTTTTTTCATTTTAATGCTGTTTTCTTTAGCCATGCAGAAGCTTTTTATTTTGATGAGGTCCCATTTGTTTATTCTTTCCTTTATGTCCCTTGCTTTGGGATGTGTCTGTGAGGATGTTGCTGTGTGGAATGTCTGAGATTTTCCTGCCAATGTTTTCCTCTAGGACTTTTATGGTGTTATGACTTATATTTAAGTCTTTTATCCATCTTGAATTTATTTTTGTGTATGGCGTAAGTTAGTGATCGAGTTTCATTTTTTTGCATGTAGTTGTCCAGATCTCCCAACACCATCTGTTGAAGAGGCTGTTTTTGCTCCATTTTGTGCTCCTGCCTCCTTTGTCAAATATTAATTGACCGTAAAGACTTGGGTTTATTTCGGGGCTCTCTGGTCTGTTCCATTGGTCTATGTGCCTGTTTTTATGTCACTACCAGGCTGTTTTGATTACCGTGGCCTTGTAATACAGTTTGATATCAGGTATTGTGATCCCTCCTGCTTTGTTTTTCTTTCTCAAAATTGCTGCAGCTATTCGAGGTTGTTTATGGTTCCATATGAATTTCTGAAATGTTTGTTCTATATCTGTGAAATATGTCATGGGTACTTTAATAAGGATTGCATTGAATCTATAAATTGCTTTGGGTAGTATGGCCATTTTGATGATGTTAATTCTTCCAATCAATGAGCATGGTACATGCTTCCATTGGTTTGCATCTTCCTTGATTTCTTTCTTCAGTGTTGTGTAGTTTTCTGAGGACAGGTCTTTTACCTCCTTGGTTACGTTTATTCCTAGGTACTTTATTTTTCTTGTTGCTATCTCAAATGGAATTTTTTTCCTGATTTCTGTTTCTGCTGTTTCGTTGTTGGTATATAGCAATGCCTTTGATTTCTGAGTATAGACTTTGTATCCAGCTGTTTTGCCAAATTCATTTATTAGGTCAAGTAGTTTTTTGGTGGAGTCTATAGGATTTTCCATGCACACTATCATGTCATCTACAAACAGTGACAGTTTCATTTCCTCCTTTCCAATTTGGATGCCTTTTATTTCTTTTTCTTGTCTGATTGCTGTGGCTAGGACTTCCAATACTATGTTGAATAGGAGTGGTGAGAGAGGGCATCCTTGTCTTGTTCCTGATCTTAGTGGGAAAGCTCTAAGTTTTTGTCCATTGAGTCTGATGTTGGCTGTAGGTCTCTCATATATGGCCTTTATTATGTTGAGGAATGCTCCCTCTATTCCCATTTGCTGAGTGTTTTTATCAGAAATAGGTGCTGTACCTTATCAAATGCTTTTTCTGCATCTATTGATATGATCATGTGATTATTGTCTTTGCTGTTGTTTATGTGATTCATTTCGTTTTTTAACATCTCTTCTATGAGCCTTAGCTTTCTTCTACCTTTTCAGGGTTCTTATGGACAATAAAGTAAATGAGACAGTATATGTATTGGTAAAAATTAAGTGAAATACTACATTAATGAAAAAATTAGTGCTAGTAGATATTTTTAACAAATATCTTTATTTATTATAAATAAATAAATATCTACTTCCAAGCATTGGAAGCTGTTTAACTTGGTAAAAATTCAGAGAGGGACCACAGAGAAGATTAAAGGACAGGAGATTAAAAACTAAGAGAAAAAAACAGAGCAAATGGGATTATTGAATGGGGAGGAGTGAAGGCTGGTTACTGATAATGGCCTTCAAGGGCCACTGGACTATTATGAAAGTAGGGCCCTTCAACTATTTTCACTTTGGCCCTCTGAAAAATGTTCACTCTGCCATGGTACACTTGGGACCAACACCCTACCGATCAAAATTGGCATGGGAGGAGCAGGTCTTTAAAGAGATTTCACTTGAATATAATCAAGAAGCAAAAAATAAGGGAGAAAAGAAAAGAAGAGGGAACACATTTTTTATGGCTTTTAAAAAAAGTTTATTTATTTTTGTATTTTTTCCATTACCACTTATCCAGTTTTTACCCACTTCCACCTCCACCCCTCAGGACCTAAATTGTTTTTGCTTTTTAGAGCTGCCCTAAGTTGTGAGGGGAATTTGATTCCAGAGGTGTCTGAAGTCATAACGTGTAAAGCTTTCATTACTTTTAGGAAATAAGAGTAGAAGTGGAAATAATTGACATCTTTGCTGAAATGTGATTAAGATCCTTGCAGGTCAGTGCCCAGGATGGAATCTCCAGCCACAGCTCCAGACAACCTGAATGTTCTGTCTTTGTCATTGAAAACACTAACTTGAATAAAGTGCAAAAAAAACCCGCATTATTTTTATGTGAAAAATATTTCACCTTTAAGGAAAAAAAATGTGGACTTTTAGTGCCTGTGATGAAGATGACGAGGTCTCAAAAACAATAGCTCTGAGACAGGAAATGGAAATTCACAATAAATTAAACATGTGAATGTAAAATTGTTGGTGTGTATGTGGTGGTGGTGTAGGGGGTGGGAGGTTGTTCTGTAGAGAAGCAAATAAAAGTGAGAACTCCAGCCAGTGTAAAGCTTCAGGGATGGTTGAATAGTGGTGGTTCTGTGTTTCTGTGCACAGAAAACACTTGGCACCTGATGGAAGTCCAATACTTCAGCACTGCTGGAATACCTAGAGCATTTCAGACATATGCCTTGTGAATGTCAAGTGTACTACAGTGATTTCATGGGTGATGTCAATTCTTCTGCTTCACAGTGGAGCAAAGTTAGCATATGCCCAGCCCTTGGGTCTGGTTAAAGAAAAGGAATTATTGAGTAGGAATTAGTCACCGAAGTTGTGGAATAATCAGATTTTTACAAAGAGGCTATATCTTAATTTGTCACTTAACCAATTTGGTTAAGTCATACTAGTTTAGCTAATTCATACTAGTTTAGCTAATTCATACTAGTTTAGTTAATTCAAGCATGGGAAACATGGTACATAATTTCTCATTCCTCCCTAGACTTTGATTTTCAGAACTATGGGTGCTGTTTTTCTGGAATATTAAGGAGAAATATTTTGACCAGCAGTAGGCTGACAAAGTAGAAAGCATTATCTTTTCAGAAATAATTAATAGTATTATAGTCATAAACAGTTACATATATTTTAGGCAACAGCTTTACAACAGGAAGATAGGCCTGCAAAGACAATATTGCCTCTATTCACAAGTATTGTAGATTTGCAGTTTGCTTTTAATTCTGCACTTACTACATTGCCAGTGTAGAATTAAAAGAATATTCAACTCCAAATTTTATTATAAAATCTTTAGTTGTGTTTTCCAATAAATATGGATATATGATTACAAACTTTTCCAGCTTATCAGTACACCAGTTCTAGTTATTTATAAAATTATTAAAAGTCTTTTCTAGATGTTATTGTCTCTTCACTCACAAAGCACAACCTTCAGTATCATTCTAGTTTTATTTTCTTTAGAGAATGTCTGTCTGATAATGTTTTCTTTCACAACTAGAAACATGTACTGACAATGCTTTTCTTTCCCAGTTTATGACACTTGGAAGATTTGAAAGTCAAATATGGTGGAGAGAGAAGTTGTCCTTAGAGTGAGACTGGAGAGAGGGGAAATGAGAATGTGAGCCATCCAAAGAGAGGACATGAGAGTGACAGGCAAAACAGAAGGCAGAAAATACATGCAGGTCAACTCAAGAGAGAACTGACTAGAAGGTGAAAGGTGAAAGGACCAAGGAAAAGGAAGACTTTTAGAGAATCACTTAGACTTGAGGTCTGTGGTTGTGACTCCAGAATTACTCCCAAATCCTAATCAAGTTGGAGGGGCTGAAAGAGAGAGCTGGGCCAGATTCAGGTTAGAAGAAAACACACACACCCCTGTACAGACAGGCAGAATCTAGCACATTTTAAAGATGTTGTTAATGATTTCTTTCTACAAGGGGACACTGGAATTAAATCAAGAGTGTTGAGGGTTTGTTCCCAGGTCCAAGAAGGGACTGTCTCTGAATTTTAAAATCAGAAAGAACTTTTAGGATCCTGGCTTTAAATTTCTTCTTTTTATACATGGATGCATAAAATAAATTTAATCTAGAAAAATTGATCAGATAGTCTAATTTATTCTACTTGCAGCCAAAACTACATTTTACCAGTCATCTATATCATTATAAAATAAATACCTTTAAAATCTTAGGACTTCTCAGAGTACTAAACTGCTTTAGTATTAGCCAGGTTTTCTGATAATATTAGAGCTTCTGTAAAGTAGATTTGTAAGGTAGATATTCTGATACTGTAAATACTGTAAATTCCCAATCATTATATCATATTCCTCCTGACATAATGTAGAGAAATGGTATAATCTATCTTCCTGGAAAAAAAATGAAGTAAATATGAATAAATTCAGTTTTCATTTTCAAGAATCCCTTTTTAAAACAGTGAGAACATTGACTGATATTAAAGTGCTTTAAATTTAGTTAATCATTTAAAATTTCAAGTATATTTAAAGTAGAGAACAGAAGTACAGTAAAATTTCATATTCTCATCATCAGAGTTACCAGTTACGAGGCTTTTGCTACTTCATCCATCCAGGTTTTCCTTTTTTGGAAGTATTTGAAAGCAAAATCCAGTCATCAAGAACCCATTTCACACTTGTGTTCTTCAGTACAGTTTTTTTTTAAACTATGGCATTTTCTGGTGTCATAGTTTTAAAAAACTGTACTGAAGAACGTAAGTCTCTGAACTGGAAAGCATCATGGTAAGTGAAATAAACCAGCTAGTGAAAGACAAATACCATATGATCTCATGTATAAGTGGAGCCTAATCAACAAAACAAACAAGCAAGCAAAATATAAACTGAGACATTGAAATTAAGAATGAACTGACAGTAACCAGAGGGGAGGTGGGAGGGGATTATGGGGTGAAAAAGGGGAAGGGTTTTCAGGAACATCTATAAAGGACACATGGACAAAACCAAGGAGAGAGATTGGGATCAGGGGTGGGAGGTGGGGATGGCTGGGGTGAGGGGAAGTGGTGGGGGTAAAATGGAGACAACAGTACTTGAACAACAATAAAAAATAAGTAAAAAAAAAGGAAGTAAGGATGAAGAGTGTGATCCCAGGGTCTATCCCTGTGTAGTGAATGAAAGCACACTCCCCATGCACATATCTATCTGCACACACCCCTCAAATGAGGCAGGCTGAATAACTTAAAAAAAAAAAAACAACTATGGCATTTTCTTGCACAGTTGCAATGCCATCATCACACTCAATAAAGATAACATTTTTCCCTTAATATTATCTTGTATTCACCCATAATCAAATTTCTCTGGTTGTCTCAAAAATGTATATTCTTACAGTTGGTTTGTTAAATCCAGAGCTCCCAAAACCCCCTATACAATCTATGATTACCATGTCCTGTAACTCTTTTTAAATTTCTTTAAAATTTATTGATTTTATAAAGAGAGGAAGGGAGGTAGAGAGGGAGAGAGAGAGAAACATTGATTCATTGTTCCACTTATTTATGCATTCATTGGTTGACTCTTGTATATGCCTTGACCAGAGATCAAAGCTACAACCATGGTGTTTCGGGACGGCGCTCTAACCAACTGAGCTACCTGACCAGGGCTTTCTGTAAATCTTTTATAATCTACAGCAGTAATTCTGCTCCATTTTTTACCCTCTACCTACTAGCTTGCTGAAAAGACTGCCCATTATCCTGTAGAAATATTTGAAGTATATAGTTTAAAGTCCATAGTAATGTAGTCGCATGTAAACTACTCAGTATCTTACTAAATAAATAATTGAACCCCTAAAGGATTTTGCTTCCTCTCATGAAATTAACACTTTTGAGTATTTATTTTACCCCAATTTACAAATGAAATAAAATAGGCCCCTCGTGAATTTGCCAAATTTATCTCTACTTTCCCTTTATAATAAGATTTTTTCCCTTTAATAGAACTATACAGATTTAGAAATCAGATATAAATGATATTTGAGTATTATCATTAGGTTTAACAAATGTTCATATTTTGGTGGACTGGCTGATTAAGCAGTGGGTGAACTAACCCCTACATACTGTTCTTCCTTCATCATTATTGCTACTTTTTTTTGTTTTTTTAATTCAATTTTTAAATTATTTTATTGTTGTTCAATTACAGTTGTTTGCATTTTCTCCCCACCCCTCTACCCCATCCCAGCCGAACCCACCTCTCTCCCCTGATCCCAACCCCTCTCCTTGGTTTTGTCCATGTGTCTTTTATAGTAGTTCCTGAAAACCCTTCTCCCTACATTTTTGTTACTTTTAACAATAGTTCTCATTTCTTTAACCCATAGTATATGGTTGCTAAGCACTTTTTCTGTATCATCTCACTAAATCTTTAAGGAAGACATTGTCAATGTCATTTGATAGAAAAGTTTGAGCCCAGATTTGTGTAACTGAAAGCTCATACTCGTAATCAATTCAAGTTATCTGCCTGCGTGCCGCTTTGTTATCTGTTTCTTGTACTACTTTACATCTTGTCCATTAATGTTCCTTTTCCTCTGTCCCAATTGTTTTAGAAGCCAGAACTTTTCTTCTTTCCATTTTTATACCACTGCTTCATTCCTCTCTGATAATGGAGCTGATATGGAGACTTTTAAACAATATCAACTCAACTAGTGAGAAATGATTGACTTTATATTTTCATTGTTTTAGAACACACAATGTGTCAATGTACTGATTTTTCTCTATACTCAATTAAATAGTTTTGACTTTTCATTTGACTTTCACACATTTTTTCTCCACTAGTTTATTTTTATTTAAGATTTCATATGGAAGATATTTATGGTTCACTTATTTGACACAGATACTATCTTTCTGATGTGTTTGAGTGTTGCACATTTCCATGTCATAGCTGAAAGGCCAAATAATATTTACATTAGAATTTTTTATCTGATATAAATAATCTATGGTTGGTGTTTTAAAACTATTAATATAATTATATTATATTAAATGATATTTAATATTTATATTGGGATATAATTTGATATAAACTTAAATTTGATATAAATCTGCACTCTGAGGATTTAATTTTACTATGATATTTAGCCATGTCTTAACTGCTGTTTTCATGAGGCCACTTTTCTTCATAATTTTGAGGATATTACTCAGGGCTACAGTCATCACACAAATCTTGCAGATATTTGTCATTCTCCTTTCTTGTGTTTTTGGTGTTTTGATTTCAGCTTGGGCCAGGTTCAGTTAAATACCCTGAGCAAGCAGACTGCATCTTGTTTCATGTTAACATCATGATTTAAACAGTAGATACTCCGGAAGCCTTTGAATATTGCCTGAAGGTTGTTGAAAGCTGTTGCTGTGATTCAGCTGCATCTTCTGATCTTCTTCGTGTTATGTATTATATGAATTGTCTGGCTGGTAGCATTACAGGCCAGCACCAGCCTCTTTAGGGCCTCTTAATCCCACTCCTAAAACCGTATGGGTGATATCACCAACAGACTAAATACATAGTTATTAAATGTGTTACTTTAACAGTGTTTTCTCAAATTAATTTAAGTGAGCATTACAAGGAATTGTCTTTAACTTCTGGGCCACAATTGAAATGTTGGTGATAATGTGCTCCCTTCTTTCAGAGAGGAAAATTGATGTTCTTACTGTTTATTTTTAGTGATATTTTAGGTTTATGCTTATACAGAGCAAAACAGAATGGCAGGCTGAGTTCAGAATGTACTTTGGTGTGACTCAGGGCTTAGCTCAGGCTAGTCACTTACCCCTTTTGAAACATCACTGAAAACACTAGAATTCTGGGATGTATCTTCCAAGGAGCAATTTAGCTACCCAAAGAGATAAGGATAAATGAACTCATGTGGACCTAGTTATGAATACTTGAGATCTCTACTTTTTATAACTATTTCTTCTGTCTTACTAAGCCCTGTTTCTGACACAGGCTGTGAATAAGAGTTCCTCTGGGGCTCTGAGTTCTTCAGCGCTCATATGATATATGAGAACTAAGCAGTTAATGTGCTAAGCACTTTATCTACATTATTTCACCTGATTTTTCACAACCACTATAGGAATTATTTCATAATCTATAAATGTGAGGCCTTAATGGTGGCCTCACATTTATAGATTATGAAATAAAAGCTTAGAGTAGGATGACTTAAAGTGAGATCCACGAATTGTTAACTGCCCTCCATGAAGTTAGAACAGAAATTGAGAATTACATCCAGGAATGTCTGTGACAATTAGACATTTTGACATAAGATTTCCCTGTAGTATTTTGTGATAGTATTTGTATATAGTATATTGGAAGTGATAAGAATGAAAGAAAGGGAGGGAGGGAGAAAGGAAGGAAGAAAAAGAAAAAAATTGATCCTTCACCATAAACAGGTAAGAGATTCAGGCTTAAGACATTTAATGATTAGTTCACAGCTGCACACGAGGTAAGGGTTAGAACCAAGATTCACATACTACCCTGGCTTCAAAACCTTTACTCTTCAGCATGACAGTCTCCTATCTCCCAATTTGGTAATGATGATGAGTCAAGGAAGAAACAACCAGTAATCTGATGACGATTTGTCATTATCCTTAGGAGACTCAGGAACTCAAACTTCAGATTTTGGGGAATTCAAGTAAGAAGAGAAGATTTTATACTAAAGCTAAGGTTCTTACTCCTGAGTAGTCACCCCACCATCATTTTTTTTAACATAGTTATCATAATTATTACTAATTGAGAGGCAAGAGCCAAGAACTCTTCCATGTGCTTAATGTGAATTATCCTGTTATTCCCAGGATGGTTCAATGAGGCAGGCACTATTTGGCTTTGCAGTCAGTATCAGAGCCAGGACAGCAAAGCAAATGTGCCTGACACCAAAACCTATACTTTTACCACCTATTCTACATGATGAATTCCCAAGGATGTCTAAAAGGGCACTAGAACTTATTTGTTAATACTGGGGACTTGGATCAGATTAACTGGGTTTGAATTTGGTTCTAGAGCTGTGTAATCTTAGACATATATTTTAACCTCTCTGTGCTTAAATTATCATGTCTATAGAATGGAAAAAACAAGACTTGCTTCAAAAGCTTATTACAATATTTTTTTACTATGTTAACACAATGGGTGGCACATAGTGTTCAGTAAATTGTAGCTATTGCTAATATTATTAATATTAAAATTATATATCAGTACCTTTTGGCTTAACACAAGAGTAAAACAAAAACATGTAGTATTATAGTTTGTGTGTATTGACTTTCAGTTAAAATTTAGTAAATTTTGCTTTTTGCAGTAATGTGTGGCTTTAAAGAATTCCATCTAACATGCTAGCTAAAGTGAAATTAACCTTAAATGTCCTTCCTATTTTCCACAATCTTTAGTTCAGGTAATCTCACTTGATTAAATTGCTTCTCTTTTAAATATTGAAATAAGCAGAGCCCAATAAATGGCAGGAAACTTTTACTCCTGGAAAAGGAAACATTTATTTTGTACTATTCATTAATCAGCAGTAATGTTTAATTTATGATTGCCATTCTAAGAATGTAAGCTCTAAAAACCAAAGCAGAGGTGGCTCTCGTGGAGACTGCTAGTACAAAGCTGGGCAGCTCTGAGCCTTGCATCCTGCTGTGTGCTGCCCACACTAGCAAACAATACAGTCAGGATGGCTGAAAGTGATCCCAAGAAGCCAAAGGGCAAGATGTCTGCTTATGCCTTCTTTGTGCAGACATGCAGAGAGGAACATAAGAAGAAAAACCCAGAGGTTCCTGTCAATTTTGCAGAATTTTCCAAGAAGTGCTTTGATATTTGGAAGACAATGTCAGGGAAAGAGAAATCTAAATTTGATGAAATGGCAAAGGAAGATAAAGTACGCTATGATCGGGAAATGAAGGACCCATTAAGGGAAGCAAGAAGGACCCCAATGCCCCCAAAAGGCCATTGTCTGGATTCTTCCTATGCTGTTCAGGATTCCACCCCAGGATCAAATCCACAAACCCTGGCATCTCTATTGGAGATGTGGCAAAGAAGCTGGGCAAGATGTGGAATAACTTAAGTGACAGTGAAAAGCAGCCTTACAACAATAAGGCAGCAAAGCTGAAGGAGAAGTGTGAGAAGGATATTGCTGACTATAAGTCTAAAGGAAAATTTAATGGCGTCCTGAAAGAGTCCTGCTAAAGTTGCTCGGAAAAAGTTGGAAGAGAAGAGGAGGAGGAGGAGGACGAATTAAAAAAAAAACCTGTTTATCTGTCTCCTTGTGAATACCTTAGAGTAGGGGAGTGCCGTAATTGGCACAGCTTTTATTTGAGAGGTGTCTGTTGCCCTCATTAGGATTAATTACACAATTGGATCATGATCATATGCAGTCTTTCAAGTGCTCTAAAAATTTTCAGTGGTTTACATGTAGTGGCAATGGGTGTCTGGAGCACCCTGAAACTGTATCGAACATTCTTAAAATGAAAGGGCTATCATGTTCTCCTCACTCTGTGCACTTTGCTGTTGGTGAGACAAGGCATTTAAAGATGTTCTGGCATTTTCTGTTTTTAGTCTGTAAGGTGGTGTTAACTATATGGTTATTGACTAGAAATCCTGAGTTACCAACTATGCATATCTATAGTTTGTGAAAAGAACAAAACAACTGAGACAAGCTCCTGATGCTCTTTGCTTGGCGTTGAGGCTGTGGGGAAGATGCGTTTTGGAAGGGCCATAGCTCAGGATGTGCACTGTGAGGCTGGACCTGTGGACACCACAGTGGGCATCCACTTAGCTTCAGGTTGTCTTGTTTTTGTATGTAGTGACACAGCATTCTGCCATTCTTAGCTGTGGAAAAAGTGGGGGAGGGTATCAGCTGGCATGAGAAATGTTTGGATCTCTTTTAGTTAAGGGCAGTAGTTTTAAACTGTTTGTTTTTAAACAAACTGTAGAACTCTTCATCATCAGCAAAGCAAAGAGTTGCTGCATCAATGAAAGTTGAAGAACAGAGTTTGAAACATTTTGTTGTTTTTTGTACGTTTAAAATGCCACAATGGTTCTGAAGTTAAATAAACAGTATTACACTTAAAAAAAAAAAAAACCCACAGAGAACAGTGCATAGTGCATAGTAGGCACTCAATAAATATCTGTTAAATTAATGCATGCTACTGGAGAACTCAGTCACTGCAATTTATATTCCTTTGAATAGTATTTAAGCCTGCCTTTTTAAAAATGTATCATTAAATAAAAATTAACCTCAGCTGTCTCTAAAAAAGCTGTGTCACCACGGAAGCTGGGGGTGGGGGAGGAGGATTAAACCACCTTCTACATTTACCTACATTGAAGAGAAAATGTGGCTCCTGGCTACTGGCTTGAGCTCAGCTATAGGTGTGTTGCTGGAGTGCAAGCTGGTTCACCAGGCCTGGGGGCCTGCTAGAGCCTGCATCTGTTACCATCTTGAGGGTGTGCTGGGTTATGAGTTCAGTGTGGGACATTGTCCAGCCTGAGTCATTGTTACATCGCAGTGAGTCAGACTGTCTGGCACTGGACCCATTAGTCAGATCCTGGGGCTGCACCGTTGTTGCTGGGTGGTGTGGCTAGCCCCTGCAGTGCCTCAGTGATGTCTGTGTGTTGGGGCGGGGCTGGGGCAGGGTTAATAGTGTCTTTCTTCAGACAACCCTTTGGGCTCCTTATCTCCTTACAGGATTCAGGAGTCTCAGCAGTGCCTCTCTCCCAGCGTTACTGACCTTTTTTGGATAATAAACTAAAGAGAAGTTGATGTTTGAGGAAATAAAATGTATTATTCTCTGACAAAATCTGACTATGTTCCTCTAGATAAGTCTGTGGCCATTAATTTCTTCACCTGTGAAATAAGAAGTTTTAGACCATTGTTTCTAGCACTGGGACCCTATACCCCGAGAATCTATCTGGTCTGGATAGGGCCTGGGAATTTATATTCTTAAAAACTCCCCATGTCATTTGGATGGGCAGCCAGGTTTGCCCATCATCAAACTACACGATGTCCAAGGGCCCTTCTAAACCTAAAACTCTGTAAATCATGATCTATTTTCCAACCAAGTTCCTTTGAGCCAAAACCAAAAATTTATTAATTGTCTAGTGTTAGATGAACTACAAAAAGGAAGATTCTTATCATTTAATTTTAGTAAAAATGAAATACTTATATCTTTTCTTTTTTTTCAATATATTTATTAATTATGCTATTACAGTTGTCCCATTTCCCCCCCCACTCCACTCCGTCCTGCCCACCCCCCTCCCTCCCACATTCCCCCCCCATAGTTCATGTCCATGGGTCATACTTATAAGTTCTTTGGCTTCTACATTTCCTACACTATTTTTACCCTCCCCCTGTCTATTTTCCACCTATCATCTATGCTACTTATTCTCTGTACCTTTACCCCCCTCTCCCCCTCCCACTCCCCTATTGATAACCCTCCATGTGATCTCCATCTCTATGTTTTTGTTCCTGTTCTAGTTGTTTGCCTAGTTTGCTCTCATTTTTGTTTTACGTGTGGCCATTAATAACTGTGAGTTTGCTGTCATTTTTACTGTTCCTATTTTTTATCTTCTTTTTCTTAGGTAACTCCCTTTAACATTTCATATAATAAGGGCTTGGTGATGATGAGCTTCTTTAACTTGACCTTATCTGAGAAGCACTTTATCTTCCCTTCCATTCTAAATGATAGCTTTGCTGGATACAGTAATCTTGGATGTAGGTCCTTGCGTTTAATCTTGGGTAATGTAATTATGATGTGCCTTGGTGTGTTCCTCCTTGGGTCCAGCTTCTTTGGGACTCTCTGAGCTTCCTGGACTTCCCGGAAGTCTATTTCCTTTGCCAGATCGAGGAAGTTCTCCATTATTTGTTCAAATAAGTTTTCAATTTTTTGTTCTTCCTCTTCTCCTTCTGGCACCCCTATAATTCGGATGTTGGAACATTTCAAGGTGTCCTGGAGGTTCCTAAGCCTCTCCTCATTTTTCCAAGTTCTTGTTTCTTCATTCTTTTCTGGTTGGATGTTTGTTTCTTCCTTCTGGTCCATACCATTGATTTGAGTCCCAGTTTCCTTCTCATCACTGTTGGTTCCCTGTCCATTTTCCTTTGTTTCTCTTAGCATAGGCTTCATTTTTTTCATCTGTTTTTCGAACAGATTCAACCAAGTCTGTGAGCATATTGATAAACAGTGCTTTGAACTGTGCATCCAATAGGTTGGCTATCTCTTCGTTACTTAGTTATATTTTTTCTGGAGCTTTGAAGTGTTCTGTCATTTGGGCCATTTTTGTTTGTTTGTCTTGGCGCATCTGTTACTTTAAGGGGCGGAGCCTTAGGTGTTCACTGGGGCGGGGTTGCTCTGGTCGCTAAGCTGTGACGCTGTACGCTGTACGTGGGGGAGGGGCCGAGTGGGAGCAATGGCGCCCGCCTCACTCTCCTCCGGATTTCAATCTTTTACTCCGATACCCACAATCAAACTGGGCCACTCTGGTGCTGGTTCCCGAGTGGGTGGGCCTGTGCACACTCTAGGCCCCTGTGGGTCTCTTCTGTGAGGCTGGGAGTCTCTCCTGCTGCCGCCCCTACCCCCAGGGGCGCTTTCAATCAGAGGTTTGAGGCTTTATTTCCCAGAGCTGGAGCCCTGGGTTGCAGGGTCTGCTCGCTGCCTGCTGTTCGTCAGGTTTATCTGTGGGCGAATGTGGTGCCGCGGGGTGCTACCCGCCACTCTGCCTGCCCCACTCTCCGCCACTCTGAGTCCGGCCCTCTGGGTTTATCTGTGCAAATCTGGGGCCGCAGGGTCTGCTAGTGCTCGGACTGCCTGCGTCATTTGTCCCACACTCCGCCAGTCTCAGTCCTGCCACAGCCACGCGAGTCCTCTCCACCCCGGTGCCCATCTCCGCCCCTCCTACCAGTCTGGATGTGTTTATTTTCTATTTCCTTGGTGTCAGTCCCCCTTGCTGTTCGATTCTCTGTCAGTTCTGGTTGTGCGAGAAGGCGCAGTGTGTCTACCTACGCCGCCATCTTGGTTCCCCCTCGAAATACTTATATCTTTTCTTAAAAAATCAAGTTCACCTGGGCAACTGCAAAACGGTTAACATTTACATTCCCTTTTGTAAAGATGAAATTCTATCTTGAAAAATTCCAGGTTGAATAGAAATCCCGTGTCTGAGCCCATTGCTCTGTGGCCGTTCACCACTGGGCAGGCCCTGGGTCCCTGGAGAGAATAGGCTAGCTGGGTCAGCAATATCTCAATGCAGGCACTTCATTTACAGCTACAACCAACAAAGTTCACTGTGATCAGCACTTCCTGCCTTGTTCTAAGCCACAAACTGCATCAGGAAATAAAGTTTGTCAAATTTTATTTTCTGACTGAGCCCTCTGTTGAAATAGCTACATTATCTATGACATCAGTGATAAGGCCAAAGGTGAGAAAATACACAAGAATTTATTCCCTCAAAAGTCTTTGGAAAAAGGCAGGAGGCCAGATGTTTCCTCTTTAAGTGACAAAGGGTGGCATGGGAACAAAAGGTAGGAGGAATAATTTGGAAGATCCACTTGGACTACTTTCTTAGTTGCCTGAGAAGATTACTAAGTTCATTGAGGGCATCACACCCTGGATCCTAGCACGGGGCATGGCACAAAAAAGATGTTCAGTGTGTATTAAACAAACATGTGAATCAGACAGTTACGAAAATCTCACGATCTTTGTCTACTGAGAGTTAACTCAGGAAAAACCCTATGAAATTATAAGTTCAAAAAGACAGAGAGTGTGTCTTACTCATCTTATGGCACTTGACAAAATTATCAGTAAATAGTATCTGATGAAATGAGTTGGCCCAGAGCTCTTCTAGTTGGAGAAAAAAGGGAGGCAATCAATGTAGGAGCTGGTCATAAAGGTTAAAAGAGTCTATATGCTTATTACAAATCAGTATTTCTTGAACAATCATTGATCTATTGATGTCATGTGAGCAAACATAGCAACATCTTTAACTGGTAATGATAACACTTATTTCAGTGAAATAGCATTATTCAAAGCAATGGGTTTATGGACATTAATTTGGCAATTTTAGGACAAAACACTGAGTCACTCAAAATAGCAAAAAATCAAATTGCCCTAAATGTCTAACAATAGGGAACTTGTTAAATAGACTATGATGCAGTCATGCAATTACGTTCCCAGTTAAATCATGTTTTTAAAAAATATTTATTGCCATGGAGAAATTTATGTATGTTAAATCAAAAAGATGTAGTAGCAGAAACTATTGGTTTCCTACCCATACCTATTTGCTACAGTCTTCTTACACATCCCATTTCTTTTCTCCTTCCTAAGAGCGCAATTTTTTTTGAGGTTTCTATCTTTTTCTGCATAGTTGTGTGCTTTAGGGGAGACAGGGGCCAGGCCTGACCTAAGAAAGGAATCCATGGTCACCATGAGTTCCCCTTGCCAATGTTAGGTTGAGGCATGGCTAGGTATGTGGTTTATTTCAGGCCAGTGAGATCGTTTGGAGTAGAAAGGCTTCTGGAAAAATTTTTCTCCATCTTCAAAGAAGACACAGGGAAGCAAGGTCCTGCTTCTATTAAATGTTGGTGAGTCGGCAGGTGATTTCTGCACTGTGGCAGCCACCATGCCACAGGCCTGGAGCTGAGCTGGCATGCAGGAGAATGCGAAAAGATGGAAAGGCCAATGATGGTTGGTGCTGCTGATGTGTTGATCTTGCAGTCATTGGCAGTAGGTCAGTGGCCAAAAGTCAATTCACCAAAGGCCCCCCACTCTAATTAGTTCCTCATATGGCCAGCTTTCTGAATTTACTCATTTATTTTAACTTTTAGATACACCTGTCTGATTTCTCTTTTTTAAAAATATATTTATTGATTATGCTATTACAGTTGTCCCATTTCCCCCCCCCCAGCCCCACTCCATCCTGCCCACCCCCTCCCTCCTACATTCCCCCCCTATAGTTCATGTCCATGGGTCACACTTATAAGTTCTTTGACTTCTACATTTCCTACACTATTTTTACCCTCCCCCTGTCTATTTTCCACCTATCATCTATGCTACTTAATTCTCTGTACCTTTACCCCCCTCTCCCCCTCCCACTCCCTTATTGACAACCCTCATGTTCTAGTTGTTTGCCTAGTTTGCTCTCATTTTTGTTTTACGTGTGGCCATTAATAACTGTGAGTTTGCTGTCATTTTTACTGTTCCTATTTTTTATCTTCTTTTTCTTAGGTAACTCCCTTTAACATTTCATATAATAAGGGCTTGGTGATGATGAGCTTCTTTAACTTGACCTTATCTGAGAAGCACTTTATCTTCCCTTCCATTCTAAATGATAGCTTTGCTGGATACAGTAATCTTGGATGTAGGTCCTTGCGTTTAATCTTGGGTAATGTAATTATGATGTGCCTTGGTGTGTTCCTCCTTGGGTCCAGCTTCTTTGGGACTCTCTGAGCTTCCTGGACTTCCCGGAAGTCTATTTCCTTTGCCAGATCGAGGAAGTTCTCCATTATTTGTTCAAATAAGTTTTCAATTTTTTGTTCTTCCTCTTCTCCTTCTGGCACCCCTATAATTCGGATGTTGGAACATTTCAAGGTGTCCTGGAGGTTCCTAAGCCTCTCCTCATTTTTCCAAGTTCTTGTTTCTTCATTCTTTTCTGGTTGGATGTTTGTTTCTTCCTTCTGGTCCATACCATTGATTTGAGTCCCAGTTTCCTTCTCATCACTATTGGTTCCCTGTCCATTTTCCTTTGTTTCTCTTAGCATAGGCTTCATTTTTTCATCTGTTTTTCGAACAGATTCAACCAAGTCTGTGAGCATATTGATAACCAGTGCTTTGAACTGTGCATCCGATAGGTTAGCTATCTCTTCATCGCTTAGTTGTATTTTTTCTGGAGCTTTGAAGTGTTCTGTCATTTGGGCCATTTTTTTTTTTTTTTTGGTCTTGGCGCATCTGTTACTTTAAGGGGCGGAGCCTTAGGTGTTCACTGGGGCGGGGTTGCTCTGGTCGCTAAGCTGTGACGCTGTACGCTGTACGTGGGGGAGGGGCCAAGTGGGAGCAATGGCGCCCGCCTCACTCTCCTCAGGCTTTCAATCTTTCACTCCGATACCCACAATCAAACTGGGCCACTCTGGTGCTGGTTCCTGAGTGGGTGGGCCTGTGGGTCTCTCCAACAACCTCTTCTGTGAGGCTGGGAGTCTCTCCTGCTGCTGCCCCAACCCCCACGGGCATTTTCAATCAGAGGTTTGAGGCTTTATTTCCCCCGTGCTGGAGCCCTGGGTTATGCAGTCTGCTTCGCTCCCCACGGTTCATCTGGTTTATCTGTGGGCGAATGTGGTGCCGCGGGGTGCTACCCACTGCTCTGCCTGCCCCGTTCTCCACCACTCTGAGACGGGCCCTCTGGGTTTATCTGTGCAAATGTGGGGCCGCAGGGTCTGCTAGTGCTCGGACTGCCTGAGCCATTTATCCCACACTCCGCCAGTCTCGGTCCCGCCACAGCCACGCGAGTCCTCTCCACCCCGGTGCCCGTCTCCGCCCCTCCTACCAGTCTGGATGAATGTTTATTTTCTATTTCCTTGGTGTTGGTCCCCCTTGCTGTTCTATTCTCTGTCAGTTCTGGTTGTGCGAGGAGGCGCAGTGTGTCTACCTACTCCGCCATCTTGGTTCCCCCGTAGAAGTGAATCTGATTTCTCTTCTTAATAGCACTCTCAGAAATATTAAATTTGTCTCAGTCCCCGTTCCTTGTTGCTATAACTTAACACTGACTTTTGATGAATTGTTCTGCTTGAGAAGTCACCTTATCTCTGGATTTACGTGATACAATTATTTCTTATTGTTTAAGCCAAGTGAATACCGAGTCCATATTTTTTGTGACTGGCAACTAAAAGCATACTAATACATGTAGGCTGAGTAGGTTAGAGGAAGAGAGAGAGAGAGAGAGAGAGAGAAAGAGAGAGAATAATCTCTAATTTATTATTTCTGCATTATAGGAATGGGAATATGGCTGATTTGTACATTTATTATGTTCCACTTTTACTTTACTATATTTTCCACTTTTAAAAATAATGAACATGTATGCCATTATGAATAAAGTGGAAAGTTATTTTTAAAAACTGGGTTAAGTTCTATAAATGTTGTCAATACTAATCTTAAAGGATTGTAAGATCATTGAGAATTAACATCCAGTTAAGTTTAGTAAAATGTTAAGTGGGCAGAGAAAAGCTCCCAGAGGAGAAACAGTTCAATTAATTCTGGAAGAGTGAGTATGCATAGAATGAGTTGGAAGAAGTGAGGGTCAGGACTTCTCAATCCACTGTTTCTGACTGAGTTGAAGAGGACTTGAGAAACACTTTTGTTAAGATTTTATCTCTTCTTTGCTTTATGCATTTCAAATGTAATTTTTCATCATTGCAGCAATCTTGGAAGCAGGTATTATTATCTCCATTTGTAGAGGTAGTAAAGGAACTCAAAAGCTCACACAATCAACAAATAACTGGAACTGTGATTCTAATGCAGGTCTGACGTAAAACACCCCATGCCACAGGTCTCACTGGTGAGCTTCCTGGGAGTGAAAAATCATGGGACATTATAGCTGGGGAGATCAGACAAAGACCTGTCATGACTGTAAGTGATCAATACCCAACCAAAGGACATAAGCAAAACTGGGAATACATTGCCTTTTGTGGCTGGGAAGTAATAGAAAACAACATCAGGCTTTGCAGCCTGTACAAAAGGTGCTAAAACATTCCTTCTACAAAGGGAGGGAGTGTCCTGAGCCTGCAAAAGGGAGCCTAGGAAATGCAACTCCATGATGCTGCTGCCCACCTCCTGTAGTCTTCAAACCTGGGTCCCAAAGGTGCAGTTTCTTAAAGTAAAAGTGTAAATAAGGTAAACTTTGTCCAAAACCCCATCAAAAATTTTGTGAAAATATGCAACATTTTGTTATTTGCTGCTTATATATTATTGTTTGTATATTATTGCTGTTTGTCCTTAAAATACCATGTTGCCTAGGCAATCGGGACACAACTAGTTGTCATCCAGAGTAAAGGGCACACTGGCCAGAGGCTGACCTTTCAGTGTAAGGCTTTAATTAGCATTATGCTAAATTCCTGTTTTCCACCCAGGGTAGAATAGTAATATTTTAGAACTTACTGCTTATTCAATGACTGAAAAAAAGGGGAGCATCTATTTTCTTTTGTCTCTACTTAGTCCCTAGATCTGGAGTGGGCAAATATTTCTGCAAAGGATCAAATAGGACATATTTTTGGCTTTGCAAACCATATGGTCTCTGTAGCAACCACTCACCTGTGGCTTTTCTCATAGTGCAAGAGCAGCCATGGACAATAGGTAAACAGATGAACATGGCTGTGTTCCGATAAAATTTTATTTTCAAAAACAGGAAAGAAGTAAGGTTTGGTGTGCAGGCTTTGGTTTGCCAATCCCTGCCCTAGATCACTTTTTTAAAAAAATCTGCTGATTAAAAGCACCATTAAAACAAAACCATGACAGAGCAAGAGAATTTCAGATTTAAAAAAAATATGGGTATATTCCATGTTAGTGGTTTTTGATGGTTGCCAAAATAATCATTCTGAAATAGGAATTATTGTTACCTGTTTTGTGCTTCTGTTCATTACAGAAGAGGAATAACTTTATCAAAACAAGCTTAAATATTTTAAGTTAATAAAACTATTTCAATAGAAAAGTAATTCAATGTTTTAAAATCTTGCATTTTAAATGTAAATTTGATTAATAAAAGAGCTATGAAAACTGACCTGTGACTAGATGAAGGGATCATAAATTTAGGGAACCAGAAAATTATATTCTCCTTACTGTGTGGTGGGGAAACTTATGAAATAATAGAGTAGCCACTATTTTAAGTCTCTGGGAATTTCTGTTCAATGACAGATGTGGAATTCAAAAGTTGATTACAGATGGTACGATTAGTTTTTTTTGAGGGGGTAGTGGTGATACTTTCTTTTTAGACATTAAAAATAACTGGGTTAACAGTTGTGGTTGGTGTGGCTCAGTGGGTTGAGCGCTGGCCTTGGAACCAAAAGGTTGCTTGCTTGATTCCCAGTTAGGGCACATGCCTGGGTTGTGGGCCAGGTCCCCAGTAGGGGGTGTGTGAGAGACAACTGATTGATCCATGTATTTCTCCCACATCAATGTTTCCCTCTCTTTCTCTCTCCCTTCACCTATCTCTAAAAATAAATAAATTAAAAAATATATATCTGGGTTAACATAAAATTTTGACATTTTAAAATATAGAGCTTTAAATGTGCATACCATTTTTGTATACTTAAAATAACTCAGTTTTGGTGATAGCTATTATCATTCTTTTATACCAAGGCAAAATATCTTCAAAATATGTAAGCTTAACTCATATGTGCATGGTAACCTTGGAAACCAGATGTGTTGGGCATTATGATCCTTACTTTCAGAAATAACACAACATAGAGATTTGGAAGGTTGCCTGATTCTTCCCAAGGCCAGTGAAGCTAGAACCAGAATCTAGATTTTCGGACTCTGAGTCTAAATTCTTCTATTGTGTCATCTTTATCCAGCTGCCCTCTTACACATGTAAACTTTTCCAATTCTCAATTGCTTTTCAGATTTAAAAGACTGAATAAAAGAACAAACTATGTCATTTTCAGTTGTGACTTAGAACTATTTTTTGAAAATCACAATTAAAAAATTACATGAATTTTGGGCAGATCACTTGAGGATTTCTAAAAGCTGAGGTAAATCTCAGAAGTCAAAAGTCCTTGAATATACTTAAATCTTCCACAATGGATAGCATGTTTTGGACCCAATAAAGAAAATTCAGACTGTTCAAAAAGGCTATGCACCAGTTTTAATAATTTCCTTTGTTACAGTAATGATTCCTATAGACTTTTTAAAAAATTTTATTGTTATTCATTTACAGTTGTATGCCTTTTGTCCCCATCTCTCCACCCTACCACGCCGAACCCACCTCCCTCCCCCACCACCACCTTCCCCCTTGATTTTGTCCATGCATCATTTATAGTAGTTCCTGTAATACCCTCTCCTTATTGACCCCTCCCCACTGCCCCCTGGCTATTGTTAGATTGTTCTTAACTTCAATGTCTCTGGTTATATTCTATTCGCTTTTTTCTCCTGTTGATTATGTTCCAGTTAAAGGTGAGATCATATGGTATTTGTACCTCACCGTCTGGCTTATTTCACTTAGCATAATGCTCTCCAGTTCCATCCATGCTGTTGCAAAGAGTATAAGCTCCTTCTTTCTCTCTGCTGCATAGAATTCCATTGTGTAAATGTACCACAGTTTTTGGATCCACTCATTTGCTGATGGGCACTTAGGTTGCTTCCAGTACTTGGCTATTGTAAATTGTGCTGCTATGAACATTGGGGTGCATAGGTTCTTTTGGATTGGTGTTTCAGGGTTCTTAGGATATAATCCCAGCAGCGGAATTGCCGGGTCAAAGGGCAGTACCATTTTTAGTTTTCTGAGGAAATTCCATACTGTTTTCCACAGTGCCCTCACCAGTCTGCATTCCCACCAACAGTGTACTAGGGTTCCCTTTTCTCTGCATCCTCTCCAACATTTGTTTGTGGATTTGATTATGTTGGCCACTCTGACTAGTGTGAGATGGTACCTCATTGTGGTTTTAATTTGCATCTCTCTGATGGCTAGTGATGCTGAGCATCTTTTCATATGTCTCTGGGCCCTCTGTATGTCTTCCTTGGAGAAGTGTCTGTTCAAGTCTTTTGCCCATTTTTTAATTGGGCTGTTTGTCTTCCTGGAGTGCAGTCATGTGAGTTCTTTATATATTTTGGAGATGAGGCCCTTGTCTGAGGTATCATTGGAAAATATGTTTTCCCATATAGTTGGTTCTCTTTTTATTTTAATGCTGTTTTCTTTAGCCTTGCAGAAGCTTTTTATTTTGATGAGGTCCAATTTGTTTATTCTTTCCTTTATGTCCCTTGCTTTGGGGATATGTCTGTGAGGATGTTGCTGTGTGGAATGTCTGAGATTTTCCTGCCAATGTTTTCCTCTAGGACTTTTATGGTGTTATGACTTATATTTAAGTATTCAATCCACCTTGAATTTATTTTTGTGTATGGCGTAAGTTGGTGTTGAGTTTCCTTTTTTTGCACTGAGCTGTCCAGATCTCCCAACACCATTTGTTGAAGAGGCTGTTTTTGCTCCATTTTGTGCTCCTGCCTCCTTTGTCAAATATTAATTGACCGTAAAGACGTGGGTTTATTTCAGGGTTCTCTGTTCTGTTCCATTGGTCTATGTGCCTGTTTTTATGTCAGTACCAGGCTGTTTTGATTACCGTGGCCTTGTAATACAGTTTGATATCAGGTATTGTGATCCCTCCTGCTTTGTTCTTCTTTCTCAAAATTGCTGCAGCTATTGGGGGTCGTTTATGGTTCCATATGAATTTCTAAAAAGTTTTTTCTATGTCAGTGAAATATGTCATGGGTACTTTAATAAGGATTGTACTGAATCTACAAATAACTTGGGGTAGTATGGCCATTTTGATGAAGTTAATTCTTCCAATCCCTGACCATGGTACATGCTTCCATTTGTTTGAATCTTCCTTGATTTCTTTCTTCAGCATTGTGTAGTTTTCTGAGTACAGGTCTTTTACACCCCTGGTTAGGTTTATTCCTAGGTACTTTATTTTTCTTGTTCCTATATTACATGGCATTTTTTTCCTGATTTCTGTTTCTGCAATTTTGTTGTTGGTATATAGGAATGCCTTTGATTTCTGAGTATTGACTTTGTATCCAGCTGTTTCGCCAAAATCATTTATTAGGTCAAATAGTTTTTTGGTGGAGTCTATAGGATTTTGTATGTACACTATCATGTCATCTGCAAAAAGTGACAGTTTCATTTCCTCCTCTCCAATTTGGATGCCTTTTATTTCTTTTTCTTGTTTGATTGCTGTGGCTAGGACTTCCAATACTATGTTGAATAGGAGTGGTGAGAGAGGGCATCCTTGTCTTGTTCCTGATCTTAGTGGGAAAGCTTTAAGATTTTGTCCATTGAGTATGATGTTGGTTGTAGGTCTCTCATATATGGCCTTTATTATGTTGAGGAATGCTCCCTCTATTCCCACTTTGCTGAGTGTTTTTATCAGAAATGGGTGCTGTATCATATCAAATGCTTTTTCTGCATCTATTGATATGATCATGTGATTTCTGTTTTTGCTGTTGTTTATGTGATATATTATGTTTATTGATTTGCGAATATTTGTCCTTGCATCCCTGGGATGAATCCCACTTGGTCATGGTGGATGATCTTTTTAATGTATTGCTGGATGCGGTTTGCCAATATGTTGTTGAGAATTTTAGCGTCTATATTCATCAGCGATATTGGCCTGAAGTTTTCTTTCTTTGTTGTGTCTTTATCTGGTTTTGGGAATAGGATCATGCTGGCTTCATAAAAAGAGTTTGGGAGTCTTCCATCATTTCGGATTTTTTTGAATAGTCTGTGAAGGATAGGGGTTAGCTCTTCCTTAAATGCGTTATAGAATTCTCTTGTGAAACCATCTGGTCCAGGGCTTTTGTGTGTTGGGAGTTTTTTGATTACTGCTTCAATTTTGTCTGCTGTTATTGGTCTGTTCAGGCTTTCTGCTTCTTCTTCATGAAACTTCTTCTTGAGTTTTGGAAGATTGTATTTTTCTAGAAATGTGTCCATTTCACCTAGGTTTTCAAATTTCTTGGCATACAGTTCTTCGTAGTAATTTCTTACAATACTTTGTATTTCTATGGTATCAGTTGTAATCTCTCCTCTTTCATTTCTAATTCTGTTTATTTGGATCCTCTCTCTTTTTCTTCTTGATGAGCCTACTTAAAGGCTTGTTGATTTTGTTTATCTTTTCAAAGAACCAGCTCCTGGATTCATTGATCCTTACAATTGTGCTTTTAGTCTCTATGTCATTTAGTTCTGCTCTGATCTTGGTTATTTCCTTCCTTCTGCTTACTCTGGGCTGTCTTTGTTGTTGTCCCTCCAGTTCTTGTAGGCATAGGATTAGGTTGTTTGTTTGAAATGTTTCTATCTTTTTAAGGTAGGTCTGTATTGCTATGAACTTACCTCTCAGGACTGTCTTTGCTGTGTCCCATAAGTTTTGGATTGTTGTGAGTTCATTTTCATTTGTTTCCAGAAAGTTTTTGATTTCTTCCCTAATCTCGTTCTTGACCCATTCATTGTTTAATAGCATGCTATTCAGTCTCCATGATTTTGAGTGTTTTGGGTTTTTTCCTTTGGGGTTGGTTTCTAGTTTCAGTCCCCTGTGGTCAGAGAAAATGCTTCATATGATTTCAATTTTCTTGAATTTGTTGAGGCCTGCTTTGTGTCCTATCATGTGGTCTATCTTTGAAAAAGTTCCATGGACACTTGAAAAGAATGTGTAGTTTGCTTCTTTGGTATGTAAAGCTCTCTATATATCAGTTAATTGCATTTCATCTAGGGTATTGTTAAGTGACACAATATCCTTCTTGATATTTTGTTTGGAAGACCTGTCCATTTTTGACAGTGGGGTGTTAAAGTCCCCTGCTATAATTGTGTTGCTGTCAATATCTTTCTTGAAGTCCTCCAAGATTTTCTTTATGTATTTGGGTGCTCCTATATTGGGTGCATATATATTTACAATGTTTATGTCTTCTTGGTGGATTCTTCCTGTGAGTATTATGAAGTGACCTTCTGGGTCTCTCTTTATGGCCCTTCTTTTGAAGTCTATTTTGTCTAATACGAGTATTGCTACCCCTGCTTTTTTTTCCTGTCCGTTTGCTTGGAAAATTTGTTTCCAGCCCTTCACTTTCAGTCTGTGTAGGTCTTTTGTCCTGAGGTGGATCTCTTGCAGGCAGCATATGTGTGGGCCATGTTTTCTTATCCATTCAGCTATTCTATGTCTTTTGAATGGAGCATTTAATCCATTTACGTTTAAGGTTATTATCGATAGGTAGTTATTCATTGCCATTTTTTCCTACCTGTTTTCTTTTTTCTTTCTCTTTTCCTTCCTTTCTTTAAAGCAGTCCCTTTAGCATCTCTTGCAGAGCTGGTTTGGTGGAGCTTTATTCTTTTAGACTTCTTTTGTCTGGGAAGCTTTTTATTTGGCGTTCTATCTTGATTGAGAGCTTTGCTGGGTAAAGTAGCCTTGGTTGCAGGCCTCTGGTTCTCATTACTTGGAATAGTTTTTGCCATTCTCTTCTGGCTTGGAGTGTTTCCATTGAGAAGTCAGTTGCTAACCTTATGGGGGCTCCCTTGTATGTTACTTCCTGTTTCTCCCTTGCTGCCTTTAAGATCCTCTCTGTCCTATGGACTTTTGTTGGAAAAAATTTACTTTGCTAAATAATTTACTAGGCTAAATCATTTTTCTTCCAGCTTTCATATTTTCTTGCACTCTGATTTAAGAATCAAATCTCTATCTGAATATAAAAAAGTGTGCAATGATAATAGCAAGAAATTATATTGTTTCAATAGAAAAATAAAGTTTATTAATCTTATTGATAATTTTAATAAATCTATCTTGCATCTGACCCACAAGCTATTGCATAGTGTTAGAGTAACTTTAACATGTGTATGTACTTAATAAATATTAAACATTGGTTGAATGAATGAATGACTAAATGACTACAGACTTTAAGGTTCTAGAAAGTAGATTTCTAAGGCCCCAGAGATGGGTGTCATGCAAGAACATCGTCAGATGTGGCTCTGGGGCCAGGCTTCCATTCTTATCCAATGTTCTTTCCTTTAATGAATAACTCTTTTTATTATTGTGGCAAAATATGCCTAACATAGTGTTTACCATTTTAACTATTTGTAAGTGTTCAGTTCAGTGGCATTAAATAGATATGTGCAAAGATCACCACTATATATCACCAGAACATTTTGTTCTTTTTCATACCATGGCAAAAATATCCTTAAGCCCTGGGTGGCATGGCTTAGTGGATTGAGTCCTGGCCTGCGAACCAAAGGGTCACTGGTTCAATCCCCAGTCAGGGCTCATGCCTGGGTTGTGGGCCAGGTCCCCAGTTGGGGGTGTTTGAGAGGCAACTGATGGATGTTTCTCTGGCACATCAATGTTTCTCTCCCTCTCTTTCTCCCGTCCTTCCCTTCTTTCTAAAAATAAGTAAAATCTTTTTTAAAATCCTCAAATATATAAGCTTAGTCATACGTACATAGTAACCTCGGAAACTAGAAGTGCTGGGCATTATGATGAAACAGTAAGTCTCTATTTTTCTTCCTTCCAGCCCCTGGAAATTAGTAGTCTATTTTCTGTGTCTACAATATGCCTCATAAAAGTGGGATGGTACAATATTTGGAATTTTCTATCTGGCTTATTTCACTTAGCATATTCAAATTTCATCCTTGTTGTAGTGTGCATCAGAATTTCATTTCTTTTTAGGGCTGTATGCCATTATATGTATATACCACATTTTGCTTATCCATTCATCCATCAATGCACATTAGGTGATTTCCACATTTTGACTATGTGAATATCTTGGTGAGCCTGTCTGTACATATATCTGTTTCATGCTTGCTTTCAATTCCTTTGGGTAGGTATCCAGAAAAAATTGTTGAATCATGTGGTAATTCCATTTAATTTTGTGAGGAATCATCATATCGTTTTTTATAGCAGTGTACCATTTTACATTCCCACAAGCAATGCACGAAGTTTTGCTCCCTTCTTCCTTCACCTTCTCATGCATTTGAAAACTAGTAAGGCTGTTACTGAACAGCAAGTGGGGTCCTGCCTGCTGCCCTCTAAGGAAAATTCTGGAGGCAAAACTTTGGTGATAATGGAAGAGAGTCGTTAGCCCTGGCTGGTGTAGTGCAATGAGTTGAGATCTGGCCTGCAATCCAAAAGGTTGCCTATTTGATTTCCACTCAGGGCATGTGCCTTGGTTGTGGGCTAGGTCCCAGTTGGGGGTGTCTGAGAAGTAACCAATGGATGTTTCTCTGGCACATTGATGTTTCTCTCCCTCTCTTTCTCCCTCCCTTCCCCTCTCTCTAAAAATAAATTTAAAAATTCTTTTTAAAAAGGAAAGGAGTCTTTATTCAAAAGCCATACAATTTTGGAATAACTGCTTTCCACATGCATCAATCACTTAAGGCTAAAAAAATCTAACTCCTGAGTCCCGCTATCATTCCCCCTGCTAGTTTTTAATTCTCTTATTTCTATAGGATTAGTTTACAAACTAAAACAACATAAGATACAAAAGCTGCTCAGTTTTGGAAGAATGGCAGGTTTCTGCCTCAGAGCCTATCCCCTCTAGGACATCCAAAGAAGAATAACCCTGCCACCCTATGCCAGGCCAGCCCTATCTTAGGCTGCACCCAGAATTTCTTCTCCCATCCAAAATTCATCCAAAATACCATCCTTTGGTAAACACAGGCAGCTGCAGGACAAACATCCAGGCATCCTTGAGGAATAAACAATTAAAACAAAGAGCCAATCTCTGACCTTCTTTTATTTTAAAACTTCTGGCCATAATTCCATGAGCTCTGGGCACTTTCAGCTTCTCAGCCAATCCCATCCTAGGCTGTTTATCATTGCCTCTGGCAACCTCCTCCTACGGCCCCTCCCTCCTCCTCCCCAGTAATCTGATCAGATCTGTGTCCAGACCACACCCATTTGGAATGGGAGATCTTGGAATCATTCTTAGAGGGACATTGAAACCAGAGGGAGTGCTTATTGAAAATAAAAAGACAAGTGCAGGTGAGGATATGGAGATATTGGGATAGTCACTCCCCCTGACTGCATTTTATAAGAGACTATTGCAGCAGACCAGAAGGAGATTGAAACTCAGAGAAATTTGCTTCCACTAGCCTGGAAAGAATTGAATAGCTGTATTGTGAACTGCTTTGGGGGGCCATGTAACAAGAGACTGCAAGAGGCCTTAAGAACTGAGAGTGGTTCCCAGCAAAAAAACAGGGACCTTGGTCATAGGCTACAAGGAACAGAGTTCTGTGAAAAAGTTGAATGAGCTTGCGAGAGGACCGAGAGTGCCATATAAGAACTGCAGCTGGGGCAGATATCATGACTGTGGCCTTGTGAGACCTGAGCAGAGGATGTGACTAAGCTTTGCCTGGACTCCTGACCCAAGGAAATTGTAACAAGTATGTGTTATTTCAAACCAATAAGTTTGTGGTAACTTGTTAATGCATAATAGAAAAGCATTACAGAGATTGTGCAGGTGAGAGTCAGATTCCAAGGAAGATCATCTGGTCTCTCTCACCTAATGGGAAGCCCTTGGACTCCATGGTCACAAGAGTTGTTTGAGGGAGTATTCTCATTCTCTTAAATCTCTCTAGTGGGCCAAAAGAGTTGATCGAACCCCAGTATTTTTTTTGACCCCACCACTTCCTGCCTTGATTAGGAGGAATCAGCATGCTAGACTATTTCCTCCAGTGCACCTAGAAGGGCACTCACCCGGAGTCATCTAACAAAAGGCTCGGTCACTTCTAGTTGTCAACTCAGAGACTATTTCCTCTTGGGAAATCCCAGAGCCAGAGCTCTATGTAAGTACTAAAGGACTCACTCCAGCTAACAACACTAAATAAGTGAGGCAGAAGCAACAAATCACTAACCATATAAGTAAAATCATTTGGTCAAAAGGAGAACACCAAGCTGACAATTAAGGACAAATGAACCTCTATAAAATAAGAAGCAGGAGAGAGTTTGGAGGAAAAATTCTAATTCATATTCACAATGAGGTTTGAAAGGATATTGCATCAATTAAAAAATGAAAACAAAGCCCAAACAGAGCCAGGCTTTTATGAAAAATAAACAACCTGAAAACAAGAAATAATTATTTGAAGAAAACTTAAACCACCATTGACAAAATAATCTAAATAATGACAATGAATAATAAACAATTAAAAAGATTGAATGATATGGACAGAGCAAACACACAAGAGTGAGAGAGATCATGAGAAAAGATATGTGTCTTGGAGAACAGATTTGGAAGTCTAGTTTAAAAATAACCAGAGTTCTAAATGCAAAAAAAGAAAACAATAAAGGACAGTTAAAGAAATAATGGAAGGTAATTCTACAGAGTTAGAGAAAAAATTTTGTCTCCAGATTAAGAAAGTTCAACAACTAAAGACATTATTTTTCAAAAGCCCACTTCTAAAATCAGCAACTGATGGCTGTGAGGTTTTATTATAATTACAAGTTAACAAGGAAAAGGATTATAACTCTGGATCCTAGATATTCAAAGAATCAGAATGTAACAATGTACCAATCAAACACACTTTTGGGATAATTACTTGTGAAAATAATTAGTTACTGTATTTTGCCATGTATAATGCACAGGAATTTTTTGCCCAAATTTTTGAGAGAAAAATAAGGATGCACATTATACATGGGTAGTACTAATTCCATATCTATTAAATGTTTTAAATTCTTGTGTTTATACTTATGTGTTAAAAGTGTAACTCTAGAAAGCAGTAACTATATCCATATGCAAAATAATACCCTGGAATATGATAATTGGTTTTATTTATAAATATAAATAATTAAAAAATGAATTAAAAAATTAAAATGAAAATTTTTTCCCCTGAAAGTTTGGGCCAAAAATGTGAGTGTGCATTATACATGGCAAAATATGAGTAAATAAAAATTGAATCAGAGTAAAAATCACAAGAAAGGAAAAGACACAATATATAAGAAAAGGCAGTAAACAGCAAAAATTCAACACAATTCAGAGTTAAATTGAAATAAATTTTGATAAATAATGTGTGATGCAGTTAAAAGTAATCCAGAAAAAAATCATATTGTCAGAAAATAATTATTAAAGCATATGGAAAATTGGACACATTATTGAGGAAAATGTGGGAAAGGAAAGAAGAAGGGAGAAGGGAAAAGTAAAAGCTTGCCAAAGATTCCAACCAAGATAGAAAAGAGAGACCATAGTTATAATGTAGATTCAGAATTCTATGTTAAAATATAACAATGACCAAAGAGAATTAAAATAATATGTAGACCTGACTAGTTAATAAGGAAAAAAAAAAGAACATATGATAATTGGTCTAATGGAAGATAAAGAAAGAGAGAAGGAAACAATAGTACAGGAGGGAGAATTTCTGCAAAGTTCCTCACACTAATCTGACTTCAACCCTACCCTTTCAAACTTCCTGTCCAGAGGAACTGGCTTTGCCAAATGTACTTATGGATAGAAGCACTGGGTGTTAAAAGAGGTGGACCCATGGTTGACTCCATCTCATCCATCTTTCTTTTTGTCCTGCCTTGTGTAGGTAAACTGACTCTGGGTAGGAGGCCGTGCCCACACTCTCTCTGCATGCACTACTGAGCATGCTCATCACTGTCTCAGGAGAGTCAAAAGCAAGCAGGAATCCCACCATTCAGATCTGGGCATGAGGGGAGTGGGTGTACTTTCTGTACCTCATGTCCAAACTGTGTTCTGGATATAATTTTTCCAGAGCTTTGTATTTAGGTCCATGTGTAGCTAGTAGTAAAGTGGACACTGTTTTCTGTTTGCCTGCGGCACACAGCCCATGGGAAGATGGACTGGTTGGCTGGATCAGATGATACATTTGGGGTTCTTTTATCATAATAACATAATGGTTAGACTGATAAAATTTAAAACATGTCTTCACAAGAATGGTTTCAGCAGCAGAATCAACACCAGCAGAAAGTGCACATGCCTTGGCTGTGTCACAACATAGTAGGTGGTGCAATAAGTGTTTTTGGGAGGAGGGAGAGCAATTGAAATGATCACAAAATTTAAAAAGGGTACACACTCTGATCCAAAAATTTCTCTTTCTTAATTTACCTTTGAGGGAATACTTGGTCCTGGGCATACAAACATTCAAAATGTTCACCACAGCATTTCTGCAATAGGGAAGCGTCACTGGGTCAATGCTAAGACTTCATGAAAAGTGGACACGTTACAAAACCAAAGTGGGGATTTGGCTGCCTGCTGTCACCAATAGGCAAATTCTAGACACAGAGGCTGGTGAGAGAGGAAAGAGGTTTTAAACAAATGCTACAGGATCTGGGAGAATGGTTGACTCTTTCTTGTCTCAAAGCCCATCCACTCTGGAAAACCCAAGGAAAGCCCAGTTGTCCTCAGCCAGACCAAAATCAAAGACAGTGTCCAGAGTTCCTTGTCCCATTTACAGTACCCTTTTGGGAAACACAGACAACTGCTGAGTGGCCATCCAGGCAACTCAACTTGCTTCCAGACTCTGTCCAGCTTCATTCACTAGGGCCAAAAGGTCCCCAGAGCACACTGGCCAGAGTGTTCATAGAGTAGGTAAGGGCATATCCCTTCCTTCCATGGGGTTTATATTAGTTTCTGGTGCTCGGTGAACCAGGTGCTTTCTAAAAATGCACAATTAAGTCCCCAAACTTCTGGGCACTGCTGAAGGGTCATCCAGTCTTAGCAGCATTATACAGGTATTTTCCTAGTTGATTTGTACAGAATAGATACTCCATTTTTCACCATTTTTATGAACTGCAAGAATAATAAGCCCATACGTTCATTCTAGTTATTTAGTAATGTTTAAATTCCCCATGTTACAGACATTATTTATTGTCATCTGAAAATCAATATAGCCATATATATCTGTAAAACTAAATACATATTTAGAACAAAAAGAACATATGATAATTGGTCTAATGGAGGAATGGAATTGGTCTAAACGAGAATTTATTGCTTCCAAAAGATTTGTAAAGCTTTATAAGTATAATCACGAAACATTTAATAAAGTACTAAAAGCTAAGTAGAGACAGATGCTACAACCATTTTATAAGTGGAAAAGTGAAGTAGCGTGAGCTATGCACATGCCAGCAAAATTGAAGAGTCAGGAGTAGATGTAAATTTTTCTATTCCTTTTAAACATCCAAAAGTCATTTCTCTCCTCTTGAAACCATTCTGGTCAAAATTCTCAATAGTTCTATCTTTTGGTCTGCCAGTAACTATAACAAAATAATTACTATACATGTACGTAATTATTTCAACTTGTAAGCAAAGTTGCCTTATGTCTATATTTATACTATTTTTAAACCTACAGCAATGCTTGAAATCAAAGGTTTTGTCCAAGATCATAAGCTGGACTGTTTTTATTTAGAATATATATTTTTAAAATAAAAATAAGCAATTGTAGAAATATAGACATAAAGGTAGTAACAATGACCATTTTTAAAAATTAGCCTGAGAAAGCCAGCCTTGCATTAGCCCTCCAGCATTTTAGTAACTGTTTGCGACCTCTCTGGCCAGTTAGGTTTCTGTGACTGTGCTGGCATTGGTAGAACCGCCCTCTTCTGATCTGCTTTTCCAATCATCTACAGACCCAGCATGGTTAGTAACGGGCAGGTTTTGTCCTGACACTCCCAATAGTCACTCCTACTTCAGGCCCCTGACTCAGGCTTTGCCCTGGTTCTTTTTTCACCAGGCAAGTTTTTTCTCTATATATGGTAATCATGCTTACACAGATCAGCATTTTGCTTCCCTAGGAAAACTGGAAAGTGAAATCACATGAACAAAACTTTAGAATATTGTTGGCCACGGTAGCTTCTGGGCTAGTTTAAAGTGAGAGTCAATTATGAAAGCAGTTATGTCTTCATAGAGTGATCTTACTCATCACTGCCAACTTGAAGCAGTATGTTTTGCAGAGCAGTCTGCAGCTTGCTCCACTGTATGGCCGAAAGTCACTTGCTGTCACTTGTGTCCAGTGCCTGGTTCCCAGGGGAAGTCAGTCAGTGCAACGTGCTTTACACACTCTATGTGGCCTGTTAGGGTTCCTTTAATAGGGCCAAACACTGTCTGCCTTCATATAATAATGTCAGTCCACTTTAACTATATATGGTAGAGTACAGCAAAAAGGAAATTCAAGGGAGAAGAGTAAGCACATATAAGCCCTATTGTGTGAGGTATAACTCGAAATAAGCTATAAGTTGTTTACTAGTAAAGTGAGTCATGAAAAAGCCCAGGTTATTCAGAATGACCAGAGATTTAAGGGAAATGTGCATAAATAAGGTCGTTTCAATAGGATCTTATCAGCTCTAAAGAGCTGTCTTTTCTTTGTATTTCCTTTGAAGAAACATCTTCAAACTAGATATCTAGAAATACTAGACTTCATCAAGGAAATTATAAACAGAATTTTCACCCCAATTTCTTATTCAAATAAGATATTTACTTTATCTTCTAGCTATAATTAGAAAATATGTAGGAGAATGTTGAATGTTGTTATTATATGAAAAAATATACAGAAGTCTCACCAGCTCTAGTAGCTTTAAATTCCTCTGCGGTAGATGTAAGAGCCTTTTCACAATGTAGGGGGACTGTTCCCAGCAGAGTACGTCACACAAAACAGACACTCAAAGAATGTTGAGGAAACCATTTTTACTTCACTTTTCAAAGCAATTCAATATTAGAGTCAGGTTTGAAGTCCACTGTCAGCTTCTTTTTATTAAGTTCACTTAAGTACAGTGTTATTTAGAAACAGAAGGATAAACTAGATAATCTCCTTAAAGTAACTTTTGGTAACCTTTCTCAGCCCTGGGGTACCAGGACAATTTTGAAAGGGTGGCACAGGCTCTTTCTTGGGTGATGACGCTGTATGGCTTTGGGGAATAATCCCATTGCTGTTCATCCAGATATCTTCCATTTATATATTCCCATTGTGCTCTCCCGACCTCACTTTCTCCAACTCTGCCCTGCAAAATGAATGAGTGAATGAATAAATAAATAATGCATTATAATCACTACAGTCTCACTTTATAATGTCATTCATTACCACCTTCATTATTATTTTTTCCCTACACCATTTCTTTCCTGAGCCAAATGAAACAAAGTCAATCAAAAAACAACAAAAAGAAGCAAAATATTTATACTCAGGTCTCAGTAGACTGAAAATCCTGTTTTTATCAAAATGCAGATAACTGTTAGGGATACATTTTTTTTTTTTTTTTTAAGGAGGTTAGAAGACAAATGTGTGAGCCAGAGTATTTAGTTTTCCACACTGGCTCTCTCTTTTGAATGGGGGAGAGGAAAAAGTAGTTATTGTCTGCCATCTAGTGTAGTATGTTGGAATTGCATGTTGCCATTAAGATCTGGAAGCTAAAATTCATAGCAAAGTATACAGGTATAAATAGGGATGATGGGTTCAACAAACAATTCTACTTTATGCTTCAGAGATCCACAAAAACAACCAAAAGAACACAATGCTGAACATTTATGACAAAACCAGACAGCAGGAGTTGGTGTTAAATCAAGATGGGAAGAATCAAGAAACCATACTTACAGAACTGTGTAATGAATAGTGGTGCATGGCAAGGAAATACATTCATAACTAATGAATCAATTTCATTCAGAATACTCTGTGGAGCAATGTTTTAAATGACCCCCACTAAAGCCAAGCAAAAAAAAATAGTATCAGCGTTTGCCATCATTCAGACAGCAGACATTCAGCAGTCACTCAGGCTCAAAACCTTGAATGGACTTTAATATATCTCTATTTCTTCCTTATTTTTTTTCTCTATCATGTATATTTTTCTCTGTTATATTTCCATTCTTTATCACCACTACTAAGAATGGGTAATTAATGCTTTTCAATATTACTTTCCATCTTCTTACCTCTGACCAGTTTACATACTATTTACCAGAGTAATCTTCCTTAAACACAGGGTCACTCTTGCTTGAAACTTCTGAAACCCCATTTCTCTCTCTTCCTAAAACCCTCGTCTATCTGGCTTTTTTGTTGCTATAATCTGATCTCATTGTCCTATACAATTTTATTCCCTACTCATCTCAAACTGTTTGCCAGTCACTTCATAGCCCCTTGAGTAACCCTGACCTCCCCTGAAGCCTTCATTAACGTAGTTCCTCCAACAGCAACTCCTGTCCTTGCCTCCTTTGCCCAGCCCAATTGTATTCAGCTTTCTGGATACAGCCCAGTGGGTGGCCCTCCCTGGACACCCTCCCTTGACTGTGAAGTTTTAGAGGAATTATAGGTTATATTCATACCTGAGTACTTGTGCAAATACTGTCCAGTGATTTACTATTATTTCACAGATTTTAGTCCCATCTCCTCCAAAATGTATTGTGAAATACTCCAGGCCAGAAACTATTTCTTAACCCTTTCCAAGGGCATCTTCGGGTCTACACCTTTGAAAGCACTAGGAATCATAGGTACTTGTTGCTTGGTTTTCTTTATCCGCAGCACAATTCTGCAAGGAAGATGCAGTTGGCTCTTTTGATGAATGAGGATGCTGAGGCCCAGAGCATTTGCAAATTTACTTTTGTCAACAACAGTGTCAGGACAGAAGCTGGTCTGGGGCTCCTCTCTGCACACCCTGCTGCCATCAGACTGGTTCTGATAGCTGAAGCCATGCACTACCTCCTTCTTTATTTTTAGGTAGATAACTTCATTTCCTTAGGTAACCGACACGGGCTCATATTGTAGGAAGCAGCCAGGCAACAGATGGCAATCAGGGCGTGCGGTTATTCCTCCTGTGTGGCAATTTTAGTTCTTGCTGGGTGGTTGTGCCACATTTTCAGCTCACACCCATTTGTCCTGTTTGAAAACCACAAAATAGTTCTCTGGCAAATAGAACTTTCTTCACCACAGCCTCTGATTAAGCAACTAATGTGGCTCATTTAAACCTTTAAACAACTGTGAATGGGATCGTCCCCTCCCTTTTCTCACCTGCTAAAATGTATCCTGGGGCTAACAAGCTCACACTATGTGTTGAGCAATTAAAATTAACTACTACTACCAGGCTGTTCTCACCAGAGTCCTTAGGGAGACAGGGAGGATTTCTAGGTAGTTCCAACTCTGGCCACAGGATGGATTCATTTCCCATCCTGGGTGTATCTCCCATGACTCCCAGCCCCAGCAGCAGGGTGACTTTGGCCTCATTCATTCACATGGACTTAGCCTGTGGAACCCTCCACTGATGTTCTGGTTCTCCTGAGCCTGGCTCAGGCCCTGGGCCCTGGGGAGCAAAATGAAAATGTCACATCTACGTGCAGTTAGGCAGTTCAGAAGGATGTCATTGTTGAATTTTGTCCTGTTAACTACCTGGAACAATTGTTTAACAAGGTTATTAAGCAATTCTACTAATTTAGAATTATGTATATTAATTGAACAAAAAGTAGTAGAGAGAGGCTTAGAATGTTTAAAAAAATGTAAATACACAGTTACAACAAGAGACTTATATAATTGCATGTGTAATGAAATTATCAGAACTTATCTAAGAGTATCATGCAGTGCAATAATATTTTTTAGAGAAAATTATACACATAAAGAAGATTAGTTCCAGCCAAGCTATAAAAAGTTTCATAACAGTAGCAGGAAATTTTAAACTAAGCATTAGAACCGAAACTTTCGCTTATGCAAAATAAGTCCTAAAGATCTACTCTACAACACAGAGCCTAGAGTTAACAGTACCGTATTGTATGCTTAAAATTTTGTTAAGAAGTTAAATCTTATAACTCCTCTTATCACCAAATAAATAAATAAGGTAAGAGAAAACTTTTGGAGGTGATGGATATCTTTATGGCATAATTGTGGTGATGTTTTATGGGTGTGCACTTATCCCCAAACTTATCAAGTTAGACTTATTAAATATGTACAACTTTTTATATGTCGATTACACCTCAATAAAGTGTTCTTTTTAATGAATCATATCCAACTAGGAATGACTATATAATGTACGAGATGCAGAGCACTCACGAAGAGCACAGAATTATTATCACATGAACTGATCAAAGAGAAATGATATCACCTTTACAGCAAGCAAAACATAATCACAAACTACATATCCTTCCATCTTCCCAGCAGTCCCAAGGGAAGACAGACCAGATATCCTGATCCCTGCTTTGCTTGACTTAGAAAATCAAACAGCTTCCAACTCTTACATGCTTCATACTGTGGTGTGGTGGTGGAGGGGGAGAAGGGGCTATGACCTGAAGCCAAACCTTAGGACTTCACATCCATTAACTACCCATACAGCAGTGTCTTAAGATGCAAACTCCATCAAAATATGATATCGACTACTCAACCCTTGACATGTGTTTGCATAAAATGTCATTTTTCTAGTCTTATGGAAATGCGGATGTTCCCTGGGCAAATTTCTGATGTGGCACGTTGGGAAAAATCCCTAAAACATGTCTTGTACTGTAAATTTCATTGTGTGTGAGTCACCTACATTCTATGAAACTTCCTATCACTTCACACAAAGCTTAGGTAGTAAGGAAATCAGAGGACTGAAGTCACGTCCATGGTTTCTGACTCTGTTATCGGCCAACCCCATCTGCAAAATTGCTTGCTATGATAGTAAGTAGCTCAGAATTTTAAATGGCCTGGAATATCTAGCCAGTCATTCTTGGACACAGTCATAACAAAACAATATAATTTGAAGGGGGGAGAAACACTGGAGGCTATTCCTTATCTTTGATTCTTCTCAAATTTATCAGAAACTGTATTCCTTAAGTGCTGGATACAACCACATCTTTTCCATTTAATGTGACAGGCACTGATAGATGGTGTTGGGATCCCATGACATGTTGGAACATCATATTTCCTGCTGACAAAATCCTGGGTATGTTTGTGGGACCAAGCCTACTTGGTAGAAAATACTATGTCGACTTTTCATGTTCAAGGCTCTGGTTTCGGATTTCTTGAGTGCCTAGGGAAGGTTGTTGCCATTGGAAGTGAGAGCTCGATTGATTAGAACAGAGATGTGCCCTTGGAAAGATTGAATTGCTGGCTTTAAAGAATCAAATTCAATGCTCAGGAATGAGGCTGCCCTTATAAATTTCCCCCCAGGTAGTTGTGATTCTTTTCTCATGCCTTGAAATACCGAATTGTGGAGATCATTCTGTGTGAGTAGTCTTGTGTAAATTGTCTCTCAGGTCTAGGTCTAGATATTATAATCTATTAATAGAAATATGGAAAAATCCACAAAGTACAGGCAAAAAATAAATAGTTTCTCACTTCTGATAACCTCTGTAGGAGGGTGCTATTAGTGGGAGTGGACATTTGGTTAGAAAAGTTAAAAACTGAAGAGCTCTTAGTAAAACTTTGCAGACTGGGCTGCCGTGCCCCTGGACACCATGCCTCTGCCTCTCACTGCAATGTGACTTCAGTCTGATTTAACTCACTTCCCCTGTGTGTGAGCGGCGTGCCACAAGTCGTGCACATTCTCCAGCCCTCTCTTGAAGCAGGCATCAGGCTGCTGGTCTGGACGATTTCTTTATAGTTCAGATGGTGGTCTTTGTGTTCAAGTCCCTTCTAAGTCAAGCCTTAAGTGGCTCCAAAGGTAAATTGAAACCTTATTCCCAATGGGACACAGAAGCAAACAGGATACTCTGAGATATTCTAGGCAGGGAATGAATTGAGTCAAACCACCTTTCTTTCCCAATCCATGATAAACTGGCACTTGTATAGCAGGGCCAAGTAATTGGAAGGGTGGTTTTGCATTTTTGAAATTACTTAATTTATATGGTTTTTACCAGATAGAATATGCACACAAACACAATTCAGAAAGGTACATGTCTTCATCCCTCAGAGGCCCAATTTCTCTCTCTGGTGATATCTGTTTTTAACCATTTCTTTGTCTTTCTAGAGGTGGTATATACCTACACTGATATATGCACATAGAGATTCCCAAGTTATATGTGTATATGATTTTTATACTAATACTTCTGTACTTTATTTTTAAACCTAACAATATGATTTTGAAGGTGCTTCATTCTTTTTGACTGCTGTATAGTATCCTTTTTATGGCTGTGTTATAATTTATTCAGTTAGTTGCTATAAATAAAACTTAATTATTCTAAGGCTTTTGATATTATAAACAACTGCATTGGACATCTTTGTATACACATAATTCACACATATATGAATATATTTGTAGGATAAATTTCTTGAAGCACATATGGTAGATTCTACTTTCTACATAATAATGATGTAGTTCTGATTTTCATTGATGCTTTAATTTCTATCTTTCACCATGTGATCTGTTTTCTTTGTTGGTTTGTTTGTTTTTTGCCTTTTTTTCTGATAATGTGAAAGATTTTAATTCTTTTTGTAGTGGTTTGTTTTCATAAGAATATAGTATACTTTATATACAAGACCTCCACTTCTTTGATTAGCATTCTTTGACTCCTTACTACATTAGTGTTGAAATCAGTAATTTCCATTTCCTCTCCCTAGTGTTCTTTCTACTAGCTGCTTTTGTTTGATTTTTGTTATTTTTCTTAAGGCTTGAGTTAATAAATGTAAATAAACATATTAACTAGTTTTTGAGTTGTGATGCCTGACTATGAAAGATAAGACTATGAACTCTCTTAACCTATATTATCTTCTTTGTGTGCTCTTTTACCTCTGAATTTTGTTCCTATTGTTAAAAAACCTTTCCTTATCTTTGATATTCAGTAGCTTTCCTAGGATCTGTCTCACTGTTGATAATTAGATGTCAGTGTATTTTCTTAGAATAAGATGTACCATTAAAATTTAGATTCAAGTCTCCTATTAATTCTGGATCTCAGTAATATGTCTTCTAAATTTTTCTCTCTAGCCCTGGCTGGTGTAGCTCAGTGGATTGAGTGCAGGCCTGCAAACCAAAGGGTTGCCGGTTCAATTCCCAATCAGGGCACATGCCTGGGTTGTGGACCAGGTTCCCAGTTGGGGACATATGAGGAGCAACCACACATTGATGCTTCTCTCCCTCTCTTTCTTCTTCCCTTCCCCTCTCTCTAAAAAAATAAATAAATAAAATCTTTAAAAAATAAGAAAAGAATTCTTAAAAAAAAATAAATAAATTTATCTCTCTAATCCTTTCCAATCATTGTTTACATCCATTTCCCTTTCTCACTTTCTCACTCTTGTCCACATTTCTTAATGTGTTCTCAGCGATGTCTAGGCTCCTTTGTGCTGCTTCCAAAGTCACCTTCATACTTCTGTGAGGGTTTATTTCATCTCCTATTATTTCACTTTATCTTCCCTGTGCCCTTATAACCCAATTTTAAACTCTTGTTTTATATATCAATAGCTTCATCTCCATGCAAATTTATGGTGATGCACTTGAATTCTTGCCTGGTTTCTGGTGTTATGTTTCTGGTGATACTTTTTAATTTGTTCCCACCCCCCACTCCCTGTTTCTTTCTGTCTTTTCTCCTGTAATATCTTTGCATACTACATCCTGTGATGAGTCCATCTGGCCATCACTAATCCTCATTAAGGTGGGTGTCTGAGACCAGAAATTACAGGTAGTGCCTGTGAGGCAGCACTTTGTAGGTCATTGAGAAGTTCCTCCTAACAGTCACATAAGAGTGAGCCCTTTCTGCCTTCCTCTCCTTGCTCGACAGAGATTGGCAGCCGCAACACTGTTTGCCACACCCAATTCCTTGCCTCCACCTTACCTCAAGGGTAAATGAGATAATTGTGATTCATCACCCAGCTCTGCTTATCATATTTCTGGAGGACACAGGAGAGGGCAGCTACATCTTTAAATGCTGGAAGTCAATTGGTACATTTTTATTGAGCTTTGATGACAGATTAAAGAGCAATGGTCCTGAAGCAAAATGAGTCACCACTTACTAGCTATGAAACTTTGGGCAACTCTTCAAAGATTTCTGAAACTATATTTTGTCATCAGTTAAATAGAGATAATAGTACAGCCTGTGTAGCCTGACTCATGCCTCATGAGAAGAGGGGTTCTTTGGAAAAGATAATACTGCTGAGAAAAACAGAAGGCAGCAGGAAAAGGGGAAGATCAACCATGGGATGGAGTGGCTCCACAAAAGAAGCCCCAGGCTGAGCCCCTGAAACACAGGCGCTGAGCAGGGCTGCTGAGATAGGACACTGTGGGTGTCATCACAGCCAGGGCAGCCAGGAGTCAGAGTTGGCTCATGGAGTTGCTGTGCAGAATAATGGCCAAAGGGATGTGAAAATACTTTAAATTTAATTTACTATATAAATGTTAGGTGGCTTTATTGTTAATAATAATCCTTAAAAACCAAAATCATCAACTCTTAGTGCCCATCTTAGCATTGGTTTAAAACTCTGTGGGGCTCAGAACAAAGGAGGTTCCAGAATGCATTTCACTCACTTTGGGACTTCCTTTGATTTTCAAGAGGGCATTTCAAATTTTAAAAGCATCTGTTCTTCCAAGGACTCATAATTTTTAAATAGCTCCAAATAAATCCCCATAGTTTTTATTATACACTGTTAGTACTCTTTCTTCTTCTGTTATTACAGCTTTAAAATGAGCTCTCAATTATTTGTAGAAAACTTTTAAGGTCCAAAAATAAATTCCCTTAGAACTCATCAACACAAATCCCAAAACTCATCATGGGGAACACTCTAAAAATCAAGGAGAATATGCTGTGTCTGTGCCCTGGAGCAGAGTTCTCGCAGCGCCCCTCTGATGAGATTTTGAGTCTCATTCTAATTAATGAGTGTTTGCCACCAAACCAACTGATGCAAGTTTCTTACAGTTGCAGAACCCTTTCATTCTGGAAAAATTGCCTTTCTTATTTTTGACAATCAAAAAAAATATTGACAAAAAATATTAACTATCCATCAGTATATGCTTCCTTATCCCAGATATTTCAAATATAGATCAAGCAAATATGTCCCTTACAATTCACAGGATGTCTCACTAGAATGACTCCCTATTGAAGATCAATATTTGTGGATTACAACAATAAATATCGTTCTTCAATACTTGGTAGCTTACTGGCATAATAAGTTTATTTCTCACTCTATTCTAGTTGGCAGGTGGCCTCCCATGCAGTGATTCTGGGACTTGTGATCCTTCCGTCTAGTGGCTTGCCATCTTGTGGAGTCTCAGAGTTTTCCACTGGAAGTTTCTGGAAGTGACACCTATTGTATTTGCCCACATTTCACTGGCCAGAACTCAGTCACGTGGCTGCTATAACTGTGTGGGAAGCTATGAAATGTAGGAAAATGAATGGGATTGAAGCACATGCTACTAGGATCTTCTATTGATAACAATCAAGATATGTTTGCATACGTGTTGAAAAATGCAGTTATTAAGTCTAGGGGCTTCTCTGCTCATAGCCTAAAGATGTTTCTGAGTGCTTGGTATCTGATACAGAGCTCTTAACACTTCAATTCCATCCTACCTTTCTGGTTTCACCTTTTGCTGCTCACAGCCCAACTGCTCCCCAACCCCCAACCCCATATACTTGACACTGGCCAGATCAGACTAAGGGCTATTTTTCAAATGTGTCACATACCTTCACACCTTTGGGCCTTTGCCCAAAAGTATTCCTATCTGAAACACCTGCTCCTCCCTTCCACCACCAAAGCTAATTCAGATATCTCTTTTCTATAACACCTTCCTTGAATTCCTTTCCCCCAGGCCCAATTAATTATTGCCTTCCTATGCTCCCACAATATTCTATATATTATTTTATTGTTACTATGTTGCATCTTTCTCATTTGTTTATCTACATGTCTCTCCCTTTGTACTGTAAAATGTGGGAAAAACAACTGAGATACACACCCAGGAGTCCTGAAGTGGATCAGTGTCTAAGTGAAGACTCTCTTAGCAAGCATAAATCAAGAATCAAACAGAAAATCAGAATGCAGTAAAAAGACTGACTTTTATTTAAGAAAAGCTGTCCTATTTGGAAATGTTCTGGATGCATCATTTATTCCTGGAGGAATATAAAAGCTAAAAGAAAGCATAAGTAATACATTTCTGAGGACAAGGTAGTCATGATAATGTGTTCTTTGCATTATTTGCCACAGCGCTGGTTCCGTGAGCATCTCTGATGACATACAATACCTACAAATTTACCTGGAGCATGCTTAAAGTCTTGGAGAAATGCAGAAAAGAAATAAGCTTACATTAACATTTCATTTCATTTCACTTAATACATGCTCTTGGCAAAGGGTGCCCTTCCATGGGGGGATGTGCAAGGCTCTCAGTTGAGCCCTGCTGAAGCTCACTATGAATCTTTCCCTCCTAATAAATGAGCCTGAAATTCCATCTGAACAAAGTCAACACAGACAGCTGTAGTTCAAAAGCAAATTTTCTCTTACCGTAATGGATTGCAAAAAAAAAAGCATTGGCTGGGCTCCTTCCTCTTGGCCATTTATGACTCTAAACTTCGTACAATAACTTTCAAGGTAAAACGAATTCACCTTTTGTGGAGGGGCTCTGCCCACAGAGCCCCTCTGTCCACCACGGATGAGAATAAGTCTACCAAGACATGATCTGCTTGGGGAGGAAAGGTGGCCGATCTCTCATAGGAGAAGGACCGGGAGCCTTTTCCTCAATGGGCTTTTATTGGGTTCAATTTGCACAGGAATACAGGTAAAGCTCACCAATCATTGTCAGGCAGTAAGGATCAAACAATAGAAAACATACAAAGGACTACGAGGGCTTATTCTGAGTCAGGGTCAATTAGCTAAGGGGCTATAAAACTTTGGGGAGCACTCTCATTTCATGCTTGGTCCCTCATCAGAAAACTGAGGACACTATTAGCAAAGCAGGTTTCACAGGATTTTATGCATTCTTTCTTAGGCCTGATTGCACCCTTTCCAGCACAGGACTGCACCACCCTCTGTCACTGTTTCAGGCTTAAGTCAGGCAGGGGAAGTAAGACAGCCAAGAGATTAGGAGACTTCTGGCAGACAGAATGAGGAGGCAGACTATGTCAAAGCCGAGGGGCAAGGGTCCATCACCCCCTTTTCTATAGCCCCCCAAGTCCTTCCCTGAGAACCCCTTTGTGACCATGCCTGTCTTAGGTCATCCCTCCTTTGAGGGATCTTACCCATCATTGGCTAACTGGTCATCCTCTCTGGGCCAAGCAGGGTGAAGTAAAAGGGGGCAGAGGCGGCATCCCTGCCAGGAAGATAACCTTTGTCTCCTTAGTGGCTTAGGGTCCCAAGGTCTGTCACTCATCCTTAGCCATGGGGGGTTACAGCTTCGGAAACCAGGCAGGGCAGTTCCCGACAACCTTTTATTCAGATTTTTTATTTGTTGCACTCCTCATTTCATGTGGTTGTGCTTACACAAGCTCACGATCTATCTCATCTCTCTCCTGGCTCTGATTCCTTAATTCCTCAGGCCAGAACTTCTAAGACAAACTTTCCTAGTACTCAGTGACATGGCCATTGCTACCGGAACTGTGAAAAATAAACCCTGTTCTGCTGCTTCAATCTTTAACAAGTAAGAGGTGAGGTTATTTTCTGCTTGGACAGTGGATCCAAACTGTGAATGATTGGCACTACGCTGAAATGCAGAAAAAACAGGTGTTAAAGTGACTTCTCCCATCCTATTAAATATCTTTTCATGCAGTGATTCACGGACATGTTTCCACTCTTATGACTGAACAGGCAACCCTCTAATTTGTCCACTACGTCCATTTTTTTCCATCCCCTGGTAACAGTTTCTCTTCAATTTCTTCCAAGACTGTCTATTGTCTTCCTAAGGTTCTGCCCAAAGTGAGTGTTACAGGGATGCTTTCATGAAATTAAACTGCAAAAAGCGACAGGCACGTAATTTAACAGGACTATCAGGCAATGGAGTGATGGGGTTCCTCCTACTGCTTTTCATGTGATTTCTGACACTAAAGTTCATAAAATTTCAAGCTTCGGAAATTGACTCCTTGACAAAAATGGAGGCAAAACAGAGGGGTATTTAGAAAGAGAAAGAATCCTAAAAGGAAGGTTTTGAACAATAGAAATAAAGAATCAATTAAATTTCAAGTGTAATATAATAACACGAAGATATCAAAACCACAGAATATACTTATACCTGAGCAGGCTAGTTGTTTGCTAACCCTAGCACAAACATCAGTGTTAAGACAACTTCAGCTTTAAGCACAAAACTGGGTAAATGAGGACAGCTGTTCAGAATGGAAAGAAAGGTAGATATTAGAGAGATCTAGGTACTGATTCCATCTTTAACATTGAACGTTTCCTGACTTTGAACAAATTACTGCATTTCTTGAGACCTCAGCTTCTTCATCTGCAAATTGAGAAAATTGAATTGGATGACCTTCAAGGTCACTTCTGGTTCTAATGGAGTTCATTGTGTTCCATTTTGTAGTCTGTATATCATATCATCGGGAAAATCAATTCCAGAGGATACCCCCAACTTATATCACTAGAAAATGGCAACAACTGAAACAGATATCTTGTTGGTTTGTCTTAATATCTTCAATTCTGAAAGAGTCTGTGGAAATGTGTGTGTATGTATCTGTCCAGGGGTCTATGTTGGTGCCGCAGGGGTGTCCAACCTGTGGCCCATGGGCCACATGTAGCCCAGGATGACTGTGAATGCGGCCCAACACAAAACTGTAAATGTACTTAAAACATTATGAGATTTTTGTATGTGTGTGTGTGTGATTACATGTTACAATGTATTTAATGTGTGGCCCAAGACAACACTTCTTTCTCCAGTGTGGCCCAGAGACACCAAAATGTTGGACACCCCTGGGAATATTATATTCAGATTGGAAAGCCTTAATGCAACCAAGTAATTCCACTGTACTTAAGAGACTAAAAACCAGAGGATCAGCCATAGAGAAACATAGTACTTTTCTTCCTAGCCTTAATTCTTTGTTTTCTTCAAACTACCCCCTCAAACCTCCCCCCCACTTGATTGTTGGGATGGGGCTGGAAACTCCTGCAGACCAGGGCACTGATGTGCAATAAGCCTGTAGCACCCAGGCTCCTTGATGTCTGTGAGGATGATGTGGTCTTCCCCAGAGGGTAGTGACAGTGGACAGGAGAATGGGGAATGTGCCATACTGCAGAGGAGGCTAGCCTGGAGCAGGAGCAGCTAATAATGGCACCAAAACTGTGGGGTAGCAATTCTGAATTCTCAAGCCATTAGATATTTTGTAGCTTCAGAAGTACCCCAAGCAAAATTCTCAATGCTGACTCTTCATTCTAGGGTTTAGGAGTATTTAGGTATTTGCATTCTAAATTGCATTGGGCAAAATTAGTTTTTCTTTGAATATATGATTTTTGCAAAGATTACTTTTCCTTAGCCTGGTTATCTGAACTTAGATATGCTATAGATTCTCCTATATGCATGTTTTAACTAACAGATATTTCCCTTTGGTCTTTCTTTTATTAAAAAAATAAAGAAATAAATAAAAAAACAATTTGAAAATGAAATTTAAAAAATTCCATGGTGCACATCCAACATGACACCTTGCATCACTTTTTTCTATACGACTAGACTAGGACAGGTGTTTACTGACTACTGGCTGATTTTTACATGTGTGCCCAGAAGAAGACGCATACAGAATGAGAAGCAGGGTCTAGTGTGCTGCTCAGCTGGTGCTGTGCTGGCAAATGAGAGCTGCCCGGTGAACTGGTAATGTGCTTACCACAAGTCTATGAGTTTGAGGTGCTGAGGTTCCTGGAAGCAAACCCAGCCTAAGAAAAGAAGCAACCCAGTAATAAGCCTTACTTACCAGTTGGGTGAAGAGATTCCAAATCTACCACTCAGCTTTCTCTCTTTTTTTTCTGGCAGCTTTTCAATAAACTTATATCCCAGGAAAAGGTTTCTCTAAGTAAGGATTGTTTTCCTAGAAACTCTCATAAGACATTGTAGGCACAAGTAATGGGCCCCAGGGGCCCCAGTGCAATGAGATGGTGATCAGTGGATAGGACAGCCTAACGTCATGGCAGGAAGTGTCTCAGCAGATGTGACAAGGTTGACAACACTGAGACCAGGGGCAGTGGAGCCTGTGGTCACACTTCGTGCAAGCTGCGTGGGAACCTAGGGATGAGGCTGTCTCAGACAGGCATTACTGTGCTCAGCACAGGCAGCATGCCGCATAAGGGAAGTACTAATGAACCCTGCAGACAAAAAATACTTGGGGCAAAGGGACACAGTGCAGAAATAGGCAAGACCAAGAAGCAGCAAGTTATTAGTGACAGAGGATAAGATTTTTTCCATAGGAAAACTGCAAGCCCTCCTAAAGCTTATAATCTAGTTGTGAAGACAAAACTCTCACCCCTGGAAACTAGGAAATGATGAGAAATAGGATGTGCTCAAGCATAACTGACCCTTGAGATTATATTTGGACTAATTACAGTGGAATGTGAGTCTCCTAGAAATGGGGAGAGCTGGATGCCAGAAACAAAGCCTTCTTACAAACTCACTGAGTCCTTGCCATATGCCTTGGGGCATATTAGGGATTTTCTGCAGTATGTGACTAATCCTCACAAAGGTTGATAAGGAAGGTTTTATTTTCTTTGTTGTACAGAGGTGAAAAATGGAAGCTCAGTTAGATTAATTGCCTACCCAACTTAGTTGCCACAGTTAGTGAGGTAACAGCTGAGTCAAGGGCAGTTCACAGATCTATGTGTTCCCTTAGAACGGTGGGAGCACGAAGGTGGTACAACAGCAGGAAACCTGGAGATCCAAGGCAAGGAGTTAATCTGGTGTGCAGTTTGGTAGGTGAGGGGAAGTCACTGGTGGTGTTTTGGGGAGAAGACTAATAATTCCTTGTGGTTGGGCTAATTCATCAGGAAGTGAGAGGGGAAGAGCCTGAAAATAAAGGTGATCTAGCTAAGGGTTGTGATTGAGTAATGTAGGCCTTCGGAAGAAATTACAGGCCTTGGTGACTTGTTTCTAATAAGGACCAGAAAGCTTAATGAGACCTGGAAGACTCTCCCAGGAAATGCTGCCTTCTATTTGACGAGCCAGATTCTGGCAACCTGGGACAAACTCTAAGTCTAGGTCAACACCAGAGGCCAGGGATCCCTAAACTTACCAAACTGCAATTGAAAGCCAGAGTCAGAAACTGATTGCAGGAACAGGCCCAGACACAGGCATTGGGTGGGATCAGAAAGGCTGGTGGTGAAGATTTCTCAGGGATACTGGAGTCATCAACACATTACAGAAGACTTCTTTAGAATGGAACCAGGGCCTCAGAAAATACAGGGAGCACAGAATTGAGACACAGTCAGGAATTTCATTTGTCCTTGCTCCACGCAAGTAAAACAAGGAAGCAATCAGCAACCAGCCTCTTACAATTATAGTTGAAAGTGAACTGTATTTTAGTGTCGTCTCAATCTTTAAAAGTGCTTAGGCTCTATTTTACATATGTGACATGCCTCAGCTGGAAGAATCAGTAAGTTATAACGCCCTAATTCTTGTTTTTTTTCAACTCCACCGGTATTGTTTTATTTTTGAAAAGAAAAATCAGAAGCATATATTGCAAAACGTTAAGATATGACAAAGCTAGATAAGAGGAATATAATGTCCTAATTCTGGAGTGTGTATGTGCTTGAGTGAGTATAAAATTGTCTAATGTTGAAATGTATCATTAATTTATTTTCCAGTGTCAAGGTTAGCATATAGCCATGTGATATACGTCAAATGAATTTTATGGCTACAGTCCAAATGTAACAAATGAGGCATTTAAAACTATCCGTATACTGATGATGCCAAGTTTTTCATTTTCTTCCATTTTATAAATGAATCATATCTCAGCTCAAAATCAATCTATTAACCTTGAAAACATTTTGAGCTGGAATGAAGGTTAGCAGTGAACTTTGTGACCTTATGTGATATTAGTCATATTTAGCGATTAATATTGCCTTTGAGTAATGAGAAGCCAGTTGAGACAGGAACACCACTGTGGCAGTTACCAATCAGCCGGACTTCAGAGACCATAGGAAAAATGAAGAGCGTGCAAAATCAGGCTTTTTAAATCTCAAGCTTGTCTGCCACAGAGCTCCTCCTTAAAAAATAAATTTGAACATTTTGGCAGCTATTCTGACAAATTACACATAAAATACTCCAGTAAAATCTTTGTTATAGGTAAGAAATTCTGTTCAGTGGATTTGAAAGGTAACTGAAGACTGTAAAAATGGTGTCTCTGCCCTTTAAATCTCCAGAGGGATGAGTCTGATGGGTTTCCCAGGAGCTTGGTCTGTTGATGGCCATGAGACTGGGGGAAAAGGAAGGTAGAGGCTTACTTGCAGTATTTTTAAAATTAAAACCCAAATAAATATCTCAACTAAAAATGTTGTAGGAATACACCAATATATTCAGATGGAATTTATATTATTAAATAAATTATATTCATTTTAATACAATACAAAATATGACATAGATACTTTTGGATTCACAATAAAAAAGAACAGTTAATGATTTTCCTGTATGGGACATATGAAAATACTTCCCTAAAATTCTTTTGTCATGTTTTATGAATATTCTACCTCTAAACCATAGACAGTATGGAAACTTGTTACCATAAGTGGAATATTTTTCATCTCTATTATTTGTTAGACATAAAATAAAATAATGCTATCTTTACTGTAAAAGACTCTAACTTTATGAAATTCAAAAGTATTTTAGTGCTATTATTTTATTAATTTAAAAGCCTTTTGCATGTGAAAAATTTAATTTCACTAGCATCCTTAAAATGTGTATGTATAATTTTATAATATTACTCAAAGACATAAAGAAATACTAGATTTACCTCAAATGTCAAATGCTGAATATCTTCCACTTCCAAATTGAATTGAGTTTTTAAAAAGTTAGTTTCCTAGTATCTCAGCCTATGTTAAGTTAAAGAAGAAATATATTAATTAAAAATTAATATACAATTATAGTAGAAAACAATTGTAAATTGTGAAATCTAGAAACTGGGGACTAGAGATTAACCATCTCTGGCAGAACAAGATATTCAATGACTTTTCCAGAGAAAAAAGAAATTAGCAGTGGCCTGCCAACCCCAGAAATTTTTCCAAGTAACCTAGACTCCTGAGAATTTGTACATTTCAGTTGGGAGGGGTAGTCCAATTATACTGGGAATCATAAATTTTGCAACCAGTTGTTTGGGATATTGTAGCAAATTGTTCCCTTTTCTTGTCTTTTGGTTTTCCTATTTACCAGATCATACGGCCTAGGAATGTTTAAGTAGCTGTAGCAAAGGGAATGGGCGGGCCCAGCTAATAGACTTTTCATGTAGCCCACTGAATATTTCATACATTACTAGGTTCATTTTCAGTGACCTCTTGAACTAACACTTCTAATTCCAGTGGAATTGCTCAGAAAATGGAAGATTGTCCCACTTCCAGAAAAGATCCGAACAAAGATCTTTGGGGGTGACTACAGGAACGAGCAATGGATGTTAAGTTTTTGAAAGGGCTACAAGACGTATTGGTTTCTGTCTAGGAAAAGGATCCAGGAAAGGGCAACAATAAGAATTTGCAAATAGCGGTAGGGGTGACCAACCTTTTGGTGCCTCTGGACCAAACTGGAAGAAGCAGAGTTGTCTTGGGCACACATTAAATACATTGTGACATGTAATCACAAAAAATATCTCATAATGTTTTAAGTGAATTTACGAGTTTGTGTTGGGGCACATTCACAACTGTCCTGGGCTGTGTGTGGCTTGTAGGCCACAGGGTGGACACAGGGTGGAATCTTCATATGTGAAGATTCCCTGGTAGAATCTTCACATATGAACAATCTCATTTCATCAGCAGTGCTTAAAGTATAAAGTTTAATAATAATCATCAAAGAAGAAAAGAAACACTAGATTTTTTTTCTCTCTCATTATGATTAATCCTGGGGTACATTAGTGGAGGCTTTGGGCTGATACGGGTTTTATCCTCATAATTCTCAGAGACAGCAACAGAGAATTAAACCACAAACTGGTCTTGAGGTGAGTGTTTTGCCAGGAACACATTTGTAAAGAAATATTAGAATTTACTCCCAGTCTTACTTTGTAGCAAGTAACAATATATGTGTTTTGTTTAACCTCTTCAGATGTTTTGAAATGTTTTGATTTTAACTAGTGAGTTAGCAAGTGCTTTGTTAATGGCAGTTCATCTCTTAGATCTCTTAATGACTTGGCCTAAGAACAAAATTAAACTTCCTGAATTTCTTTTCTCTAAAACATGTTCACTAAATACAATTGCCCTTTCTATCAAATAAGCCCTTACTGGTTTGTAAGTCTGAAGTGATTTCCCCCCCCCCATCTCTCATTATGGTTGTTCCACGACTCTTGACATTCTCTAAATCATCTTTGGCTGAGTGCAAGAGGTCCACGAGGAAGTCAAGATCGATGATAGACCTCATCTCTCTTGAATTTTAATGCAAATGTCTGTTCCCCTGATCAAAGGTTAAAAAAGGAAATCAAATTAACTTATTACAAAAGCTAGCATAACTGAACTGACAAGAAAAATGATTTCTGCTTGAGAAGCCTTTAATCAATGCTTTAAATAAGAATGTCACTGGAAAGAAGGGCTTATATGTGGTCATTTATAATCTGCACATCAATATGTTCTTTTTAGTAAGTATTTGACCACAGCAGCTCAATAAGTATTGCCCATAAGAATTTTTCTCTTTAAGCCAAAATGAAACAAACTTACAGTGCAAATGTAATGTTCAGGGCATAACCTAAATTTGTGAAAAAATTCAAGGTTGGGTCTATTGTTTCTTTTAATCATTTGATATTAAATATTGGGGAGATTCTCTTTAGTAACTTGTCTCAATACCAGTCCCCTATGTAATTTAGCTGTTCAACAGTAAAATGTCAGAAAATAGATTACTTACTAGAGGTAAATCCAAGTGCAATTTTTAAATTCTAGGTTTAGTTTGGCTCTCCAAAACTTGTTAATCAAATATCATATATGCAATATGGCTTCAACTTTGGCAGATTTTAAACTCAATTCTACAAAAATATAGTCATGTGGCAGTTGACTTTTTATAAATAAGTATATTGTCATTGCATTCCATCAAAACTCTTATCACTTAATATCTGGTGAGCACTTTCTATATTCACAGTAGCACCCACACATGTTGACAGATTTGCTTGCATTGCTACCTATATCACCTGGAATCTTCCACCTGGAATCTAACACTTATTGGATGTGTTACCTTGGGCATAATCACTTAATTTTCTGTACTAGGAACTGTGTATGTGAACGGTGTCTACTTTTTTCTTTCCACTCATCTCCTAACCCCTCATCCCATTAGCTTGTTCTCTGCATCTATGGATCAGTTTTTGTTGTGTTGATTCATTTGTTTTGGATTTTCTGGTTTCCACATATAAGTGAAATCACACAGTACTTGTCTTTCTCTGACTTATTTACATGAATGGTGTCTACTTCAAAGGCCATTGTGGGGATTTAAGGACATGTAAATAAAGATATTAGCATAGTGCATGGCCCATTGTAAATAATAAGTGGTAACTCATTAAATTCTGATGGTGGACATGTAAAGAAATATAATTTAACATACAGTTGCTGGTTTTAACAGCACAATTATATTCAGTAGGAATAAATAAAATATACCTTTGAACAGATCATCAGACCAGTGGAGATATTTAACCATAGTCTATAATTTTACCATGTGTCTTTGATTTGTTTTCTTTCTTTTTGCCATCCAATGAGATAGTGGAAAAAAGTGGGTTTTTTTTGATAGTCCTTATGAAATATTAATTTTAGAAAGGCCTTATAATAGCTTATTAAAGAAGTCCAAATAAGCAAAATATGCAAAGTTTATAGAAATTGGTCTTCCCTGGCTGGTGTAGCTCAGTGGATTTAGCATGGGCCTGCAAACCAAAAAGTTCCCCATTCGATTCCCAGTCAGGGCACAAGCCTGGGTTGCAGGCCAGGTCCTCCCTGTACCCCCGCCCCTGGAAAAAGGGTGTGTGAGGGGCACTCACACATTGGTATTTCTCTCCCTCTCCTTCTCCCTCCCTTCCCCTCTCTCTCAAAACAAATAAAATCTTTAAAAAAAGTTACTAAAAAAAGAAGAAATTGGTCTTAAGTTTCTGCATATAACAAAGTTATTCTAAACACTGAGTACATAGCTTTTCTTTTTTATCCTTCCACAAGGATAAATTTTTTTATTCTTTGTAAAAAAGTTTTACACAGCAGATTCCCTAAAAATCCTTGGATTTCTTAAACTTGATAAGCATGATCAATGAAAATATGAAGTTGATTTCCCCTGCATTTGAAAAAATAAGGATCATTCTCATGTTTCTGAGATAATTTTGAAGTTGTTTCTGCATAAAGTAGTTTCTTCTCCAAGTACCAATGAAACAGATAAGGAAAGCCCAGGGAAAATTTACACATCAAAAGCCTGCTACTTGACAACATTAAGAAGTCTCTTGCTGCTTCTGCTTCAGCTCACTCATTTAATTATTTTAAGGTGACTATGTCAACATTTCTAGAGAGTATTTTTAGGAGATAAGTGCTCCGAATGTTTGAACTATATTAGTTAGTGTAAAACTAGTGTTCTTGGGTATTAGAGATGGTGCTACAATGAATTATAAAATATGTTAATTAAAAGAATGTTTTTAATGGAACTCTTTTCTGATCTATTAGGGTACCTAATCTAGGACCATGTATACATTGGAATTATGACTTTTTTAAAATAAAGAAAAGTGATAATGCTGGCCAACATATGTGGAATCATTTCTACTTTACAAATTGCTCTATTTAATCATTTCCTTATCTATTATCTGATTTAACATCCACAGCTACCTTAAAAATTTGTGCCTCTTTCCCTCAGTCTTGAGGACCCTGCTCAGGGTGAGTCTGAAGGCTCTTATGGTCATTACACTGGACATTACCTCTCCGAGTCTTGGTTGGGGCCTCAGAATACTTTTTGTGGGAGGCCTGATTTTCATTCCTCAGAATGTTTCCTCCACTCCTACACCAGTGTTAGCAAGAATCCTCTTTGCACTATGTTCTACATAGTGTTACCCATAACAACAAAGACATTTTTATGGTGTTGAAAAAAATATAAATAATGGCTATGCCATTTCGTTCTGCAGGAAGAACTAAATAAATGTTTAATTTTTTTCAGTAAACTATTCCCATCATCCATTTTTCTGACTGCAAAACATCAAGCATTGTTAAGGAATTATAAATGGCATGCAAATCAATCTGTGGTATTGCCTGTTTATACAGGCTCTTTAAATCCCAGGAATGATTTAATATGCAAACATGCCCAGTACACCTACCTCAGGGAAATTCAGTGATTTTTCTTTGCTGAGTGTTGTATGATTCTTTCCCCTCTTCCAAATGGGCTGTGCTTTTCTTTTTTCCTCTCCTTGTTACTGATCATCATGTCTTTCCAGTAGCTTATGTTTATCTTCTGCCTTAGATATGCCTCCCAGTGATTTTTTTCTTCTGCCTGTTTTGCTAGGGTGGTGCCTGGAAATGTGATTAGGCAAAGGGTGAGCAGTCTCCCAGAAGTGACCTTCCTTCCTACTGTGCTGAGGGTTGGGAGATCTCATGGGCTTCAGAGACAGTTTTGCTACTAAAGTGTAATTCAGAACTGAATTTATTATGGAGAAAAAAATTGTATCTGATGAATAAATATTATGACTGGACTGGATGCCACACATTTTTCCCTTTTCTTATTTTTAGTGTTAAAAGGCAGAATTTAGGGAAAAATCTTTTATTTTTTAATATATTTGATTGATTATGCAATTACAGTAGTCCCATTTTTTCTCCCCTTTATTCCCCTCTACACCACACCCCCCCCTCCCACCAGCATTCCCCCACCTTAGTTCATGTCCATGGGTCGTACGTATAACTTCTATGGCTTCTCCATTTGCCATACTATTATCAACCTACCCCTGTCTATTTTGTACCTACCATTTATGCTACTTATTCTCAGTACCTTTTCCTCCATTCTTTCCCCTCCCCATCCCCACTGATAACCCTCCATGTGATCTCCATTTCTGTGATTCTGTTCCTGTTATAGTTGTTTGCGTAGTCTGTTTTTGTTTTAAGTTCACTTGTTAATAACTGTGAGTCTGTTGTCATTTTACTGTTCATATTTTTATCTTCTTTTTCTTAGATAAGTCCCTTTAACATTTCATATAATAAGTGCTTGGGGATGATGAACTCCTTTGTCTTGTCTGGGAAGCACTTTATCTGCCCTTCCATTCTAAGTGATAGCTTTGCTGAATAGAGCAATCTTGGATGTAAGTCCTTGCCTTTCAGGACTTGGAATACTTCTTTCCAGTCCCTTCTTGCCTTTAAGGGTTTTTTTTTTTTTGAGAAATCAGCTGACAGTCTTATGGGAACTCCTTTGTGGGTAACTGTCTCTTTTTCTTTTGCTGCTTTTAAGATTCTCTCCTTACTTTTAATCTTGGCTAATGTAATTATGATGTGCCTTGGTGTGTTCCTCCTTGGGTCCAACTTCTTTGGGACTCTCAACTTCCTGGACTTCCTGGAAGTCTATTTCCTTTGCCAAATTGGGGAAGTTTTCCTTCATTATTTTTTCAAATAAGTTTTCAATTTCTTGCTTTTCCTCTTCTCCTTATAGCACCCCTATGGTTTGGATGTTGTAATGTTTAAAGTTGTCCCAGATTTCCCTAAGCATCTCCTCACTTTTTTGAATTTTTGTTTCTTCATTCTGTTCTGGTTGAATGTTTATTTCTTCCTTCTGCTCCAAACTGTTGATTTGAGTCCCAGTTTCCTCCCCTTCACTGTTGGTTCCCTGTATATTTCTTTATTTCACTTTGCATAGCCTCTGCATCTTCTATTTTGTGACCATACTCAATCACTTCTGTGAGCATCCTGATTACCAGTGTTTTGAACTCTGCATCTGATAGGTTGTCTATCTCCTCATTGCTTAGATCTTTTTTGTAGAGTTTTGATCTGTTCTTTCATTTGGGCCATATTTCTTTGTCTTGCCACACTTGTTATGTTGTAAGGGGAGGATCCTTAGGTCTTTGCCAGGGTGGGGCAAAATTCCCTGCATTGTGGTGCTGTATGTAGGGGAGGGGTCAGAGAGGGAACAATGCTGCTTGTTCAGCTCTTGCCCCACTCTCAGTCACTTCTTCTGCTGCCCACAAGCCAATTGGGTCCTTCTGGTGCAGAGTCCCAAGTGGATGGGCTTGTGTATGTTCTAGGACCCCATTAATCTCTCCAACGTACTCTCCTGTAAAGCTGGAAGTTTCTCCCACAACAGTAACCCCTACAGACTTTTAAAGACAGAGGTTTTGAGGCTTCAGTTTCCGATGCTGGAACCCTGGGGTGTGCAGTCTGTCTAGCTCCCCAATTGTTCCTCCTGGTTTATGTGCATGTGAATGTGGGACCACCTGGTCTGCCAGCCACCACCTCACTCTCGTTTCAGCTGCTGCCTTGTGTCGTGTCCTTTCCACCCCAGCTGCCCATCTCTGTCCCTCCTACCAGTCTGGATGAATGTTTCTTCTTTAACTCATTGGTTGTCATACTTCCATACAGTACTATTTTCTGGCACTTTAAGTTGTTTTTTTTTATTTTTAAATTCGTTTTTGTCCTCATTTAGGTTGTGCTAAGAAGCAAAGCATATCTACCTATGCTACCATCTTGGCTGGAAGTCTCTTTGCTGTTTTCCAATTTCTTTTTTTAAAAAATATATTTATTGATTATGCTACTACTGTTGTCCCATTTCCCCCCCTTCACTCCACTCCATCCTGCCTACCCCCTCCCTCCCATATTCCCCCCCTATAGTTCATGTCCATGGGTCATATTTATAAGTTCTTTGGCTTCCACATTTCCTATACTATTCTTACCCTCCCCCTGTCTATTTTCTACTTACCATTTATGCTACTTATTCTCTGTACCTTTCCCCCCTCTATCCCCCTTCCACTCCCCTATTGATAACCCTTCATGTGATCTCCATTTCTATGGTTCTGTTCCTGTTCTAGTTGTTTGCTTAGTTTGCTTTTGTTTTTGTTTTAGGTGTGGTTGTTAATAACTGTGAGTTTGCTGTCATTTTTACTGTTCATATTTTTTATCTTCTTTTTCTTAGATAGATCCCTTTAGCATTTCATATAATAAGGGCTTGGTGATGATGAACTCCTTTAACTTGACCTTATCTGGGAAGCACTTTATCTGCCCTTCCATTCTAAATGATAGCTTTGCTGGATACAGTAATCTTGGATGTAGGTCCTTGCCTTTCATGATTTGGAATACTTCTTGCCAGCCCCTTCTTGCCTGTAAGGTCTCTTTGGAGAAATCAGCTGACAGTCTTATGGGAAGTCCTTTGTAGGTAACTGTGCTGCTTCTAAGATTCTCACCTTCTGTTTAATCTTGGGTAATGTAATTATGATGTGCCTTGTTGTGTTCCTCCTTGGGTCCAGCTTCTTTAGGACTCTCTGAGCTTCCTGGACTTCCTGGAAGTCTATTTCCTTTGCCAGATTAGGGAAGTTCTCCTTCATTATTTGTTCAAATACGTTTTCAATTTCTTTTTCTTCTTCTCCTTCTGGCACCCCTATAATTCGGATGTTGGAACGTTTCAAGTTGTCCTGGAGGTTCTTAAGCCTCTCCTCATTTTTATGAATCCTTGTTTCTTCATTCTTTTTTGGATGTTTCTTTCTTCCTTCTGGTCCACACCGTTGATTTTAGTCCCAGTTCCCTTCCCATCACTATTGGTTCCCTGTACGTTTTCCTTTGTTTATCTTAGCATAGCCTTCATTTTTTTCATCTAGTTTGCAACCAAATTCAACCAATTCTGTGAGCATCCTAATTACCAGTGTTTTAAACTGTGCATCTGATAGGTTGGCTATCTGTTCACTGCTTATTTCTGGAGCTTTGATCTGTTCTTTCATTTGGTCCATTTTTTTTGTCTGGGTGTGCCTGTGAAGTAAAGGGGAGGAGCCTTTGGTGTTCACCAGGGTGGAGTAATGCTGCGCTGTGACACTGTAGGTGGGGGAGAGGCCAAGAGGAAGCAATGGTGTTTGCTCCACTCTCTGCTGGGTTTCAGTCACTCCCTCCGCTACCCACAATCAAACTGGGCCCCTATAGCGCTGATTCCCAAGTGGGTGGGTTTGTGCGCGCTCTAGGACCCTGTGTTTTCCACTTTCTTATCATCTTTCTGTAACTCTGTAATTGAGTGTGGATTTTTAATTGTAGTGGGGTAAACTTTTAATTAAGAGAAAATAATCGTGGATAAAAGTAGATAAATGTAGAGATTTAAGGCCCTTTTGGGAAACTTACAGGAAAATCCCCTCAAAAGTTATCATTTGCTAATCTTAAGAATTGACTTGTTAAAAGTGAATCTCATGTTTTATCTGGTATCCTTATGGAATAAGTTTATTTATTAATGAATTTTTCTAAAGCAAATGTAACAGGTACATAAGGGCATTCTGAAAATCACTCAGCTATATGGCTGTGGATATTTATCACTAGTCTTTAGAGAATGTTTAAAAATGGAGAGTTGTAGGAAAACAATCAAAAAGCATTCAATCTCTTAAGATATGTGTATTCTATGAATCATTTATTCAAAGGACTAAGAAGAAAATACATGTTTGAGTTTGTGATGAAAAAGAATCTTCTTCAGTGTCCTTACCAGAATTGTTCAGAATGGTTTTCTTTTCCTTCACTGGACAGATGTGGCTATGAGGCCATGGTCCAAATTGGTGGGCGCACGTGTCAGGAGTTTGCCTCAGAAGCTTCTCCTTATGAGATGTGGTCAAGAGAGAATGTAGAGATAAGATGATATCATTATGTTCTTTCCTGGGCCTATGCATCCCTGTCACTTCCACTCTGGCAAGTGCTGGTGGGCACCACTGAAGTCCATAAGCAACACCTGAAGTAGCAGCAGAGTCTGCAGTCAGAAACTGTCACTGAGAGTGGGATCTGTGGCTGTTTTATAACCAGCTCCCTTATTGTACAGATTAGGAAACTGAGGCCCAAAAAGGGTGACTGACTCATCCATGGTCACCTGATAGTTACCAGAAAGGTTGAGACTCTGCTCAGGGGCTTTTCACCATTCAATACTGAGGACTGGGGAGATATCAAAGGTTTATCTAATCTAAATTTCCCTCTGCTTAAGTCTACACTGGTACCCTGGAAAAAGCAGTCGCCGCCAGCTGGGCCAGGAAATCTGAGAATCCACTGGGCAGCTGGAAGGGTGAATCAGTTACATTTGTCATCAGAAATGCCAGGAAGTGAATGTCAATGTAAAAAGTGTCCAAACCTGTAAGAATTTTTATGAGTTTATTTGAGCCAACTTGATGACAATTGCTGGGAAGAAAAACCTCAACTTATTGAGGAAATGCTCCAAAGAATGGTAGTTTAGCACCTTATTTTATACATTACAATCAAAAGAGGAAGTGTAAGTGGGTTACATGAAATCCGCTGGTGATAGATTAGGGAGGCAGGAGGAAGCAAAGCAGGGAAACCTCCATGATTAGATAAAAAGTTAAATGACAACTTTTACACAGGTGGGTACAGGAGAGTTAACAGTCAACAATTAACATGGTAACAATAACAATGAGGGGATTTGTGGTCTCCCGCTGGTGCAGTGCATGTGTTTTGAGGGGTCTAGAAAAATTAAATTTGACATTCCAAAGGTGTGTTGTAGCAGATGCAGTAAGACGACAGGCTCAGTTAAGGTAGACACTGACTTTTGTTAGGGAAAAATACCCACCTAGGCTAGGACTACCCACCATGAGCTGCTTTTAGTTAGAGAGTTTTAATTGCGGAGCATCCTATGTGGTTACTTTAGGTCTCTGAGTTTGTAAGGCTACCACACAGGCCTGCCCTGAGCTTGTCAGGTTTCACACGTGGCCCCTTTTTTTCCACATGAAGAATACATACTTGAATAACATATATTCATAAACGGCAAACAAGCATGTGCCCCTCAATCATGAAAATAGTATGAAGTATGAAGATAGTATACGAGGGGACCAAAAAAAGCTGTTAACATTTTGTGGAGGGCAGGCCCCTTGTATGGCTTCCCCTGCTAGAGTGTTCTAGGAACCCAGTGTACTAGCTAGTGTTGTGAGAGGCTGCATTTGGTTTCAGTAAATTGTTTTTTGAAGACTCTTTTCAACGCCTCCCCCCAGGTCATCACGGGGGATTACTAGCACTGCTGCCCACACTGCACTGAGTGTTCAGTCGTTTTTGACCAAAATCAGTATGACCCCAGTGTCCCGCTCTCCCTATTCACTGGATCTTGCCCCAAATGACTTCTTCTCATTTCCCTGATGAAAGAAGCCCTCAAAAGGAAATATTTTACCGATGTGGAAGAGGTGAAACAATGACAACAACAAAAAAGTCAGAAGCACTAAAAGGCATCATAATTGATGAGTTCAAAAAGTATTTTAAGTAGTGGAAAGAATGTTTCAATAGGTGCATTGCATCAAATGGAGAGTACTTTGAAGGTGAATGAAGTTTAAACATATAAGAACAAACACATAATTTTTTATAAATAAATTCCATTTGTTTGGTGCTCTCTCATACTTCAGCAAGCTCTCAGCAGTGTCTCTTAACTTGTAACCACAGGTTGAGGACTTGAGTTCTAGCATCCACACTCGTCCTAGGGCCCTGCTTGATTGGCCTGCAACACATCATGGAGGGCTACGTTTTCTGACATCTGGTTGGAAGCCCACCCTGCTCCAGGCTGTTATCTTTCTGCTCTCAATTTTTCTTTTCTTTTTTAATTTCAGATGGCACCAACATGGATATTTTCATCATGCTGTGTTTTTTGGGGGAGGTTGTGTGTGCTGGTTCCTGAAACTGCCCTTCTCTTCTCCCCTCTTCATCTTCAGATAATTTAGAAATTCAAGGTTATTTCATTATCCACCCCTAGCTGCCTGGAAACTGAGGAAGGCTGAGGAGGAGATGTCAAAACGGGGGCCTTGGGCTTATTTGCCCAGCAGACTTATCTTGGGTGGCTTAATAAGTGTTTAAAATAATTTGAGGCGATATTTTAAAGCTGGTGGCCTTGTACAAAAACCTGGATTTTGGGTGTCTTTTTAAAAAAGAAATCAGAAAATCTGGCCACACTGGACCCAACTTCCCCTTGGTAAGAGTTGTCAGGATCTGACTGGCCTCTGGTCCCTGTAGGCCAGCTATGCACTCTCTCACTGGGGGTCCTGGCACTGCAGGCAGCTGTGTTTGCAGCCCTATTATGGAGGAAATGAGAAAAGGCCACCACCTCAAGTCTCTTCCAGAACTCATTTATTCATTTATTCACCCATTCACAAATACTTATTGAACCTTGAATGCCAGAGTCTATTCTAATCCTGGAGGATTGCACAGCAAACCAGATAGATGATATTCCTGCAATGGAACTTAACCATCTAGGAGGGGAAATGTTAAACAAATGGTAATCACATAAGGAAACTGAAGACACTAAACTATGCTACACACATAATTAGAACAGGGTGATCTGAGACTGACTTAAGACAGGGAACTGGGAAGGCTTTTCTGAGGGGTTAGCATTTAAGCTGAGTCCTGAATGACAAGGAGGGTTTAGCTGTGGGGCTGTCAGTGAGGCAAAGGCTCCAGGCAGAAGCAGAGCTAATGTAGAGGCTCTAAGGCTTGTTGGAAGGTCTGAATGAGGCCAAGTGGCAAGAGAATGGGGACTAAAGAGGAAGGTGGCCAGGCTGCCAGGAACCACTTTCAGCCCAGTGAAGAGATTAAGATGTTTTCCTAAGTTGGATGCAAATCACTGGAGAAATTTATACAGGGGAGTAATGCGTGCTTCAGGTAACTGAATGTGTAGATTTCCATTTGAAAACAGTGAAATTAAATCCTAGAGGTCTAAAAGAGGGAAGCATGTCTCCAGATGCTTTGGTTTTACTAAAAGGAATGACATACTCTGTATAAAAGTGTATTTGTTTCCTGGGGCCTCCATAACAACTTACCACAAACTTGGTTGTTTTAAAAATTGGAAATGTAGTTGCTCACAGTTCTGGAAGCCAGCAGTTCAATATCTGTTTATTGGGCTCTCAGGTAGAATCTCTCCCTTGTCCCTTCCAGCTTCTAGTGGCTGCAGATGTGCCTTGATTTGTAGCCATAGATACATGTTGAAGACAGAGTCAATGCAGGTAATTTATGTGGGAGGTGATTCCAGAAAGCACTGGGAGGGGAGAAAATACGGCGAAGTAAGACAGGGAAGGGAAAGAAGCCAAAAAAACATGTGTTTATTGAGCACATTACTGTTCCATTCTACTGAGGAACGCTGGAAGATTATGGAACATACCTGGAACTACCTCACCGAAGAGGTGTGAGGGTATAGGTTTTTATCCTAATTCCCGCCAGTCATTGGTTGAGAGCTGCTCTGGGAGGTGTTAACTCCCTGGTATGTCTGTGCTGTCCCTGCCAGCTGGTGGCTAGAGAAAGCCTTGAGTGAGCAGAAGGAACATGCAGTCGGGAGGGAGCCTTGTGTGTGGTGGTGGCATACAGAAGTGAACACTAAGGTGCTATGTATGGGCAGAGCACTAACATCTGCTGTAGTCGACAGGACTTTCAACAATTCTCTTGAGCCTGTTTCATTTCATATTTAAAACTAGTGGATATATTTATAAAAATATTTCCTAAAGAGACAAGCAAGACAGCATTATAAATATGCTGCTAAATAGATGATTTCTTTCAAATTGACATTTATCTGTCAGAACAGAGAACATTTAATCTACAATTTATGAGTAGTCTGTCCATTAGGTGCATGTGAGCCTACATCTAGTCGATTCTTGCCAATTAGCTGCATCTAAGCATGTACCTATTGGGTATGAAGTGTAGTGAGAATGTAAAACAGAACAAGATCTGACCCCCTTGCTCAAGAATCTAGTTGTCAAGACAAAACTGCACATATCATTTTCATAATAGCTCTCATAGTACAGGTTGATGAAAGTGAACACTCATTTTTCCCTTCACTAAACATTTATTATGGCAGCACCATTCCAGGTACCGGTGATGCAGGGTAAACACAGCCAAGGGGATCTCTGCTTGCATGGAACTCACATCTTGCATGGAATTCCTTAGTATGACACTTCAGGTCTCTCACACTGTGTTTCAGTTGCCAAATTTCCAGCAATTTCCTCAAGATTTTAATGCTTAAGCAACAATTCTGGTTTAGGCCAAGTTTACACAGCTTGTGAATGGCAGAGTCACATCAGATGTAGCCTGTGTGATTCTTGTGCCCGTACTCTGGCCTTCACTTCCATGCTTGCCAGAAGCTGACAACATACAGGAACCTGAGCCAATCCACTGAAAAGAAATATGAAGGGGGACCCAAACAAACCAGAATTTATTTATAAAAAATTGTATATTTATTCTTACATGTTTAAATTTTAGTCACCTTCAAAGTACTCTCCATTTGATGCAATACACCTATCGAGATATTTTTTTTCCACTGCTCAAAACAGTTATTGAACTCATTGATTTGGTGCCTTTTAGTGCTTCTGATGTTTTTGTTTCACCATTTCCACATTGACAAAACATTTCTCTTCAAGGGCCTTTTTCATCCAGGGAAACAAGGAAAAGTCCTTTGGGGTGAGATCAGGTGAATAAGAAGGGTGGGCATGGGGTAATGCTGTCTTTGGTCAAAAATGGCTGAACACTCAGTGTGGTATGGGCAGGTGCACTCATAAATCACCAATCATGAAATGGGCAAACGTGTTGAAAGAGTCTTCCAAAAAAATTCAGTGAAGCCTCTCACAACACCAGCTGGTACACTGATACAGATGGGTTCTGATAACACTCACCTACTGGGGGAAGGCTGTGCTACAAGGGGCCCACCCTCCAGAAGACAATTTTGGGTCCCTCCTCATATTTTCTGTGGGTTGTTTACAACACTTTCTCTTTTGACATCAGAGTAAGCTGACTAATGACCTACCTTTTCCCACCAAAGATGTCTGTGATCTAATCCCTTGGATCTGGGAATATGTTGCCTTCCATGGCAAAAGGAATTTTGCAGATGTGACTAAATTAAGTGTTTTGAGATGGGGAGATTATCCTGGGTAATCTAGGTGGCCCCATGTAACCACAAAGAGCCACTTAAGAGGGAGGCAAAAGATGAGAGGGGACAGAAGATGCTACACTGCTGGCTTTAAAGATGAAGGACGCAAACAAAAGCCAAAAATGTGGGCAGCCTCTGGGAGCTGTCAAGGTAAAGGGAAGGAACACTCTCCTGGAGAAGCACTATGCCCCTGCTTTAGACTTCTCACCTCCAGAACTGCAAGATAATAAAATCGTGTTCTAAGTCACTAAGTTCATGGAATTTTTCACTGCAGCAGTAAGTAATGCATACTGGCAGTGTAGCAGAAAGGTGTCCTCATCTGTGCAATATGAATTTTGGACTAGTTTATCCCTAAAGCCCTTACTGGTATGTGGTCTAAGCCCACTGGGGGGCCTCAGCAAGGGGCAGATAGGACAATCAAGTCCCACAGTATTGACTGGGCATGCTTGGAGTTTTGAGTACTCCATACTAGGATCACAAGAATTAACCTAGGGAACAAATGCTTTCAGTGATCAGTCTGAAATGCAAGCACCAGTTTACTGGCAGTCTTTTTAAAGCACATGACTCATTCAGAAATACAACGTTTGGTTGATGACTATGTCAGACTTTCAGGTAAATTTAATCAATGGAAAACCACTGTTTTATTTTTCTTGAAACCTGAATTTCATATTACATGTCATTCCATTAGCTTTGATATAAAGATGCAGTTAATAGCAAGTCATATTGACAGGCTCTCCTGGGCATAATGTAGTAGTCACTTTAAATCACGTATTCACTGCTTGATTCATGGCACTCAGAAAAGCAGGTTGCCATTAAGTATTTAAATATAAAGCTAAAATAGCAGAACACTCAAAACATTTTATTTTGGTTATTTAATCCACCTTAATTAATTAGAGGGTATCTGACTGCCTCTCAACATCTCTAATCATAACACTCATAGTATTTGTTCTTACCACAATACAGGGTGCCTGGCAGGTGATTCCTGGGAGTGGAGATGAATGGGTGACAAAGTCTGATTTTGGAAGTCGATATCCCCAGAGGCAAGCCCTTGTAGTGGGCTCCCACTTGGGAAAGCTGTCTTCCTATGATACAGGAGATAATGCTCATCATTTTAGATTGACAGATGTTTCTCGATCACTAGTAAATGTCAGGGTGATCATTAGTGCTGTGAAGATCAATTAAGCTCAGACCTGCCCTGCAGGATTCTCAACCTCAGAAGGAGGAGCAGAGGTCCTAACTCTGGAAATGTGTCTGATGGTTTTGAATTAGTTCCCACTGAGGAGTTACTTTGGCTTAGAAATATGGTGATAAAAAAGCTAATTGTGACACTAAAAGCTGGTTTCTAGTGGTTCTTTACTTACAGGAGGTAACAAAATAGGTTTTGAAGTTGGAGAAAGATTCAGGCTTGAGGTGTTTCCTGGTTACTGGAAAGCACTGAAGTGAGGGGAACTGTAAAGGTGGTAGAACGCAGTCACCAGAAGGACAGATATGGCTGGTCTTTGCATGGTATTAGATTACTGCTGGGCACTATTTAGGTCATGACAATGTGCAGTTTGAGCATCTGAAAAGGATTTATATCAGACAAGTAGAAAATCCAACCATGAATAAAAGAGTGTGTTGGGCACACATTTAGAGTGAGATTCAAACATGTCACAAAGGAAAACTGATTAGACCTCTGTCATCAACAGAGAGAAAGGCGTGGCTGAATTCCTTCAGGTTTCACTTTACTGAAGCATGACATGCTATAGTAACTTAACCTAGTCTTAGTCTTACCGTATGTGAAGGGTGCATTGGCCATAGGAGTCTTCTTTCATGAGGTGAAAGCCCAGTATTAGTGAGAACACTGAAATATGAAGAGATTACCCCTACCCCACATTGCCTCTCTTCTCCTACCAGGGTTTGTTAGAGTCATAGAGTGGTGGCTGGTCTACAGCCTGCAACAGAGAGAGAAACATTCACGGAGAACAGGGTCTGTGTGAGGCTAGTACTTGTTCCTGGGGGATGACAATGTGTAAAGGCCTGCTCTGCCCTGGAAGAGATCACGGTCCATATCCCTATAACAATTACCAAATAAAAATTCAAAAGTGAAATATCCTTCAAAAGTTACAACCAGTCCTGAGAGAACTGAGGGCAAAGGGCTCACTTAACTTTTTTTTTTAAGTTTTCAAATACCCCTTTTGTTTATTTATTTTAAAATTTTTATTGTTATTCAATTACAGTTGTATGCCTTTTCTCCCCATCTCTCCACCCCACCCCAGTTGAACCCACCTCCCTCCCCTTTTTAAAGAAGTGGGTCTTGGGTTGGATTTTAAAAAGACAAACCAGAAGTTATTGGGTTGGTAACTTGGAAACCCCATACACCTCTTTGTGTATGTGATTTGAACACTATTTCCTTACTAGTGAGGCAGCAGACAGCTGTGGAAAGAGTGCAGACTTCCAAAGGTACAATGTTTAAAGAATGGACATGTTCATGACTTTATCATGATAGTCATGGTCAAGTTGGTGGGGTAGCTCATTCTATGAAGTCGCTCAAGGACCCATGTTCCTTTCATCCTGTTCTTCTGTTGTCTCTTAGGGCAGGGATATCTGCAAATTATGGCCTCCAGGTTGGCTTTGTGAATTCATTTTATAGGAGCACAGTCCTGCTCATTTGTTAACATGCTATCTATAGCTGCTTTCATGGGTAGAGTTGATTAGCTGCAACTGTAACTGAAGGACCAGAAATATAAAAAATATTTACTCTCTGGGTATTTAAGACGAAATGTGCTAACCCTTCCTCTGGGCCATTGTCCCCATTTGTGTGGTGGGGGCTGGGTTATAGCCATGTTCCAGCTCACTAAAGAAAGAAGAGAAAAATTTTGAGGGCAATAATTTTCTTTTAAAATGGAAGTTGTACATATCACTTCAGCTCACATCCCAGTAGGGAAACTTGGTCACATGGTTGTATCTAACAGCAAGGGTGGATGTGTTGTATATTCTTCATTTAGGCAGTCAGATGCCCAGATTGAACTACATTATTTTGGAATAAAGGGTGAATAAATTTTTATGGAAAACCAACAGTGTGTCTGTCATATTAATGTTCAGTATGAACTTCCTACCCCTTCTTTCCAGGTGTCAACCCCCCTCAAAATCCCTAGTTTCTGTTCCTCCACCACACTGTCCTTTAGCTTCTGCTTCTGGCTTTGCAGGGCTCCTCTGTTTTTGTTTCTTATCTCTACTGCCACCCAGTTCTCATATAATCTTACAACATGAGGTTGAGCTCTTTTAAAACAGCCTGTGCTTTACTTCAGGGTTTCTCAACTTTGGCAATTGACATTTTGGGATGAACAATTCCTTGGTGTGGGGGCTGTTCTGTGCCCTGAAGTATCTTAAGCAGCATCCTGTCCTCTACCCAGCTGATGCCAGTAGCCAATCCCATTCAGACAAAGCACGATGTCTCCAGACATTGTCCAAAGTTCCTTGTGGGGTTGGGGATTGCCCGCAGGTGAGAACAATTGATTACTGGATGATTTAAAAAAAAAAAAAAGCCTAGTCATGTAGTCATGTAGCCTAAGACCAAGGCTCTCTACCCTCTGTCTGTCCATGTGCTCAACAATCACCAATCGTTTGGCTCAAGGAGGATTTCTCTTTTATAATGATGACCCTTTCTTGATTTTACAAAGCAATGCTATTCAGTTAAAGTTTTCTTCAGTATTTAGTGCTTAATAAGTCTTAAGTCTTCGCACTAATAAGTGCGAAGTCTTTTCACTCTGAGGAGCTCTAGGTAATTATTTCACCCAAGTAATCCTATGAATGCCAGCATCTATTCAGAATATCTAAAACGGTCAGATCCAGACTGTGGATTAGGAATGATTTTGAGGAAAAGATGAGAGGCCATTTAAATTAGTCATCAAAAAGTGGGGATGAGAAGAAAGAAGCTCACTGAGAAACAATAAAAGAGGATGTACTAAGGTTCTTGTTCTCATGTTAAGAAAACACCTTACCATGTTATGTGCTACATCAGCAGTCCTCAACCTTTTTGGCATCAGGGATCTGTTTCATGGAAGACAATTTTTCCATTGACCAAAGGGTGGGGGCAGAGGGATGGCTTTGAGATGATCCAAGCACATTACATTTATTGTGCACTTTATTTCTATTATTATTACATTGTAATATATGATGAAATAATTGTATAACTAATCATAATACAGAATCAGTGGGAGTCCTGAGCTTGTTTCCTACAACTAGATGGTCCCATTTGGGGGTGATAGGAGACAGTGATACCCAAAGTGTGTTGCTAATTTCCAGCCTACTCTATAACCTCATTCTGGTGGCTGTCACTGCAGAGAACCCGGCTTCATAAAGATAGAAGTTTGGAAATGGAAGCAGGCCTTTCAGTGCTTTTGTGGCAACCTCAGAATAGTCCGCCTTGACTTTAATCCAGAATATATGGAGATTTGAAGTTGTCTCAAACATACTTTTAAGGCCAACATCATTTTCGATCTCAAGCAGTTGATCCTCTTCTAGCACCGACAAAGTTGATTCACACATGGGTCACGGATCCACTACTTCACAGTTTGGGGGTGTTTGGTGGTTGGGAGGTAGTGCTCAAACTCTTCTGAAACCTGAGACAGGTGATCATGCACCAGCTGGGAGAAAGAAGGCCCAGTCTCTTTCAAAATCTCTGCTCATGTTTGAAACATGTCAAAAATCCCAATGTTCACTCATCACTCCTATAATTTCAGTTGGGCTTTGAATGCAGCCACTTTATCTGCCGACTTGAACACAGTTGTTCTCTCCTGAAGTGACAGATTGAGTTCACTGAGCAGGTTGAATATGTCACACAAGTAAGCAAGTTTTGTGACCCATTCTGTGTCTGAATGTGCTGCCAGTGGTGACTATTTTTCTAAAAGAAATCGCTGGAGCAGCTCTCCAAATTAAAAACAGGCCAGTGATCTACCTTTAGAAACATCTCACTTCTGTGTGTAAGAGAAGACGTGTGTGCTCTGTGTCCATATCCTCACAGAGCTGCACGAACAGACCTGAGTTAAGGGCATGTACTTTAATGTGGTTGATAATTTTAATCACATCCTGCAAAACGTTGTTAAGTTCAGGTGACATTTTTTTGGCTAGCCAGCATTTCTCTATGGGTGACACAGTGTGTAGACTCACATTCAGAAGTGACTTCTTTGACCCGAGTAGTGAAACCAGAAAGCCATTCAGTCATGGCAGCCACTCCATCCATGTATATACTGACACAAAATGACCAATTCAGTAATCCTGATATGTAATCATTCAAAGACTTGAACAGTTCTGTGGCTATGGTGTTGGTTGGCAACAAAATTGCACATAACCTATCCTCATATGTATCCTCCTGATAAATATATCACACAAAAACAAGCATGGTCGCCTTGTTGTCAACATCAGAAGACTAGTCAATCTGGATTGCGTACCACAGTGACCCATTCATCCTCTCTAACAATTGTGCCTTAATATCCTCTATTGTTTCAATTCATCTAGCTATGGTGCTAGCCAAAAGAGGAACATGTGCCACCTTTTGAACAACAGACTCTCCTCAAAGTTCACAACAAATGTCCTTAGCAGCAGCCAGGATCAACTTTTCACCAACAGTAAAGGACTTCTTAGCTTTAGCAATGCAGTTAGCCACTAAGAATGATACTCTCAGTGCAGACACATTTGATGAAGTGGTGGCCTTCAATAATTGCTTCTGTTGTTTGTGTTCACTTTTTTTGGAAAAACTCCCAAGACTCATCTTTTAATGTAGGGTGCTTGGTGTCCACATGGCAAAGCACTTTTGAGGGTTTCATGGCTTCGTGGAATAGCCAATTGCCACATATTATACAAGGAGGGCTTGGAGAATGTGAACCACCTGTTGCAATAAACCCATAATTTCAGTAGGACTCTTGTACTTTCTTTTTCTTTTCTTTTTTTAGCACATAATTGTTTTTATTTGTTTTTTTTAAAGTATATTTTATTGATTATGCTATTACAGTTGTCCCAGTTTTTTTCTCCCCTTTATTTCTCTTCACCCTGCACCGCCCCCCACCAGTATTCCCCCTCCTTAGTTCATGTCCATGGGTCGTACATGTAAGTTCTTTGGCTTCTCCATTTCCTATACTATTCTTAACCTCCCCTTGTCTATTTTGTACCTGCCAATTATGCTTGTTATTCCCTGTACATTTTTACCCCATTCTCCCCCACCCACTCCCCACTGATAACCCTCCATGTGATCTCCAATTCTGTGATTCTGTTCCTTGTTTTAGTTGTTTGCTTAGTTTTTGTTTGTATTTTTTTAGGTTCAGTTGTTGATAGTTGTGAGTTTGTTATAATTTTATTGTTCATATTTTTGACCTTCTTTTTCTTAGATAAGTCCCTTTAGCATTTAATATAATAAGGGCTTGGTGATGATGAAGTCCTTCAACTTGACCTTATCTGGGAAGCGCTTTATCTGCCCTTCCATTCTAAATGATAGCTTTGCTGGATAGAGTAATCTTGGATGTAGGTACTTGCCTTCCATGACTTTGAATACTTCTTTCCAGACCCCTGTGGCCCTCAAGGTTTCTTTTGAGAAATCAGCTGATAGCCTTATGGGAATTCCTTTGTAGGTAACTGTGTCCTTTTCTCTTGCTGCTTTTAGGATTCTCTCCTTATCTTTAATTTTTGGTAACTTAGTTGTGATATTCCTCGGTGTGTTTCTTCTTGGATCCAACTTCTTTGGGACTCTCTGAGTGTCTAGTTTCTTTGGCAGATTGGGGAAGTTTTCCTTCGTTATTTTTTTCAAATAAGCTTTCAATTTCTTGCTTTTCCTCTTCTCCTCTGGCATGCCTACAATTCAGATATTGGAATGTTTAAAGTTGTCCCAGAGGTCCCTAAGCCTCTCCTCATTTTTTTGAATTCTTGTTTCTTGATTCTGTTCCAGTTGAATGTTTATTTCTTCCTTTTGTTCCAAGTCATTAATTTGAGTCTCAGTTTCCTTCCCTTCACTGTTGGTTCCCTGTATATTTTCCTTTATTTCACTTTCTATAGCCTTCATTTCTTTATTTTGTGACCATACTCAATCATTTCTGTAAGTATCCTGATTACCAGTGTTTTGAACTCTGCATCTGAAAAGTTTCTACCTCCTCATCGCTTAGATATTTTTCTGGAGCTTTGATCTGTTCTTTCATTTAGGCCATATGTATTTGTCTTGGCACACCTGTTACATTGTAAGGGATGGAGCCTTAAGCTTTGCCAGAGTGGGGTTGTGGTGCTGTCTTTGGGGCAGGGGTCAGAGAGGGAACAATGTCAATTGCTAGCTTACTTGGCTCTCACCCCACTTTCTGTCACTTCCCTTGCTTCCCACAAGCAGATTGTGCCCTTTTAGGTGCTGATTTCCAGGTGCATCAGTTTGTGTGTGTTCTAGGATCCTTTGGGCCTCTCCAATGGACTCCCCTGTGAAACTGGGGGTTTATCCCGCCACTGTAACCCCCACAGATTTTTACAGTCAGAAATTTTGAGGCTTTAGTTTTCTGTGTGGAAATCCTGGGTTGCAGTCTGTCTCACTCCCCAGTTGTTCCTCCTGGCTTATCCACACACAAATGTAGGATATTCCAGTCTGCCAGCTACCACCTTGCCTTCCCCAGACCACCAGCTTGGTATTTTCTTTTAAACGCAGCTTTCCTTCTGTTGGCAGTCTTAGAGTCTTCTGCTGTCCAATCATTGGGTCTTTCCCCCTTTTCAAAGAAGCTCCCCAGTGACATTTGTTTTTTACTCATTTTGGCTAGACTTAGCTTGTGGGCTTACCAAAACTGTGACTGGGACAACTGCACAGTGCTGGAAACAGGCACAGATGGAAGTGGTAAATGAAATAATGGACCAGTCATGCATGGACAAAAATAAGTGTTGGATTCTGACTTAAAGCTGGCCACCAGATGCAGCTGTACATTTGAAGTACATCAACTCACTTGCCACTATAAAGCCTGCCACCAGATGCACTTACTTGTCCCTTGCCATGCACTGATAGGGTTTTGATGTGAATCTGCAAGCAATTGATTTATTATGGTCCCTGTGCAGTTAAACCTCGCTGCTAATGTAATCTGTATTTTCAGTCACTCCCCAGCTCCACCTGTGCTAGCATCACAGATTCAGCTCCTCCTCGATCATCAGGCATTAGATTCTCATAAGGAACATGAAACCTACATCCCTCATATGCACAGTTCACAATAGGTTCATGCTCCTATGAATCTAATGCTGTTGCTGATATGACAGGAGTTAGAGCTCAGGCAGTGATGAGAATGATGAGCAGCTGTAAATACAGATGAAGCTTCTCTCACTTGCCCACCACTCATCTCCTGCTGTGTGGCCAGGTTCCTAACAGGCCTTGGACCGGTACCAGTCCTTAGCCTGGGGGTTGGGGACCCCGGTGCTACATAGTATCTTAGACTTTGAACTTCAGGATGCATAAAAGTCGTCTGGAAGCTTGTTTAGAATTCAAATTTGTATACCTTACCTCCAGAGATTCCAATTCAGTTGATCTGGGGGTAGTGGACAGAAATGTATACTTTAAATAAGTATTCCAGTAAGTTTGTATGCTGATGAGCCACAGACCTCAGTTTAAGAAATGCTGTCTTAAATTAACTTTTCAGAAACCTTTAAAATATTTTAATTTTCTTTAAACAATAGCTGCCAAAAGTGAGTGAGGAATTACACATAATGTTGGTGGTATATTTTGTTACTTAGCCAGGTTCTGACTGATGACAAGGGCCAACAAGGGAAAAAGTGCAGCTTTGTTAGTTGTGTGACAATACCTTACATCCTAGCACAGACCTTGGGCAGAAAGTTGAACTGGACAATGTGTTTTAGGCTGCAGCTAAAGTCACACAACTTTTTTTCTTCGTCCCTTAATTTCTGCCTGATTTATCTCTTGCCTTTTCCTCTAAAATAAATGAGAGGCAGGACCCTGCTACTGCAATATGGGGCAAAGTTTACAGGCACACACACAAGTGACCTTCTGGCATCACTATGATGCTTGAAGTTGTCCCAGAGACTGCTTACACTATCCTCATTTTGGGGGATTCTTTTTTTTGCTTCTTGTTCTGTTTGGTGTTTTTTTGCTTCCTTATGTTCCACATCATTGATTTGATTTTCAGTTTCATCCACTCTATTGTTGTTTCCCTGTAAATTGTTCTTTATTTCAATTAGTGTATCCTTCCTTTCTGAGTGAATCTTTTTTATGCTGTTGAGGTCCTCATTAAGTTCCTTCAGCATTCTTATAACCAGTGTTTTGAACTCTGCATCTGATACATTGCTTATCTCCATTTTGTTTAGCTCTTCTTCTGGAGTTTTGCTCTTTTTTTTTTCATGTGGGCCATGTTTCTTTGTCTCCTCACTTTTGCAGCCTCCCTGTGTTTGTTTCTATATATTAGGTAGAGCTGCAATGACTCCCTGTCTTGGTAGCATGGCCTAATGTAGTAGGTGTCCTGTAAGATCCAGTGGCACAGCCTTCCCTATCACTCAAGCTGGGTACTCAAGGTGTGCTCTTCGTGTGGGCTGAGTACACCCTCCTCTTGTAGTTGAGCCTTGATCACTGTTGGCAGATCAATGCAAGGGATTTACCCAGGCCAGTCAGTGGCAAGGAGTGGCTGTGACCACTGAACATCATTCTCTGCTCTTTGTAGAGGATCAGCTATGCAGGGGTAGGGTGGTGGTGCCCCAATGCAGTCTGTAGCTGCACACTGGATACTCAGGCTCTGGGGTTTCCTGGGTGGTGCAGGCCAAAGTCGTCCCTACCTGTGTTCTTCCTTGGGCCACCCTGCCTGAGCTATAAAGTAATCTGAGATGGCTGCTACTTGTGCTGGGCTTGGTGATTCCCAGGTGAAGTCAAGAGGTTGAGAACCTTCCTTGATGTAATTCTCCCAGAAAGCAATAAAAGCCTGTCCAGGCAAGGGTTGGGACACTCTCTCACTCACAGAGTGGCCATGCTGTCCTTTTTCTCTACAGGACTTCTGCAGTCGATGTGATTTTGTTCATCGCATCCACAGCACTGTGGGTACCGCTGGCTGGAGTCTGCATCAGCCAAGCTGTGAATCTAGGCTGCCTCCTGCTAATGCTGGGTCTGGGGCCACTTAGCATGAGGAACTGGGTCATGGGGCTCACTGAGATCAGCTGTTGCTTGTTTGGGAGAATTTAGGAAGTTGTGAAACATGAGCCAAGACCAGTCATTCACATGGAAAAGCCACTGTTAACAGCTTGTGTGGGTCTGTAATTTGGATGGAACAGAGCCTCAGGGGATCTCCAAGGAAGGGCAAACAGTATTAACTAACTAGGTTGATGGAGTCTCACATATAGCATCTGCCTGTAATCTGTGTGGTCCTGTTCGGGGAGGTTTCATAAAAAGGACAATGGCCTCTGCTCACCTTTCTGGCTGGGAGAAAGCTGTCCCCTAGCTCAGCCTTGATGCCAGACACTTCAGTGTCTCCCTGTATGCCACTGGTGCCTTTAAACTGCTGCCTCAGTGCTGGAGCTCAGAGGGAGTGAGTCAGAGTAAGTCCATGTTTGCATTCTTTAAGGGGAACTGCTTGGGACTCCAGAATTTTCTTCTGCTGATTCAATCCCTGCTAGTTTTGGCATCCAGAAGTTATGGGGATTATCTTCCTGGCACTGGAAGCCTTGACTGGGAAGCCTGGTGTGGGGCTGAGAATCCTCGCTTCTGAGATATTCCTCCTGAATTTTTATCTACCATATGTGGCCATGGGACCAGCCCATTCTACATCTCTGTCCCTCCTACCAATCTGGATGGATGTGGTTTCTTTAATTTTGCCAGACTTCCATTCAACTCGAATTCTGATAGTTCTGATTGATGGTTGTTCTGTAGTTTAGATGTAATTGTGATGTGATCATGCAAGGAGGCAAGCTATGTTACCTATGCCCAAACCTTATTCATTTAATACGTCAGAAATTCTCTGTCAAATATTTTACACTTCTTTTTTTTTAAAAAAAAGATTTGTTATTTATTTTTAGAGAGAGTAGAAAGGAGGGACAGAGGGAGAGAAATATCACTGTGTGGTTACCTCTTGTGTGCCCCCTACTGGGGACCTGGTCCATAACCCAGGCATGTGCCCTGACTGCGATTTGAACCAACGACCCTTTGCTTTGCAGTCTGGTGCTTAGTCCACTGAATCACACCAGGCAGGGCACACTTCTTTTAAATTATGTGTTTAATTAGAATACCTTGATTTGTCAGCCTCACTTAAACACTCCTAGAGGGGTCTCTCTGCTTCAGTTTAATGCCATTTGGTGCTGCTGACATTGCCCTGTCTTGGTGTTTGTTTTGTTTTGATGGTGCACCTCATTGAGCAGAGCAGGTCCATGACAATTCTGCTGGGCTGCCCTCATTCTTGGCACCTCAGGGTGGACTGCATCTCTCTGATGCTTATTCCTCCTCCTGTCTAGGGTAAGGACAGGTTGGGACAGCATTATGAAATAACATTTCCCCCCAAAATTGTGAAACTCACCCACAATAGAAACTAGAGAAAACACTTCCATTACTGAAAGAGAAGATTATCATTGAGCTTCTTCCCAGAGAAGACTGGGTTGAGGTTTTTTGCCAAAGTAACAGAGAGAAAGAGGTAACAATAACAAGTAGGCATGTGTTATGGGAAGAGCAAGACACCCACACCCGTTTTGCCAGCCATACAGTGTGTGGCTTGCCTTCTCTATGGTGAGTTGGGAAGGTGAAGTGGAACATGTGACCATTTGTTATCTCAGTTTCTAGTCTCTTGCAGCCTCCTTCTGGAATCCGGCTTCTCTTTCCATCACCTGTCTTACCCCAACTTCACTCTGACTCAGCTTTTCATAACATACCCCCTAGCACATACATTTACATACTTACACCAAATTCACTTGCCAGCCCCCTCATTCAGTAGCTGAGAATATTTCTATAAGTCCTTGATCTCTTCAGTGAACTGCAAATATTGACCAGGTTGGTCTCCACAATGATATTGAGGGAGAAGGCGTTCCCTGCAGAGGATTTCTTTTATCGATGTATCAATCTTTCTACATGCCATTCACTAATACCCTAAATTTATAGCTTCTAGGGAAATGGCACCTCTCTCAATGAGTTAAAGTGCATGAAACAGTACAGTCCTTAGAACCCAACTGGAGTTTAATAAATCATAGTTCTAGATTACATATCCAGTAAAGAATATCTAGGAGTCATTTTGCTTAAGGATAAGTTTTGTAGGGCCATCATTTGGGTAAATATGCTGCATTTCAGTGTTGAAAAGACCAGCATCTATCTAAGTGGTGGCATGGAGCAGGTAGGACCTAGGCTGACAATCAGGGTTGCTTAGAGCTACTTTCAGCTCTGCTCCCTGGGGACAGGTTAACCAGTAAACTAACTTTTCCAGGTCTTGTTTCTTCATGTGTAAAATGAGAGGACTGGCACAAATAGTGGCTGAGAACCCTACCAATTTTAAGTCTATGACACTTTGATTGTTCCTGCTCCCGGATAATGGGACACACTGGGAGAAATTTCTTCCTCTGTAAGTCAGGAAATTGGAATGAGAGTGCCTGTGATTCTCTGTGAAGGTCAGTGCTCCTGACAGTCACAATTGTCATGAACTCAATAAACTGCAATATTCTGCAAACAGCTGCTTCTCTTGAATGGTATTTAAGTCATACAGTTGGAAACCCAGAGGACAAGATATAATTGTAAAATGCTTTCAGGGATACATAAGCTGAAGGAAAGAGAAGGCATGATCGTTATAGAATTGAAGGCTTGTGCACAAAAATCTGTGCATGTTTTGCCTAAAATGAGTATCTTTATTTTTTAGGTCTTCCTTTTCTTTTCTTTCTTTCTTTTTTTCTTCTCAAATTCTATTGTTATTCAGGTACAGTTCCCTGCCTTTTCCCCCACGCCAGCCTAACCCCCAGCCCTCTCCACCTCCCTCCTGTTTCCACCACCCCACCCCAGCCCCCATTACTGTCCATGTGTCCTTTATAATTGTTCCTACAAACCCTTCGTCCTTTCCCCCAGAAATTCCCTCCCCTCTCCCCTCTGGTCAATGTCGGCCTATTCTCAATTTCAGTGTCTTTGGTTATATTTTGCTTGCTTGTTTGTTTTGTTGATTACATTCCTGTTAAAGGTGAGATCATGTGGTATTTGTCTTTCACCCCCTGGCTTATTTGGCTTAGCATAATGCTTTCCAGTTCCATCCATACTGTCGCAAAGGGTAGGAGCTCCTTCTTTCTTTCTGCTGCATAGAATTCCATTGTGTAAATGTACCATAGTCTTTTGATCCACTCATTTACTGATGGGCACCTAGGTTGCTTCCAGCACTTGGCTATTGCAAATTATGCTGCTATGAACATTGGAGTGCATAGGTTCTTTTGGATTGGTGTTTCAGGGTTCTTAGGATATAATCCTAGCAGTGGAATTGTTGGGTCAAAAGGCAGATCTGTTTTTAGTTTTCTGAGGAAATTCCATACTGTTTTCCATAGTGGTTGCACCAGTCTGCATTCCCACCAACAGTGCACTAGGGTTCCCTTTTCTCCACAACCTCTCCAACATTTGTTGTTTGTTGCTTTGGTTATGATGGCCATTCTGACTGGTGTGAGGTGGTATCTCATTGTGGTTTTAATTTGCATCTCTCTGATAGCTAGCGATACTGAGCATCTTTTCATATGTCTCTGGAACCTCTGTATGTCCTCCTTGGAGAAGTGTCTGTTCAAGTCCTTTCGCCATTTTTTTAATTGGGTTGCTTGTCTTCTTAGAATGGAGTTGTGTGAGTTCTTAATATATTTCGTAGATTAAACCCTTGTCCAAGATATTATTGGCAAATATGTTTTCCCATATAGTTGATATTCTTTTCATTTTAATGCTGTTTTCTTTAGCTATGCAGAAGCTTCTTATTTTGATGAGATCCCATTTGTTATTCTTTCTTTTATAAGCTGAAGGGGACATATCAGTGAAAGTACTGCTGCATGAAATATCTGAGATTCCTGCCTATGTTCTCCTCTATGACTTTAATTTTCTCACAACTTATATTTAAGTCTTTTAACCACCATGAATTTATTTTTGTGTATGGTATAAGTTGGTGCTCGAGTTTCATTTTTTTTTTTTTTGCATGTAGCTGTCCAGATCTCCCAACACCATTTACTGAAGAGGCTATTTTTAGTCCATTTTATACTGCTGCCCGCTTTGTCAAAAATTAATTGACCATAGAGACTTGGGTGTATATCTGGGCTCTCTGTTCTGTTCCATTGGTCTATCTGTCTGTTTTTATGCCACTACCAGGCTAAAACTTCCAATACTATGTTGAATCGAAGTGGTGAAAGTGGACAACCTTGTCTTGTTCCTGATCTTAGTGGGAAAGATTTTAGTTTTTGTCCATTGAGTATGATGTTGGCTGTAGGTCTCTCATATATGGCCTTTATTATGTTGAGGAATGCTCCCTTTATTCCCACTTTGCTGAGTGTTTTTATCATAAATGGGTGCTGTACCTTATCAAATGCTTTTTCCGCATCTATTGATATGATCATGTGACTTTTGCCTTTGCTGTTGTTTACGTGATGTATTATGTTTATTGACTTGCGAATATGTACCATCCTTGCATCCCTGGGGTGAATCCCACTTGGTCATCGTGTATGACCTTTTTAATGTATTGCTGGATGCTCTTTGCCAATACTTTGTTGAGAATTTTAGTGTCTATGTTCATCAGCGATATTAGCTTGAAGTTTTCTTTCTTTTTTGTGTCTTTATGTGTTTTTGGAATTAGGATGCTGCTGCCTTCATAAAAAGAGTTTGGGAATCTTCCTTCGTTTTGGATTTTTTGGAGTAGTCTGTGAAGGATAGGGGTCTTGTCTTCTTTAAATGCTTTGTAGAATTCTCCTGTGAAATGGTCTCGTCCAAGGCCTTTTCGTGTTGGAAGCTCTTTTATTACTGCTTCAATTTCATCTGTTGTTATTGGTCTGTTCAGGCTTTCTGCTTCTTCTTCATTCAGTTTTGGAAGATTATATTTTTCTTGAAATGTGTCCATTTCACCTAGGTTTTGACATTTCTTTGCATACAGTTCTTCATCGTAATTTCTTACAATCCTTTGTATTTCTGTGGTATCAGTTGTAATCTCTCCTCTTTCATTTCTAATTGTGTTTATTTGGATCCTCTCTCTTTTTTTCTTGATGAGCCTACTTAAAGGCTTGTTGATTTTGTTTATCTTTTCAAAGAAACAGCTCCTGGATTTATGGACCCTTAGAATTGTGATTTTAGTCTCTATGTCATTTAATTCTGCTGTAATCTTGATTATTTCTTTCCTTGTACTTGTTCTGGTCTGTCTTTGTTGTTGTTTCTCGAGTTCTTGTAGGTGTAGGATTAGGTTGTTTACTTGAGATGTTTCTCGGTCTTTTAGGTAGGCCTGTATTGCTATGAACTTCCCTCTCAGGACTGCTTTTGCTGTGTCCCATACATTTTGGATTGTGGTGAGTTCATTTTCACTTGTTTCCAGAAACTTTTTGATTTCTTCCCTAATCTCTTTATCCATTCATTGTTTAATAGCATGCTATTCAATCTCCATGTTTTTGAGTGTTTTGGGGTTTTTTCCTTGAGATTTGTTTCAAGTTTCAGTCCCTTAGGTTCAGAGAAAAAGCTTGATATGATTTCAGTTTTCTTCAACTTGTTGAGGCTTGATTTGTGTCCTATCATGTGGTCTATCTTTGAAAATGGTCCATGTGCATTTGAAAAGAATGTGTATTTTGCTTCTTTGGGATGAAAGGCTCTCTATATATCAGTTAAGTCCATTTTGTCTAGGGCGTTGTTTAATGCCACAATATCTTTGTTGATATTTTGTTTTGAAGACCTGTCCATTTTTGATGGTGGGGTGTTAAAGTCCCCTACTACAATTGTGTTGCTGTCAATCTTTCTTGAAGTCCTCCAAGATTTTCTTTATGTATTTGTGTGCTCCTATGTTGGATGCATATATATTTACAATGTTTATGTCTTCTTGGTGGATTCTTCCTTTAAGTATTATGAAGTGTCCATCTGGGTCTCTCTTTATGGCCCTTCTTTTGAAGTCTATTTTGTCTGATATGAGTAGTGCTACCCCTGCTTTTTTATCCTGTCCGTTTGCTTGGAATATTTGTTTCCAGCCCTTCACTTTCAGTCTGTGTAGGTCTTCTGTCCTGAGGTGGGTCTCTTGTAGGCAGCATATGTGTGGGTCATGTTTTCTTATCCATTCAGCTATTCTATGTCTTTTGATTGGAGCACTTAATCCATTTACATTTAAGGTTATTATCGATAGGTAGTTATTCATTGTCATTTTTTCATACCTGTGCTCCTCTCTCTTTCTCTTCTCCTTCCTTTCCTTAAAGCAGTCCCTTTAGCATCTCTTGCAGAGCTGATTTGGTGGAGGTGTATTCTTTTAGACTTCTTTTGTCTGGGAAGCTCTTTATTTGGCGTTCTATCTTGATTGAGAGCCTTGCTGGATAAAGTAGTCTTGGTTTCAGGCCTCTGGTTCTCATTACTTGGAATATTATTTGTCATTCTTTTCTGGCTTCGAGCATTTTCATTGAGAAGTAGCTGCTAACCTTATTGGGGCTCCCTTGTATGTTACTTCCTGTTTCTCCCTTGCTGCCTTTAAGATCCTCTCTTTGTCTTGGAGTTTTGCCATTTTAATGATGATGTGTCTTGAAGTGGGCCTCTTTGGATTCCTTTTGCTTGGGACTTTCTGTGTTTCCTGATTTGTGTGACTTTTTCTCTCCCTTCAAATTAGGGAAATCAAATTGAGTAAATTTTCCATGATTACTTTTTCAAACAGGTTTTCTATCCCTTGCTCCTCTTCTTCTCCTTCTGGTATCCCTGTTATATGGATATTATTATGTTTCATGTTGTCTTGCATTTCCCTCAATCCCTCTTCATTCTTTCTGGGCCTCTTTTCCTTTTCTTGCTCTTTCTGGGTGTTTTTTTTCTACGTTGTCTTTCAACTTGCTGATCCCGTCCTCTGCTTCCTGGAGCCTGCTTTTGATTCCTTTATTGTGTTCTTCAGTTCAGAAATTGTATTCTTCATTTCCTCTTGGCTCTTGTTGATAGTTTCTATTTCCTTTTTCATGTTGATATAGTTTGCAGTGAGTTCATTGTAGTTTCCCTGTGATTTCTGGTAGTTCTCTATGAGCTCATTGAGCTTCCTTATAACCATTGCTTTGAACTCAGTATCTGAGAGTTGACTTGCCTCTAATTCACATAGCATTATTTCTGAGGCTTCCTCCTTTCCTTTCATTTGAGGATTGTTTCTTTGTGTTCCCATTGTTTCTGAGACTCTTCTTGTTAGCCTGTTCTTCTTAAATTGATCTGTTCTGACTCCATGGGTTTATGGTGTGAATTTCTATGGTAGAATCCCAGTGGGATTCAGTGGTGCAGTGTCCTTAATCTCCTGAGCTCGCTGGTATTGGGGTGTTGTTTATGTTGTCTCTGTGTATGTCTTTCGGTTTTGATTATTGTTGCATCTTTCTTTGATGGGTCCTTCCCTTTAGCTGGTTAACTGAGGTTCACTCTGTCCACCACATCTTGTATTCTGTTGTGTAGATGTGGACAGGTTGTGTTGAAGCTGATTCTTCTGTGTGTACAAGGTTTTGAGGCTTCTCTTTCAATCTTGTTCAGTTATTTGTTCTGAATAATTTCTCCACTATTTAGTTGTATTTCCAGATCAGTCCTGGATTTAGGTTAGTGTGGCTCTACTCCCTCCTTTACTTTCTTCTGTTGTGATCTGTTGGTGGTTCCTTTGTTGGTGGGTTTCCTCTTCCAACAGGTGTACTGGTGTTCACATTTCCTCCTTGCAAGTTCTCTGGAGTAGCAAAGTGAAATTTGTCTCATTGTCTCAGTTGTTAAGATGACCCTGGTTTGGGTCTAACTCTGGTCTTGTCACTGCTCCAGGTTTTATTGTCTCACCTGTGGGAAAAGAAGAAAAAAAAAAAAGAAAAACAGAAGGAAGGAAAAAGGAATACAAAAGGAAAGGAAGGAAGGAAGGGAAGAAGGAAGGAAGGAAAGAAGGAAGGAAGGAAAGAAGAAAGAATAAAAAAAGATAGGAGGAAAGAAAAGAAGAAGGAATTTTAACAAAAATTAAAATAAATAAATAAATAAAAGAAGGCAGGGAGAAGGAATAAAAAAGTAAAGGAAGGAAGAAAGAAGGAATAAAAAAAAAGAAAGAAGGACAGAAAGAAAGAAGATATTAAAAAAAAGAGAAAGTCTTCTGTTCGCTTTAAACCAGTCAGGCCAGTTTTCCTGGTCTTCTTGTCTGTGAAAGGGGGGATGGGTTTGGTTTCACTTTTCTCCTGTCCTGAGCCGCACCCTTGGCTGTTCACCTCCAGCGCAGTTCCTCAGTGTCCTTCTGCCTCCCACCTAAGCCTTTAGCCTACCAGTTGTGCTGTCCTTGAGGTACACCAATTAGAGGCAACTCTCACTCCACCTTCTTGCTCTTTGCTGTCCTAGATGCTAGGGGCTCTCAGTGCGCCTCAGGGCAGTTTAGCCCCCTACTGAGTCAAGTCTTTCTGGGCACTGCCCTCTCCCCTGGCTCTGCAGCTCCCCTCTGCTGGGCTTCCTGCCTTCCTCTTAAAGAGTGAATAGGCCATGCAGGGATGTGTAGGGATGTGTGCGCTGGGGCTAGGTGGGATGTGTTCAGTCCCGGTGCTTCAGGTGTGGGCTCCCTATGGCAGCTGGGCCATTGATCGGGGTTCGCACCCACCCGGAGCTTCAGGTGTGGGCACTCAGGCCACTGATCAAGGTGCACATCGATCCAGGCTTCAGGTGTGAGTGTGGACTGCTTATCCGGTGTTCACCATCCAGGGGCTGTGGGAGTGGGGGCACAAGAGGCCAGAGCTGCTGTGGAGAATTCTCTAAACAGCCACTGAGTGCCTCTTTTTTCTCTCTTTCTTTTTGAGAAATTCTTCCTATTTAAGCTCCTGGTCCAAACAAGCACCTGACCTCTCACACAGCCCAGCCCGGCTCTCTCCCAAGAATCTTGCAGTAGACCCTGTGGTCTGGGTCTGGGGCTTTAGCCTCCCTGGTCCCCGCACTGGTCCAGGGACCTTATTGTCCTTAAGCACTCTTCTTACCATCTGATTTTTCAATGCCCGCTACAATTTTTGGTCTCTGATCTTCATATATGCCGGAATATCATTGGCTATTCGCTCTGTTCCTCAGAAGATCAGCTAGGTGTTTCACTGGTGTCCAGGGGGAAGTGGACTCCGCTCCCACCTATCTCACTGCCATCTTCTCCGTGCCCTTTTCTTTTCTTAAAAAGCCAGGGAAATAGTAAAGAAATAGATTTCTTCAGAATTCAAAAAGGAAGATTTTATTTAACTTTAATTTTATTTTTCTCCAAACACAATCTTCCAACATGCTTTGTTTAATCTCAACTTTTTCCTCTTAGTAATGGATCTCCTAACTTCCCAGTTATTGCTATTTTCAGGAAAGGAAAAAGACAGAGGAAAAATTAAATAGTGATGGCAGTATGTCTGTACTTTCCCTTCAGCTACCTGCACAATGTGACCCAATTTGCAAGCTCTCATGTGTTTGTGGGGAAGATCCTGGTACTGTCTCTTCCCGTTAGTTTCACTAGAGGCAGGACTGGCTGGGAGAAATTGGCTCAGTGGTGTATCTGTGATTATAATACACAACAGCTGTGGAAAATCATTAAACTAACAGAGAGACAAATGGCTTGGGAGAGAATAAAGTTAGCAACTCTGGAAACCTCAATAACAGTTCATTATGTTAGATCTTTTCCCTTAATTACTATGCTAGTTCCTAAATTAGAATCTAAACTGCAGCAAACTTTACACTTTATTCACCTTCCTTTTGTTAATATCTGATTTTTGTTTTGTGTGTGAGATCTCACCTTCCATTGCCTCATCTTAATTCATTTCTTTCCTCTTTGTGCCATCATCTGGAACACGTACATTTTCACTCTCATGTAGTATGTACACCCATACACTCATGTGTACTCCTTCACACTCACTCTCCAGTATACACACTCCTCACACTCATATAAACAACCTTTCACACATGAACAAACTCACACACACATATGCATGCATGTATGCACTCTTGTGCACAATCATAAGACTCCCAGTTTAGTACCATTTGTGTCTGGGCTCTCTGAAGTTCTTCCTACTTTGGAAATAGCTGGAACTTAGTATGTTCACTTTTGAGTACTGAGAATTTTTATTTCTAAGTGTAACTGGTTTATTAAATGGCATGAATTCTGTGAGGAACACATATGAAGTGGTTTTATTTTTCTCCAAACATGACCTTCCAACATGATTTGTTGAACCTCCGTTTTCTTCTATTAATAATGGATCCCTTAGCTTCTCAGTTATTGTCGGGTATCCAAACATGCAGTATGGTCTGATTAAAATGTGGGATATTACCAGATTTAGGGCTTACATCATTATTAAAGGCCCTCCCTTCCCTAAGAGATATGCAGGCACCCAGGGTCTGGAGAGCAGAGAGGGAGTGGTTCACATTTTGTTTCTTTTATCTTCTGCTTCTAGCCCCTGTGTAGTTGAGATGAAGGGGGAAGTGTGATTAGAGAAAAAGAGCAAACATCTTTATCTAGCTGTTGCTGTTGGAGTTTTCTCTTGACTGTTGATGGCTCTGATGAGTCTGGAAGAGAACCCAGAGCCCACACTGTCCCTGGGCATTTGATCTACAGAACTGTGAGCTAATGAACGTCTGCAGTTTTAAGCCACCAAGTTTGTGGTGATTTGTTACAAAGCAATAGAAAAGGAATACATTGCTAGTAGGAAAGAGGGAAAAAATACTCCAGCACTCATCATCTAAGTCAGCAGCTCCAAGCTCTGAGTTATTTTGCAAATATAGAATGGAGCCAGGTGGTGGGTTGATGGTAGTGTAAGAGGGTTCAGCCAAGGGGCCCCCAAAAGAAGGATTTGTAATGGGGTCCAGAACTCAGGATGTCCAGGAAATATTAAAAATATGGGATGTCCTCACCCCCATAAGTCTGAACTGGGGGATGGGACACATGGAACAGGGCCATTGAGAGTTGTTTTGCATAGTAACAGTTTTGCAGATAACCTCTAGAACAGTCATTTAACATATCTATAACCTTTAACTGGTCTCATAGACATGTTAAATAGCTGTGGCCATGCTTTGAGCCAGGGAGATGGAAGTGACTTCCACCCAGGATGTAATTGAGAGGCAACTCCTCCTGGTTACAGAGCCTGTGTGAGAGCTTGGACATGATTGACTCCACACCACAGGGCCATGCCTGCCTAAACTTACTATGGCAGCCCGGAAAACCTGGAAAAATTTGAGAATGCTGGCAAGTGTAGCCACTTGTGGGAGGAGTTGGAAATGAGGTTGCAGAGGAAGATTGGCGCTGGGATTTAAACCCAGGTGTGGCAGCTGTGACAAGAAGAACCAGGCAGCTTTGGCAGAGGAGAACCACATGGCTTTAGCAGGGGAGAACCATGTGGCTTTGAGTCTCCCTTTGCCACACAGCTTAGGAAGCTGGAAAGCAAGATGTAGCAACGATGCAGAACTCTCTCTTAGCAGTTTGGGAGAATGCAGGAGAGACACTGCGGGAAGGAAAGGAGTGAAAGGACTCTTGCTGGTAGGCCATGAGGAGGTGCCATGTGGTTCTGAATTAAGAACTGGAGATCCTGGTGACAGAGCTGATGTTGCTGGGAACTGAGGGAGGCCTGCCAGTGGAGTATGGATTACTGGGAAGAAACAGGGGCTACCTGATCCATGGATTTCTATTACTTCTCCTGAGATATGGTACCCCAGACTGGGCAAAGGGGGAAAGGAAGGACTGTGTATGTTTTAAGGGACTTTGGGATTTTAATGAAGACATTAAGTCATTACTCTTATGTCTGTATAACTTTTGAATAAATAATTCCTTTCCTTTTCACCAATCTCTGACATGGAGAGCTATAATTCCCTGGTGATAAGCAAGGTGAACCCAGTACAGGGGGACCCCAGGAGAAGGGGGGTCCATTTGGTAACATTGTGTGACCCCTTCTCTGATGACCAATCAAGGAAAATCTTTGGAGACCACATGTGCAGTAGCTTTAAAGTAATACAACTACTTGTACATATGTAATAAAAGCCTGCCAAAACTAGCCAGGAAGGATCCACCCTATAAGAATAGAATCCCTCCAGCCCCTGAGGTCAATCTCTGCTTTCAGTTGGCCTACTCCTGTAATCTCTGCTATAAACTCTGTGTGTTGGGTTCAATTCTTTGTCCTGATCACCAAGAACCTGGTTACCTGTGCCCACCTGTGACAGTAGCAGGGTCAAATAGCCATGGAGAAATGTCTGGCTGACACTGGGGTCAGTTCTCTTTAGAACATAGGGACACTTGGTACTGCTATTTTCAACTTTGGATTTTAGCTGCAATTCTTAGACTGCAGAAAGTAGTGAGGATCAACATCTTGCTACCAAAGGGAAAGGCAGTGGCTCCAATATCTTTGTCCCTTTTTAACCATCATGTTGAATAAGTGCAAGTCTAGGTTGTAATTATTAAACATTTTTATTTTTGTCTCCCATTGCTCTTTTCTTCTGTGGAGATAATTAATCTCTTGACCATGACTTTCATGTTCACCTTCAGGCAATAAAAGGTCTTTCAATCAGTCATTAGAATGCCTAATTCAGAGTAATAGGCTAAACTTTTAACTTCATTCAGGGTTCCAGCTGCACCTCTTCCCTATCTGTAGTCTGCTCCTTATTTGCAGTGGGGGGGTGGGGAGTGGGGGTAGAGTAGCTGACTTCTGGATTTTTTTCCAAACTTGTGCTTTGAGTCATCAACTCCTTTCCCCTACACCTCGGTATCTTAACCCTGTGAGGTTATAGCAGAGAAAAGAAGGAAAGGAACATTCCAGGCTTGACTATACTGCAGGTAAAAGACCCCCAATATAGAAATCTGTCTCTAAAGACTTCCCAAAGACCCCATGAGACAATCACCTGCAAGCTGTGCCAAGCCCCAAGAGTGACAAGCTAGCCCGAGACAGACATGGAGCTTCATATTCTCCCATCTTATCTGGCTTCCCCCGCTTCTCCATGCTCCTGTCCTACATGCTGCCTAATTTGTTTCCTCTTCCCCTCAAGTATAAGTGTCTCTCAACCTCTGCCTCTGATTTTTCTCCAATCTGGCCGTAGTTTACTATGCACTCCAGGGCTGCAGCTCTTACTTCCATGGGGATGACTTCCAAATCTGCATTTGTAGCCCTCTCTGCCCTCTGAGCTCTAATCTGAATCCCTATCTGCTCGGAATTTTGAGCTGAAGGCCCAGTCTTCTACAGTTCCCCATGTCTCAGAGTGAAGTCATTCCTCCCCTGCCCCTAGTCCACCTCCCTCTCATGGTCTTGTTTTTCATAACTGTACCACCCAAACAGTCCATCTGTCATTTGCTGCTGCTCCTTCCTCCTTGCTCTCTGCATTAAATTCATTGCCAAGTCCTCACATCCTGCATTCATAACAGTATTTGAATAGGTCTCTTCTCCATCACATTTGCTTCTTTGTTTCCACCACCTTGAAGTATAATGACAGCTAACATTTTGATGCATATTTTTCCAGTCTTTTCTATTCATGTATTAAATAAGTAAATAAATATTGTACATATATTTTCATAGACTAAGATCAAACTTTTCATATTATTCTGTAAACTCATTATTTTTCACTTAACAATGCATTGTGAGACTTTCTAAATAATTTCATATTCATCCCCAATATTTTCAGATACAATGTCAGTTGAGGATTGGGTGTTTTGCATTCTGTTGTTCAAAGAGAGTCCCTATGACCTTTTTCTCTGTTTAAGTGAATTCCTAAATTCCATGGAAGGAAAAGGACAAGAAGTTGTGCTTCACATAAGGCCTATCCTGTCCTTGGAGTACCACATGCACTAGGAACAGGGTGCTGTGAGGCAGACATATACATTGCCTGATTTTTAATGAGTGTTTAACAAGTATTGTTGAATAGGGGACAGGTGATTAGGAGGAAGGACATGATACAAAGCCTGGTTGGACTAACAAGAGCTGTCATTGGGTCTGCCCCAGGACAGATCAGAGGGCTTTTGCAAGTTCAATGAAGACTCCCTTTCTTCTTCCCTCATCTTCTCCTCTTCACTGTGGAGAGGTGCTTAGTGATTGGTGACAACCGTCCCTCTCTGGGGTTTACC